>NC_079490.1:96119808-96776474 GCF_020520425.1 Spinacia oleracea
CGCGCATGGCGCCCCTCGTTGGCTGCTGTGCGTGCGTGTGTGTGTTTGTGTGCTATACGAATCCTAAAGCTATCAGGTTTCGACATATGATTAAATTCCTAAACCTAAAATGATGAATTAATTCTATTAGGATTCTAGTTTCATTAATTCGTATCCTAATAGGATTCCAGTTCCTTTTCCATACCTCTATAAATAGGTGCCTAGGGTCATAATTTATAGATAACATTTGAAGTATTCAAGTATTCAAAGTGATTTTTGTGAGCAAAAATTCAGTCACATAATTGCCTACAATAGCCGAAAATTCTAAGTACCTTAAGGGCGATCCTAGTTGGTCAAGCTTAAGGCGGATCCGGACGTGCTGTGGACTATCTACGGAGGGACGACACTTGGAGTCCTAAAGACTTGTTCTTGTTCGGTTCGGGCGCAGCTAGGGAGGGCACGCAACAAAGTGTATGCATCTAAACTATGCTAAATGATTATGTGTAAATAATATGCTTTCCTGGCTTTATGGTTTTTCCGCATGATTTATGTTTTGTCATATGAATCATAACCTAACAGTGGTATCAGAGCCTCTTATTATTTTCATAATCTAAATTGCATGAACATGGTTAAATATTACAAATTTGCAAGAATTAAAAGGGGTGATTAATTTTCGTAATTGTTAATTAATTGCAAATTGCGTTTATTTAATAATACGTACGCAGTTTTTCGGCAGTTTCTTCGTTACTCATCCAAATCGAGTGATTTTTGTGTCAATTCCGCATGTAAAAGGCATTCTAAAATTTTGTCAAAAATAGTATTTTCGGCCAAACCCAGAATTCTCAAATTCAAAGCGTAACTATGACTTTTCGGAGGTTTTAGTTTTTCGAATGCAAAATTTCGTAAATTTAAGATGTTAAATTAAATATTTGCGATTCTTGTTGATAAATCTTGAATTTTTGATTGACCTACTGTATATGTTTAACAAGTTTGAATGCCTAGCCTTGTTAATTATGCAATCTAATTTGTAATTATGATTAATTTGTTGAAAATTGAAATAATTTAGAATTAATTTGATTTTCATAATTAGTTATAATTTAATTAGATACCTATGATTAAAAACCACCATAGAAATTGTAAATTTATGTTAAATTTTAAATTTTTATGACCTAGAATTGAATCCATGTTAATCGGAAATCAATTAAATAATAAATTTTCGATTTTTCGCCCTAAAATTATGAAATTAATATTATTTATTAATTTGTCATTAATTTTGAATATAAATTTTTAATTTTTATGCGATTCGCTCGTATAACTTGCACGCACAAAGCAATGGACGCTACGTGTTACCCTTAAGGGGTGTTGTATAGTGCGGGCATGCGACGACGAGCAAGGGAGCTCGTCGCCCATGCGGTACGAATGCAGCGAGCAAGGGTATGGTGCACGAGCACAAGGCAGCAGCCCTGCCTTGTGTCGTGGGCTGTGAGCAATGGGCGTGTGGGCAGGGGCGAGAGCAAGGCACGAGCAGTCGCGTGTGGGCAGCAAGCGTGCTGCGCCACAGCGCGCACTGCCTCGCGCAAGCATGCGGAGCCTCGCGCGCAGCGAGCGCAAGCTCGCGTGCCACGAGCGCTACGCACAGCGTCGATGGCTCGCGCGCAGCGAGCGCCAGCTCGCATACTGTTGCCTCGTGCGATGAGCGCAAGCTCGCGTGCGGGAAAGGCAGGCGCGTCGCGAGCGATGGCTGGCATGGATCGAGCGCTGACAAGCGAGCGCAGCGACCGATGGCTCGCGTGCATCGAGCGCTGGCGCGCGCAGCGAGCACCAGCTCGCGTGATGCCTTGCGATGGTGAGCAGCAGCGATGCGACGCAGCGCATGGGCTGCGCGCACATGGCCAGCGATGGCTGTGTGCGTGTGGCCCATGGGCGTGCGTTGCGTGGGATTGTTGCGTTGCGATTAGATCGTTTTGAAATTTTAATTTGAAATTTTCAGTTTACGTAATTTTAATTAATTTTAAAATTAATAATTTAAATTATTTTCTTGGATTTTAATTTTGAATATTGTAATTTTACTAAAATTAAAATCATGAATTAATTTAAATACGACTGAAATTAAATTAAACTTTTTGGATTCAATTATAAATTTATATGAGCTTTGAATTTTAATTAAATTTGTATGTTTCCGGTTAGACTAGAAATACATTTTTATGTTTAAAATTAGTAAAGCATATGAATTTATTGGTTTAAGTGGGAGCCCTTTTTAGTCATAAACTCTTGATTAGGTCTACAAATCCTTAAGGTTAAAACAACTTGATTAGAATTAATAAGGACTGAATAATTTGTAGATTATTGGTGCCCTTGATTAATTACTGCAAATGTTTATGTGATGCATAATGTGTTTTACTAACCAGCTATGTGGGCCATTCATGATAATGAATGGGTGAATGGTATATATTGTATATGTACTGTTTTGCAGGTTATGAAGTGACTAGTATGGCCCAAATAGGATAGAAAATATGGTATGCGTACCATTAATTTGAATGTAATTGGTCTAAAGTACCAAAGTTGTTTTTCAATTCAAATATGGTCTGCGTACCATCAAATAGTTGTAATTAGTTTTAATTATAGCTTATCCTATTTGAAGAAAATGGTGCCTCCCACGGAGATTTTCAAGACGGACTTTGAAGTTAAAGCTTCAAGATGAAGTCGGGCCATACTAGATCACATTTATCTTATGCATGTTTTAAGTTATTTATTGCTTTTAAATATGTCTTAAAATGCATGAGATCAAAGCTTGATTATGTTGCATGATTAAGGATTTTAGTTCACTTAAAATCTAACCAACATAGTAAGAGCCTTAAGTTCCAAACTTAAAAATTGAGTTAAAAGGTGCCATGCCAAAATATACACTTGCTTGGATATCCTTTACATCAATCTAGTAATAGTTTTCGCTCAGCGAGGTGTTACTTATTGGTCCTAAAGGGGCAAGGTACACAAATAATTGTGAGTACATGTTAGTTTTGGTGAAACTCAACGATATAAGTAAGGAGTCCTTTTATGTCGTGGCAAAATCGATAGGTTTATCTAATAAGTTCTTAGACGTACCTATCAACCAAGAATAGTTTCTAGACTACTAGCAAAAGGCTTTTGCTTACCTAAGATGTTTTAGGATTAAGTCGACAAACTGTGCTTAGTTCTTCAATGATTTTAGGATCTTGGAATCATTTTATTCACACCTGCCGGAACAATAAATTCGAATAAAATGCTAATAACTTGTTTGAATTGCATGATTGCTTTAATTTCAAGTTATTATTCATGAAAAATGTTTAGACTTTGCATGCTTCAATGTATGTTTTAATTATTGTTTATAATTAAATATCTTGCACTGCAGTAAATCCTTTTAGAAAGGTAACAGTAAATTTCCTCGATTGGTAGTGAATTGATGAATCATATTTATATAGGGTATTCTAGGCTCATTTAGGTTGCATTTCTAGGCATTCGTCTCATTTTAGTTGCATTTAGAGTCATAATTGCATAAGTCGTCGTTATTGTACTCTATTACGCTCCGTTTGTGTTTTCTTTGATATTTCAGGTGATTTTACAATCATTTGGGTGCTTTCGGAGTGTTTGGAGGTGGAACGAATGATCACCGGATGGTTTGAGTCGGAGACGAAGTGTTTGATCGGAGAATTGAGTTTTCCGGGGATGATTAACTCGATGTATCGCTTGTGCATAGCTCGCAAGATCCCTCGTTGGCTCGCAAGATCCCTCGTTGGCTCGCAAGACATTTATCGTAGGCTCGCTACATCTATCGTCGTGCCTCATCGCTTCATAGTTGCTTGCTTCACTAGGCCAGCGAGGGATGGCTCGCTAGCTCCCTCGCTGCCTCGTTGCTCGTCGCCTTGGCCTGCTATGCATCTCACTAGGCCAGCGAGGGATGGCTCGCTAGCTCCCTCGCTGCCTCGTTGCTCGTCGCCTTGGCCTGCTATGCATCTCACTAGGCCAGCGAGGGATGGCTCGCTAGCTCCCTCGCTGCCTCGTTGCTCGTCGTCTTGTCTTGCTGCACTTCACTAGGCCAGCGAGGGATGGCTCGCTAGCTCCCTCGCTGCCTATAGCTTCGTCGCTTAGCTTGCTACACACACGCGCAGGGCAGCGAGGGATGGCTCGCTAGCTCCCTCGCTGCTCTACCTTCTTGCTAGTCGCTCATCATGATGCCAGCGAGGGATGGTGCGCGAGATCCCTCGCTGCCCATGCCTCGCCATCTATCTTCCCGTGTGCGCGGCTCGTGCTCGGGTTTGGCTGCCACATCATCGCTCCATCGACCAATCATCGACGACTTTTATTTTTTATTTTCACATTTATTTATTTATTTTATTTTAGAAAATAGGAGCATATAAATACTCAAGGGAACTAATTTATTTCTCGGATGTTATTTTCTGAGAATTCTTAAAAACGCTCAGTTTTATTTCTCTCTCTACACATTATTGAGCCCTAGTTCATTCCATTCAATAAATCAATATAGAGGTATTTTTCATAATTTCTTTTGCTTTAATTTATTATTATTGTTTTCGTTCCTTAGTTTAATTTTTCCTTTGATTATGAAATTCATGTTTATTATTTCTATCATGTTTATTAATTCAATTATGAGCGAGTAGTCGTACTCTAGGGCTAAGTAAGGGAAGCCATGTTTATACTATGATTATTATGCATAAAGTTCGTTAATTTATAGATTATTGCTTGAGTATTCCGATTGATTTGTTTTAATTGTTGATTCATGTTATCGGCCAGTTTCATGAATTGATTATCTAGCTAATAGGAATTAGAATCGAAAGATCGTATTTTTAGAGGCTTAGTGCAATCGGCAATTCTGATTATGTTAGCGACCGTACTGCATATGTCGAATTGAAAGTGTTAAGACCCGACCGTAGGATTAACATGTACTTTAATTACTCGGCTTAGTTTATTCATTTATGGATTGATTTGTGTTCTTGGATTGGTATAAGCATGGTGAACCAAACAGACGCCCTAGACCTTTAATTCATTGATAAATTACGCATTTTTATTATTGTTTTAGCTTTAGTAGTTAATACTCAAACTCAACTTTCGTTATTGAAATAGTTCGTATAATTGGGCAAAAACAAATAGAACTTGTCTCCCTGTGGGATCGACCCGTATTTGCTAAGTATCTGCTAACAACAGACACCGTGCACTTGCGGTATCACTTTTTAATCTATCATGAATCCAAGAACGATTCACGGAAATGAGAGAAAATGAGCAATTTAAATGTACGTTTCTTTAGCGACTTTTATGGTTGTTTTCGAATATCAAAGTCGAATGGTAAACCGATTGGTGCTTGTGAATTCAAAATACAATGTAGTTTTGAAATCATAAAGCATTGAGTTTAAACGCTCAGCTTTACCAATGGTTAACAACCTAATATCTTTGTCCATTTAATTCTCGAATGAGTCTAGTCCCTAGACATTCGAATAGATAGATGCTTAGAGAACTTTAGAAGCTTCTGGTAAGATCATCTAGTTGAAACTTAATATTCAACATAAAATGGTAAGAACCTTGTTGGAGCGACATTGGACATGTCTAACAAAGTATAAAAGTCAACACTAAAGAATTCAATTCTTAAGACTATAAGAAAGGGTACAAGAAATAGGAAAACAAGGAACAAATGAAAGGAGTTTACGATTTCGTTTCTACCTATAAGTTTATGTTTAAAGAGAAGTGACCTAGCAATCAAACTTCCTTGGTATCATATACCGCTTGAGGTTCTTACTTCGGTAATAACTCAAACAATGGAAGCTAGGCTACACTAATGACCTACAAGTGGGAAATGAAACATGGCAATGCTACATTAGTTGTAGGGTCATCTAGTTTGTTTTAAGTCCTTTCAAGGCTGGAACTTAATGGCTATTTTGTTCCATAATCAGCATACCTAAATTTCTGTTTCAAACACAGAAAGACTCACATTCAAGAAAAACAAAAACAATGTTTGTTTGTTTATTTGAATGAAATGGTCATTTACGGGTTGAGTCAATATGCTTGATTAAAACAAACAACTCTTTAACAATAAAAACTTTACTGGGTTCAAATCAACCCCTTGATTTGAGTTCCACTAATCTTTGGCATTGTTGCTTAGACCATATCAACAAGTTAACATTAAAAAGCTCTATTTTGATGGACTTTTGAAAGTTGATTGATTTCTAGATCAATTTAAGACCACTAGTCTTACTTGTTGAGAGTAACAAAAGATATGAACTATTGTTAGAACGCCTAGACAATAGAGTTGAAAGCTAAAGAAAGATTTTATGACTTTATGGATTTGAGTGAATATAGGTTTATTTACTCAAATGTGATATAAGTTGAATCTGTTTGGCTAGTTCAAAGGTTCAGAAGTATAAAATCCACTTGGCAAGAAATCATAAAGATCTAGGTTAGATCATGTTGATGATTACTTAAGTCAAGAATGATCATCAATGATTGTGTGAAATAAAATTCACAATCTAGCTCCATAAGATATGGCATATCTAAGTTGGAATGATCGAAGTCGATTAGTACTTGATTCGATCAATGATGAATCATAAAGACTTTTCCTATAATTTCTAAAACAAAATGCTCAACTACCACCAAACTAAACCAAATTCGTCAAAGCTATTGAAAAGTAATTTCAGAATATCTTTTCATAAAGAGTTCCTAAACTCAGTGGGAGATTAGTATTTGTTATTCAACAAACTAAGGCCCAAGTATAGATATATGTTTCATTGTGATTTATTCAAATGAGACACAAGGGTATTGTTTCTACCACGAATTTTTGAGAACATAATGTTTGTTTGCTCGAAATAATGTCCTTTTGGAGATTTGTTTCCAAAATGACAAGTGGGAGAAAATAGACCTCGAAAGTCTTCGAGGCGAACAACAAACATAAATGGACATTCCGGAGGCTTTTCGAAGTTCTTTAGAAAATCCGAACACGTATTCTTTAAGGACTTTAGAAGTGGCTTTAAAGAATAGACATCTCTTAGAAGACTTTACAAGTGCTTCAAGGAGAACAGAATATTCAAAGGACTTTCAAGTGGCTATTGATATTCTATTGTTTGATGTTCTATACCCAAGTAGGCATAGAGTTCAGGTCACTGAATCTATGCGATTCTTCTATTAGATAGTGAAGAAACCTACAACTTGCAGTCAAACTATTATCATGTAGATTAATGAGTTTGTGACCTGTAAGAAAGCTATGACGAAACCTAGATTACCTAAAATGGTTAGAGGCCATATATAGACCCAAATGTTTTAAATGGTTAGAGGCCATAAAACATACTCAATGTTTTGATGACAAAATTAAAATTTTGTTGATTTGCAAGAATAAATTCACACCTATTGGTTGCAAGTTTGTTTTAAGGATAAAAACCATCAAATATGAAATTGTGTTCACACACAAAGCTAGATTAGTTGCTAAAGGTTACAAGCAAATTCACGATGTGGATTGTGTTGAAACCTCATGCAAAATCGTAATGCTTAAGTCTATAATTCAAGCAATGATTGCATATTGGTACATATGGCAATTGGATGACAAAACATCTTTCTCAATCAAATGTTGGAAGAAACTATGTACATGGTATGTCATAGGATTTGTGGATCGAAATAAATGCTTGAAAAGAAAAGCTAGTTTATAAAATCTAAGTACAGATTTAAGCAAGCAATTGGGAATTAGAACTATATTTTAGTGAAGCTAATAAGTATTTTAGTTTCATAAAATGTACATGATTCTTATAGATATATAAGAAGTTTAGTGGGAGTACATAAAACTTAATTGGTCCTATGTGTATCACACACATATCTCTCTATTGTGAAATAACATTCAAATGCTAATAAGTTAGGTTTGAAATTATTCATCAATGATGGACCAAGGCGAAACTTAGTACATACTGGGTATTAAGATCTATTTACAAAGATCTTATAATATTGTTTTGGATTAAGTAATGGCATTTACTAAATCAAACACGAAAGACTCCATTGGAGATATTCGACCCATATGAATAAATCTAAGTAAAGAATGTTTGAACTATGTATAAGCATTTACTAAGTTAGACATCAAAGAGTCCAAATGAGATTCTTATCCTATATTATATGTCAAAGAAAGCTGGAATTAGTATCTACTGAAACTAGATAAGCTAAAAAAATTACATGAATAGAATTCAATTGGGAATTATTCTGCAAAATAATTTATCATGTATGATATAATATGAGGATCGCCAAAAACGTATCGTATGGCTTTAGGCATGACGAACATATACTAGTGTCTATTGATCTAAGTGAAGATCAACTAGATTGAGATCAAGAATACTTATGGCACTTGAAAAGGTACACAGGAATAGTTCTTGATTCAAGGAAATAAAGATATGCCAAATATTGATGCTACACGCATAAACACTGGCAAAGGATCAAGCAAGACCCTTTGGAGTTAACCATTGACAAGGACGAGCTGAAGAGCATCGTGTTTCGAAATGGCAACATGGATTGGAGACCATGAGTTGTTGCGTGGGAAATTAAAATAATAATTTCTATGTTCTAAGATACAGCTGGAAAGTCTTCCACATATCCGTGAACTGCTTGGATAAGTAAATCCAAACCAAAGCATCACTAGCAACCTATACAGTTGAAGTAGAAGTACTTATTGCCTAAGAAGCAATAAAACTGAGTTGTTTACATTAAAAGTTCTTCACTGAACTTGGCTGGATCACATGTCTGCTGACTTGATGGTTCTTCATTGCAAAATGCGTAGAACCACTATTTAAGTAAGAAAGACTAGATCACATAATAAACAAACTCAAAAGATCTTATCATCCTATCTCGAAAAACATTCGATGAAAGGGATATTAAGATTAGCAAAGCATGATAACTAAACCTATGCAACAAGTGAGAAGCAACACTCACATTGTAGCACTGGAAATCAAGCATAGCTTTGAATTCCATGAAATGTTTTAAAGATGGGTTAGAGGCCCATGGTTGTAAAACGTTGGGGTTGAACATTTATCATATATGAAATGTATTTTTCATATTCCATTTAATCTTGGTTTAGTATTAAATGATGAGTCCCTTCAAATTTGACGATATATTCAAGATAGACTGTCAGGACCAGTCCTGTGACTAAGAAATGTCTATCAAGTGAACTTGAATGTCAAAAGTTGAAAATTGTCCCTAGTCGGAGTTTTCTATAATATTGGACGCATAGAAAACGTTAGACGACTAGAATGCAAGATGACTAGTAGTTCTGTTTCTTGAACTATGTGGACATGGCAATGTCATAATCATTTGCATAGATACTTACTTTGGGAAGACTAGTATCGGACAAGACCTATGAAACTTTACTGTAAGAGATGAAAATCTGTCATAAGTAAATTTCATTAAAATTATTAGACACTAAATCCTCAATACCTGAGTGATTTGAGATTACTTGTTTGAGAACTGGTTGCTTTGACGTTGACCAACCGTCGCACCGTAAAAGGAGGTTATAAAGGCAACGCTCAGGTAATCATCTATCAAACGAAGTCTAATCTCAAGATCGCAAGATTGGGATTGTCCTCCCATAAATCGGGATGAGATGCTTAAAAGTTATACAAGGCCACTCGGAGAGCTAGAAACTGTGAAATACATGGCCGTGCTCGGATGAATCATAGGCTATGATTATCTGTTTATTTGATCAGTTGAACTCTGAAACCGAGGAACACCTCTGGACATAATAAGGATGACAACTCTTACCTTATGTTCAAGAGCAAGCATCGAGCGACAAAGGAATTAGGAAATGCACACTTGTCCCTAAGGACAAGTGGGAGACTGAAGGAAATAATGCCCTTGGTCCAAGTATGCATTCTATGTTAAGTCTAATAAGTGCGGTTCAGTATTAATTAAAAAGTTAATAATTCAGTGAGATCAAGTGAGCTTAATGCCTAGCTAGAGGCCGCTTCAGTTCAAGTGGAATTAATGATATTAATCCACAGCTTACTCTTGACTGAACCCGTAGGGTCACACAAATAGTACGTAAACGGATCAAGTATTTAATGGCATTAAATACTCCATCTATGGATATTCGGAATCGACGGATCTTGGTTTCAGTGGGAGTTGAGATCGTCACAGGCAAGAAATGAATACTCCGGAAATGATGATATTGCCGGAAACGGAAATATGGATCGTATCGGAAATATAAATATTATCCAAGTCGTAGATGTTGCCGGAAACGGAAACATGGTACGTATCGGAAAATATTATCGGAAATGGAAATATTGCCGGAATCGGAAATATTGCCGGAAACGGAAATATTGTCAGAATCGGAAATATTATCAGAATCGGAAAATAATTCCGAAAACGGAAATATTAAATATTTGTTCGAAACGGAAATTAATTCCGGAATCGGAAATATTAAATATTGTTCGTATCGGAAATGAATTCCGGAATCGGGAAATTAATCGGAAGCGTATCGTACGAATTAGCATCGGACGAGGCCTGCCAGACGAAGGCCCAACACGAAGCCGGGCCATCGCCCAGCAAGCCAGCGCGCCACAACGCACCAGCCAAGGCTGCGCCAGGCCCACCGCAAGGCAGGCCCAGCGCGAGCCAAGGCTGCGGCAGCGTGTGGGCCTCGTGGCAATGGGATGCGAGCTCGCGGGCTGCGCGCGCGCGCATGTCACCCCTCGTGGGCTGCTGTGCGTGCGTGTGTGTGTTTGTGTGCTATACGAATCCTAAAGCTATCAGGTTTCGACATACGATTAAATTCCTAAACCTAAAAGGATGAATTAATTCTATTAGGATTCTAGTTTAATTAATTCGTATCCTAATAGGATTCCAGTTCCTTTTCCATACCTCTATAAATAGGTGCCTAGGGTCATAATTTATAGATAACATTTGAAGTATTCAAGTATTCAAAGTGATTTTTGAGAGCAAAAATTCAGTCACATAATTGCCTACAATAGCCGAAAATTCTAAGTACCTTAAGGGCGATCCTAGTTGGTCAAGCTTAAGGCGGATCCGGACGTGCTGTGGACTATCTACGGAGGGACGACACTTGGAGTCCTAAAGACTTGTTCTTGTTCGGTTCGGGCGCAGCTAGGGAGGGCACGCAACAAAGTGTATGCATCTAAACTATGCTAAATGATTATGTGTAAATAATATGCTTTCCTGGCTTTATGGTTTTTCCGCATGATTTATGTTTTGTCATATGAATCATAACCTAACAGAAAGAACACACAACAACACATAATTATATTCTGAGTATTGACTCCAACCCTTAGCCTAAGCCTTTCGCTGCGAAACTGTTCACGCGTTCTGTCGCAATCGATCCATAAATCGAACAGAACGTATCCTGTCCCATAATTGAGATTCGTTAAATAAAAAGGAAAAATAGCAAAGTCAAAGTGGTTAGTTTTCTGAGAACCGTGACGCACCTCTCAAGGGTGCGTCGTAATGTGTCCCTTTTTGATGATTTAACTACTTTCCTCGCCCTTTTTATGAACTGTAAAACTAACCTAATCTGATTGTTCTATCACGCCTAACAAATATAATATTTTTGGGAAATCGGATTATCATGCTAGGTCCCTTAATACTACTTAAATCAGATAATCACGATCGAATTAGTATTATATGTTGCATATTGCTAAAATCAATTCAGATTAGTTTAATAGTTAACGCATGTCCCTTCAATTATTTATGCTGAGCTAGTAAGGATATCCTGCCTCTGGAGTTATCGACGAGCGAATTACTCCTCTCGGTAGTTACAGTCCCCCAAACCCTCAATCTCTACCTTGCGGGTGTATATTGAGAGATCCCCACACCAGGGATCACAAGGGAACCTACGGCCGTCGTGGTCAAACATAATTGCACTCCCTTTATGTCACGATAACCGGGTTTTGTCAGTTTTTCTCATTGTCGTTAAAAACTGAATGGCGACTCCTATATTACTAGTCAATTGGGTGTATACTCACAGGAAATCCAATTACACTTGATTGAATGAAAAGAATCGTCACACCCACGAGGGACAAGGTCACGCATTAGCCTCGCGCTTTTTCGACCCCCTCACAGTGGCGACTCCACTGGGGATAGTGAAGGAAATACTCGTGCTCGTAGGTAATCAAAATAGCCGAAGGGTGAAACGATCCTACCCCGCGTTTATTTCCCCATCAAGTTGGGACGACCTAAAAAATGAGCATATTAATGTGAACGGGCAGAACATCATAACGAATCTCGGCTCCCTCGGGAGTTGGGACTAAGGATACCCTTTTTCGCCAATAGGGGGGTGCATACGCCGCGCATGTTTCCCACTCGGTACTTGTGCAGGTAGTACACCTATCCCGAACCCAATCGCTCGCCCATTAGGTCCCTCTCGCCTGCATGCCCCCTTGGCTTGCACTTGCGGGTTGGCCTCTTGAGCGAAATTCGTCTGTTGAAGACACTACCTCGACCGGGGCCTGTGTTGGATCTACGATAGAAGCGGTACCAAGCCAGGCGCCAATAAACTACCCATAGAAGCCTATCATAAACTACGTGGCATATTTAATTTTCAAATCCATGTTTTGTAATGTAGTTATGTGTAGCGAAATATGTGATTGTTGTGGACAAACTATCCTAGAAAACCAACGACCTTAAAAACTGCCCTAACATTCATAGACTAATTTGCCAAAGAGTTATACCGAAACACGTGTTCCGGAAACCCGAATGATCGCCACAAAATAAGCGACGCTCGGGATAGCCTGTAACGAATCCCACAAACGCTGTTACGCGTAAAGGACGTTATTAGGCAAGCACGCAAATCGAAGTCGCATAAACAGGAGACAGAAAACGAGAACCAGCCAGGAACGCATTTTCAACGCCCCTGGCTGGGCGCCAGAAATTCTCACGCCCCTCGCTAGGCGCTGAAGTTGCTTCTTGGCCTTCTGGTCAGGCGCAGCAGCTTCGGTGCCCGCACGAAAGGAAAATACGTAGCAAAAAATGTTCATAAAAAAGAATTGCTACGAGGGCGTAAGAAAAGCACTCGATTTCAAAAGCGACTCGCGAAAAATTAATAACTCTTTGTGTCGTTGTTAGGCCTCTTACGACGGCAATGCTCGGCACCAAAACCGAACATGCTAACAACTATGAATGTCACACGGGCAAGTGTTTCGAAAATCCAAAGAATGACCAAAATAAATAAAAAAACCAAAAAAGTGTACCGACAGAAGAAAGAGCGAAAAAAAAAACCAATTTAGAGAGTCGAAGTCTAGGCTAAGTAATGCTTGAAACTTTGGGAACCTAAACTTTAGCTTATCTTATGCCTAGGACTGGTCCTGCCACTTGGTGCCGATCAGGGAATCAACGGCTAGTGCGTCTCGAAGATACATCGCCAACACCAGGTTTAGTAACTCCAAGCTCCGTCCGTCGTCCCTCATTTCAAGGATCTCCGCTTCCCCAACCTCGATTCGCACCTCCAAACATGTGCATCGAAGATTTGCGAGACCAGATGGTCCAAATGACCCAACTTATGGGCCAACTGAAAATGGAAAACGAAGCCTTAGCGGCTGCGAAAGCCAAAAATGATCTCGAAATCGAGAAGAGGATTGAAAAAATGGTCCTACAGCAAACCATGGGGAGCAAATACTTCTCCCTCGAGCCTGAACCTTTTCCTGGCAAATTACCAGAAAAGTTCAGTTCATCTGACTTACCAAAGTTCAAGGCCACGGACAACCCCCGTGATCATCTACTGAGCTTTGTGAATACCTTGAAATTGAAAGACGTGGACAAGTCCATGGACTTACCTGCCTTTCCTTTATCCTTGGAACCTGTGCCGCTCAAATGGTACTATCACCAGGACCCTAAGCTCTTCCCCACTTGGGAAGACTTTGTCAATGTCTTCATCAAGCAATACTCGTCGAACATGGATTTCCAAGTCACCATGCGCGAGCTGGAAGTTCTCTTCCAAAAGAAAAATGAGGGTTTCACAACCTACTTTGCTAGATGGAGGGACCAGGCGGCCCAGCTAATCAATAGGCCTCCCGAAACAGAATTGGTCCAAAAATTCATTGACAACCTGGACCCGGCTTACAGACAACACCTTAGGTACCTGGGATTCGACACTTTCAAAAGAGTTTATGATGTGGGAATAAAGATCGAGGACGACCTCGCCAAAACCATACAGAGCAAACCCACATATAAGACCAACACCTATAATCGGGGTAACACATCCCAAGCCCAAGAAGTCCATGCTGTAGAAGAGGCTCCCGCCCGAAGAAACCCTGTAAGATGGGTCCGAGACCGAAAGTTTGCCCCACTCGGGTCAACTTTGGTACAAGCCTTTGAAAGACTAACCAATCAAGGAAAGTTGAGACCTATAGGCCCCACCCGTGACCCTCCTGTCAAAAACAAATATTGGGTCGAAGGTACTTACTGCAAATTCCATCAAGGAAATGGGCATGACACTGAAAACTGCTGGACTCTAAAACATACGATCCAGGACATGATAGAGGATGAAGTAATACCTCTCCCTAACGTTGGCAAACCCAACAACAACAAGAGCCCACTCGGCTCTTGTCACATCTCTCTCGACCAACCAGAGAATTTCGACCCCACGATGTATATTACACCTCAAGGTGCACCACTCGCTGTGGTACCTATGGATCGAATCGAGGGGGAAGTGTGCGGTGTGTGGAACGATGATGCTGAAGATATTTACCTATCTCAAGTCTCGGGCCAGGACCTTTTCACTGAAACTTGGCCCGGGTATGCTCTCATTAACACCACCCCTCAGGAGCCCGAGGTCGACAACCTCACCCGATCCGGATGGATATACCAACCGGATATTCACCCACCTCCTATGGACGACATCCCGGTTAGGCAAACTCCTGAGAACGGGCGGCACGCCACCGTCGCGGAAGTCATTGAAAATCCTCTCCTGAAACAACTAAAAAGAACTGAGGCTGAGATTACCATCTGGGATCTTATGTGTACTTCAAAGGAACATCGCGAAAAGCTTATTCGCTCACTTGACCTCATCTCAGTACCTACAGATATCACACCTGACTCATTGGTTAGCCATGTCACGAGAGATGCCGGAGAAAAAGCCATAGTTTTCACTGATAAAGACTTACCCAAAGAGGGGGGTGCTCACAATAAAGCCCTTTACGTAGTGGTTGGATGCAAAGGACAAAACATCCCCCTAGCGCTCGTAGATAATGGTTCGGCGGTTAATGTCTGCCCATTACGAACCGCCCATTGCTTGGTGCTAGGAAACGATGATTTCCAAACCTCCACGCAAGGGGTACGAGCCTATGATAACTCCAGAAGGCCTGTATTGGGAAAAATCAACCTTACCATACAAACCGGGCCTGTGGCACGCACCACGGAGTTTCAAATTATCGACATCAAACCCACTTTCAACCTCCTCTTGGGGCGACCTTGGCTCCATGACTTAGGAGGTGTGGCTTCTACCTTGCACCAAATGGTTAAACTTAACCATAACGGGGTAATACTAGAAATCCGCGCCCCTCCTCTCGACGTCAGTTGTACTATGGTTGGAACGGCCGAAACTGCAGACGACCTTTATGGGTTTCAAATGGAAGAAACAATCCAGTTCATCGAAGATTATGATCCAGCATTCCTAGACCCGTATGCATCCCGAGTCATCCCTAGAATGATGTTAGCTCAAGGCTATTTTCCAGGAACCCCATTGGGCATAAGGAAGAAGGAATGCACATTCCATCCTTTTCCCGACAAATCTACTCCCTTTGGCTTAGGTTATGAACCAACGGAGGAAGATATTGCTGACCGCCTATCTCGGCTACGCCTTAACAAAACCAAACAAACCACCCTCCTTCCCCCATATCAAAGGACCCTTAACGGGATGTTCATTCGGGAAGGAGAAGAACACCCATGCTGTGATTTCCCTGAACCCTTCGTTCAGGATGGCTTGCTAAAACCCGAATTTGAAATTTTCCATGACTGCCACACCTTGGATGAGGCACCCCACCTCACCAAGACTAAAACAGCTGAAATATTGGACAACCAGGCTCTGTGGACATTGTTTAACGAATCGAGGCCTATGGAGGACGAGACTGTGATGACTACCCTAGCTTTACAAGATGAAGGTTTTGATCCAACCCGGTTAATCTCTCCTGCATCAACACTAGAAGAGGTCGAGAACGGATGGGTGAAGACATCTAGTGGGTCAACGCAAAAGGAATGGAATTCAAGATGAGTACCGGTGAAGGACCGAAGTTTTATGAGACTAAACCCCAGGCTTGAGCCACATAGAACACCATTAGTAAAAAGCGCCTAGTAGTTCTTTAGATTGATAGAAAAAATAATAGAGACTTTAGATGGTCCTAAGGCCCTTTAGAATATGGGTCAGTTTTATTTCAGTGTGTTTTCCTTACTTTTCGAATCAATAAAGGCGTAATATTTCTCCTGAAAATTTTATTCTAACACTAAATAAACACCAAATGTACTTGCAAAATAAAAAAAAAATAAAGAAGCGGCCCACTATAGGCCCAACAAACAAAGCCCACTCGGTTTTGAAATAGTGCCATGAGAATCAATTCCCGAAACCCACAAAATAAACCACACTATCCCATTCATGTCCCCAAAACCTAAAAAGCCAACCAGTGTCAGAACCAATCCATGCAACCTAAAATCAAAGGAAATCAAAACAATGCAAATGTTACCAAAAAACAGATTCATAAAACATAGATTCCATCATACCCTTCACTAACAACCCACCTCCAAAGCCTACACAAAGATCTTCATAAATTCCACACCCTAACTCCATTTTCAAAACTGTTTTGAGTCGCCGATAGAAAAAATTAATCTGGACAAAAATGCGTTTCACGCTAACAGTCAAAAAAGCCTCCAAAATAACCTCAAAATTAACTTTAAAAGCAAAATATCAAGGCACAAAAAAAAGAAATAGAAATAAACGCAAGAACATGTGAAGCAAAGCGTCAAAAACTGACCGCCCAAGTCATTTTCAGCGCCCAGGGCTGGGCGCCGAAATTTCTAACGCCCCAGCCTGGGCGCTGAAACTATCTGCCTGCCAAAAGTTTTCTTTTTGAAAGTGCTCGTCATTTTATCCGCACACAACGGAAAAATAACGAACACTTGGGGGGTACAGTACGTATCCAAATAGGTTTACCAAGAATATGGCTATACAAATTAGTCGAATTTTACGCAAAAAACGGCGATAATAATGATAAATACTTCACTCATTTGACCAATTAAGTAATATGTTTCCACTTCAGGACATATCTACCGAAATCCGGCATACTAGAACTTATTCTAAAGCTAGAACTACGCGCGACCTGATTCTGACAATATACGTAGGCAATCCTTACCAAGGATTCGGTCCAAATACAAAAAATATTCTTTGCAATAAGTGTTAGACATATAAAATACATAAAAAAGAGGAGAAACAAAAATAAATAAAAAACTAAAAATACGCCTTTATTAAAATATAATAAGAAGGAAAACAAAGTGCTAGGAATAAAAAACAAACACAACTGAAATAAATAAAGGGCACCTACACCCGAGCAAAGAACTACACTACTCTAGTTCTTCCGCATCATCAAATAAAGTCTTGTAGAGAGCAATGTTCGCAGGATCCACCCCCATAGTCTTCTGCGCTGCCCCAATATCAATCTCCATAAGAACCGGCTCCTGGACACTAACTTCCAAAGATGTCAAGGCTTCAAAAACATTCTCAATTATAGCCCGCTCAGCCTCGAAGGCACAGGCAATGGTGGAAGAAGGGTTATTATCATCAACTAGACTAGCCACTGTTTCTACAGGCGGCTGAGCCTTTCTAACCCATACATTGTTCCGGCGAAGATCTCCGCGAGAGCTTGCATTTCTTTTAACGACAGCAGGCCCCTTCATGATTGGCATCTTTTTGGGCCTGAAACTGGAACGGGGAGGAACTTCCTTTCGCTTTCGATCAGGACGAGCTTTCACAGTCTTTAAACTATAGGTACGAGGTCTGGCAGAATCAGGACCCTCATACATAACACGAATACGAGGTATCAAAAGCTCAGCCGGCTCCCCATTTCGAGCCTCGGTCCTCACATCTTTGTCATCGGAGCTCATCCACAACTTGTAGTTTTCAGAAAGACCCACAAAGCCATTTGTAGCTACGGCCCAACGCGGGAGGCCATCATAATACTTGGCCCACGCTAGGACCCGTGTTTGTGCAAAGGCCGCTACCTTAGGTGGTACCGTATCAGAAAAGGGGATAGTCTGCCTTAAACCATATTGACGCATGACTCGGTAAGGGAAAATATAAATGGGACGAGATAGCCCCAACAAAGAAACATAAACCGATACATCAGACCCCCCTGTCATGGTAATCAAACCCCACCATGGTACCACCCACTTAATAGAACAAATGCCACAAGTATAAAAGGAGGTCCATTCGGCCTCGTCCTAGCCTTGGTGCAAGTATTTTCGGTTACCCAAAGCTATAGGGCGATAATGTTTAGGATCAGCAGGAGCTTCCAAAAGTCTAAGCCGTTCCGCAAGCCAAATCTGCAAAAACAGGTACGATCGAATCAAAAGATTGAAAAGAAAGAAAAAAAAAAAGGGGTTCCTGGGGCGCAGTTTCAACGCCCAGGACCAGGCGCCGAATATTCCAGCGCCCAGCCCTGGGCGCTGAAACTCAGCCCCAGGCAGAAAGAAATATGTGCAAAAAAAAACATACATGTGCGCAAGGAAAAGATCGATTACCTGCAGCAATAGGGGGCTCCCCTTAAAATATTCAGATTCGGCGCCCTTCTTCAGTTCATCCGCACTCAGCAAAGTCTCAGCAACAACCAACGGCATAATAGAATAGCAACTTTCCATCTGGCTAATCAAGGGGATCAACCTTATGTCACCGAACTCACCATTATTATTCGACAGCAAGTAATGATTCAACAAGCAAAATACAAGGGCTCGAATGTTCAATTTTTGTTCGGTCATATTTTTACTAGGCCTAAAGTGATGTTTTACAAGTTTTGCCAAATTAACCTTATCATCTACAACAATCTCAGCAAACATGTTATCATCTAGCCCTAGGAAAGCCCTTATGGTTGTTTTACCCTCTTCAACAGTGCCAGGGGTAACAGGAGTAGCATTAGTAGGATAACCAAGGATCGCAGCAAATTCATCAGGCAAAGGGCATATTTCATTGCCCCGAAAGGCAAAAACATGATGATCGGAGTCCCAAAAGTCTAGGGCAGCATGCAGAAAATTATAATCAATATTAATTTGTTATAAGCCTAAAAGTGCCTCTAAGTGGTATTCTTTTAACAAAGTTTTTTCTGTTGGAGTAAGGGCCAGCCAACGCCTAACAGTTCGTTGGAGTGAGAAAGTAGGGATCGACATGGCAAAAGCAGTGAATAATTAGAGCATAGCAAAAGAGAGAAAGAATTTGAGAGTGATGGAAAATAAGGACGTATCTAGCCCCTATATATAGCTGAACGCACCCCATGACATCCTGATCCCATTCGGAAACGTGTTAGGAAGTCCGAAAGTCAAATATTACCAGGAAAGGACTTTCAGCGCCCACGCCTGGGCGCCGAAATGTTTGACGCCTGAACTTGGGCGCTGAAAATGCAGCCCAAGGCCCAGATTTCACAAAACACGGAATAGGAAAAGACTTAAGACCGTGTTGCTAAAACACGAGGCCCTATTGCAAGAAGGATCAAGCCCAAAGCACCTTTAGCTCCCAAATAAGCAAAAAAATAATAACATTAAAACTTGGTCGAAACTTAGTCTCGTCTCAGAAAACGCTCATGTACACTTTTCAAAAAAAAAAGCAAGTTAAATATCATGGTCATTCTTCGAAACACCAAAAATATGTGTCGTCAAGTCATTGGTTTTCCAAATAGAAAATGTATGTCTGTCAAAGGGATAATCCAGGCCAAGCCAAAACCGGATGTCGCCTGAAAACTAAAGTCGCACTCCACGGCTTCGCTAAAATAGCACACTACTATAGGAGGTCGCTCGCACATACGAGCGTGACCCCAAACATGATTACAAGATACAAAAAACAACCGACGATCCCCAACGCTTGGGGACTCGCAAAAAATGGACTCCAACAAGGAGCGCGCAATCAAAATCACATTCCCAGACTGCACTACACACCATATCATGTTTGGATATCTCAAAAAAATATACAGTGTGGACCCACTTATAGGACACATCTAATCAGGAAATATTACGACCCACCAACAGGTTGTAATCACAAAAGCCCTTCTACATAAGCAAAATAAGAAATTTAAAATGGGCTCGCCCACCCTCAGCGGGCGGGGTCTGCGTCACTAGCCGCGCAGGTCCTCAGTTTTCGAAAGAAATAAAATCTTCAAATTTAAAATAGGCTCGCCATCCTCAGCCGGCGGGGTCTACGGCGCAAACCACGTAGGTCCTTATTTTCAAAAAAGCAAAATAAACTTCAAAACAGATTCGTCCACTTCTATTGGACGGGGCGTCCACCCTCAGCGGACAGGTTCGCCATCTTCAGCCGGCGGGGTCTACGCCACAAACCGCGTAGGTCCTTATTTTCAAAACATCAAAACAGATTTGTCCATTTCTATCGGACGGGGCGTCCACCCTCAGCGGACAGGCTCGCCCACCTTCAGCGGGCGGGGTCTGCGTCACTAACCGCGCAGTTCCTTAGTCGCTGCAGCGATAACTTTTTTCGGTTTTCTTTTTTCCAAAAATTAAAGGATCGGTTTTCCCTTTTTCCAAAAATTAAAGGATTGGTTTTCCGTTTTTCCAAAAAAGAACGATGTGCTGGATTTTCCTTCGTTTTACGTCCTATAAAAACAAGGGGGTTTTCTCGTTTAGCTAGCCCTGAAAATGAGAATCTTTAAAAACGTTTTACCTCGTGATTGGGCTTGGCCAGGCCCAATTACACTTTACAACTTTAATTTCGAAAACATCTGTAGCTACTCCCAATGACAAAGTGAGGGAGTTTTCTACGCACCTTTAGATCCTTCCAATGACAACGTGAGGAAGTTTCTATACTATCAGTTGACAAATCCCAATGACACGTGAGGGATATGTCGACACTTCAAGTGATGACCCTTAAGTCAAATGTTATCACTCGGGGGCTCGTGAGACCCTCGCAAAACAGGTCACATACACCATGGCTTGTGTGACGCACTCCGTTTAATACTTTGACCATCGTCTTACTCCAAGACTCAGTCAAAGTGGGGGCTAACTGTAGACACCTACTTTTGTCCCCATTCCCGCAAGGGAAAGGTTCGATGATGAAAGCATAAAAACTCCACTTGACAACGCATCTCCTATAAAATAAACGAATCTCGATTCCCCATTTTATTTCACCCGAAACCTGCTATTTATGGAAACCTGCTAAAAATAGTAACTACCGTAAAAGGTAACTTCTAAAAGTGGCAAATCATAAAAGATAGAAACCTGTCAGAATTAGGCGTTGCATGCCAACATAAATCCTAAATGAGATAGAAAACCGCGAGAATCCTATTCCTAATAGGATTCGAAAATAGGAGTTACGTATTCATTAAAATCCTAACGAACCTAGAGTTCGTAACGGGCCCAGACGCATTCCGTCATGAAATTGATACGCGCTAAAAGACTCGAATTAATCTCAAACTCTACGGATTTTAGGAATCCGAATCTGACTAAACAAAACTGCCCAGACCCTATTTTCAACGCCTGGCTCTGGGCGCCGAAATCTTCGGCGCCCAGGCCTGGGCGCTGAAAATACCTAGGTACGTCTCTTTTCCTAATTCTTTGTGGATTAGAACTCTGCAATTCTATCTTTCCACGAACTCTTCCCTATAAATAGGCCCCTAGTTTCGACAAGAAAAAACACACAACAACACATAATTATATTCTGAGTATTGACTCCAACCCTTAGCCTAAGCCTCTCGCTGCGAAACTGTTCACGCGTTCTGTCGCAATCGATCCATAAATCGAAGAGAACGTATCCTGTCCCATAATTGAGATTCGTTAAATAAAAAGGAGAAATAGCAAAGTCAAAGTGGTTAGTTTTCTGAGAACCGTGACGCACCTCTCAAGGGTGCGTCGTAATGTGTCCCTTTTCGAAGATTTAACTGCTTTCCTCGCCCTTTTTATGAACTGTTAAACTAACCTAATCTGATTGTTCTATCACGCCTAACAAATATAATAGTTTTGGGAAATCGGATTATCATGCTAGGTCCCTTAATACTACTTAAATTAGATAATCACGATCGAATTAGTATTATATGTTGCATATTGCTAAAATCAATTCAGATTAGTTTAATAGTTAACGCATGTCCCTTCAATTATTTATGTTGAGCTAGTAAGGATATCCTGCCTCTGGAGTTATCGACGAGCGAATTACTCCTCTCGGTAGTTACAGTCCCCCGAACCCTCAATCTCTACCTTGCGGGTGTATGTTGAGAGATCCCCACACCAGGGATCACAAGGGAACCTACGGCCGTCGTGGTCAAACATAATTGCACTCCCTTCATGTCACGATAACCGGGTTTTGTCAGTTTTTCTCATTGTCGTTAAAAACTGAATGGCGACTCCAATATTACTAGTCAATTGGGTGTATACTCACAGGAAATCCAATTACACTTGATTGAATGAAAAGAATCGTCACACCCACGAGGGACAAGGTCACGCATTAGCCTCGCGCTTTTTCGACCCCCTCACAGGCATTTTTCCGTCCTTTTTGGAAGCATCCACGCCACGTGACCAGCGCTGGGCGCTGCCAGCTGCGCACGGCGCTGGCAATGGCTGGCGTTTAGCAGCAAACTCCCCTATAAATACCCCTAATTCGGAGCAGTTAAGGGAGGAAAAATCGACATACAACGTCGTAATACAAAAAATTGCACCTCAAAATTCAATACAAAATCCTCCAAAAACACCATACAATCTTCAAGATTTAAGCAATCGGGAGTTCTAATCGAAAAGCATGCCTAAACCTAACTAGGTAATTCCGAATCCCAACCATAATCTATTCAATGTTGCTTTGATTTTCTATTTCAAAATGATTAGTAAGTTGGCATTTTTACTCTTAAAAATGTCATTTGCAACAATCATACCTTTCTTCAAAATCCAAACTTTTCAAAATACAAAAATGCAAATTTTCAAGATTCAAGGATGTTCAAAGTTGTTCGTAATCACCTCTTTGAACTAGAATCATTTTCAAACATGGAGTAATCAAAGATGATGCCTTTCTAACTTTTAAAGGTGTAGTCTTTGAGATTCAAGACTCCATTTTTCAATATAAAAGTTCAAGTTTCAAATTTCAAGATCCAACAATGTTTAGGGTAGCTCATGACTACTTCCCTAAACTAGGATTCTTACAAAGTAAGAGCACATCAAAGATCTAACCTTTTCAACATTAAAAGGCCCGATCTTTGATATTCAAGTCTCTTAATTTCAATATTTCAAGTTCAAGTACAATATTTCAAGTTCAAATTCAATATTTCAAGTTTCAAGCTTTCAAGTTCAAGTTCTATATGCAAAATCTAGGATACTTTGGGGTGAGCAACTTGTCCCAAGTTGAGATTTTTGGCTTTGAATTCGTGTCGGGCGCACTTATTTTTAAGTAGTCGTTTGGCGTTCGGATTTCATGTGCCCAAGTTCAAATTTCAATATTGAAATTTCAATTATGCACCTTTCAATTCCGCACTTTCAATTCCGCACTTTCAATTCCGCACTTTCATTAACGCATTTCAATTCCGCACTTTCAATTATGCAACTTTACTTGCCTAGTCCTTCTAGGCAATGTGGACCTACTCCCTAGTCCTTTTCTAGGGGGTCTTGTATTTACTAATTCCGCACTTATTTACTATTGTGATGTTGCTTTATTTGCTTTATTGCTTTCATCACCGCACATGCTAAATACAAAAAAATGCATGGTTACATCACGCTTAACAAAGATAATTTCTTGGACAAACCGATCTTAGGTTCCCTTAAATTAACTTTAAAGCAAAGTGACCACAATACAAAGTAGAAATTCTATTTGCCCTAAATTCAAACCCACATAGTCTAAACTAGGGTATTTTCGAAAATGTTGTGCCACGTACTTGAATAATTTCTAAAGCTCGCGGAATAAGCATCTCGTTCCCGTGCCCGGATCTCACCCATCCGTTTCGAAGATTCAAAGCCTTATCCAAATCGAGTCACTCTTGGTCTTTCCAAACGGGACCCTAAAATAATGTTTGTGGCGACTCCTTCAAGATCCAAAAATTCAAAGGTTTCTAAAAAACCGCCCCTTATTGGGAAAAAAAGCAATCAGAGCCGGAAAAATACCCCCTACAATTCTGGCGACTCCACTGTGGGGTTTTCTAATTTCAATTTCGAAAATACGAGCAAATTTCGAGCAGCAAGCCACTGATCTGCTTAAGTACAGGATGTCAGCACTGGCGCCAGGCGCAGCCACCTGCGCCCAACGCCGCTGCCTGCATCTAGGACATTGACTCACAGTGGCCTGTTGCCCACTTTTTCTCAAATTTTCGTGTTGGGAGTTAGTCTATTTTTGAATCTTGAAGGACGCTCCCAAACCTCGAGAACGAATGTCGAAAAACGAGCTTTTCAAATACAACATTCAAGTACGATTTCAATTTTCAATTTCTAGGCATTTCATGTATTTTTCGACAACCATATTTGCGCAAAACGAATTTCTACCTTGCCCAAACAGATGTGTTCTACATTCGGGCTAGCCCCGGGGGCAACGAAATGGTGACTCTCCATACGGTTCCCGACCAAAGTGTGTGACCATTTCCGCGCCTACCGAAACTTGGCATTTACTTGACATTCCCGATGTCAAGTATGGAGGCTGTGAGGTTATGATTCATATGACAAAACATAAATCATGCGGAAAAACCATAAAGCCAGAAAAGCATATTATTTACACATAATCATTTAGCATAGTTTAGATGCATACACTTTGTTACGTGCCCTCCCTAACTGCGCCCGAACCGAACAAGAACAAGTCTTTAGGACTCCAAGTGTCGTCCCTCCGTAGATAGTCCACAGTACGTCCAGATCCGCTTCAAGATTGACCAACTAGAATCGCCCTTAAGGTACTAGGATTTTCGGCTAGGTTAGTGCAAGTGTATGGCTGAATTTTTCTTTCAAAAACTTACCCTTTGAATACTTCAATCGTATCTATAAATTATGACCCTAGGCTCCTATTTATAGAGGTATGGAAAAGGAAATATAATCCTACTAGGACTTGGATTTATTAATTAGAATCTAACTTGAACTCTAAATAATAAATATAATCTTATTAGGATTAGGATTTAATCAATATGTAGAATCCCGATAGCTTTAGGATTCGTACAGGAACACAAACACTCACGCACGCACGAGCCGCACGCCCATGCGCAAGCCTCGCGGCCCACGCACGGCGCACAACCCCTTTGCCCGCAGCCCATTATGCGCGCGCGCCAAGGCTTGGCTGGCCCTGGCCTTGCGCTGGGCCTGGTCGAGCTTGGCGTGTGTTTGTTGCGTGTGGCTTGCTGGGCGACGGCCTGGCTTCGTGTTGGGCCTTCGTCTAGCAAGCCTCGTCCGATGCTAATTCGTACGATACGCTTCCGATTAAATTCCCGATTTCGGAATTCATTTCCGATACGAACAATATTTAATATTTCCGATTCCGGAATTAATTTCCGCTTCCAACAAATATTTAATATTTCCGTTTCCGGAATTATTTTCCGATTTCGATAATATTTCCGATTCTGACAATATTTCCGTTTCCGGCAATATTTCCGATTCCGGTAATATTTCCATTTCCAATAATATTTAAAGCTCATATAAATTTATAATCGAATCCATTAATTTAATTTATTTCAGTTGAATTTAAACGAATTTAAATTAATTCAAGATTTAACTTTAGTAAAATAATTAGTATAAATAAAATTTATAATAATTATAATATTCAAAATTAAAATCCAAGAAAAAAATTTAAATTTCGAATTTTAAAATTAATTCAAATCGTTTCCGAACTGAAAATTAAAATTAAAATTTAAAACTCGATAATCGTAACATGACGAGCACTTGGGCTTGCGCCCAAGCCCCATCTATTGCACGACACGTCATCGCAGCAGCCACGCGCAAATGCAGCAAGACAAGCTATGCTTGCGCGCAGCCTGCCCGCCCATAGCATCGTAGCAGCAACGATGTGATCGCTCGCTTGCTCGCGCAAGCATGCGCTCGAGGCCACGCGTGTTGGCGCGCTGAGCTGCGATCGCTGGGCGACCAGCTCTCGCCCTCGCGCGCGGGCGCCTCTTCTTGCTCGCCCATCGCCCATGTGCGCGCAGCGCTCAACACAAGGCAGGGCTGCTGCCTTGTGCTCGCGCGCCATCGCCTTGCTCGCTGCATTCGTACCGCATGGGCGACGAGCTCCCTTGCTCGTCGTCGCATGCCCGCACTATACAACACCCCTTAACGGTAACATGTAGCATCCATTGCTTTGTGCGTGCAAGTTTTATGAGCGATTGCATAAAAATTTAAAATTTTTAATTCAAAATTAATGACAAATTAATAAAATATATTAATTTCATAATTTTAGGGCGAAAAATCGAAAATTTATTAATCAATTAATTTCCGATTAATCATGGATTCAAATCTAGGTCATAAAAATTTAAAATTTAACACAAATTAACAATTTTTATGGTGGTTTTTAATCATAGGTGTCTAATGAAATTATTAATTAATTATGAAAATCAAATCAATTCTAAATTATTCGAATTTCAACAAATTAATCATAATTACAAATTAGATTGCATAATTAACAAGGCGAGGCATTCAAACTTGTTAAACATATACAGTAGGTCAATCAAAAATTCAAGATTTATCAACAAGAATCGAAAATATTTAATTTAACATCTTAAATTTACAAACTTTTGCGTTCGAAAAACTAAAACCTCCGAAAAGTCATAGTTAGGCTTCGAATTAAGGAATTCTGGGTTCGGCCGAAAAATTCTTTTTTTGTCAAAAATTTAGAATGCCTTTTACATGCGGAATTGACACAAAAATCACTCGATTTGGATGAGTAACGAAGAAACTGCCGAAAAACTGCGTACATATAATTAAATAGACGCAATTTGCAATTAATTAACAATTACGAAAATTAATCACCCCTTTTAATTCTTGCAAATTTGTAATATTTAACCATGTTTATGCAATTTAGATTATGAAAATAATAAGAGGCTCGTGGTACCACTGTGAGGTTATGATTCATATGACAAAACATAAATCATGCGGAAAAACCATAAAGCCAGGAAAGCATATTATTTACACATAATCATTTAGCATAGTTTAGATGCATACACTTTGTTGCGTGCCCTCCCTAGCTGCGCCCGAACCGAACAAGAACAAGTCTTTAGGAGTCCAAGTGTCGTCCCTCCGTAGATAGTCCACAGTACGTCCAGATCCGCCTCAAGATTGACCGACTAGAATCGCCCTTAAGGTACTAGGATTTTCGGCTAGGTTAGTGCAAGTGTATGGCTGAATTTTTCTTTCAAAAACTTACCCTTTGAATACTTCAATCGTATCTATAAATTATGACCCTAGGCTCCTATTTATAGAGGTATGGAAAAGGAATTATAATCCTACTAGGACTTGGATTTAGTAATTAGAATCCAACTTGAACTCTAAATAATAAATATAATCTTATTAGGATTAGGATTTAATCAATATGTAGAATCCCGATAGCTTTGAGATTCGTACAGTAACACAAACACTCACGCACGCACGAGCCGCACGCCCATGCGCAAGCCTCGCGGCCCACACACGGCGCACAGCCCCTTTGCCCGCAGCCCATTATGCGCGCGCGCCAAGGCTTGGTTGGGCCTGGCCTTGCGCTGGGCCTGGTCGAGCTTGGCGTGTGTTTGTTGCGTGTGGCTTGCTGGGCGACGGCCTGGCTTCGTGCTGGGCCTTCGTCTAGCAAGCCTCGTCCGATGCTAATTCGTACGATACGCTTCCGATTAAATTCCCGATTCCGGAATTCATTTCCGATACGAACAATATTTAATATTTCCGATTCCGGAATTAATTTCCGTTTCGAACAAATATTTAATATTTCCGTTTCCGGAATTATTTTCCGATTTCGATAATATTTCCGATTCTGACAATATTTCCGTTTCCGGCAATATTTCCGATTCCGGTAATATTTCCATTTCCAATAATATTTTCCGCCTATTAGCGGTGTGACTGTGACTTTCTTCTTGAAAAGACTGCTTTTCTTTGAAAGAGCTGTGGGCATAGCGAAACTTTCTAAAATGCGGGATCGGAATTACCTCTTGATGCGGTAGAAGAGGTCTAGGTCACTACCTGTGATAGACGAATTCGCTCCTACTTCTTAACCTTCCTTTCTCGCTTAGCTCTTCTTTCGTCAGATCCGGAAGAACTAGAGAAGTGAGCTCTTACCAGTGATTGGTAATAGTCATTAAAGGGAAGAAATCTGCAGTTCTGTTTCGGTACTCAAGTTACAGCGCTCGTAGATAGAGGTAGGTTATCAAAGTTGACTTGCTTAAGCGAAGCTTTTGGGAGTTTACCTGCTTACTCAAGAGAGTAAGGTAGAATGGAGCGAATTCTTCCAGAATCTCGTTCAGAATGATTTTGTAGACGATGCTAGCTTTTTATCAGAAACCTCAGGTGGAATAGTTGGCTTTTTCTACAGCTGCGTATGCGGGCTTATTTCCCTTATTCTTTCCATGGACTTGGGAAGATCGGTTTGCCATGCCGAGAATTTCTTATCCGGGTTCGGCTAGCTTCTTCCCCACCTTTTTGCGTTCTGTAAAGAAACCCGAAATCAAAAAGAAAGAAGAGAAATTGGGCCATGTTTCCCGAGGGAGGCCACCTTCTCTCAGGGCAGCAGTCGACTAGAAGTAGAAGACTGCCCTATGAGGGCTTCCCTCTTTCCTGGGCTCTGCTCGCCCGTCTACGCTCCGACCCAGAAATAATAGAAAGTTTCCTTACTTGTTCTTCTAAGTGAATTTGACCTTGCCTGCATTAATATTTCAAACTTGTCGTAAAAAAAAATTCAATCAGAATCCCGAGGTTGGCGCATCTCGTTGGGCGTGGAGAAGCATTGGGAACCTAAATTTCTCTCTTCTTTCCCGTTGATCTCTTGGGCTAGCCCCCACTGCAGTTTGAGTTACTGTGAGGTACAAACGCAGAGGAACATCCGGGAGAGCTGGAGCAAGCACTGGAGTATTTGAGAGGTATTCTTTTATCTTGTCAAACGCCTTTTGACAATTGTCGTCCCATTCTTTTTAAGTTTGCGAAATATGGGTTCGCAAATCATTGTGAGCTTAGAAATGAAACGACTAATGTATTGAAGTCTACCCAACTCGTTTCTGGTCGAACCCGCCCAACTTAACTAAGAAGAACCGAACCTGACAGACACATCTTTTTCCCGACGCCTGATCATCTTACGATGAAAAGCAGGTATATTCCGGGGCCGAATCCACTTAAGTAAAGCTTCCCAGCATTGAGTTAAGTTCCAAGCCTTCTTTCTAAATGGGGGCGCCCGGGGCACTTTCTCTTTTCATTTCGTCGTTGCTCATTCCCGTTAGGCCGTCTTCGGCCGGAGAGGTTTATTGCACAAAAAGGCCGGAAGACGAAAACTAACCCGAGATTGGAAAGCAAGAAAGGGTAGAACTTGGCCTGGTCCCCCCTGAGCCGGGGGGTGCTTGCGGGGAGGGTGTGCCACGACGAAACAAGGGAATGAAAGGCCGCTTTGCGTGTCGGGTCGAGGGCTTCTGCCTTGTTATCAAAAAGTTAGTTTGGTAAAACTCCCCCCCACCCAAGACGCATCGGCGAGTGCCTACCAAATAATCTCATATTTGCTGTTGGATGAAGACAGTTTCTCTCCCCTCTCTATTACACTGATCTCTTCTCTTTCTTCATTCAGGAAAGGTGAAAGAGAGGCAATTCTCATTGTTTTGGTGCACCTTCTAACATAATAGACTAGAGAATTTCTTTTCCTAACGCTTTTTCATTCACGATTTTATGTTCGTCATTCTTTGTCGATTCTTCCCCTCTTATATCTTATATATATTATATGATTCATGATTTTTTGGATTTTAGAACAACTTGGACGAGGGGATGATCCGGACCCAGTTCTATTTTCATATCACTGATGATCTCATAATAAGTCCCCACCTTCGGGACTCGCTGTTGGACAAGTCCCGAAATTGTTTTTAAGTTGAGCTGATTCTTTAAGAGGAGTCCGGCTTCCGCTTTTTTTTCTAAGTGACATAGAACATAGAAGAATAAGAGCGGTACGGAAGAGAGGAGACAAAATGAAATGGGTTAGGGTTATGAACTTATAATCTAGAATCTGATGATCGAGTCTTATTCTTATTGTGCGCCTTGTGAGCGCGTTTTGATCCGCGGGGCCAGGGGACATCTCCATAGTTGTGACCTTCCCGACTGCCAGCCCTATGAACTAGCTTACCAGCTCGACCTTTAACGACGGGACAACAAAGTAAGGACATTTCACCCAACAGCTCTAGACCGGATGAAGAGTTGCTCATGACAGAGGATGACAGTTGGGCACTCTATTTCGATGGAGCATCAAATCAAAAAGGATGCGGTGTCGGAGCATTATTAGTCTCACCCCTTGAGGCGCACACTCCAATCTCCGTAAAACTAGATTTCGATGTAACCAACAACGCCGCAGAATATGAAGCTTGCATAGTTGGAATGGAAGCAGCCGTAGCTCTTGGCATTCAAAAACTACGAGTTTATGGTGATTCATCTTTGATCATCAATCAAATTTCCGGAAGATGGAAAGTTCGGAGTATAATAAGTCCCCAGCCTTAAAAATGAAGGATCAAAACTTTCCAAAACCCACGCAAACGGAGGCCGATGACCTCAGACTCATAACAGGGGTAGAACGAAGCTTTTCCATATAGCAACTTCCTCCATTATAGGAAGCCTGGAACAAACCAATTCCCAAATCCGCCTATCATCGCAGGCATAACCATAAAAAAGATCATTAAAAAAGCGTGAGCCGTTTTGCTTACTTCGATCTGCACATCCAAGATCGATTCGATCCCCGTTGCAAACCGGACGGTACACAACTTGGATTGCTCGTGTGGCCACTGCCTTATGAGTTCAGATATCGAATTTCTTTCTTTATTTTGGGAAAAAGAAAAAAAGAAAGAGTAGTAGGCTAATTCATGAATCAAATAGGCCTTTTCTTTTTTCATTAAGCGGTAGAGTCGCGCTCTTTAAAGGCCCTAAGAAAGAGGCTTACGTGATCACTTCAAATCCGATAAAGAGCTTCCACGAAACTCCTGTCTTAGTCTTAAAGGGGTATTTTTCGCGGTTTACTTCGTTCTATTGATTGTCGGAGGTATAATTCTTTATTGTGGTCGGGTTTGGCCAAAAAAGAAGCAATGCTATGGATACCATGACCGATCACCATCGATAAAGAAGAATCTTTCTAAATCACTTCGGGTCAGCGGGGCCTTCAAGCATCCGAAATACGCCCCTCAGGAAGTTGACTGGCTAAAGCGCAACTTTTGGAATGAATAAAGCTCTTGGTATGAAGTCGCTTAAGCGAAGCTTTTGGGCAGGTCTAAACCATGTTTTTTTTAAGCCAGCTCCATCAATAATCTTTCCCGTGAAACTCCTTCTTTCTTTAACTATGATTGATCTGACCATTTTCTTTAGGTTCTGAAAGAAAAGAGATTTGAACGAAGCTTTTGGGAAGGGAGGGAATTCCATTCTTTCTATTCAGCCTCCTCCAACTCCTGGCTTCTCGTCTCCTAGGAATCTGAAGTTAGTATGCAAGCTCAAGAGATTGACGACCTCCGACAAGCTAAAGCAGGCATTTGGCGCCCACATCTTTGAATTTAAGGGTAAAGAGCTCGCTTGTTATACGGGATCCGACGCATCCAGCAGAGCAAAGCAGCGTTCCATTCTTTTCGGCGACATCCTTCCGCATTGAAATCCACAAAGTTAGATAGAAAAACCTTAGAGTTAACCCCGGGGTCTCCGGGGAGTGCCTTATTTAACCTCCCCATTACTGTGCTTCCCATGGACCGAGGGAAGTTCAGATCTTACCAAGTCTTAACACTGTGATAGTTATAAACCTACCGGCTTGCACTTGCAACAGCAAAAGGTCCGAAGGACGCTGAACACAAACCCAAGAGAAGTCAAACTATCCTTTCCTTCGAAAGGTAGGAGCGAAAATCCGGTTCGGTTAGGGTAGACTCAGGGGAAGAGCTGTGCACAAAGGTTTTCACCATGGGGCAGGGACGGCGACCAACAACAGGAGAGCACTCGGTGTAGGTCTTTCCTTGATCCTAATATAGGTATACGTACCATGTTTCCGTTTCCGGCAACATCTACGACTTGGATAATATTTATATTTCCGATACGATCCATATTTCCGTTTCCGGCAATATCATCGTTTTTGGAGTATTCATTTCTTGCTTGTGACGATCTCAGCTCCCACTGAAACCAAGATCCGCCGATTCCGAATATCCATAGATGGAGTATTTAATGCCATTAAATACTTGATCCGTTTACGTACTATTTGTGTGACCCTACTGAAGCGGCCTCTAGCTAGGCATTCAGCTCACTTGATCTCACTGAATTATTAACTTGTTAATTAATACTGAACCCCATTTATTAGACTTAACATTGAATGCATACTTGGACCAAGGGCACTATTTCCTTCAGAGGCCGTCTGCCGACACACACGTCCCTTAGGCGGATGTGCAAGTTGTCGCCGGATCCGTCTCTTAGTCAAGTACCCTTTTGACACCCAAAGCCGACCACTTGCATCATACAAAACTTAGACCGACCTTAGGTTGAGAACTTCGCATGTCGCAATCGTATTCATGATTAGTGTGATAACGTGCTACTTGTGCATCGTGTGGGCGTCTTTGCACGCGTGAATGGCTAACCTCGAGTTCTAGCTTACCAAAACCTATTAGCCTCCAACTAGGAAACCAAACCCCTAGGAGCATCATTCAAACCTCATGCATCTAAAATCGCCGATTTAAGGTCTTTTAGGAGTGCCACTCCATTTGATTCAAAACCCTCAAACACGCCTTACGCACAAATGCCAAATTTCAAATTCAATCCAACGGCGTCATAATGCCGGATTTTCTAGTCCAAATTCCAAGTTTCAAATTCAAATTCATATCCAACAGCGACATAATGTCGGATTTTCCAATTCATATTTCGAGTTTCAATTTCAAAATTCAAATCCATCGGCGACATAATGGCGGATTTTCCAATTCAAATTTCGAATTTCGAACTCAAAGTCATATCCAACGGCGACATAATGCCGGATTTTCCAATTCAAATTTTGAACCTCAAATTCAAGTCTGAATCCAACGGCGATATAATGCCGGATTTTCCAATTCAAATTTCGAACTTCAAATTCAAGTCCAAATCCAACGGCGACATAATGTCGTATCTTCAAATTCAAATCTCAAATTCCAAATTCAAAACTCAAGTCCAAACGGCGTCACGCCGGACTTTATAGTCCAAACATTCTTCTAACCTCAAACTCAAATCACCAATTTCAATCTCAAAACCTCAAATTCAAATGTCCAAACTCATGACCGGCGTATGCCGATTCTTCAATTCAATCTTTCAAAACTTCAAGTCCTATACTCAAAGTGTCAAGTTCCAAATTCATGTCGTCGTAATGCCGACTTTTTTTCCATTCCGTATTTCAAACCTCAAGTTCGAAGTTCTAAATTCAATCTCAAGTCCTATATTCGAAGCTTCCAATTTCAAATCCATGACGGCGTAATGCCAAATTTTCTCTTTCAATTTCGTTTTCAAACACTTCAAAATTCCACGTCCACGGCGGCATAATGCCGGACTTTCAACCTTCAAATTCCCATTCAAATCCTTTTCTTTTTTCAAAAGTCAAAGTTCCAAGTCAAATGCTTCAATTCCGTGGCGGCATAATGCCGGAATTTTAAAAACACAAGGCCTCATATAGTGCGTCTTTTCCATTTCAAGGTTCAAACTTCGAATCGAATCCAAATCTCAAAGCTCATCTTCAAGCTACAAAAAAAAAATCTTGCTTTCCATTGCTCCCAAGAACAAAATTCCAAATACTTCCAACGGGTTGAAACTCCCCAAAATATTTCGAGATCTAGCGGGTTTAAAATCCCCTGAAATAATACAAACCCCATTTCCAAATACTTCCAACGGGTTGAATATCCCCTGAAATAATACAAGTTCCAAATTGTCCAATTGGGTTGAAACTCCCCTGAAATATTCCAAATCAAATGGGTTGAAACTCCCCTAAAATACTTCGAGATCGAGCGGGTTGAAATTCCCTTGAAATATTCCAAATCCAACGGGTTGAAATCCCCCTAAAATATTGACGGGTTGAAATTCCCTTGAAATAAAACAAAATCAATTCCCTTTCAATTGGGTTGAAACTCCCCTGAAATATTCGAAATCCAACGGGTTGAAATTCCCCTAAAATATTGACGGGTTGAAATTCCCTTGAAATAATACAAACTTCAATCTCCTAATACAAATCCAATTTTCAAATTCTCGATGGGTTGAAATTCCCCTAAAATAGTTCAAATTCCAATAGGTCGAAATATTCTTTTTCGATATTCCAAGTTCCAGTACAAGGATTCAACTTCCACGAAAGAATGAAGGCTCCTCTCAAACACTTCCAACGGGTTGCAAACCTTGAATACAAGTACAAAATCCAAAATCCCGAATCTTCGGAGTGGCACTTAGAGTCAAGTCTAGGTCTCATTCATTGCATGCATATCATATCATTTGTTGGGAAGTCCAGGTTCTAAAATTCTAAATCATGTGGTGTGTCCTAACTAGGAGTCCAAGGATCCTGGGGGTTCACCGAAGAGGAGAGAGGTTGAAAAGAACTCCATCAGACCTAGCCTCACTCATAGCCGACATCGAACGAGCAGCCAGTTCATCTCCTACAAATCAAACATCCAGTCCCTTTCAAGAATCAATCCAAATGTCTGCCCCCGATCAACTCACCCAACTCATAGCAGCTGTCGCCATCCTCAGCACCAATGTGGAGAGTATAAGCAACCGACTGGGTATTGTGGAACAGGCCGCACCCACCGATGACTTAACCAAGAAGATCGAGAGTCTAGTCAATAAGGTCACCAATCAAGAGAACTATTTTGACACCTCAATGGAGGACAATCTCAAGGGGAAGGCGAATCCGCCAGATAAATTCTCCGCCAATGACATTCCAAAATTCAAGTCGACTGACAATCCTAAGTATCACCTCAAGAACTTCAGAGCTACAATTGCCATTAAGGGGGTCGAACTCGAGCTATACCCTGTGGTATTCCCTATGTCCCTAGAACCTGTCTGCCAGAAGTGGTATTACTCAATCAAAGAGCATCAAACCAATACATGGGAAGCGGTCGCTCTAGCATTCATGGAGGCAGTACAACCTATCTAGCTTGAGATACCTTCTCTAAGGATAGTCCTCGAAAGCAAAATCCCAGAAGCTGCATGGGTACAAGCAAGGTATGATGAGCTAATCATGCTTGATGAGCATCGGCTTCAAGCCGCTCACCATGTACAAGTCTATCAGCGCCGAGTGGCCAGACATTTCAACAAAAGGGTCAGAACCCGAAACATCAAGGAAGGCGAGCTTGTCCTGAAAGCCCTTCGCAAAAGCATCATGGACCCAAGGGGAAAATTCAAACCCAACTGGGCAGGCCCATACATTGTCAAGAAAATCCTCTCCGGGGGAGCAGTCGAACTAACAGACATCGATGGAACAGAATTCCGATCTCTCACAAACCTCGATCAACTCAAGAACTTCTATGTCGAAGTTCTATGTTCAAATTCAAGAATCCAATTCAAAGTCTTGTAAGGGTTAGAACTATGTCCGGCCTGATTCCTTAACGGGACACGTAGGCAACCTCATTTCGAGGCCCGGCCACTTTAATACAAATAAATTCAAAATTTCCTCAATTAAGGGCATCCAAAAAATCAAATCAAATCAAATTCAAAATTCAATTGTTGTTGTTGTCTTTATTCCAAATGTGCTAATTCGAAGCAAAGCATGTTCAAGCGGAATTTAACACAATAACCATTTATTTGGCTCTAAAGTCTTAAAAGCTAATACAAGGTCAGGATCAAGTGAAGCAAAGTTCAAAAGCCTTTTCACTTCCTAAACCCATTTTCTAAACACATTTTCCAAACACATTTTTAAAACACAATTCCTTCCAATACAACTTCAAACACATTAGCCTACAAAGATCTAGGGTCGGGCGACTATGCTCATGAGTCTTGGCATCTTGAGTACTATCCCCTGGCTCTTCCTGCGTTCAATCATCAATCTTCCCCTTGCCCAAGCGGCGGGAGAAGGAACTTGCTAGTCTTCCAAGACGGGAGGATGACGAACCTCCTTTGGACTCCGAACGGTCAAGCACCGGACGGGCCACACTCCCGTCACCTTCCTCATAATCAGTTGATGTAGAGCGTCTAGCTCTAGAACCTCGGACTCTAGCTGAACCTAAGAGAGAAATGTCCCTTTGGCTTGGGCCATTCATCCAAACAATGTACCCTGCAGACAGAGTATCAGGCTCGGGCGGGTATTGAACACTCAAGAATGGTTTGGCGACCCAATTCCGCCTCCAAACTTCAAGTCGATTTGCATTCAGCGCAACAGGTTTCAGGTTCTCTTCAGCACAATCCGAGACTTCTTGTTTCAGGCCATACTGTCTCATCACTCTAGCAGGCGAATACAAGACCAGAATCGTGAGGCTTGGCACCCTCAAAGCAGTAGAACCTGGGGCATGTCACATAGCAGCAATTCCCCACCAAGGAACTACCCACCTTATACAAGATCCAATTCCAGAAAGTGCGCTTCGCCACTCATCCAAAGAAAGCCGGCCATATACCATGCGCCGCATAGTGAATCCCTTTCTATTATAGCTTTCCATGTTCTCCGGTGGTGCCACCAGCATGAGCCTCTCTATAAGCCAGACCTTGGGGAATATACAAGAAAAACATTTCAATATTTAACCTTCAAAATACAAGTACAAGTTCAATACACAGAAAAGCTCCAGATCCTTACTTGGAGTAATACCGGACTTCCCGACGGCAAGGAAGAGGGGTCTGATTTCAACATGTCAAGGCCCATCAATGTTTCGCCAATCATGAGCGGGATTGGGTCCCGACCACTCGCAAACTGCTCTACAATCTCTATTAAGGAGGCGTCACCATTGCCAAACCCTTGTTTCGAAAAGAGGAAGCGAGCAAAGATACAAAAGCTCAAGGCCCTCAAGCGGAAAGCCTTGGGGACATCAAGCCTAGCAAAATAGGCGACAAGGAGGGACAAATCCACCCCTCTGCCATATACAATAGAACTAAAAAGTGGGGGCTTCAAGCCTAAATATCTTTCAAAACCCGAGAAAAAGTGTTCTTCAACACTGGGCATGCATGGCTCCAGCATAATGGGCCACCGCAATATAGCACTAAATTCCTCAGGGAGGGGACATACCTCATTATTCCCGAAGCGGAAGACATGATGATTCAGATCCCAAGCCTCCAGAGCAGCAAGAATGAAGTGCACATCAAGTTTTACAAATCGAAAGGAGGCGAGCACCCCAAGTTGTAACACCCCAAAATTTTGACCTTTTATATAATCAAAAACCTTGTTTTTATTTCATAAAACAATCGTCCAAACCTTGGGAGTGTCACTGCTACATTTATTCTCCATAGGAAATAAATGCAAAGCAACAGAACAATTTAAAATCATTCAAGTCAAAATTAACTAAGTGGTCTAAAAGGTGGCTCATAAAATAATACAACCAATTTCAATAAAATAAAATCCAAATTAAACTGAAATAGAAATTGTCTCTTTACTAGGTGATTATTCTAAGCGTCTCCTCACTCGTAGCCAAGTACCTTTTACCAACATGCAAAAATAAATAGAAAAGAGAAAGAGAGACGAACTCCCAAAAATCAGATAAACTGAGTAATTCCAACTCCATCCCATAAAATAAATAATTTTAGTTTTGAAAACGTTTTGAGTATATAAAATAAGTAATTAAACAACAAGTATCAATTTAATAATTTCATTATTAAACTTATCACATAAGATCAATATTAATTAAGTGAGGGAAAGAGAACGCTAAGGGTCGCGCGTAACCCTTGAAAATGGCCAAAGTAAGATGAGTACAGAATGTCCCTAGTGTGCACACCCCTCACTAATTAACTATGGGTCTCCGCGACCGCGCACCAATAGAATTAGGAGGAAGACTAAACAGAAAGTTTGACAGAATAGTAGAAACCTACTAGAAACCTACCGGGTCTCCACTAAAATGCACCGATAGAACAACATCTAGAAGGGAAACCTGTTCCTAACCCTTACGAGATTTTCCCTCGGAAATTACACTTTAAGTCATTAGTATTTTAATATGGTCAAACACAGACGATCAACTCACAAAACCAAAAATACAATCAACTAACTAAGTAGCAAACAATTGAAACATAACAAGTCCAACCTTATAATTACTTGCACCCTCATATTAGTCAACTTACGTAACTCAAATCAAGGAGCCCAAATGTATCAGTATTTTCCAACAACTAATGACCACAATAATCAACCACCAAGTTTATTTTCAAGTTCCTCAATATTAGTACTACGTACTTCAGTTCGTAATACGTAAATCAAATAATGTTTTTCGTAAAATACGTATAGAGTTCAAATAACATTCTCATAATAATACTATTAGTATACATGTCTATAATTTCACATTGCAAAGATCATATAAATAACACTTAATTCCTTATCACATAATAACACATAAACATGTCTAAAATATATTTTTCTAACGGGACCTAAAGATGATGGACATTGAAAATTACCTTGAACGTGTGTATATACTTCGAACTAGTAGTCTCCTTGCGTCCTCTCTAAGTAATTATCGTCTATGATTAAACAAAAATAAGTAAAACTAAATTAATACACGATACCTTAATCTACTGTTAGTACTCTCAACTTGTCCTATAATCTAAAATAACAAATTAATACCAGTTAAGTTTCTTTTAGCGCTACTTCAAAAACGAAGGTCAACTATCACTTATTTCTTAATTAATATTTATAAAACCAAAGACTATACAAAGGTATAAAAGTTATGTTAATTTAAAACACAATAAAGAAGTTTACGAATGAATCATTTAGAAAGTAAAATAATTAATATGCAAACGTGTTGGGGCTAGATTGAGGGTGAATCCAGGCTTACCAGATAGAAGGGATTGACAATCGATGGGAGGGGAAACGATGGTGATGAAACTGACGGCTGACAAAAATAAATTTTGTTTTCTCCGAGTCACCTAGGAAAATTTTGGGAGTTTAAGGGTATATAAATAACTAGGGTATTAGGGTTTAATTAGGAGACTTAATTTTCAGAAAATCTATAAAATAAATCTGAAAATACACTTGTAGTTTCTTTTAGTTAAAACTCATTAAAAACTTTATTTTAATTGTAAAATTATTGAAATAATTTAATATAAAATACCCGAAAATTCGGGGTATTACACAAGATGCAGGCCATCAAGCTCCCTTTTCTCCAATTTGCCTAGCCAATCGGGCCATGAGTTCAAGGCATTTTCAAAAAACATAGCCATATTCTCTCTTCTTTTTCGTGAGGAAGCGGTATGCAAAGGAAAGCAGGGAAGGATTGTTGCAAAGAAATGATCCGACGAACCCCCTATTTATACAAGTATGTCAGCACACTGGCGCCAGGCGCCGAGCCCTGCGCCAAACGCAGGGGCCTGCAACGAAGGACGAGGCCACCGTCCTCTTTTATGACTCCGAGTACACACCCTTTAGTGCTTCGGACAGCAGAGTACAACCTCCATTATTCAAGATTCCAAAGCCGCAAGCCGCGCAATTTCAAGCAGTCCGAGTCAGCGCTTCTGGCAGATTTCGGGTCAATTCATTCAAAAGGCAAGCATTCTAGTCCTAGATCGGCGTCCTAATTCGAGTCTGCATATGCATAGTAAAAGTTGAATATACTTTGACTTGCGCTTTTCCTAACCAAAAAACCTCAGTCAAAGTGGGGGCTTATACACCCGAAAAAATGGCCAAATTTTTTCAAATTTTTTGCAAATTCCTCATGCATGCATATAGCTACAAATTTCAAAGGCACACACAACGCGTACAAGTTCAAATTTTCAAACATACAAAAATCAAGCTTCAAAATTCCAAACAAATTCAAGTTCCAAACCGTACAAATCCATACAAGTACCATCCATACAAAAAAATCAAACCAAGGCAAGCTGGAACTCGCTACCATGCAGGGTCAGTCCGAGTCATAACCAGTTGTAATGTCAATCACAGGCTACTTGCCCCTGTTTCGGCTCCGGTAACGCTCCAGATCCCGATCCAGCTCTGTCCCGGGGGTACCAGGCTCCTGCTCCGAGATACGAAGAGTGCCAGGAGAAAGATAAGCTCCCTGCTGAGGGGAAGAGTACTGATAAGGCGGCGGCATCCCCATGAACTGGTGCGGTGTCCCAAACATCTGAGCTTGACGCATCCTCTCCATCTCCGGCCAATAAGCCCAAGCATCCGCACCCCAAGGCTGAGGACCGCTCCCTCCGAAGTAGTAACCAGAGGAGGAACAAAAGTCCTCGAACTGCTCGCATCCCCAAAAGAATGCCTGGTGGGATCAGTATATACAAAAGGGGTAGCTCCCCTACCAGAATCAGAATGCCTCTGGAAAGTACCAGCACGAGACCCCTGTCCCAGATCCAAGCTTGGTCCTTCCTGCCTCAATGAAGTCTCCGCCTGAGGCTCCCTGTCAACGGAACCTCTGCGACCTCGGCGGCGCTCCTTTACAAAGTACAAATTTCAAAGAATCAACATCTAAGTTTCGGTTTTCTAGAATACAAATTTCAAAGTCAAGAAAAACACCTCTCTGTCCCGGCCAGAAAGCTTCTGGGTCAGCTTGGCACAATGCCTCTTCAAGGAATCAATCAGAAGCATCCAGCGACGCACTCCTGCATACAAAATTCAAGATCAATTTCCAGATACAAGATTACAATCAAATTACAAGTACTTACAGCTGCATAATGCTCAGGTACAACATCATACGATCTCTGGTGCGGAGGAGAAGGTACAGGAATGGTCACCTTCACCTGTTCCCCTATCAGCATAGGCAATGTCCTCAGGATCAACCTCCTCCTCCTACATACAATCATCCAACCATACAATCAAACCAACATACAAAAATACAAGAACACAAGAATACAAGGTGCAAGATTCAAAGCTCACCGGCAGTACGAAGCGTACAGGTGGAGTGAGTCTCCCTATAAGGTCCTCATAGCGGCCCCTCCTATCTATAAAGTTCTCGCAAGGGAGGCAAACAGCATCACCAGCATTCAAGTAGAGCTGGGCGAGTTCATTGTTTGACACCAACATGGATCCCGGTGGATCCTTAGGGACAAGCCTGTCCCCCGTACTGTGCTGAAGGGACACGCGCTGCCCCAAGTACCACATATGGCGATACACGCCCGGGAGCAAGACCCGCCTCGAAGACAAGAAATGGGCCCGAGCGGCTGAAAGAGGTATAGGCGCGTCAGCAAAAGGACGCCAAACCACCTACAGAGCAGACAATTCAGGCAACTATACAAATACAAATACAAGACAACAAAACGGTACAAGAGTTTACCTCACTAACGGGTAAAACCCGCCAAGCTCTGCGGGAGGCCGACAGAGGCACCCTCCTGCGCACCGCTCCTATCCAAAAGGCAGCATACGGGTAAGCCGCATTTCTAGTATGATCCGGGGCAAAGTCGGGAAGTGCTCGTACATCCAAATCTTTCAAAAAGCAAGCAAAGCATCAGTCAAATTCAAGATACAAGCATACAAGTACAAGATACAAAGTACAAGGAGTCCGATATACCTCCAGCACACTCCACAAAGCAGCAATGCTCGGTTCGCCCTCGGGCACAGTCCGTGAAGCCCACTTCATCTCATACAAGAGGTGGTCGTATGCCATACCACCCCAGTTGAGGCTCGATACAGCCCTCAAATCCTGCAAAGCTGTCAGGAAGCCGATGTGCACCCGGCTGTTCCTGCTCGGGGCCATCACTCTTCTCACCAGAGCCAGGAGGAAAAGTCGAACCCTCTGCTCCGCAGATATGCCCACACTATGGATAGCATCCATGATCACCGTCACAGAAGCATGAGAATCATCATCCGCTAAATCGAAAACAGGGCCGAGCAAGTCCCTAGCAGTACTCGAGAACCACTTTATCCTAGAATCAAAAATCACGGTCCTCTCGAAAAAGGGAAGGCCCGTAATCATGGCAAACTCGAAAGGGGTGATGGTGATCTCCCCCCATGCCATATGAAAAGTGTTGGTGGTATCCCACCACCGCTCCAACAAAGCCTGTAGCCGGGGTTTTATCCCCGTTCTCCTCGGAGTATCTCCCATGGCACGCCAGAAATCAACTAGTCTGCAACCAGATCTCCATAGCCTCCTCGTCAGCACGGATGGCTCGAAAAGCCTTCTGAAGCTCCGCCAAAGACCAAAAGTTACGCAACGGCTCTCCATCGGCCTGCGGATGAACAAATCAACTCAAAACCTATATAAGTTCAAGACACAAATCCAAAGCACAGTACAAGACTCACCAAGCCAGCGCGAGGCCGCTGAGACAAATGAAAGTCCGGTCGGTACACTAGATCGGAAGGATTCCAACCAGTGCCAACAAAAGCCGGTAGTCTCCGGGGAATCATGCCCCCCCTCCGGCACATTTGTGGCAGCCGCTTCATCATTCGAAGCATCCTCCATAGAGGCTCAAACTACTGAGCGTTCGGCAAGCTTTCTTCGAGTGTGACGAGGCATACTAAGTCATGCAAAATACAAAACATCAAGATTCTAAACTGGGGGCTATCCTATACTAGCCCGTACAAAAGTCAAATTCAAAAATAATCCAAGCGGCGGTACAGACCCAACCAGGGACCTCTACACCAACGCCTAGGCTATCCATGCCAAAGCAGGTACGCACAAGTTCTACACCAACGCCTAGGCTACCCATGCCAAAGCAGGTATACAAATTCTACATCAACGCCTAGGCTACCTATGCCAAAGAAGATATAAGTTCAAGAAAAAAAAATCAGAAATTCAAAAATTCAAGATTACAAGTTCCAACAGTTCAAGTTCGAGTGGCTATCAAACAATTTTCTACAAGATTCAAGAAGCCTACTATCATACAAGCATCATGTCAACAAGCATTTCAAAGTACAAAAAATCAAAACTACATGCAATCCTAGAGTTATTTCATAAGCAAAACATGAAATACTTACATGGACAAGGCAAGAGCAAGATCAAGGGAAGACAATTCGACCTGTGAGAGAGAAAAGAAAGCTAGAGAATGAGGGATTGCTCGAACGCCGAGCTCAGCGCCCAGCGCTGCCTGCTGCATGCGCAGGAATCTTCAGCGCGCGCGGTCTCCCGTGCTGATTGCACGTCCTTTGCTGCTACGGTTTCCTGCACTAGGCATCAAACATCAAATCGTGCTACTTTCAGAAAAAACGGGTATATACCTGTATCTTCAAGTACAAACAGATGAGCATTTGAAGAATACAAAGTCCAAAAAATGCAAGAATTTAGGCGTTCGACTCCCAACGGACCCAAGCTCCAGGACAGTCAACCGAAATTTCAAAATCTCAAGGGCCAGTAAAAAGCTCTTGTCCCCAGTGAAGCACATCCTAAACGGATTAACTCCGGGTATTCAAAAAATTCAAATTTCAAAATTCAAGAATTCAAAATTCAAAATTTTCGATGCCAAGCTCCGTCCTAACTCAAAGACGGAAGTGCAGTACAAGTACAAGTCGGAGTCGTCACAGCCGAACCGAGGTAGACTCTGTCCTTTTTACTAACGCTTGTTTTGTGCAAGTACCGGCTACAAAGAGTGGTCTTGATTGCAGAACATCTTGATCATTCTCCGTCCCAAGTCGAAAACTTTGACTCGCGCTTTCCTAACCGAACGCTCAGTCAAAGTGGGGGCTTCTGTAGACACCTAATTTGTGTCTCCCCATTGGGATGATGACGATACCATTATACTTGTTAGGTAATTGGAGCAACTCCGTGCGGAAATTCCAATTGCTAAAAGCATGTCCAAAATCCAAGAGCCAAAATCCAATCCCCGAGGTCGTTCCCCTTCCGGAACTCGGTACAAAATACAAATTAATCAAGTTCGAAATCCAAGTACAATCTCACCCAATGGACTATCCCATTGGTCTTACAAGGCCTTTTCCACTCATAATCATATAAGGCAAGTCAAATCCGGGCGCCGACCCACAAAACCGAGCAAGCCGGGCCTCGTCCCGTAAAACCGAATTCAAAAACCCGAAACGGCTTGTTTTTAGACGAAAGCTAAGACTTAATCCCCAAGCAATCACTACGTGCCAAGGTCGTACAAGTCGTACAATGGTATAGCAATACAATCCAAAAGCAATAACGACGTCTTTCCGTCCTTTTTGGCAGCATCCACGCCACGTGACCAGCGCTGGGCGCTGCCAGCTGCACACGGCGCTGGCAATGGCTGGCGTTCAGCAGCAAACTCCCCTATAAATACCCCTAATTCTGAGTAGTTAAGGGAGGAAAAATCGACATACAACGTCGTAATACAAAAATTGCACCTCAAAATTCAATACAAAAATTAATACAAAATCCTCCAAAAACACCATACAATCTTCAAGCTTTAAGCAATCGGGAGTTCTAATCGGAAATCTTGCCTAAACCTAACTAGGTAATTTTGAATCCCAACCCTAATCTATTCAATGTTGCTTTGATTTTCTATTTCAAAATGATTAGTAAGTTGGCATTTTTACTCTTAAAAATGTCACTTGCAACAATCATACATTTCTTCAAAATCCAAACTTTTCAAAATACAAAAATACAAACTTTCAAGATTCAAGGATGTTCAAAGTTGTTCGTAATCACCTCTTTGAACTGGAATCATTTTCAAACATGGAGTAATCAAAGATGATGCCTTTCTAACTTTTAAAGGTGTAGTCTTTGAGATTCAAGACTCCATTTTTCAATATACAAGTTCATGTTTTCAAATTTCAAGATCCAACAATGTTTAGGGTTGCTCATGACTACTTCCCTAAACTAGGATTCTTTCAAAGTAAGAGCACATCAAAGATCTAACCTTTTCAACATTAAAAGGCCCGATCTTTGAGATTCAAGTCTCTTAATTTCAATATTTCAAGTTCAAGTACAATATTTCAAGTACAATATTTCAAGTTCAAGTTCAAGTATTTCAAATTCAATATTTCAAGTTTCAAGCTTTCAAGTTCAAGTTCTATATGAAAAATCTAGGATACTTTGGGGTGAGAAACTTGTCCCAAGTTGAGATTTTTGGCTTTGAATTCGTGTCGGGGGCACTTATTTTTAAGTAGCCGTTTGGCGTTCGGATTTCATGTGCCCAAGTTCAAATTTCAATATGCAATTTCAATTATGCACCTTTCAATTCCGCACTTTCAATTCCGTTCTTTCAATAACGCATTTCAATTCCGCACTTTCAATTATGCAACTTTACTTGCCTAGTCTTTCTAGGCAATGTGGACCTACTCCCTAGTCCATTTCTAGGGGGTCTTGTATTTACTAATTCCGCACTTATTTACTATTGTGATGTTGCTTTATTTTCTTTATTGCTTTCATCACCGCACATGCTAAATACAACAAAATGCAAGGTTACATCACGCTTAACAAAGATAATTTCTTGGACAAACCGATCTTAGGTTCCCTTAAATTAACTTTAAAGCAAAGTAACCACAATACAAAGTAGAAATTCTATTTGTCCTAAATTCAAACCCACATAGTCTAAACTAGGGTATTTTCGAAAATGTTGTGCCACGTACTTGAATAATTTCTAAAGCTCGCGGAATAAGCATCTCGTTCCCGTGCCCGGATCTCACCCATCCGTTTCGAAGATTCAAAGCCTTATCCAAATCGAGTCACTCTTGCTCTTTCCAAACGGGACCCTAAAATAATGTTTGGTGGCGACTCCTTCAAGATCTAAAAATTCAAAGGTTTCTAAAAAACCGCCCCTTGTAGGGAAAAAAGCAATCCGAGCCGAAAAAATACCCCCTACAGTTATGCATGTATGGTTTTATTCGCATGCAAGGAATTATTTATGTTATTTTGCGTAAAGTCTAGCATGTTATGAGCCAAGTTTATTCCGTGCCTTGTTGCACTATTTCAGTAACCACATATGAAGGGTCTGTTAGGTTATGATACATATGACAATTCATAAATCATGCGGAAAAAAACCATAAACCCAGGAATACATATTATTTACACATAATCATTTAGCATAGAATAGATGCATACTCTTTGTTGCGTGCCTTCCCTAGCTGCGCCCGAACCGAACAAGAACAAGTCTTTAGGACTCCAAGTGTCGTCCCTCCGTAGATAGTCCACAGCACGTCCGGATCCGCCTTAAGATTGACCAACTAGAATCGCCCTTAAGGTACTAGAAAATTTCGGCAATTTGAGCAAGATGTGTGTTTGAATTTTCTCTCAAAAACTCACTTTGAATACTTTGAAACTTGTGTTATAAATTGTGAGCCCTAGCCTCATATTTATAGCGGTATGGAAAGGGAATCGAAATCCTATTCAGATACAAATTAATCAAACCTAGAATCCTACAAGAACTCTAATTTTAATTAATTTATCAATTAGAATTAGGAATTTAATCATTAACCGAACTCTGCATGTTTTAGGAAACGTGCACGAACACAAACACTTGCACACACACGCACGACAGCCACGATGGGCCTCATGCGTGCGCGCGAGCAGCAGCCCACTCAGCGCCCGCGCGCGCTGTGCGCTGCGGGTGCTGTGCGCGCTGTGCGCGCTGCGCGCTGCGCGCAGCCTGCTGGGCCTGGCCTTGCTGTTTGTGCGGCGCGCTTGGCTTGCTGGGCGATGGCCTGGCTTCGTGCTGGGCCTCGTCCGGCAGGCCTCGTCCGATGCTTATTCGTACGATGCGCTTCCGATTAAATTTTCCGATTCCGGAAATCATTTCCGATACGAACAATATTTAATATTTCCGATTCCGGAATTAATTTCCGTTTCGAACAAATATTTAATATTTCCGTTTCCGGAATTATTTTCCGATTCCGGTAATATTTCCGATTCTGACAATATTTCCGTTTCCGGCAATATTTCCGATTCTGGCAATATTTCCATTTCCGATAATATTTTCCGATACGTACCATGTTTCCGTTTCCGGCAACATCTACGACTTGGATAATATTTATATTTCCGATACGATCCATATTTCCGTTTCCGGCAATATCATCGTTTCCGGAGTATTCATTTCTTGCCTGTGACGATCTTAGCTCCCACTGAAACCAAGATCCGTCGGTTCCGAATATTCATAGATAGAGTATCTAATGCCATTAGATACTTGATCCGTTTACGTACTATTTGTGTGACCCTACGGGTTCAGTCAAGAGTAAGCTGTGGATTAATATCATTAATTCCACTTGAACTGAAGCGGCCTCTAGCTAGGCATTCAGCTCACTTGATCTCACTGAATTATTAACTTGTCAATTAATACTGAACCGCATTTATTAGACTTAACATAGAATGCATACTTGGACCAAGGCATTATTTCCTTCAGTCTCCCACTTGTCCTTAGGGACAAGTGTGCATTTCCTAATTCCTTTGTCGCTCGATGCTTGCTCTTGAACATAAGGTAAGAGTTGTCATCCTTATTATGTCCAGAGGTGTTCCTCGGTTTCAGAGTTCAACTGATCAAATGAACAAATAATCATAGCCTATGATTCATCCGAGCACGGCCATGCATTTCACAGTTTCTAGCTCTCCGAGTGGCCTTGTACAACTTTTAAGCATCTCATCCCGATTTATGGGAGGACAATCCCAATCTTGCGATCTTGAGATTAGACTTCGTTTGATAGGTGATTACCTGAGCGTTGCCTTTATAGCCTCCTTTTACGGTGCGACGGTTGGTCAACGTCAAAGCAACCAGTTCTCAAACAAGTAATCTCAAATCACTCAGGTATTGAGGATTTAGTGTCTAATAATTTAATGAAATTTACTTATGACAGATTTTCTTCTCTTACAGTAAAGTTTCATAGGTCTTGTCCGATACTAGTCTTCCCAAAGTAAGTATCTATGCAAATGATTATGACATTGCCATGTCCACATAGTTCAAGAAACAGAACTACTAGTCATCTTGCATTCTAATCGTCTAACGTTTTCTATGCGTCCAATTTTATAGAAAACTCCGATTAGGGACCATTTTCAACCTTTGACATTCAAGTTCACTTGATAGACATTTCTTAGTCACAGGACTGGTCCTGACAGTCTATCTTGAATATATCGTCAAGTTGAAGGGACTCATCATTTAATAAACCACAAATTAAATGGAAAAATGAATTCCTTTCATTTATTGTGAATGATTAACCAATAATGTTTTACAAAGATTTAAACCCTAAAACTTTAAAACATTAAACAGAGACATCAAAGCCATTCTCCAATATGCTTGATTCCCATAGCTGCAGTGTGCGAGTTGTGCTTCGCTTGCGGCAGAGGTTTAGTTAATGGATCTGATATGTTGTCATCAGTTCCAATTTTGCTTATCTCGACTTCTTTTCTTTCAACAAACTCTCGTAGAAGGTGAAATCTACGAAGTACATGCTTGACTTTCTGGTGGTGTCTAGGCTCTTTTGCCTGTGCAATAGCTCCGTTATTATCACAATACAGGGCTATTGGTCCTTTAATGGAGGGGACTACACCAAGTTCTCCTATGAACTTCCTTAGCCATATAGCTTCCTTTGCTGCTTCATGTGCAGCAATGTACTCCGCTTCAGTTGTAGAATCCGCAATGGTGCTTTGCTTAGCACTTTTCCAGCTTACTGCTCCTCCGTTGAGGCAGAAGACAAACCCAGACTGTGATCTGAAATCATCTTTGTCGGTTTGGAAACTTGCGTCCGTATAGCCTTTAACAATTAATTCATCATCTCCACCATAGACCAGGAAGTCATCTTTGTGCCTTTTCAGGTACTTCAGAATATTCTTGGCAGCAGTCCAATGCGCCTCTCCTGGGTCTGACTGGTATCTGCTCGTAGCACTGAGTGCGTACGCAACATCCGGGCGTGTACATATCATAGCATACATTATTGAACCAATCAATGATGCATATGGAATCCCATTCATTCGTCTACGCTCATCAAGTGTTTTTGGGCACTGAGTCTTGCTTAGAGTCATTCCATGAGACATGGGTAGGTAGCCTCGCTTGGAGTCCGCCATCTTGAACCTATCAAGCACCTTATTGATATAAGTGCTTTGACTAAGTCCAATCATCTTTTTAGATCTATCTCTGTAAATCTTGATGCCCAATATGTACTGTGCTTCTCCTAGATCCTTCATCGAAAAACATTTCCCAAGCCAAATCTTGACAGAGTTCAACATAGGAATGTCATTTCCGATAAGCAATATGTCGTCGACATATAATACTAGGAAAGCAATTTTGCTCCCACTGACCTTCTTGTATACACAAGATTCGTCCGCGTTCTTGATGAAACCAAAGTCACTGACTGCTTTATCAAAACGTATATTCCAGCTCCTGGATGCCTGCTTCAATCCGTAGATTGATTTCTTTAGCTTGCATACCTTTTTAGCATTCTTTGGATCCTCAAAACCTTCAGGCTGTGTCATAAACACAGTTTCTGTTAAAACGCCGTTTAAGAAAGCAGTTTTGACATCCATCTGCCATATTTCGTAATCGTAATATGCAGCGATTGCTAACATTATTCGAATAGACTTTAGCATTGCAACTGGTGAAAAGGTTTCATCGTAATCCACACCGTGGACTTGCCTGTAACCTTTTGCAACCAATCTAGCTTTGAAAACTTCAAGTTTCCCATCCTTGTCCTTTTTCAGTTTGAAAACCCATTTGCTTCCAATGGCTTGGTAGCCATCTGGCAAATCGACCAAATCCCATACTTGGTTTTCAGACATGGAGTCTAATTCAGATTGCATGGCTTCTTGCCATTGCTTGGAGCTAGGGCTCGTCATAGCTTGCTTGTAAGTCGCAGGTTCATCACTTTCAAGTAATAGAACGTCATAGCTCTCGTTCGTCAAAATACCCAAGTACCTTTCCGGTTGAGATCTATATCTTTGCGATCTACGCGGGGTAACATTTCTAGATTGACCATGATTCTCACCAGATTCTTCTAAAGATCTCTGAGTTTCATCTTGAATGTCATCTTGAGCATTCTCTAGAGTTTGTTGTTCGACTCGAATTTCTTCGAGGTCTACTTTTCTCCCACTTGTCATTTTGGAAATGTGATCCTTCTCCAAAAAGACACCATCTCGAGCAACAAACACTTTGTTCTCAGATGTATTGTAGAAGTAATACCCCTTTGTTTCCTTTGGATAGCCCACAAGGATACATTTGTCAGATTTTGGATGAAGTTTGTCTGAAATTAATCGTTTGACGTATACTTCACATCCCCAAATCTTAAGAAAAGACACATTTGGAGGCTTTCCAAACCATAATTCGTATGGAGTCTTTTCGACAGCTTTAGACGGAGCTCTATTTATAGTGAGTGCAGCTGTATTTAGTGCATGTCCCCAAAATTCTAATGGAAGTTCGGCCTGACCCATCATTGACCTGACCATGTCTAGCAAGGTTCTGTTCCTCCGTTCTGACACACCGTTCCATTGTGGTGTTTCAGGAGGAGTCAATTCTGATAGAATTCCACATTCTTTCAGATGGTCATCAAATTCATAGCTCAGATATTCACCGCCTCTATCAGACCGCAGTGCCTTGATCTTCTTGCCTAATTGATTCTCTACTTCACTCTGAAATTCCTTGAATTTGTCAAAGGATTCAGACTTATGCTTCATTAGGTAGACATAACCATACCTACTGAAGTCATCAGTGAAAGTGATAAAGTAGCTGAAACCACCTCTAGCATTTGTACTCATTGGTCCACATACATCTGTATGGATTAAACCCAATAGTTCATTTGCTCTTTCTCCAACTTTAGAGAAAGGTTGCTTTGTCATTTTGCCAAGTAAACATGATTCGCATTTACCATAATCCTCTAAGTTAAATGGTTCTAGAATTCCTTCCCTTTGAAGTCTTTCTAAGCGTTTCAAGTTTATATGGCCTAATCGACAATGCCACAGATAGTTGAGATCTGAATCATCCTTTTTGGCCTTTTTGGTATTTATGTTATATACTTGTTTGTCGTGATCTAATAAATAAAGTCCATTGACTAATCTAGCAGATCCATAAAACATCTCTTTAAAATAAAACGAACAACTATTGTCTTTTATTATAAAGGAAAATCCCTTAGCATCTAAGCAAGAAACTGAAATGATGTTTTTAGTAAGATTTGGAACATGGAAACATTCTTCCAGTTCCAAAACTAGCCCGGAGGGCAACGACAAATAGTAAGTTCCTACAGCTAATGCAGCAATCCGTGCTCCATTTCCCACTCGTAGGTCGACTTCACCCTTGCTTAACTTTCTACTTCTTCTTAGTCCCTGTGGATTGGAACATAAGTGTGAGCCACAACCTGTATCTAATACCCAAGAAGTTGAATTAGCAAGTATACAGTCTATAACGAAAATACCTGAAGATGGAACGACTGTTCCGTTCTTCTGATCTTCCTTTAGCTTTGGACATTCTCTTTTGTAATGGCCTATTCCATCACAATAAAGACAGCTTGATGTGGACTTGTCCTGCTTTGATTTAGCATTGCCCTTGGACTTTCCACCTTTCTTGAATGGTCTCTTTCTAGCCTTGAGTAAATCTTTGGCTTCACAGTCCAGTACTATTTCAGCCTTTCTGACAAGGTGAATAAATTCTGCAACTGTTTCTTCTCTTGGTTCACTTAGGTATAGTTGCTTGAAGCGACCAAACCCACTGTGTAGTGAATTGAGCAAGACAGAGACTGCCATCCATTCGCTTATTGGTGTTCCTAGTAGACTTAGGCGATCAAAATATGAACACATAAGATCCACATGGAACCTCAGTGGGACGCCTACCCTTTGTTTAGTGCGAAGGAGCTGAACATGTGTTTCTTGGACCTCCATCCTATAACACCTGTTGGGAGAACTAACCTTTAGACCAGACATTGATTCAATCAACTCATGGACGTTCAGGTCCCTGTCCTCCGTACTTCCACGACAGATATCCCTCAGATTCTTGATGAGCGTAAAAGGTTCATAGGCTACAAACCTTCTAGCCCAATCATCAGGGATATTGTTCAGCATGAGACTCATAACCTTTTTGAGATCCGCATCCCAGGCGTAAAATCTCTCAGGGGTCATGTCTCTGGCATAGTAGCTTGGCATGGGATGTGACAGTACATACTCAAGTCCATTGAGTTTGACTATTTCAACTAGCTTAGCTTCCCATTCAAGAAAATTTGTCAGGTTCAGCTTGACCATAAGCTCAGAACCCATGATGATGTTTTGATTGTTGTTTGCCATATTAAAACTACAATTGAAAAGAATAAACAAATAAATAACCATTCACAGTTTCTCTTAATAAACTTAAATTCTAGCATACATGCATAATTCAATGTTTATTAAGCATTTTATTCAAGTTATGTGTTCCGGCAGGTGTGAATAAAATGATTCCAAGATCCTAAAATCATTGAAGAACTAAGCACAGTTTGTCGACTTAATCCTAGAACATCTTAGGTAAGCAAAAGCCTTTTGCTAATAGTCTAGAAACTATTCTTGGTTGATAGGTACGTCTAAGAACTTATTAGGTAAACCTATCGAATTTGCCACGACATAAAAGGACTCCTTACTTATATCGTTGAGTTTCACCAAAACTAACATGTACTCACAATTATTTGTGTAGTACCTTGCCCCTTTAGGACCAATAAGTAACACCTCGCTGAGCGAAAACTATTACTAGATTGATGTAAAGGATATCCAAGCAAGTGTATATTTTGGCATGGCACCTTTTAACTCAATTTTTAAGTTTGGAACTTAAGGCTCTTACTATGTTGGTTAGATTTTAAGTGAACTAAAATCCTTAATCATGCAACATAATCAAGCTTTTGATCTCATGCATTTTAAGACATATTTAAAACAATAAATAACTTAAAACATGCATAAGATATTTGTGATCTAGTATGGCCTGACTTCATCTTGAAGCTTTGACTTCAAAGTCCGTCTTGAAAATCTCCGTGGGAGGCACCATTTTCTTCAAATAGGATAAGCTATAACTAATTACAACTATTTGATGGTTCGCAGACCATATTTGAATTGAAAAATAACTTTGGTACTTTATACCAATTACATTCAAATTAATGGTACGCAGACCATATTTTCTATCCTATTTGGGCCATACTAGTCACTTCATAACCTGCAAAACAGTACATATACAATATATACCATTCACCCATTCATTATCATGAATGGCCCACATAGCTGGTTAGTAAAACACATTATGCATCACGTAAACATTTGCAGCAATTAATCAAGGGCACCAATAATCTACCAATTATTCAGTCCTTATTAATTCTAATCAAGTTGTTTTAACCTTAAGGATTTGTAGACCTAATCAAGAGTTTATGACTAAAAGCGCTCCCACTTAAACCAATAAATTCATATGCTTTACCAATTTTAAACATAAAAATGTATTTCTAGTCCAACCGGAAACATACAAATTTAATTAAAATTTAAAGCTCATATCAATTTATAATTGAATCCAAAAATTTAATTTAATTTCAGTCGTATTTAAATTAATTCATGATTTTAATTTTAGTAAAATAATTAGAATAAATAACATTTATTATAATTATAATATTCAAAATTAAAATCCAAGAAAATAATTCAAATTATTAATTTTAAAATTAATTAAAATTACATGAACTGAAATTTTCAAATTAAACATTCAAAACGATCTAATCGTAACGCAAACACCCTACTCGTTGCACGCCCATGGGCCGTACGCACACAGCCATTGCTGGCCATGTGCGCGCAGCCCATGCGCTCGTCGCATAGCTGCTGCTTCCCTATCGCAAGCCTCCGCACGCATTGGTGCTCGCTGCGCGCGCCAGCGCTCATCGCACGCGAGCTATCGCTCGCTGGGCGCGCGACATCGCTCGCTTAGCGCGCGACATCGCTCGCTGGGCGCGCGACATCGCTCGCTGGGCGCGCGACATCGCTCGCTGGGCGCGCGACATCGCTCGCTGGGCGCGCGAGCCATCGCTCGCTGGGCGCGCGACATCGCTCGCTGGGCGCGCGACATCGCTCGCTGTGCGCGCGAGCCATCGCTCGCTGGGGCGCGACATCGCTCGCTGGGCGCGCGACATCGCTCGCTGGGCGCGCGAGTAATGCTGGGCGCAGCGCTCGTGGCACGCGAGCTTGCGCTCGCTGCGCGCGAGGCTGCGCGCTCTTGTGCGAGGCAGCGCGCGTTGTGGCGCAGCTCGCTTGCTGCCCACACGCGACTGCCTTGGCTCGCTCTTCGCCCATGCCCATTCGTTCATTGCTCGTGGCACACGACACAAGGCAGGGCTGCTGCCTTGTGCTCGTGCACTACGCCCTTGCTCATTGCATTCGTGCCGCACGGGCGACGAGCTCCCTTGCTCGTCGTCGCATGCCCGCATTATACAACACCCCTTAAGGGTAACACGAAGCGTCCATTGCTTCGTGCGTGCAAGTTTTATGAACGAATCGCATAAAATTTAAAATTTATATTTAAAATTAATGACAAATTAATAAATAATATTAATTTCATAATTTTAGGGCGAAAAATCGAAAATTTATTATCCAATTGATTTCCGATTGATATGGATTCAAGTCTAGGTCATAAAAATTTAAAATTTATCGTAAATTTACAATTTTTATGGTGGTTTTTAATCATAGGTTTCTAATTAAATTACAATTAATTATGAAAATCAAATTAATTCTAAATTATTCTAATTTTCAACAAATTAATCATAATTAATAATTAGATTGCATAATTAACAAAATTTTAGAATGCCTTTTACATGCGGAATTGACACAAAAATCACTCAATTCGGATGAGTAACGAAGAAACTGCCGAAAAACTGCGTACGTATAATTAAATAAACGCAATTTGCAATTAATTAACAATTACGAAAATTAATCACCCCTTTTAATTCTTGCAAATTTGTAATATTTAACCATGTTCATGCAATTTAGATTATGAAAATAATAAGGGGCTCGTGATACCACTGTTAGGTTATGATACATATGACAATTCATAAATCATGCGGAAAAAAACCATAAACCCAGGAATACATATTATTTACACATAATCATTTAGCATAGAATAGATGCATACTCTTTGTTGCGTGCCTTCCCTAGCTGCGCCCGAACCGAACAAGAACAAGTCTTTAGGACTCCAAGTGTCGTCCCTCCGTAGATAGTCCACAGCACGTCCGGATCCGCCTTAAGATTGACCAACTAGAATCGCCCTTAAGGTACTAGAAAATTTCGGCAATTTGAGCAAGATGTGTGTTTGAATTTTCTCTCAAAAACTCACTTTGAATACTTTGAAACTTGTGTTATAAATTGTGAGCCCTAGCCTCATATTTATAGCGGTATGGAAAGGGAATCGAAATCCTATTCAGATACAAATTAATCAAACCTAGAATCCTACAAGAACTCTAATTTTAATTAATTTATCAATTAGAATTAGGAATTTAATCATTAACCGAACTCTGCATGTTTTAGGAAACGTGCACGGACACAAACACTTGCACACACACGCACGACAGCCACGATGGGCCTCATGCGTGCGCGCGAGCAGCAGCCCACTCAGCGCCCGCGCGCGCTGCGCGCTGTGCGCTGCGCGTGCTGTGCGCGCTGTGCGCGCTGCGCGCTGCGCGCGCTGCGCGCTGCGCGCAGCCTGCTGGGCCTGGCCTTGCTGTTTGTGCGGCGCGCTTGGCTTGTTGGGCGATGGCCTGGCTTCGTGCTGGGCCTCGTCCGGCAGGCCTCGTCCGATGCTTATTCGTACGATGCGCTTCCGATTAAATTTTCCGATTCCGGAAATCATTTCCGATACGAACAATATTTAATATTTCCGATTCCGGAATTAATTTCCGTTTCGAACAAATATTTAATATTTCCGTTTCCGGAATTATTTTCCGATTCCGGTAATATTTCCGATTCTGACAATATTTCCGTTTCCGGCAATATTTCCGATTCTGGCAATATTTCCATTTCCGATAATATTTTCCGATACGTACCATGTTTCCGTTTCCGGCAACATCTACGACTTGGATAATATTTATATTTCCGATACGATCCATATTTCCGTTTCCGGCAATATCATCGTTTCCGGAGTATTCATTTCTTGCCTGTGACGATCTTAGCTCCCACTGAAACCAAGATCCGTCGGTTCCGAATATTCATAGATAGAGTATCTAATGCCATTAGATACTTGATCCGTTTACGTACTATTTGTGTGACCCTACGGGTTCAGTCAAGAGTAAGCTGTGGATTAATATCATTAATTCCACTTGAACTGAAGCGGCCTCTAGCTAGGCATTCAGCTCACTTGATCTCACTGAATTATTAACTTGTCAATTAATACTGAACCGCATTTATTAGACTTAACATAGAATGCATACTTGGACCAAGGGCATTATTTCCTTCAGGGTCTGCTAATGTAAGCCACCACATGTGTAGGGTGGACTTTTGAGTCATCTTTAGTAAGTCACATATGAAGGGTCTGCTCACGTAAGCCACCGCATATGTAGAAAGAGTCAAGGTGAATTGAATTAGGAATTATTCGTGCCTAGTGCACAACCCGCATGTTAACAGGCATGTCGTAGACTCAACATCATGTTGAGAGGGAACAATGGAGTAATTTCACTTGAGTCTTGAAGATATTAATCACAAGTCCTAATGATTCTAAAATTAGCATTATTTGATTGTTCGTTTATTAAATGCTTTACTTTATTATGTCCTGAGTCGGCTTTGTGAATAAAATATTAATAAACATAAAGTGCACTCTGAACAAGCTTCAAAACTCTAGGAATGTATATACCTTGAGTATGAACTATGGAGGGAGTACCTTGCCAGGGGGCTTGTACTCCAATGACTGATACAATACGTTGTTTCATTTCTTTTATGCGCTGGAATTCTGTCAGCATGGTCTGACATGAGTTACTTTTATTATTTTGGTGTTTGGCGGGATCCCAACACCCGTCCAATGGACATTTCTTTTCTAAGCCCATTCTAAACATATTCTAATTAATCTATGAGTCAAGAGTCGTGTCTTGAGTCGAGTCATGTCTTCATGATTAATTGTTTACTTAGTTTTCTTTTGCATGTGTTTTAATTTATTGTTGGAATGAAGCATGTTAGATGTAGGATTTCATTCTAGCTTGTTTGTACTCAGCTTGCGCTGATTACGTGCTTTGTGCTTTGGTCATGGCCTTTGCCTTAATGACCCTATGATGATCCTTCATTTGCATTTGCATTATTGAGGAGTAGTTATCAATAACAGGTTTTTAGAGATGACTTGCAGAACAAGAGTTGGTTAAGAGAGTTATTGTACTTTCATTTTTCTAAACTCTAATTATTTAATTTATTCTAGACAATAACGTTTTTAATTAGTTAATGGATTTTGTTTTAAAGTATTTTGATTTGGGTCGTTATGGTTCCAACTTGTATGTGTTAGGTTATGAATAATAAAATAATATAATTCATGTGGAAAAAACCATAAAGCCAGAATCCAAATTAATTGCCACATAGTCAATTAGCATAATTTAGGTGAGATACAATGTGATGCGTGCCTTCCCTAGCTGCTCCCGAACCGAACAAGAACAAGTCTTTTGAGCCCCAAATGTTGCACCTCCGTATAAAGTCCATAGCACGTTCGGATCCACCTTAGGTTTAACCAACTACGATTTTACTTAAGGTTTTATGTATTCGGGCAGGCTTGTATTATGTTCTCCCTTGAACACAATGGGAATAAAGAATGTGAATTTTCAATTCAATTGATGTGTATAATTATGAAGCCCCTAGCCCTATATTTTTAGTGTAGAAAATAAGGAATTTGAGTTTTACTAGGAATAGAATTACCAAACCTAATAGGATTGAAACTCTTATTCAATTAGAATTACAACTATAATTAAACTCTTAATTATTTGAATTCTAGTAAAACTAGGAATACTTAATCCAAGGTTACTTGGGAATTAAGCAATCGGATATTTCTTGGAGCCCAAGACGAACAACCCCACGCAGCCACAAGGGCCCACGCGGGTTGCGCAAGTTGCCTCGGCCCACGGCACTGCGGCCCAAGCCTTGGCAGGCCTCGCAGCTGCTGCGCGCTAGCTGGGAGCAGCCTATGTGTTGCTGCCTTACCGCAGGTTTGGCGTGGCCCATGAGCTGATGCCTTTCTTGCAGCTCGGCGAGGCCCATTGGGCAGCTGCCTTGCTTGTATATTGGCGCGGCCTTATGGATGCGGCCTTGCTCACAGGGTGCGACCTCATGGCTGCTGCCTTGCTCGTAGGCGCAGCCCATGGTTCTGCCTTTGCTTGTCGAGCGATGGGCCGACTCGCCCGACGACTTGTTGCTCGTCGAGGTTCCGATTCGTTTTCAGATTCCGGAATTCATTTCCATTTCGAACAAATATTTACGTTTCCGTTAATATTTCCTATTCCGGAAATAATTTCATTTTCCGACAATATTTTCGATTACTGTAATATTTCCGTTTCCGGCAATGTTTCCGATTCAGGCAATATTTCTATTTCCGATAATATTTTCCGATACGAGCCATGTTTCCGTTTCCGGCAACATCTACGACTTGGATAATATTTATATTTTCGTCATTAACCATATTTCCGTTTCTGGCAATATCATCATTTCCGGAGTATTCTTTATTTTGCCTTTTGACGATTTCAGCTCCCACTGGAACCGAGATCTGTCGATTCCGAATGTTCATAAATGGAGTACTTAATGAATAATATATTCACTTAAATACTTGATCCATTCACGTACTATTTGTGTGACCCTTCGGGTTCAGTCAAGAGTAAGTTATGGATTAATATTATTAATTCCACTTGAACTGAAGCGGCCTCTAGCTAGGCATTCGATTCACTTGATCTCATTGAATTATTAACTTGTTAATTAATATTGAACTGCATTTATTAGACTTAGCTTTAAATTCATACTTGGACCAAGGGCATTATTTTCTTCAGTCTCGATCCCACTTGTCCTTTGGGACAAGTGTGCATTTCCCAATTCCTTTGTCGCTCGATGCCAGCTAATGAACATAAGGTAAGAGTAGTCATCCTTATTATGTCCAGAGGTATTTCTCGGTTTTAGAGTTCAACTGATTTTGATGCCTAGTATGTACTGTGCTTCTCCTAGATCCTTCATCGAAAAACATTTCCCAGGCCAAATCTTGAAAGAGTTCAACATAGGAATGTCATTTCCGATAAGTAATATGTCATCGACGTATAATAATGGAAAATAAGTTTTACTCCCACTGACCTTCTTGTATACACAAGATTCGTCTGCGTTCTTGACGAAGCCAAAGCCACTGACTGCTTCATCAAAACGTATATTCCAGCTCCTTGATGCTTGCTTCAATCCATGAATGGATTTCTTAAGCTTGCATACCTTTTTAGCATTATTTGGATCCTCACAACCCTCAGGTTGTGTCATAAACACAGTTTTTGTTAAAATGTCGTTTAAGAAAGCGGTTTTGACATCCATCTGCCATATTTCGTAATCGTAATATGCAGCGATTGCTAACATTATCCGAATAGACCTTAGCATTGCAACTGGTGAAAAGGTTTCATCATATATAATCCACACTGTGGACTTGCCTGTATCCTTTTGCAACCAATCTAGCTTTGAAAACTTCTAGTTTCCCATCCTTGTCCTTTTTCAGTTTGAAAACCCATTTGATTCCTATGGCTTGGTAGCCATCTGGAAAATCGACCAAATCCCAAACTTGGTTTTCATACATGGAGTCTAATTCAGATTGCATGGCTTCTTGCCATTTCTTGGATCTAGGGCTCGTCATAGCTTGTTTGTAGGTTGCAGGTTCATCGCTTTCCAACAACAGAATTTCATGGATCTCATTCGTCAAAATACCTATGTATCTTTCCGGTTCAGACCTATATCTCTGCGATCTACGGGAGGTTACATTTCTAGTTGGTTCTTGATTATCACCAGATACTTCTAAAGATCTCTGAGTTTCAACCTGAATGTCATTTTGAGCATTCTCTAGATTTTGTTGTTCGACTCGAATTTCTTCGAGGTCTACTTTTCTCCCACTTGTCATTTTGGAAATGTTATCTCTTTCAAAAAAGATACCATCTCGAGCAACAAACACCTTGTTCTCAGATGTATTGTAGAAGTAATACCCCTTTGTTTCCTTTGGGTAGCCCACAAGAATAAATTTGTCAGATTTCGATTGAAGTTTGTCTGAAATTAATCGTTTGACGTATACTTCACAACCCCAAATCTTAAGAAAAGACACATTTGGAGGCTTTCCAAACCATAACTCATATGGAGTCTTTTCGACAGGTTTAGACAGAGCTCTATTTAGTGTGAGTGCAGTTGTGTTTAGTGCATGTCCCCAAAATTCTATTGGAAGTTCCGTCTGACCCATCATTGACCCAACCATGTCTAGCAAGGTCTTGTTCCTCCGTTCTGACACACTGTTCCATTGAGTTGTTCCGGGAGGAGTCAGTTCTGACAAAATTCCACATTCTTTTAGATGGTCATCAAATTCATAGCTCAGATATTCACCACCTCTATCAGACCGCAATGCTTTTAATATTCTTGCCTAAATTATTCTCTACTTCACTCTGAAATTCCTTGAATTTGTCAAAGGATTTAGACTTATGCTTCATTAGGCAGACATAACCATATCTACTGAAGTCATCAGTGAAAGTGATAAAGTAGCTGAAACCACCTCTAGCATTTGAACTCATTGGTCCACAAACATCTGTATGTATTTAACCCAATAGATCAGTTGCTCTTTCTCCAACTTTAGAGAAAGGTTGCTTTGTCATTTTGCCAAGTAAACATGATTCGCACTTACCATAATCCTCTAAGTCAAATGGTTCTAAAATTCCTTCCTTTTGAAGTCTTTCTATGCGCTTTATGTTAATATGGCCTAATCGACAATGCCACAGATAGGTGAGATCTGAATCATTCTTTTTGGCCTTTTTGGTATTTATGTTATAAACTTGTTTGTCGTGATCTAGTAAATAAAGTCCATTGACTAATCTAGCAGATCCATAAAACATCTTTTTAAAATAAAACGAGCAACTATTGTCTTTTATTAAAAAGGAAAATCCCTTAGCATCTAAGCAAGAAACAGAAATGTTTTTTTTAGTAAGACTTGGAACAAGGAAACATTCTTCCAGTTCCAAAACTAGCCCAGAGGGCAACGACAAATAATAAGTTCCTACAGCTAATGCAGCAATCCTTGCTCCATTTCCCACTCGTAGGTCGACTTCACCCTTGCTTAATCTTCTACTTCTTCTTAGTCCCTGTGAATTGGAACGTAAGTGTGAGTCACAACCTGTATCTAATACCCAAGAAGTTGAATTTGCAAGTATACAGTCTATAACGAAAATACCTGAAGATGGAACGACAGTTTCGTTCTTCTCATTTTCCTTAATCTTCAAGCAATCTCTCTTCCAATGCCCCTTCTTCTTATACTAGAAGCATTCAGATTCAGAATTTGGTTGGCTCACCTTGTTCTTTTCAGACTTGGTGCCGCCAGTTTGCTTAGTTGGGCTGGCTTTCTTGCCACCTTTCTTAGCATTTCTCTTCTTACCAGATTTCTTGAACTTGCCCCCACGCACCATAAGCACATCTTGGTTATCAATTTTGAGCGTCTTTTCAGCAGTCTTTAGCATACCGTGAAGCTCAGTGAGCGTTTTGTCCAAACTATTCATGTTATAGTTCAGCTTGAACTGATCATACCCTCTATGAAGAGAATGGATGATGGTGCCTACAGCCATTTCTTGAGAGAACTGCTGATCCAGCCGACTCATATTCTCAATTAATCCAATCATCTTGAGAACATGTGGACTTACGGGCTCGCCCTTCTTGAGCTTGGTGTCAAGAATTTGCCTATGGGTCTCGAATCTTTCGTCTCGAGCCAGATCGTGGAACATGTTCTTTAACTCACTGATGATTTTGAAAGCATCTGAGTTGATGAACGTTTTCTGTAGATCTGCACCCATGGTTGCAAGCATTCGACATTTCACATCCTTGTTGGCATCAATCCAACGATTGAGGGCTGCCTGAGTGACCCCTTCGCCCGCGGCTTCGGGCATCGCCTCTTACAGGACATACTCCTTTTCTTCCTGCATAAGAACTATTTACAAGTTCCTTTGCCAGTCAAGGAAGTTTTTCCCGCTCAACTTATCCTTATCAAGAATTGATCGAATGTTGAATGAATTGTTGTTTGCCATAGTTACAACTACAATTGAAAAGAATAAACAAATAAATAACCATTCATAGTTTCTCTTAATAAACTTAAATTCTAGAATTCATACATTCAATATTTATTAAGAATTTTATTCGAGTTTTGTGTTCCGACAGGTGTGAATAAAATGAATCCAAGATCCTTAAATCATTGAAGAATTAAGCACATTATGTATTTAGACTCAATTCTAAAATATTTTAGGTAAGCAAATCCTTTGCTAATAGTCTAGAAACTACTCTTGGTTGATAGGTACGTCTAAGAACTTATTAGGTAAACCTATCTCATTTGCCACGACATAAAAGGACTCCTTACTTATATCGTTGAGTTTCACCAAAACTAACATGTACTCACAATTATTTGTGTACCTTACCTCTTTAGAATCAACAAGTAACACCTCGCTATGGCGGAAAACTATTACTTAGATTGATGTAAAGGTTATCCAAGTAATTAGTGTTATTTTGGCATGGCACCTTTTAACTCAATTTTTAAAGTTTGGAACTTAAGGCTCTCACTATGTTGGTTAGATTTTAAGTGAAGTAAAATCCTTAATCATGCAACATAATCAAGCCATAATCTCATGCATAATTAAGACATATTTAAAGCAATAAATAACTTAAAGCATGCATAAGATTTAAATGTGATCTAGTATGGCCCGACTTCATCTTGAAGCTTCAACTTCAAAATCCGTCTTTGAAAATGGATTGGAAACTCGGTCTTGAATTTCACCATGGGAGGCGCCATTTTCTTCAAATAGGATATGCTATAACTAAAACTAGTTACAACTATTTGATGGTACGCAGAGCATATTTAAATAAAAAATTTGGTGCATAAGACCAATTTTACATTCAAATTAATGGTACGCATACCATATTTTCTATCCTATTTGGGCCATACTAGTCACTTTCCATAACCTGCAAAACAGTACATTTATAATATATCATTCACCCATTCATTTATCAATGAATGGCCCACATAGCAAGTTAGTAGACAAAATCATGCATCACATAAACATTTACAGCAACTAATCAATGGTTCTAACAATCTACAAATTATTCAACCTTATTAGTTCTAATCGAGTTGTTTTAACCTTAAAGGAATTTAGACCTAATCAAGAGTTTAATGAATAAAAGCTCCCACAAAAACCAAGAACTTATATGCTTTACACATTTTAAACATAAAATTGTATTTCCTAGTCCAACTGGAAACTTACAAATATAATTAAAATTTAAAGCTCATATAATATAATTTTTAAATCCCTTAATATTTTTTTAGTTGATTAAAATTAATTAATTAAAATTTATCAAGGTTTTAATTTTATTAAAATAATTAGTATAAAAGAATTTATAATAATTAAATTAATCAAAATTAAATTCAGAGAAAAAATTAAATTACGAAATTAAATTTAATTAAAATCGTTTTCAACAGAAACATGAACAAACGGCCCAAAGTGCCAAGGCAAGGCCGTAGGCCGAAGCCCACGCCTCGCCCAAGCAAGCCACGCCGCAGCGCCCATGGCCGCGTGCACAAGTGCAGCGCCCATGGCCTGCTTTGTTGCTGGCCGAGTGATGCACGACAGCAAGCAACACACCAGCCCTTGTTGTGCTTGCTGTTGCGCGCTGGGCAGGGGGCTTGGCGCAGCGACATGCCTTCTCCCTTGCTCGTTGTGCTGCTCCCTTGCCTCTTGCCTTGCGCTACGATGCATTGTCTCCTTGCTCGATCACCTTCACAGCACACACCGCACAGACCCGTGCCCGCGCACGCATGCTCGTGTTTGCTCGCTGCCTCGTACCGCATGGGCGACGAGCTCCCTTGCTCGTCGTCACATGCCCGCACTATGCAACACCCTTTAAGGGTAACACTTAGCTTCCATTGCTTCCTGCGTGCAAGATTTGTGACCGCTTTATAAAAATTTAAAACTTTATATTTAAATTTAACGACAAATTAATAAACATATTAATTTCACTAAATTTAGGCGAAAAATCGAAAATTTATTATTCAAATTAATTTTCGATTACATATATTCTTAGGGATTAAAATCTAGGTCATAAAATTTTAAAACTTTTCAATTTTAACAAATTTTATGGTGGTTTTTAATCATAGGATCCTAATTAAATTATCAATTAATTATGAAATTTAAAACAAATTCTAAATTATTTGAAATTCAACGAATTAATTATAATTACAAATTAGGTTGTATAATTAACAAGATTAGACCTTAAAATTGTTAAACATATGCAGTAGGTCAATCATAGATTCAAGATTTACATACAAGATTCGCAAATATTTAATTTAACATCATAAAAATTACAAATTTGCGTTCGAAAAACTAAAACCTCCGAAAAGTCAAAGTTAGGCTTCGAATTTTGGAATTCTGGGTTCGGCATCAAATCTTTGATTTTTGTCAAAATTTTAAAACGTCGTTTACATGCGAAATTAAATATAAAAACATAAGATTTCGACCATTATTGAAAAAACTGCCGAAAAATCCTGCGAACATTTAAACAAATAATCGCACGAATTTGCAATTAATTACATCCACGAAATTAATCACCCCTTTAATTCATTGCAAATATATAAAATTTAATCCATGTTAACTATAATTGATTATGGAATTAATTAGAGGCTCTGATACCACTGTTAGGTTATGAATAATACAACAATATAATTCATGCGAAAAAACCATAAAGCCAGAATCCAAATTAATTGCCACATAGTCAATTATCATAATTTAGGTGACATACAATGTGATGCGTGCCTTCCCTAGCTGCTCCCGAACCGAACAAGAACAAGTCTTTAGAGCCCCAAACGTTGCTCCTCCGTAGAAAGTCCACAGCACGTTCGGATCCGCCTTAGGTTTAACCAACTAGGATTTTACTTAAGGTTTTATGTATTCGGGCAGGCTTGTATTATGTTCTCCCTTGAACACAATGGGAATAAAGAATGTGAATTTTCAATTCAATTGATGTCTATAATTATGAGGCCCCTAGCCCTATTTTTATAGTGTAGGAAATAAAGAATTTGAGTTTTACCAGGAATAGAATTACCATACCTAATAGGATTAAAACTCTTATTCAATTAGAATTGCATCTATAATTAAACTCTTAATTATTTGAATTCTAGTAAAACTAGTAATACTTAATCCAAGGTTACTTGGGAATTAAGCAATCGGATATTTCTTGGAGCCCAAGACGAACAACCCCACGCAGCCACAAGGGCCCACGTGGGTTGCGCGAGTTGCCTCAGCCCACGGCGCTGCGGCCCACGCCTAGGCAGGCCTCGCAGCTACTGCACGCTAGCTGGGCGCAACCCATGTGGTGCTGCCTTGCCGCAGGCTTGGCGCGGTCCATGAGATGTTGCCTTGCTTGCAGCTTGGCGCGGCCCATGGGGCTGCTGCCTTGCTTGTAGCTTGACGCGGCCTTATGGCTGCGGCCTTGCTCGCAGGGCGCAGCCTCATGGCTGCTGCCTTGCTCGTAGGCGCGGCCCATGGTGCTGCCTTTGATTGTCAAGCGATGGGCCGGCTCTCTTCCCGGCTTGTCGCTCGTCGAGCTTTCGATTCGTTTTCCGATTCCGAAATTCATTTCTGTTTCGAACAAATATTTACATTTCCGTTAATATTTCCGATTCCGGAAATAATTTCTTTTCTGAAAATATTTCCGATTCCGGTAATATTTTCGTTTCCGGCAATATTTCTATTTCCGATAATATTTTCCGATACGAGCCATGTTTCCGTTTCCGGCAACATCTACGACTTGGATAATATTTATATTTCCGTCATGACCCATATTTCCGTTTCGGCCAATATCATCATTTCCGGAGTATTCTTTATTTTGCCTTTTGACAATTTCAGCTCCCACTGGAATCGAGATCCGTCGCTTCCGAATGTTCATTAATGGAGTACTTGATGAATAATATATTCACTTAAATACTTTATCCCTTCACGTACTATTTGTGTGACCTTATGGGTTCAGCCAAGAGTAAATTGTGGACTAATATTATTAATTCCACTTGAACTGAAGCAGCCTCTAGCTAGGCATTCAGTTCACTTGATCTCACTGAATTATTAACTTGTTCATTAATACTGAACCGCATTTATTAGACTTAGCATTAAATGCATACTTGGACCAAGGGCTTTATTTCCTTCAGTATGGAGGCCATTAACTATTATTTATTGTTTGAAAGTTAGTTATTTTCGCTGCGTAATTTTGGTACTAGCCTTAACCGTTATCACGGTGGCGGTAATACTTTGGTAATTCCTTTATTTTAAGGTGGATACTAGTTTTATAAAACCAAGAAATTATTACGGTGTTACACATCAAGTGTTCAAAATTTTCCCTAGCGGGTATTTCAATTCCATTCCCAAGTGGATCAAGTCGAGTAAACCTCGGGCGACATTTCAAGCAAGTTCAAACCCAATGGACTTAATCCAACGTATGCAAAATTCAAAGTATTCAAATTTTCGATGCCAAACTCTGTTCCAATCAAGGGACGGAAAATGTTCAAGCCAAACAAGATAGAGCTATCAAGTCAGTCCGGAGGTAGACTCGACCGTTTTTTCAAACACTTGTTTTATGCATGTACCTACGTACAAAGAATAATCTTGATTGCAGAACATCTTGGTCGTTCTCCGTCCCATTTCGAAACTTTGACTTGTTCTTTCCTCACCATACGCTTAGTCCAAGTGGGGGTTTCTGTAGACACCTAATTTGTGTCTCCCCTTTTTGGAAGCATTCACTACGCCAGGCGCCAGGAAGGCACATGCGCTAGGCGCAAGCCTTTTGGCATCTCTCCATCCGTTATTCTATATAAACTCCTCATTTTTTGAGAAAAGAGGGGGGGAGCTCAAAAAACAATTTAACGTCGTAATTCTAAAATCAATCCTCACTTTCTAAATCCTCTCCAAAATTCAACCTTTCAAAAATCACTTAGAATTTCTAATATTCAAGCAATTGGGAAATCATCTTGGAGGCTTTAACCTAGCAAATCTATGTAATTTGAGCCCCTAAAATCTCATCTTTATGCACTAATCTTTAATATTTTCTAATAAACCAATGATGTTTAGTGAGTTCAAAACTCATAAAAACTAGGTTTTGTACAAAAAGAAGTAACCTTTAAGGGGTTTCATGGTTGAATCCCTCTTAAATGGTCTTCCATACTCCATTTCTAACTTTCTAGTGTCAGTCTTTATGCTTTGTTTTTAATAAAATATGATTATTAAGTGAGGCTTTTATCCTTGAAAGTGTTCCTTACAACAATCATTGTGCAAATCTTCAAAAACCCTTAACTTTATACAGTTCTACAATGTTTGGGAAAGTGCAAACCCTTTTTCAAACTAGAACACATGAACTACTAAATTCTCATGTACAAATGCGAATTCCATGTTCAATATTCAATGAAGTTTATGTGGGAATCATTCCCTTTAAACTAGAATCAATTTCAAGTAATGGGGATTATTAAAGGTGAAGTCTTTTTACATAAAAGTCTTAACCTTTAAGAATGTGACCTCCTAATTTCAAGTTCAATGTTTAATATTCAATTTTCAAATTCCATATTCAATAATCAAGTTCCATATTCAAGATTTATTTCAATGTTCATATACAAAATCGATGATACTTTTTAATGAGCAACTCATTTCAAAGTGAGATTATTTCTACGATTGGATCCGTGAGGAGCAATATCCCTTTTGGGCAAGTGCTTCTCAATCGGATTTTCAATATTATTCATACAAGTTCTATTGTTGCAAGTTCTATTCTTTATGCTTTATTACTTACTGTATTGCTTATTTCAATCTTGCACCTTTCAATTCCGCACTTATTAATTCATGCTATTTTACTCGCCTAGTCCTTCTAGGCGATGTGGTTCACACCTAGTCTTTTTTCTAGGTGGTGATGTTCAGCACCTTTGTTTAATTTTGTGATGCTTGATTTATTTGTTATTTATTTCATCACCTAACATGCTAAATCAACAATCTATAAGTTCTAATCATGCTTAACAAAGATAATTTTTGGACAACCGGTTTAGGCTCCCTAAATTTGACTCAAAGCGAAGTGATCACATACAATTAGCAATTTCAATGTCCCAAATATGCATGCTCACCAACCACTAGTGGAAAACTCCTCAATTGCGTTGGTCATTTAAGCCCACTCGCGTCGCAAAATAGAGTTCGTGAAGGCTACTATTTGGGTGACGCAAATAAGAGTCATTTGCGTAGTAGATTAGCAAAAACAGCGACGCAAATGACTTTTTTCTTTAACATAATGAATAGTCATTTGCGTGGCAGATTAGCTAAAACTGCAACACAAATGACTTTATTTTTAACATGTTGAAAATTCATTTGCGTCGCACTTTAGCCAAACTGCGACGAAAATGACTTTTCTGCATGTTAAAAAAAAGTCATTTGCATCGTACTTTACTTAATATGCGACGCAAATGACTGTTTTTATTTTTAAAAAAAAGGTTGAGCTGCACATTTTATATTTTATGCTATATAGTGCATAAAGTATAAAATGTGCAGCGCATTTCTTATTTGTAATTAGCTATGGTTCATGAATTAACAAAAATATTCACAGCATGGGGGTGCAAATAATATCTGACAACATATACCAAAATAAAGCCAAAATCGAGCATGAGAGTATGTTTTATCCTCCATCTCAAAAAAATTGGTTCCAACAGTTATCTCCCAACCCACATTTCCAAGCAAAATTGAATCTATCCCCACCCAATCTGTAGGCGATGCTTTCCAACCCACTGACTCAGGGAAATCTTCTCTCCTTTGCTTGTGAAAACTGAGGATGTAAGTTGCAACTTTGCCAAATCATTTTTTACTGCAATTACACGCGCACCAATCGACATGGATCCAATGTTCAACATGAGAATCCATGCCTTTGTTAGTTTTGTCACTTTTCCCTGCTTCTCAGTTCCCTTTTTTCTCAAACCCAGCAGTCTTCGAAGCAAGAAGAAATTCACCTATAGCATTGCAAGAGAGATCATAAGCCAAAGTTAATTCCTTTGACATATTGAAATTAAATAACACAAACATAAATTGATGATAATGCTACTAAATGGTTCCACAAAAACATCTTCAAACTGGAAACACCAAAAACTTACAAAGCACTAAAAACACATAGTGAAGGATCAAACATAGAGAAAGCATGCCAGAAACCGAGAGCATTAGCTTTTCTTGTTAGGTCTAATCCCCAATTTTAGCCAACTCAATTTTTATAAGCTTCCTTGGCACAAATACATTTTATGACCTATATCTACAACAATCTTGTAATGGCTAGTTGGCAAGAAAATTAACTACAGCAAAAGACATTGTTTACAACAGAAAAAGGGCATAGTTTGTTGGTTGCACAAACACAGCCAGATGGTCTTACTTGACTGCTATGGAGTGGGGAAGAGAATAATAAGCTGTAAAGAGAACCTGATTCCGGCATTTCATGAAGTATAGTTTGTTGAGCCCTAGCCCGTCTAAATGTGATGTTCACAAATGCAGGGACAAATATACTGACAAAAACAAGACAAGGAATGAAATTCAAGCCAAGTAAAAACCTTGCAGCAACATCCCAATGCTTCCAGTGCTTGAACCAGCATATCCCTTATGTAGGCGACCATGAAGTCTTGTAAAGACAAGTTTTTAACACAATTAATACATACCATTTGTAGAAAAGAAAAGCAAAACATGTTCCAAAGACATGAAGTATTTATACTGCCAATCAATCCTCAACTATTATGGGGTTAAAATAACAAGTCGAAAATGTTTTGACTACTTCACTTCACTATTTTATACATAACATTGGCAATTTAAGTCGGACATGTTGGGTCCCTTCTGAACGTAATGTCCAAATACTGCAAATTGCCCAAGACAAAGGTGATCAAAGTTAAAATCACAAATCCACAATTGCACGTACATAAACAAGACGAAGAAAGACATTCAGGCTAGGTAAAAAGCATTGCAACTGCCTCATAATACCAAGAGAGCTATCTTGGCATGCAAGATCCAATCAATAAAATTGGATATCTTTGTAACTTGGTGGATTGTAATGATGACTGCTCGATCAAAAGTGTTTTCAAATGAGAGATATTACAAAAGAAAGTGAGGCTTACCTTATGAGCGGCATTTATGTCAATCTTAGCTTAGGAATTTAGTTCATTTTCTTATTACTTTTACTTAGTTTTATTGATTGTAGTTCGTTTATCGCATTTTTGCATTAATCGTAATATTTTCTCGTCTTGTGTATATTTTAGTCATTTTTGCTCTAAATGTGCCTTTTGTGCGTATTCTCATTGCGTAAGGGTCGTTTTGAGTATTAACATGTTACATAATGTGTCGTTATGCTTGACGAAGTTAAATATGATTTTACGACTTGTAAAAATGCGATACGAATTAATAATATGCTAGGCGATTTTATAATGTCCTATACGATGTTTTTTGTGTGCAGCGACGCAGCATCATAGCTGCTAAAATACACGAGCCAATACAAGCCAATGCAGCTACGGAACAGCAGCAAGACGAGCACAACCTTGCACACGAAAAAACTAGCAGCAATAGTGCAGATTGCAGGACTGAGCGGGCGCACAGCCTGCCTGTGCGGGCACACAGGAATAGCTGAAGTTCCTGTAACTTCTGCGAGTGCGCACAGGCTTGCTGTGTGGGCGTACAAAGGTTGTGCAGGCGCACAGACCCTCTTGTGCGGGCGCATAGCTACGCGGAGCTGATTGTATTTAAGAAAAATCGCAGCATTGTTTCAAGGAGTTCGTGAATTAGTTTTCATTTTCAGAATTAGTTTTATGTTTTTGAGAGATGTCAGAGAATTAAAGTTAGATTAGAGAAAGATTATGATATATTTTAGGCTTTGATTCCACAAATCAAACACTAGATTTCTATTTTGTTCTTCAAATTCGTAGCTCTTCTCAAGCAATTTTCAGATTTTGTTCTTAAAGTTTTCAACACTTTTAAATTTCAATTTCAAGCTTCATTTGGTATAATTCTCAACTCTATTCTTTAATTCGTTCTTAATTCTTTAATTGCTTCATTAAATTCGTTTACGCTTTGATTTCATTGTTTGATTTTAGATTAGTTTCATATTTTGGATTTTGTTGATTTTTGGCTCAATTTTCTTTGAATTTTCTTGATTTTGTTGATTCAATTAGTTTTATTGTTGAAATTACTTTCATGATTAGGATTAGTTTTAGTTTAATCTTGAATTTGATCATGCTAATTGAGTAGTCATAGTCTAGAGAATAGGGGTGAAGTTTGGGGATTAATTAGGGATTTTTGAAGTGAATTCATGATGATGATGTGATTTAATTTTGATTTGGTGATTAGGATCTCCATGTCTAAATAGATTGGTAGATGCAAATACTAATTCTAGTTAGTTGATTGGAAATGTTTTATGTTAATTTGTCAAGAGATTGAGGATTAGTATAGGCATATGGGATGAACTAGTTCTAATTGGTAGGTTCCTAGTCTAGATGTCATGCGAGAGCTCTCCTTCGGATTAGGCAACTCAATGTGCTCTATCCGAGAGGTGCCGAATGCAATATTTGTTGGTTTTCGCCCTAATTATCATTTTCTTGCAATGTTGATTGATTGAACTTCGACCTTCCCTAATGAACCCAAGCCAATCCCCAATTCCCTAGATTATTCCATTTACATGTTGATTTCAATAGATACATACATACATTTTCCCCTCGAACTAGCTTGTGAATGCATTAGTTTGAAAAGTTAAATATATCCATGACGATCCCTAAATTTGCCGCTATAGCCAATATGGTGTGTCATATTAGGAGTTTTATAAATTTTTTTTGGTAGGCGGAGTTCATTTCAACGACCGAAAAACGCCTTATCAAAATGGCTCCGTTGCCGGGGAATGGCATCATTGTTTGATTTTTCATTCTAGTTCATTTTTCATTTTCTTTTTATTTTCTTTTAGAAAAAAATTTGGCAACTTCCTTTGTTTCTCAAAATGATGAAATCGATTACACTTGATGATCTTCTCTATCTCCATGATAATTTCTTAAGTTCTTTGAAAGTTGAATATACAAAATCATTGTGTCAGATGCTCTTATTCATGAAGTATCTTGAAATTCAAGAAGAGCAAAGAATTGATTCTAGTTTGAATTCAATTGAGGTCATGTCCCAACGAGTTGTAAAAGGCTTTTTGGGAATCTCTAACCTAATGCAAGAGTCTATTAAGGATGTTACGCAGAGAAGCTAGAGATGAGTTTGAGGCTATATTGCCACCTATGATGCACGACATTGAGGAATTGAGTATTGGAGAGTTTGTTCCTACTCGTTCCTCTTTGAGTGGATGCCTTTATGATGGTGATGAAAATCTTTTGCTCCCTTTTGTCTTGAAGTGCTTAAGTCGATTCAAATTGAGGATAAAAGTGAATTTGCCAACCAAAAACAATTTCTTCAAGGTACTAGGAGAATTGAGGATGTGGAAGTCCCATCTTTGAATGAAGGATCATTTGTTGAGATTTCTTGTACTCTTTGTTATGTGAGTGAATTTGTTTGTGAAAATTTTGTTCCCACTCCCTTCCCTCATACCCCTTTCCGAATTAAGAAACTCAACATTTATCCTTCATTTCCCATCTCTTTTCCCTTTTTATCCCAACTCCCACCGCTTCAGGATTCTTTTTCCTCAATTGATCCTAATGATTCTCCTTCCCCAAGCAAGAAGAAGGGAGTATTTATTTTGTTTTTCCTTTAGTTTGCAGTTTTGATTCTTCCTCTTATTTTCTTATTTTCCTTTTTATTCTTCTTATTTTCCGCACCCCACCCCCCATAGGCATAGCGTTGCATTCAAGTTTGTGCATGCTTCTCAAGTGACTCTTGCCTATTTTATTTTCTTGGATATGTTTGCCAATGTATTTGACAAACTATTGCGATCATTGTAGGGGTACTTACTAGAGGTAAAAGTCGACAAGCTAATAACGTAAAAGAAGCGCTTCTCGGGAGGCAACCTGTGGTTTTGGCCATTTGGCCCTTGTATACTAATTTTTCTTTCTTTTTTATTTTGTGTACCTTGCGCTTTCTTGATGTAGACGCCATTTCATCTACCATTGCCATGCCCGATGATCTTATTGGTGAGTTCGTCGTATTTTCGGTTCTTTGCGGGACTTGCTCCCACGATATTTCCGGTAATATCATTCTAACGCTTTGCATTCTTTGGGATCGGGCATACCTTATGTTGGGGCATTGGTTGGATGGGTAGTTGTTCATCCCCTTGTTTCGTTTTAGACCTTGAGGACATGGCCTAATTCAAGTTTGGGGGAGATTTTATTGTATGGTTGCTACTATGATCTCCATGTGATGGATTGCGTGATTTTGTGCATATTTCTTGATTAGTTTCATTGATTTTATTTATTTTCTTTATTTTCGTTAACATGTTCTTTATTTATTTTTCTTTTTATTTTCTTTTCTTTTCCTTATTTTCTTTTTCTTTTTATTTCTTTTTCTTTTTGATCTTAGTCAAGGCAAGTTTTTCTAGTTTTTAGGATTTATTCTTGATTCGGGCAAAATATAATTGGAACTTGTAGGTTAGAATGCTTTTATTCCTAATTGGTAGAGGTGTGCACGGTTTAGAATGTCTTGGTTCGAGTCTAGGATTTAGGTGTAAAGGTAGTCGGCTAGAACTTTGGAGAGCATGAGTCTTGAACCCTTGGTTTGTGGTAAGACGGTGTCGTTCTCTTTAGTGACTTGAAGCCGGAGAGGATTATAATTGCTACCCATATGTGAGGATCTTGTTCTTTCTAGCCTAATTCTCAAACACAAATAATGAGTGGCATGGATCCTTGGCATTGACTTTCCCATATCCTGAATTTGACTTTTTCCCTCCGAGACCGTGATCGAACTACTTTAGGGGACGATAGAGGCATTTTCATTCGGTGACTTTTTTTCTTTATATAGATTAGGACATCATTTTTCTTATTTTCTTGTATTTTTTTGTGCATTTGCCCCTTTGCTAGCCATTTGAGCCTTGTCCCTTCATTTCTTATTAGCTCATTACAAGCCATTAGCCCTTGTTTTATTTTCACCCTTAGAAGTGATAGTGAAGCTTAGTGCTATTGTGCTCTATGATTGTGATTGAATATGCAAAATTGTGAGAAATGATAGATGTTGTTTTGAATAGAAAGTTTGGAAAATGTTCTTAGTTTATGTGAATAAGAGGCAAAGCATAAATATAGAAAACGACAAAAATAGAGAAAAACAAGGCAAAGAGAAAAGTTTCACTTGAAACACACAAAATTGAGAAAAATTAAAGCAAGAAAAGTGCAAAAGGAAGTTTAGTTTGATTCTATTAGTTGAATAAGCTTGGGGGAGCCACAAAATAAGTGGTATGATTTGGTTTTGATCTTGTTGCTTGAGTTGAGTTCGTGTTGTGCTTCACTTTAGGATTGAGCTCAAAATACCAAAATTATCCACACCCTTACCCCTAGCCTAACGTTACACCATAAAAGTCCTATTGACCCTTTAGAGTTGAGTCATTGTCGGTGGAGGGAGGAAATTGTCAAGTTTATAGAGCGGGATTGTCATGCCGAGATGTCGAGTAGCTTTCTTTCCGGTCTTGAAATTCTTATCTTTTCCGGCGTCACGTGAAGCTATCTTTGAGGGTGAATATAATCTAGAGAGTAGACGCGGAACGATTGGTTGTAGGGGGATAGATGAGTGCAATTCCTTAGTTCTCTATGCTTTATATTTGAAGCTTTCACTCGACCTTGGACATTGATTACCGTGCATTCGTTTATCGATTTAGGAATATTTGCATCCTCTTGTGCTCGTTTCACAATAAAAGTCCGGTTCTTGAATTCTTTGTAGTTTTGTTTTGTTTTCTTTTTCTTTTCCTTTCTTCTCTTTTCTTTACTTGTTCTTGGTTTATTTTCCGTTTTAGGTCTTGCCTTGATTCATTTTTTAGAGTTATGGGTTGAACTCTTTGGAAACCCTTGCGAGATCCCACTCGCACTCATGAGCGATTGTGGGGTTCAAAGAGCTTGTTGCATAAATGCAACTGTGATTCCTACGACACTGAGTTATTGTGCATTCTTGTAGTTCTTATTTTCATTATTTTGATTTTGAATAAATAAACTCATTCTCCTTCCCGTTTCTAATTCTAGCTTTGCTTGAGGACAAGCAAAGGTTTAGCTAGGGGGAGTTTGATGAGCGGCATTTATGTCGCTCCTAGCTTAGGATTATAGTTCATTTTATTAGCATTTTATTATTATTTTTTAGTTTTATTGATTTTAATTCGTTTATCGCATTTTTGCATTAATCGTAATATTTTCTCGTCTTGCGTATATTTTAGTCTTTTTTCTCTAAACGTGCCTTTTGTGCGCATTCTCATTGCAGAAGGGTCGTTTTGAGTATTTACATGTTAAATAATGTGTCGTTATGCTTGACGAAGTTTAATATGATTTTACGATTTGTAAAAATGCGATACGAATTAATAATATGCTATGCGATTTAATAAATGTGCTAGGTGATTTTATAATGTGATATACGATATTTGTTTTGTGCACCGACGCAGCATCATAGCTGCTGAAATACACGAGCCAATGCAAGCCAACGCAGCCACGGAACAGCAGCAACACGAGCACAACCTTGCACACGAATAAAATAACAGCAATAGTGCAGATTGCCTGCCTGTGCGGGCGCACACCCTGCCTGTGCGGGCGCACAGCCTGCCTGTGCGGGCGCATAGGAATAGCTGAAGTTCCTGTAACTTTTGTACGTGCGCATAGGCTTGCTGTGTGGGCGCACAAGGGTTGTGCGGGCGCATAGCTACGCGGAGCTTATTATATTTAAAAAAAATCGCAGCATTGTTTCGAGAAGGAGTTCATTAATTAGTTTTCATTTTCAAAATTAGTTTTAGGTTTTAGAGAGATGTTAGAGAATTAGAGTTAGATTAGAGAAAGATTAGGATATATTTTAGGCTTTGATTCCACAAATCAAACACTAGATTTCTATTTGGTTCTTCAAATTCGTAGCTCTTCTCAAGCAATTTTCAGATTTTGTTCTTCAAGTTTTCAACACTTTTGAATTTCAATTTCAAGCTTCATTTGGTATAATTCTCTACTCTAATCTTTAATTCGTTCTTAATTCTTTAATTGCTTCATTAAATTCGTTTATGCTTTGATTTAATTGTTTGATTTTAGATTAGTTTCATATTTTGGATTTTGTTGATTTTTGGCTCAATTTTCATGTTTGAATTTTCTGGATTTTGTTGATTCAATTAGTTTTATTGTTGCAATTAGTTTCATGATTAGGATTAGTTTTTGTTTAACCTTGATTTTGATCATGCTATTTGAGTAGTCATAGTCTAGAGAATAGGGGTGATGTTTGGGGATTAATTAGGGATTTTTGAAGTGAATTCATGATGATGTTGTGATTGAATTTTGATTTGGTGATTAGGATCTCCATGTCTAATTAGATTGGTAGTTGCAAATACTAATTCTAGTTAGTTGATTGGAAATGTTTTATGCTAATTTGTCAAGAGATTGAGGATTAGCATAGGCATATGGGATGAACTAGTTCTAATTGGTAGGTGCCTAGTCTAGAGGCCATGCGAGAGCTCTCCTTCGGATTAGGAAACTCAATGCGCTCTATCCGAGGGGTGACGAAGGCAATATTTGTTGGTTTTCCCCCTAATTATCATTTCCTTGCAATATTGATTGATTGAACTTCGACCTTCCCTAATGAACCAAAGCCAATCCCCAATTCCCTATATTATTTCATTTACATTTTGATTTCAATAGATACATAGATACATACCTACATTTTACGCTCGAACTAGCTTGTGAATGCATTAGTTTGAAAAGTCAAATATATCCATTCTCTTGGGACGATCCCTAAACTTGCCGCTATAGCCAATATAGTGTGTCGGATTAGGAGTTTTATAAATTTTATTTGGTAGGCGGAGTTCGTTTCAACTATCGAAAAACGCCTTATCATTACCCATAAGAAAATATTCATTCCATTCAACAATGATTGGGGAGAGTTCGCAGTACAATCCACTGATGGTGTCCCCTCGTAAAAAATACAAAATGCTTAGTGTTAGAATCGTTATTCTTCCACCCAAAAAAAATCATCCCTTCCCTCAAAAGCAAATAACAAAAATTCATATCAAGGCATACAAAAATAAAAGTTACTACGATTATTATGGACCAAGTTACAGAAATCGAAATTCCAGTTGATATATTTCCAAACCGTCAATACATTAATATTAATAAGTTATTCAAATTGAATCAAATCTCTACTTGTTATGAAATGGCTTAAAACACTTAAACAATTTAACCAATAACAGTATCATATTCATAATTCATCAATCACGTAATTACTCAAAATCTACGTTAATCTTAGTTGCCTTTATGAAATTAACAAAGAAACAATAAAACAATTCTTAAAAGAAATTCCAAATTCTGAATCAAGTTACAATCACAACATCAACAGGCGGTAACAAATTGAGCTAAGCAAGAAACATAAATTGATTTATTTTTTTCTGAGGAAAAAGACACTGATGCTAAAAATACTGAATCACGAATAGCATGTTAAATATCTTAACATCAGATCTATTAAAAAAATTGCATAATCAGGGATATTATGTTAATTACCGGAGATATAGATGTATATATTGATGGAGCCGGTGGATCCATGAACGACGACATGTTCTCTGCAATCTGATTTCCCCTATGTCTCTCGTTGTTACCACCTTTATGAATTATGATGACAAATAAGATCTACCTACTTAGAAAATTGGTTGACTTGGGTTTCTTCGTATAGTTCTTCGTTTCCCCATAGGTGTGGCTTCTTTCGGATAGATTCAGGGAAATGAGATCGAAATGAAAGAAAATCCCATTAGAAACGGATTAACCATTAGAAATCGAGATGTACTACTTTGAGATCGATGTCTCCTCCTTCGCCGCGGATCCTAGGTTTTGTTTATTCTCTAAAATGGACAAATTGGGATAGGTTAGTTAGAGATAGAGAAGTTTTGGTATTGCAACAATGGATATTCAAAGAAGAGGACGAGAGATAAAGAGGGGAGCGGTGAAATACTAAGGGTTCTTTTTTGATAATAATAGCGAAATACAAGGTAGTCTCAGATGTTCTGATCTGAAATGAAATGTTGGGCGACAGATGGCAAGCCCATACATTGCGTCACAGTTTAGTGACCTACGACGCAAATAACCACTCATTTGCCTCGCAGATTAATGAATGTATGACGCAAATGTAAAAAAAAAACTCCTTACGAAGAACATTTACGTCGCAGGTTAGTAAAATACCGACGCAAGTCATATTTTTTAACTAAAATTCATCTTTTTGCGTCACACATTATAAAGTGCGACGAAATTATGCCGACTTAAATATGCATTTTTGTACTAGTGAACCTAAACTTAGTGCCATGATTAGGATTATGCACGAATATGATCGTTGTCTTGTATGAACCAACTCTTCAAGTCTATCGAAATATGTGTCTCGTTCCCTTACTCGATTTTTATTGCGGTTTCAAGTCCTAAGCCTTATCTCGATGTAGGGGTTTACAGTTAAATACATAACATAATAGCGGAACAACCCCAAAGACAGGAATCATGTATAAAATACAGATCAAGCAATACTTACGTTTGTAGCGTGTTTTCCCTAGTTTGACGTATCACGAACACAAACAAGAACTCCAGATAACGTTTCTCTACTTGGTTCACCGACATGTTCAGATCCGTCTTGAGATCGATGGCTTAGAAGTCACTCAAGATATTTGCTTTTGGGAAGAACAGTTTGTAACGGAGGCACACAGAGACTTTTGGTTTTTCTCTCTTGTTTAGGTTAAAACTGATTAGGCAAAGTGTGTGGAAAAACATAAGGGTGGATTGGTGTTATAACCCTAGGATTATAACACCAACCTGCCAAGGTACTAAGGCACACGAGCTGGGCTATGGGCCTTGCCGTGTGCGTTGTTGCTGCTGCTTGTCCCCGCGCGCGCCCAATCGAGTGCATGGGCCTTGCCTTGCTCTGGCACGCTGCTGTGCCTCGATGGGCCTTGCGTGCTTGCACGATTAGCTCGTTGGGAAGGCAGTGTTGCCTTCTCGTATTTGCTTCTAATGCCTTCCGAAGATTATTTATCGTATAGTGCTTTGGCGATCCAATGTCGTGCATATACAATTATTCGTTTCTCCTAGCTTACGAATATACGCAATACGATATACGATTCCGATCCAACATCACATCGTACATTTATGTTTTTCCGAACTATATTCCCGAAAAGCTATTAAATGAATTTCCGATTCATTTAATCTGATGATCTGTTACATGCGAATGGTGTGACCTTATAGGTTCATCAAAAGTAAGTTGTGAGCCTAATATAGATTAGAACTCACTGATCGGAAGCATTGCTCCAACCAGCTGTTCCAATCACTTGATCTCACTGAATTAATTGTTCGTAATTAATCTGAACCTTGGTATTGGACCAATGCACCTTGAATGAAGGACATATTTCCTTCAGTCTCCCACTTGTCATTCAGACAAGTGTGCATTCCGATTCCTTTGTCTCTTAGTGTTACTTACTGAACATAAGGTAAGATCCAAGCCATCCTTATTAGGTCCAGAAGTGTTTCTCGAATTACTGAGTTCAACTGTTAAACTTTTACAGAAGGTAAATCCCTAACCATTATGAGCACGGCCATGCATTTTCAAAGTATCTAACTCTTCGAGAGGCCTTGTACAACAACAACAACAACATATACTATCAAAGATAGGAGGACAATCCCATATTATAACTTATTAACAACTTACTTTGATTCATAGTATGCCCAATAATTGCTTTTATAGTCTCCTTTTACGGTGCGACGTTTAGCGAGCATCAAAGCGACGTTTAGCGAGCCATAACTACTCAGGTTTTTAGGAATATGTTTCAATCACCATTAATGAGAACTACTTATGACATGACTTTAATCTCTTAAAGTGTTCTCATGGTCAATCCGATACAAGATCCAATAAGTATATATGCAAATGATTTTTGACATCCAGTCCAGCTAGTTCAAGAAACTGAACTATAAATCAACTTGCAATCTAATCTTCTTTAGTCATTGGTCGTCCAACCTTTTAATGACCTGGATTACGGATCTTTTTGTGACTTCCATATTCAAGTTCACTTATGGGTGTTTCTTTGTCAAAGAATCCATCTTGACATCCCATTTGAATGTTTTGAATCACTTGGACTTCATCATTTAATACTAAACTAAGATAAAATGAAATATGAAATATAATTTCATAAATGATAAATGTTTAAACCAAATACTTACCAATTTGTGGTCCTCTAACCCAAAATCAAGCATTTAATGTTTTACAGATATAGGTCTTTCATCCAATACTTAAAACATTCATGGAACTCAAACTTGATTCCATTTCTGCATATGAGTGTTGTAGCTCATTCGATGAAGAGGTTTAGTTTATCATACTTTGCTATTCTTAGCATCCTTTCTATCGAAAGCCTTTCGATGTAAGATGAAAAGATCTTTGAATATGTTTATAGAATGATCTAGTCTTTCATTGCTGTTAGAATGATTCTCATATTCAAAATAGAAAATCACCCAGATAGCAGACTTGTGATCAACCTGAGTTCATTGAAGAACTCCCAATATAAACAATTCCCTTTCATTGCTTCTTAGGCAATAATGAATTCATTTCAATTATGTAGAATTGAAAATCATGCTACCCTTTTGGAATACTTCAACCGGTTCACATAGATGTGGAAGATGCATCTTTCAACTGAGAACTTGGAAACTAATCATTGATTCAGTTTCCCATGCGTCACATATGGTTTAGAATCTATGTTACCACCTTTTATTCACGACGCCTAATTGCCTGTGTATGTTTGTGGTTTCCCTAACAACAATATCCAACTTTTGTTTAGGCTATGCATGTAGCATCAAAACTTTAGTTCATCTTCACTTCCTCTTATCAAGTGCTCATCCTACATGTCCAAATGTATTGGATGTTCTTGATATTATTCTAATGATCTTTGATCTAGATCAATAGAAATTGGTATAAACTTGTCATAATCCAACATTTACGAGTTATCTTGGCGATCCATACATCACACTATACACGATTGATTGTAATGCAAAAACCATTCGCATTTTGAAATCTATCCATGTAACTTTTAGCTTATTCTGTTTCAAGAGATATTGAATCTTGCTAAAACTTTGGCATTGCCATGTGACATAAGGTGAAGGTTCATCTTCAAGGTCCTTCATGTTTTAACTTTAGTAATAACAGCCTAGCTTTATACTTAGTTATAACATTCATTACTTAGATTTACTCATATAGGTTAGGAGTCTCTTTTGAATCTCTCAATTGTGTTTGATTTAGTAATTACTTTTACAGAATCCAAACAACGCTTTAGATCCTATCCAATAGATCTTTAACCCAATATGTTCTAAGTTTCGCCATGGTTCTTATATTGACAAATACTTTCAAATCTAACCATTTAGAATTTGAATGTCATTTTCAATAGAGAGATATGTATCTCATGTATATAGAACCAATAAAATTGACTTAGCTCCACTAAACTCCTTATCTACAAGATGATCCATATTTTCATAAAGCTATAATTGCTCAATAGCCTTGTTGAAAGATATGGTCCAATTCCCACTTGCACGCTTTAATCTACGAATAGATTTCTTAAGCTTGCTCTTTTATCTAGCATTCAAAACTTTTACATTGTGTGATGTACACAATTCCTTTCTACAAGTCCAATTGAGGAAGGTGTTTCATTTTCCAATCGCCATATTGCCATACGCAACGATTGCTAGATTTATCCGAAATAATTCAAGCATTCCGACTTGGTGAAAAAGATTTCAACATTATCAACTCCGTGAAGTCGTTTATAATCTTTAACCACCAATCTAGCTTTTCTTTTGTATGAGTATACAATATCATCTTTATATGTTTTAAAACCATGTTTGCAACCAATGGGAGTGAACCCTTTATGCAAATCAACCAAATCATAGATTTATTGGCCTCGAACCAAATCATAGGTTCAAGATGAAGATATTTCAGATTTAATGGCCTCAAATCATTTTATATGGCCTCAAACCATACTTGGAAATTTTTAATACGTCGTAGCTAACCTGTAACTCGTATGTCTTTGAAGCACTTCCAAAGTATCCATAGTTTTCATCCTCAAGATATCTATGTATATACATAGATATCTATCTTGGTTGAATTCTATTCCTTATACGATTTACCTAGGTATTGAACATCAAACATTAGTGTTTATAAAGACATTACTCAAGTCCTTTGAGTATTAGGATTCTTTTGAAGCACTTCCAAAGTCTTCCTGAAGCTCTTCCAAAGGCTTCTAAGTACGGAGCTTTTCCAAAGACTCCTAAGTATCCTACATTTGTTTGTTGCTTGACTCAAAGTTTACTTCGAGGTCATTTTTCTCCCACTTGCCTTTTTGGAAATAAGATGGTTTCCTAAAAGATATTATCTAGAGCAACAACCATATGTTCTCAGATTTGTGATAGAATCAATACCTTTGTTTCTATGAGTTGCTCATAAAGAAATATATATCTATTCTTGAGTTTGTTTGATGTAAACACTAACTCCAACTGGGTTTGACAACCCTATATATATACTGAAACGATGTACTCAACCTAAGTTCAATCCTTATGACATCTTATCCTTATCTTTGACAACTTTGTTTAGTATGATGGTCACTTGAGAGCGTAATTAGAAACTATATAGGAAAATAGTCGTGATTATCATTAATCGAATTGATTTCGATTCCTCCATTTGGACATACCATATTCTTATGGAGTTTCGACTTTTATAATGTCATATAAACAATCTAGATAATCTTTCTTGGCTCATGCAAACATCATCTTAAACCAGTATCGATGTTCAAAAATTCTTTCCAAGTTGATTTTATACCCTTTTGTGAATCGCATTGAAGCATTTCACATATTCACCTTGAGTAAATATAGCCATATTTTCTCAAATTCTTGTGAAATAGGTAAGTCATAAAATCCATCTTTGGTCTATGAACGTAATTGTCCAGAACCTTCTAACAATAGTCCATGTATATGTGATGTTCAACAAGTAAGACCCACGTGTCTTAAATTAACCAGCTTTCAAAAATCGATACGATGGAATCTTAGAATGTTGTCATGTTGATATGGTCGTATGACATTGCCAAAGATATGTGGAACACAAATTAAAATATTTGATTTGAACCTCCTGAAGTTTGAGTGTGAAGATATTTGTTTGTTTATTAATCAATCATATGACTCAACCCTTAAATGACCATTATATTTAATTCAAATAAACACTCAAAGAATGTTTTTGTTTACTTCGAATGTGAGTCTTTCTGTTGTCCAAACAGAAATTGTTTATGATGATTAATGGAACATAATGCCATTGAGTTTCAGCCTTTAGAAGGACTTTAAAACAAACAGAATGACCCTATAGCTAATGTAGCACAGCTTTGCTTCATTTCCCACTTGTAAGTCAATAACCAGACATAGATCCCGGAATTTGAGTTCCTAACGAAAGTTAGAACCTCAAGAGGTAATCTAATACCATAGGAGTTTATTTGCTAAGTCGTTTATCTTTAATGCAAACTTTTAGGTAGAAATTGAATCTTGAATTCATTTATTTCATTCCCGTTTCCTATCCTTTCCAGCACCTTTTTCTTATAGTCCAAAATATTTTACTCTTTGCTTGATCTTCTTACTTTGTTACCTTTACAAAGTCCCTTTATTTTATTCACTTTTAATGACCACATCTAATGAGTCTAGTTCATTATTGAATCAAAAGAAAATTGGTTGTTAACCATTGGTTATACATGATCCTTTAACTCAATACTTCATTATTTCAGAACTACCCAGTATTCTGAATATATGAGGTCCAATTGGTCTACCATTCAAGTTTTAGCTTGAAAACAACCATAAAGATCACTATAAGAAAATTAGCATCCTGGATACGCTCTCTGTCTCCTTTCCTTTGAGAATTGCTCTCAAAATCAGTTAAGAATGGATCGAGGAAATATTGTAGTTCTATTATCCGAACACAAAAAGGTTGAAGATTTACAATTCTACAAAATGAACTAGCAAAGAAAACATTTATCATATTTTAATAACTTGAAATAAAAGCATTCATGCAATCATTAAAGCTATTAAACATTTCATTCATGCAATAAAAACATGGTCCATAATGAATGAAACGAATCCAAGACCCCAAAAGTCTTAAATCCTTAAGCATGCTTTGGCTTGTCTTAAGTCTTTTAAGATTCTAGATAATCAAAAACCAATTTCTAGTAATCTCCAAATTACTCTTGGTTAATAAATTAATACCATAATTTATCCCTTTGCCATAATGTGTACCAATATTATTGTTTGAGTTGCAACCACAATCAACATACTCCTTTGGGATGCCTTACCATCTAAGTATACTAAAATAGCACCTCGCCTTGACGGAAACCTACTACCTTAGGTCCTTAGATTTTTGTAAGTGTTTGATTTGGAAGGCAATTATAAACTCAATATTACTTTGGACCTAGTTGTTTCTATGTTGATTTGATTATTTAGTGAACTAAATCTTAATCAAACATACAAACAACGCATTCATGCATAATATACATATACCAATATATAAAAGCGTAAATTATTTGGTGAACTAGTATGGCCCAAAAACTTGGTTTTGAAGCATCCAATATTCCCTTCACCTTGTTAGCTTGGCATGCGAAGACCACATGGACGTGAAGCTTATCCGGGAGATGTTTTTTATTTGCCATCGTCTTGAACTCCATTCAAAATAAAACTTAAAATTCTAAATACTCTAGAAGAACTTGAAATAATAATAACCTAATTATTACATCAAAACTTCAATGGTGCGAAAATCATATTTAAAACTTTACATTCAAAGATAGAACGGTACGCAGACCGTAATTAAATATCCTAGATTGGCCATACTAGTCACCTTCAATACCTGCAATACATAAAATAATATCTACGCATTCATCCATTCCTGTCCTAAAACGAATGGCCCAGGTAAATATGCAAGTATTTACATGATTTAATAAAAAATCACGTTCATGTAAACATGTCCTAAAAGATTAATCAATTCCGAATTATTAATCCGTAGAATTATTCTAATCAAAATTAATTTAATTAAAATAATGGTGCCCTACGAAAAATAATTAAAATAATTATTTTAAACAATCATTTAAACGGCTCCCACTTAAACAAATATTTAATTTGAACTTTATAATTTTAAATATTTAAACCCGCGGCCTGGCCCAAGTCAAATAAAATAAAATAATTTAAAAGTCCATCGTTAGCCCCTTCGTGCAAAAATTAGCCCAAAGCCCAAAAATTGGGCCTTGAAATAAAACGAAGAAAAAACCCGCAATCATGTGCATAGTGGGTTAAGCGAGTGCCTAGCCCATCGACGCACAGTGCCATGCACCAACGCACCCAGGCAAAGGCACAAGGCCCAATGCGCAAGCACGAGGCATCGTAGCGCACATGCACTGGCACCTAGCTGCTGTTGTTGCTCGTCGCTGCTCAGTGCGCGGTCCACCGCTCGCTCCCTCACTAGAGCAGTGTTGGTAGCTGCTTGTGGCTTACCGCGATCTCGCCCGAGGGCTTTGCCGAGCTCTGCGCGCAACCACATCTTTGTCGCACCAAACAGGCTCCGCGCGCAAGGCCAGCGCCCATGGCTTGCCTTTGTGCGTGTGCCTTGCGTGTTGTATGCCACGAGCTCGCCCGTAGGCTTCACCCAGCCCCTTGCACACTTCCACACACGGCAGGCAGCAAACCAAGGCATATGCGCGTGCCAGCGCTGGCTTGTTGCCCCGCCCTTGTCTTGTTGCCTTGTGTGTGCTCAAAGCGAGGCACGAAGCCAAGCCACACGCACACACCGCACATGGACAGCAGCCATCCAGTTGCTCGCTCGTCTAATGAACATCAAAATCCAATTGAATGTTACTGGAAATAAAATTGCACGATTAAATTTTCATAATTTCAACAATTCCAATCGTTTTAGATTACGGAAAATAATTCAAATGGGCTATTTATGTAATTTCAAACATTCCAATTAATGAAATATAATAAATCTAGGCTAACATATATTCAAATTTAACGTACGATTAAAATCAAAAAAAAAATTGAATGATTTTAATAATCCAATCCAAAACTTTAAATCGTTCTAAACATTTAAAAATTAGATTTTTATCAAATTTGGTTTAGGTGATCGATTAAAATTAACGAATCCAATCAAAATTTTAATCCATCAATTTTAAATCTGCCACTTAAACATGAAATCGTATTCCCCTTCTCACCTAAATAAATTTTTAGATCTAAATAATTAACAAAATTGATTTACGATCTAAAATTCATTAAATTAGGTAAAAATAAAATTAGGGTTTATAATTAATATTTATGGACGAAAAAATTACCATAAGTTCATAATATATCCAAAAACAGTAGGGAAAATTTTCAATTAATTCCGAGTTCATTAGGTCGAACAAATAATTGAAAAAGTTTCCAAATTTTTCTGAAAAATAGCCTCAAGGCCTATTTTTGTGATTCTATTCTCATGATATCTTAAAACGCCGTTTTCAATCAGATTAGGGTCAGAAAAATTGAAAATCCGACATTTAACGAATTCAGAATAATTTCTACGACTTATCCAATAATCCAGAAAAATTCAAAAACTCACGAAAAAATTCAGAAAAATTCGACCATAATCACAAACATATAAAAAATATACCAATAAGTACTTTGAATACATGTTGCTCTGATACCACTGTAGGGGTTTACAGTTAAATACATAACATGATAGCGGAATAACCCCAAAGCCTGGAAGCATGTATAAAGTACAGATCAAGCAATACTTACGTTTGTAGCGTGTTTTCCCTAGTTCAACGAATCACAAACACGAAAAAGAACTCCATATGTCGTTCCTCTACTTGGTTCACCGACACGTTCAGATCCGTCTTGAGATCGATGGCTTAGAAGTCACTCAAGATATTTTGCCTTTTGGGAAGAACACACTCATGGAGGCAAAGAGAGAATTAGAGTTTCTCTTTTCTCCTAGGGTTGTGTGTATAATTTGAATTGTGTGTAGGAAAACATGTACTTAGGTTATTAAAATAACCTAAACATTAAGCAAACCAACCGACCAAGCCCTAAGGCCATTGGCCGGCCAGCAAGCACACGAAGGGCATTAGACGCGCACACAGCTAGCTGGGCCGCGGGTTACTAGTTGTTGCTTGCCTTGTGCTTTATCAGCGCGCGCCACATAACAGCGAGGCCTATGGGCTAGCGCTGCATTGCCATGCGTGTTGCGCCCATGGACCTTGCGATTGTGCGCTCCGGCTCGTGGGTTGCTTTCGTGTTGTGATTAAATTATCCTTCGACAATTTATTTATCATTTCGTACTTGACGATCCAATGTCGTACGATACGATTATTCGTTTTGCCTAGCTTACGAATATACGCAATACGATATACGATATCACGATCCAATGTTAAATCGTATAATTATGTTTTCCGAACTAACTTCCCGAAAAAGCTATTAAATGAATTTCCTATTCATTTAATCCGATGATATGTTACATGCCAATGGTGTGACCTTATAGGTCCAGTCAAGAGTAAGCTGTGAGCCTAATTAGGATTAGTACTCACTGATCGGAAGTATTTCTCCAGCCGTCTATTTCGATCACTTGATCTCACTGAATTAATTGTTCGTAATTAATCTGAACCTTGGTATTGGACTAATGCACCTTGGGTGAAGGACATATTTCCTTCAAGCTGGGTCGTGGGCCTTTCTGTGTGCGTTGTTGCTGCTGCATGTCCCCGCGCGCGCCCAGCCGAGTGCATAGGCCTTGCTTGGCGCTGGCACGCTGATGCGCCTCGACGAGCCTTGCGTGCTTGGCTCGTTGGGCCGGCAGTGTTGCCTTCTCGTATTTGCGTCTAATGCCTTCCGGCGATTATTTATCGTATAGTGCTTTGACGATCCAATGTCGTGCATATACGATTATTTGTTTCGCCTAACTTACGAATATACACAGTACGATATACGATTCTGATCTAACGTCACATCGTATATTTATGTTTTTTCGAACTATATTCCCGAAAATATATTAAAGGAATTTCCGATTCATTTAATCCGATGATCTGTTACATGCCAATGGTGTGACCTTATAGGTTCAGTTAAGAGTAAGTTGTGAGCCTAATATAGATTAGAACTCACTGATCGGAAGCATTGCTCCATCCAGCTATTCCGGTCACTTGATCTCACTGAATTAATTCTTCGTAATTAATCTGAACCTTGGTATTGGACCAATGCACCTTGGGTGAAGGACATATTTCCTTCACCCGAGTCATTTAGGTCTTTCCAAACCGGACCCATAAACTTGTTTGGTGGCGACTCCATCGAAGATCAAAATTCCTAAGCCGTAGGGGTATTTTACGCATTTTATACATTTTGAATTTCGATTCCCTATGTTCAAATTCGATTGACATCAATAGTGTGACTCTAGGTTTTGGCTCCCCTTTACGGGGTGGGGTTGCAAAAATCTTGTCAAAACTAGTTGTCACCCTCTTGATAAATCGAACCAAGTTTGAGTTTTTGGTGAGTCTTAAATGGGACTCAATAAATTCTTAAAACATACATACAAAGTCCAAATTAAAAATAATACAGAATACGAAAAATACACTCAAAAAAACCCCTATAGGAGGAAATATGCCCTTGGTACAAGTTTGCATTTAATGCAAATTAAAGTCTAATATATGCGTTTCATAATTAATTAAGAAAGTTAATTAGTCAGTAAGATCAAGTGATCTGAATGCCTAGCTAGAGGTCGTTTCAGTTCAAGTGGAATTAATATTATTAATGCCACAACTTACTCTTGACTACACCCGTAGGGTCACACAAATTGTACCTGAACATATCAAGTATTGAGGTGAATATTATATTCAGTAAATACTCTAATAATGGATATTCAGAAATGATGGATGTTGTTTTCAGTGGGAACTAAAACAAAATCATCAAAAGGAAAAACCAAGAATATTGTCTAAAACGACGACATTGCTGGAAGCGGAAATATGATTTGTATCGGAAATATTATCGGAATTATAAATGTTACATGAAATGAAGATATTATCAAAAACGGAAATATGGTTCATTTCGGAAACATAAATATTACCGGAGTGTAAGATATTACTGGAAACATAAATATGGTTTGAATTAAAAATTACCGTTCGAAACATAAATATTGTTGGAAACAAAAATATTGTCCGAATCGGAAATAGTTTTAGATTCGGATATATTATCGGAAACGAAAATATTGTTCTACTTGGAAATATTACAGGAATCGAAAAAAGAATCGGAAACGCGAATCTCGATCTATGAGCCGATAGCACGAGCCAAAAGGACGCGTGCAACATGGCCTGTGTAGGGCGTGTGCGCCGGGCAAGAGCTAGATCATGGGCTAGCACAAGCTAGGCAAGCGTCATAACCAGGCCAGGGCCAAAGGGGCAGCAAGCAAGCATCACCCATGGGCTAGCGCACACAGGTCATCGACAGTGCACGAGGTCAGTGCCAACCCGCGCACAACTTTTGCCCATGCTGGGCAACAATAGCGTGCTAGCTAGGGCACCAAGGTTGTCTTCTTAGAAAGAAACTTGGGCCACAAGACACCAAGCTTGCCGGCCAGTTTGTCCTAGGGTTTTTGGCAGTTTTCCCAAAAACTTTCTAATCCTAATTTAGGGTTTTGGCATCCTAGGGGTTTCCTATTTCCTATAACTATGGTTTCTATGTACAAGGAATCACATGTGAGGTTTCATACTTTTCCCATCACCTAAAAGTGAGATCTTGAATTCATTATACCTTATATTGAGATTCTAGTTAATCGAATTTAAGGCGGATCCGGACATGTTGTGGACTATCTACGGAGGGACGACATTTGGAGTCCTAAACTTGTTCTTGTTCTATTTGGGAGCAGCTAGGGAAGGCACACATCATTAACTGTATGTATAATCAATTATGGTAATTAATTTTAAGAATTTACTTGGATTATTGAAATTATGGGTTTTCCACATGTCAATTGGATTGTTCATAATCTAACAAACGTTAGATTAGTGTTTGAATTTTGAGATTATTACTTGAATTTGTGGAATTTGTATGAGTGAAGAGTTTGGAAATTTTGGGAAATTTTGGGAGAGTATTTTGGCAGAGTTTTGCTATTGTTTTTCTCTTGAAATCCTCCTCCATGTTGGCTGAAAAATGGGGGTACTTATAGAAGAATTGGACGATGGGATAAAGCACATGCCTTGTACTTGGCGTAGGCAGGAGCGCTAGGGGCACCAGTTGCGTAGGGCGGAAGCCCTGCACGATTCCGGACAAACAAAGCCACACCTTGGCATAATTTGTTGGGTGACTATGCGGTTTTGCATTAAATGCATGGTACATTGGTCTTTCTAGGTTGACACGGCTTAAGACAAGGTTTACTTCGACATTTTTAGGGAAATATGGTTTGCGGAAACAAATGCTCGGGTTTTCCGTTTTTTCTCGGTTTAGGTGGGTCCGCTCACGGCATGCTCAGTTTTGTAGGTCGACGCCCGTAAAGGCTTTGCCTTATATGATTTTGAGTAGTAACGTGCCTCGAAGATTGACCGTGGCATCCTCTTCGCGAGATTATAATTGGATTTTGAAGTTGTGCTTGGAATTGGACTTTGAGCCTATGTGTGGGAGTGGAACGGACTCGGAAATTGAATCTTAGAAGATTGAATTGAATTATGAAAGTTGGAATTGGGATTGGAATAAGCTCATTGTATCTTGTAATTGGTGCTTTCGCTCAGAGTTGTTTCAATTTGAAGTTAGGTCGATGGTATCGTCATTGGCTCTAAGGGGAGACACAAATTAGGTGTCTACAATACCGAACCTAAACCATTATGAAAATTATAGCTTGTCATTTTAACAGGCACCTGAGTGTATGTCACGACAAGCTTATTTACAGCAGCAGCCTTCACAAATTCTTCTTTCTTGATGGAAGCATGAATACTCAAAGCCATTTCATAATCCCCTTGGAAAGTGGAAGCTCCAAAACTCAGCACGTGTGTCCTAACTCGAGGATCCATATTTTTCACGTGTCGTTTTACCCTCTAAGATTCAGTGTGTACGATAAAGGTAGCAAAGTGTGACACTGCAGTAAACCTATCCTTATACTCTTGGATCGAGAGTTATCCTTGAGATAAAGATATAAACTCTTCTTACTTTTGACAACGGAGCTCGTCGGGGTAGAATATTTCTTTTAACTTAGCAGCAAATTGGGTCCACCCAAACCAATTTCAGCGAGGCAACTTTTCTTTCATAGTACTCCACCAGTTATCGACCTCCAACTTTAGATAGTAAGCACCCATGGATACTATTTCACTGGAAGGGCAATTTTCCATGCAGCAAACAACTTATATATCTCCTGAAGCGAACTATCAAGCATAATTGGATTAGCAGTACCCTCATAGGTTGGCGGCCCATGACGGCCAAATCGATCAAAGACATACTGTCCACTAACAGGAGTAGTAGCACGATTACCAAAGCAATAATTGCATTTTCCATTGCGTGGCGTATGCGGCGTGCAACTTATTTCTTGGTTATAATACTATCATGCATTCTACAAAAAGATAAACATGTTAGTTTACTGAACACATAACACGTTAAGTAAGGGTCTGTTCGGTATCATTTCTAATTTTCAGTTTTCTGTTTTTAAAAAACTGAAAACTAGTTTTAATTTTCATTCTCCTTATATTGAAAACTGTAAAAAAGCTAATTCATTTTATATGGGCTATGTACAGTAGTCAGTACTATACAACTAATAATTTTTTACACATGTGCATTTCTTTTGAGGGTAGAAGACATATGTGCATACATTAATAACTTGATGCAGAATAATACTTTGTAAAAACTTTATGGAGTACTCCATCACTCACTGTCACATTATAAACGAAGTATAAAAACAAATTGTTTACCATCCTCTTCCTCTTTGCTTTCCTTCTTTATATCAAGCTTTAACATAAAATATGTTTTTATCTCATATAAAAATACATTCTTCATATCTTTAATAGAATTGCAATCGATCATCTTAAATAAATGAGTGCCATGAAAAAAGGAGTAAGGCCTCAAAAATTGACATAGACCAGACAGTGTTACGGTGGTTGTAGACTTGCAGCAACACCAATATCTTCCGACGCCAATTATTGTCAGCGATGCCAACAACAGTTGGGCAGGCGATTTGCCGGATGTTGGTGATGGGTGACGGCTGGCAGATTTCTGTACCAGTAATAAAGTCGAGATTCCAATAATAGTGACATGGATGAATCTGAATGTTCTCTCTCCTCCTAACCACCATCCAACCACCCTTTTACTTTGGATCATTCATTCCTTTAAAGCATAATTCAAGATTTGCAGCAACTTTATTCACTCATCCCTTCAATGATTAGACCCAATAGCTAATAAAGACGACATCGTGGTGATGAAAAAAGTAGGAACCTTTGGGGATGTTGCACGCAGGGATGCCCGGAATGGACGCTGTAGTGAGGGAGGATTCTGCACTTCTACCGGCAGAAAGGAGGAATGAAGATGATTATTCTAGATTTTTAAAACATAAAATCTGAAACCACTTTTTGTGGTTTGTCTTTTTCCGTTTTTATTTCCTTAAAACAATGCAATACTCGTTTATTTCAACTAGTTAATCGAATTGGTTTTGTTTATTTTTCAGTTAAAAAAACAAAAAAACCCCAAAACTAAAGCAGGGCCGAACGCACCCTAAATAAAACAATTCCCATGATTTTCTTCCTACCCAAATAATTCTCATTTACTGATTTCTTGAAGCCTAAACTTCTAATTTGTATTTCTTTTACAGGAACTATAGATTTTCACAGAAATTGTAGCAACTCAATGAGAGTTTTTGAAAAGTTTAATTCTGATACCCACTATAACATACCGTCTTTACAGACACGAGACATCGAAAATAACTTTGAGACAGCTAAAATATTTCTCTTAAAGTTCTTAGTAACATTTAGTCGTTTCACAAAATTTCAAGTCTACATTAGAATCATTCCTTTTTCCGTGACTTGTCAACATTTTCAAATTAATAGAAAACCCAGAAGGACTAGTACATTAGTACCGAAGAAGTACAAATACATATCAGATATGTATGGGGAAATACATATTAGAATATAAGACAAAATAGGAAAAAGGACAAAAAAGTAATTAAATGGTACTTTTCTAAACACAAATGGTACTTTTTTTTTTTTTTTTTTTACAGAATGGTACTTTTTTTACAGAATGGTACTTTTTTTACATGAATGGTACTTCATTTTTTTGTCTTTTGGCTATACGAAAAAACGAACCAGCACCCGACCGACGACACCAAACTCTCAACCGTCGATCCCACTCTCTAAAACCCCCCTTTCCCCTTTGCCTCTCACTTTCTCTCTCCTCTAGGGTTCTTAATCTTCCCACAATTGACCATGATTCACCTACTATTCTCACTAATCTTTGCAGAAATGGCAGTGATTCTGCTACTTCTGTTTAGAACTCCATTGCGAAAGCTCGTAATCATGGGGTTGGATCGGATGAAGCGAGGAAGAGGACCTGTAGTGATCACAACAGTTGGTGGGACAATTCTTGTTTTGCTAGTTTCCAGTGTTTCGAACATTCTTACTTTCCAACAGCGTGAAATTGAGCCTGGTACTATTAATCCTACCGATCAAGTTTTGTTTACTCGCAATCTTCTTGATACTTCTCTTATGGGTATGATTTTCTCCTACAATTTTATTTCCCCTCCTTATTTTTTCAATTTACGCATGAAAATAATGAATTGTGTTTTCTATTCTGCGATTTTGGTATGATTGAGTTGTTGTTTATTGAATTTTTTGTAAATTGTTCCAGTATTTAATTGCTAGTTGAATAGTTAGAGATCACGACTTTGAGGTAACACTTGCAGTCTTGGAGAGTTTTTGGGGGCTTTATGATGTTTGTAATCTTTAGCTTGAATTAGTTCACCTAAAAGTTAATTTGGGATTAGTCATAATAATCAATTAGTTGTATTTTTTTTTTTTTTGGGGTAAAAGTAAGTATATTAATTACCAAAAGAGCAGCAAAACACTAGCTTCTAACTACAGCAAAAAAACAAAATTGTAGAACCCACCCATTACATTCTTCCCTCGAGGTCAGTAAACCAATCCCTATCCTCTACTGACCAATTAGCAGACATCAAATTAAGAATCCTAAAGCATATGTCATACTTAATTCTACTAACCAACTTGTCAGGCATAGTGAGCACCGCATCCCAAAACGCCTTGTTCCTAGCATGCCAGATATAGTATACTAGAGTTGCCAACGTTGCATGGATAGTTTGTCTTCTCCTCTTAGTCTTGTATCTTCTACCCCACCTTCTCCACATGTTGTGAATGTCTTGCTGCTGTTTAAATCTCAGACCCAACCAGTTACAAATCATCTCTGTACTCATTTTGCTGAAAGCACACTTGAAAGAAATATGCTGGATTGTTTCTGCTTCTCTGCCACACATCAGACGATCACTCTCCACCTTTAGACCAACTCTAACTAGTCTGTCTCTGGTCCTAAGTCTTCCTTGAGCTGCAAGCCATGCTATAAAAGCATGTTTCGGGAAATTGAGTCTGCTCCACACCCAATGTGTCCAGTGTAGGTTATGTTGATCACCCTTGAGCCATTTATACCCAGCAGTAATAGTGTACTTCCTTCCACTACCACACCATTGGTTAACATTGAAACCCAATTTCATTTCATCTTTAGTTTTACAAATCCTCCTCCACCCCTACCTGGCGTCCCTTGGTGGAACATAGTCCCACCAATCATTGTTCTTGAGATACACACTATGCACCCACTTAACCCAAAGCATGTCAGCTTTCATAGCTATCTGCCAAACATACTTGCCTTGGGCTGGCTGATTCCACACAATACAATCTCTAATACCTAAACCTCCACATTGTTTAGGCCTATAGATCCAATCCCAAGCAATTAGTTGTATTTTCTTGCTATGGTAAGTAGGTTGTTATAGTTTAATTGATATTAGTCACGCTAGTGTAAAATCAAGTATGCTGTTAGACTCATGAATCCACATTTGAGTCTGATTGAGCATTGTAAAGAGCGGTAGGATCGTTGCTTCTTTTTTTGTGGTTCTTTTTATTTGCAAAACTATCAACAATAGCCTCCTTCTCCTTAGTGTTTATGTCTTGTATACTCTATTAACCGGTCTAAACATTCCTACGAAGCTTTCCGCAAAAGAAGTATTATGCAAATATATCTCAATTAGGATCCATTTGTTTCGCAGGGGGTAAAGGGAATGAGACCTACAAAGGGAAAGAGGAGGAAAGGAAAGCAAAACCCTTAGACATAAAGTATTGTTTGGGTAGCAATTGATCATTCCACATCTCTTCTTCTCTCACCTTTGCGCAAGTGCGCAACAATAGCCTCCTTCTCCTTAGTCTTAATGTTTTTCCGTGTTTTGTATTCTCTATTAACCGGTCTAAACATTCCTGGGAAGTTTTCCGCAAAAGAAATATGATGCTAATATATCTCAATTAGGGGCCATTTGGTTCGCACGGGGTAAAGGGAATGAGACCAATAAAGGGAAAGGGGAGGAAAGGAAGCAAAACCGTTAGACATAAAGTGTTGTTTTGTTAGCAATTGATCGTTCCACATCTCTTCTTCTCTCACCTTTGCTCCACCAGTCCACCACTCTCCCCTCCCTCTTAAAAAATGTTGCCGCTGCCGTCTCCACTCGAATGCCGGTTTTGCTTCCCCATTTCAACTGCCCCTCCGCCTGATAATTCCGCTGCCGCCCTTCTATGACTTTCACCGCCATCGCTGCCGCCCTTCTGTCTCCCTTCTCTTATTTCTCACTTCAAAAAAGGATATTTTTGATGTTTAAAGGTAAAATTTGACCTATCTGGAGTTTTCATGGTCAAATTGTACCATTTAAAGACATGATTGAAGATAGCAAAAGGTATTTTTCCAATATTCCATTCTTTGAATTGATTTTTCTTTCAAAATTTTAGGGTTACTGGTTTTAGGGTGGGTTGTTGGGGGTGTTTTCTGTGAGTTTTTCCGGTTTTCCAGTTGGGTTCGTGGGTTTGGGGCTGGTTTAGGGTAGTTTACGTTGGTTTTGACGTGGTTTTGATAGGTTTCAGGTGGTTCCAGTTGGTTTTATGGAGTTTGGAGGTAGGTTAGGAAGGCGTTGCTGGTGTATGGTTGGTGGGTCGAAGGTGCTAGGGTTGTTTTGGGGTGGTGGTCGACGGTGGGGGTAGGTTAAAGGTGGCTAGGTTGGTTTTGGAGTAGGTCAACAGTGTGGAGGTTGTGGGGTGGTTCAGTGGGTAGGATGGTGTTATAAGGTGGTCAATGGTATTCAATGTTCTTTTTGAGGTGTTAGAAGGAAAGGGAATGGAAAAACCTAGGGGGGTGGGGTGGGGAGGGGAATCAGTTTAGAGCAATTTGGGGTGAACTCAAAAATAAAAGAGGGCAAAGGGAATGACAAAATAAGCCTAACAAACAACAACTAAGGGAACAAATATTTGCTCATTCCCTTTCTCTTAGATGAATACCCCCAACCAAACGACCCCTTAGAGTGACAGTGGATGTTGCAAACCTAGTAATTGCTGGCATATAGAAATTCCTTTGATTTGCGACGAGTCATTCATGAATATTCCCTTCTCCAAATCATTATGAACTCTTAGCTTTCTTTTCTAATATTTACTTGAAATAATTATCCTAAATGTGATTTTAAAGAGATACTGTTGATACTTTTCTTATAACTTCATTGAAAAAAGGACTGTTATTGTACAGAGTAATGATAACACCTCAATATAAGGCGATGCATTGGCCATTTGCGCTTGAGCCTCATTTTCCTATCCAATTTGCTCCATCGAGTCATGAACCTTGTCATAGACAATACGTTTACATCTTTCACAAGGCCGACATCCATGAATTAAGTAAAACATAGATTCTTTGCAAAGTTTACAAGAAAGTCTTACTACACAACCGAATCACACCCTTTCTTGTGAAATCAAATAAACTTTTGGTATCCATCCATTTTTTAATTGCTCATTAGTCGGTGTGCTTTAGCCGCCTTTCTTGTGGAAGAAATTATTTATCTCATGCATGTTAAATCAGTTGATTATATAATATATTGCCAAGGTGTGTCAATAATTACCTGATAGCTATGACTAGTAGCAATTTCAGTGCAACCCCGTCATCATAAAGTGACCAAAATCAAGATTTCTTTCTTGACTTTGTTAACACACAGTATGGTTTCTCACCTCTTTATCTTTGATTACACCTTTGGGATTGAAGGAAGAACATGCCAAGAGGACTCTGTTGTCTTATGTTATTTTAGTTTTAAGAAATGTACTATTACCTAATACACCCCCCCTTCCCCCAAGTTGCGTATTGGGAATACGCGTACTCGTATTAAACTATTATGGAACACTTATGGTCTAGTTTAACATAATTAAGTGTCGAATTGTGTCTGCGTACCCGTTCTGCGTATTAAAGTGCACGTGTATTAGGTAACACTCACTGCTAGCGTGATACGAGCTACCACTTACTACTTTAAGGTCAGTTCCAGCTGTTGAACTCGTCCTCTCTTCACCGGCATCGCAGAAATTACATCTTTTCGCAACAATTAACTTTCTTCCTTTGTCTTCTTGACTTAAAGAACTTCACTTTATCCCTTGCATGCTCGGGATGTTGGATATATTATCTCATTCTTAAACCTTCTGACCAAATATTTTCAGCAGAATGCTCCTTCCTTAGTTGCTTTTTGTGAGAAGTTGCTGATATGTTTTTGGTAGGATCTTGTCTTACATGTATAACAGCTATATCTTTAGGGTTCAATGTCTCCTTGGCTGCTGTGCCTGAATCCTAACCATTTCTAGAATCTATTTCTCAAGTTAAATATTTCAACACAAATACTCTCATCGCCCCATCAAATTAGTAAATTTTTTATCATTAGTTGTCTTGAAATATGATTAAAGTTGCCTCATAATCATGTAAACGCATTGTATGTACTAGTGAATGTGGACGCAGATGCTATTGTGATGATTGCAAGTTCGCTTTTTTTTTTCTTCTTTTGTTTTTTTTTTCAAAAGTCACCAAATCTACGGGATGGATGGAGACATGGAGTAACTTGATTGAGGGATTATATTTACATTAATGGTGGTAACCTATGACCTGGAACATAAGCCTTCCTTCAATATTACTTTATTAGTGCAATTTTCGCATGGTATCTTCTTATGTTAAAAAAACCAGATTTCCTTGATGTGATTTGGTCATGCAAATAACTCTGGTAGATCCGTGGATGTAAATGCCAAGGAGGTCTTTTAATTTCTATTCATGTTTCAGCAAGCAGGTTTGATGTAAAGGGATTACCTCTTGTATAAACCATTTTACAAGGGCATCCCCAAATCTTTTTTATCAAATAGGGCTGCAAATGGCAGACTTTTATTTTTGTTTGCTTAGTTTCAATTGGACTCAAATGGTTCACGCCTTCATCAAGCTCCTACTTTCCTTAGTCCAGCTGTTCATTTACCATTCTTAGTAATTCGGATTCCTTAATATGGAATGTATTTGTATGTCGAAAATAATGAAGAAAAGGGAGATTTAATATGTTTGGATTGTTAAAAATTTTAGTTTTGCATATCAACTAAATAAACTTGGTCAATGGAAAAACAGAGGGAGTACATTCGTTAATAATAACATACTATTTATATGTAAAAGGTAATGTCGATGCGTGTCAGGCATTACGATATCCAAACTTGGCTTATCTTTTCAATGAGCTTGAAAATCTGTATTTGACTCTGTTTTATAGTTGTTTCAAGATTCCACGTTTCCCCAAGCTTGTTCTTAATTTGTTTTTGAGCATAATGGCTCATTGTAGCTCTCTGAACAAATGAAATACTTGCTAGCTTGCAAAAAGTCTCTAGTCTTCAACACCTTTAGTTTGAATTTTGAAAAGATAGGCCTTGGGAAGATGTCAATATGGACTTCATCTCTATTGGAGGCTGGAGATAGACTCATAAAATGTATATGTGGTGTGGGCTCATATTTTTTGTAAGGAAGGAGATAAACTACTGATATTTAGCATATTGTAAGATAGAATTTATATGTTGGGTCAATATGTGATAGCTTACAGAAATTCTCTGGTCTTATAGGCACCTTCAGTTTGTAAAGATGAGCCTTGGGAAGATGTCAACATGGGTTGTTCCATGGAGATAAATTAATCTCCAAAATGATTATTTGAAGGCTTGAAGTTTGTCAGTTCTATAGTGGGCTGGGCTTATGAGATACAGCTGACAGCCCATTCTATGTTATTTCTCTAATCTTTTAATGCATTAGCTTTTTTTTTCCATTGAAGCTATAAATGTTTGCTTCAGCTTATTTGCAGGCAGACAACTACTTGACTGTAGTCCAACTGTATCATCTAATCTACGACTTTCGTTGTGCACAAATCACCTTTGAGTTTGTATCTTTTTGCATGTATCATCCGGTGTGAAAAACTAAGTTAGGGTTAGATCTTCTTAGGAAAGTTGATGTGTATCATATTCTTGGCTTTAAGCCAATCCTTAGTTTCGTAGATTTTATTTGTTTGTAAGTTAAAAGGAATTTTTGGTATTTACTAGCTTAAAAATATACAACTTTTGTATTGACCACTTTTGTAGCAACTTAAATTATGTTTTTGTTTTGGAATCACTTTCTTTTCTCAATCGTTTTTGTGATTTAGAGTTCATTCTCCTCATATGTGTAAGGATTCCATAGAGACTGTGCTTTTGAAATTTTGTAAAAGATTAAACGAATTAAAAAATATTTGTGAAGTATCAATGAGTTGTTTTGAAAAACCGTTCCCTATGAATCCTTACAGAAAAAAGAGGAAATAAGCTTTGAAACACTTAAAACGACTAAGAAATGAAAAAGATGTCTTGAGAAAACCGTGGTAGTGCTTTCAAAACAAAAATGTAATTTTAAGGTAGTAATTTACAATAAAATTTCCATAAGAGAGTTGATACAAAAATGGTGTACTTTTAAGGTAGTAAATACCAATATTTTAAAATCCTTTTTGGCTGGTATATTTTGCATATTTAACTGGACTTTTCATCAATAATGAATATGAAAGCCGTTTATAAGGAATAGGGAAATGGGGATTTGGTAATAGCAATTATCCATGATTATAGTCTGCTAGTTATAGTGGATGACCTGATGAGCTTAAGGTATCAGGCAGAGCATAGTATAGGAGAAAAGGATAGTACATATGCTATCTGATACAATAGCCAATAACAAAGGTTGAATAATGATGCATGTTTTATGTTTTTTCTGTTTCTTAATTCTCAGTTTCTCACCTTGTCTTCCTATTGACATTATTAATGAGTTCAATGAAATATTTTTACTCAAATTGGAAATTTGAGCATGTGGTACAGATTAAGATTATTATGGGCAATTGATAGATTTGAGTTTACTGATAATGGGCAGGATTCATCTTGTTCCTTGGTCTGATGATGGACAGATTGCATCATTATATCAGAGAACTCCGCTTACTCAGAAAGACTATGGAGGCTGTAAAGAAACAAAGCCGGAGTTTTGATGACGCCAAAAATGGAAGTTCAGAGGATCATAAAGCCATGGAGGAGGAGGTTGCTACCCTGAAGTCTCGGATCAAGGTCTTGGAATCTGAGTGTACCGCCCAAACAGATGAGGTGAAGTCTGCTGAATCTAAATCAGAGGCTTTGAAAAAGCAATCTGAAGGCCTACTTCTTGAATATGATCGGTTGCTTGAGGACAACCAAAGCCTTCGCAGCCAGTTGCAGGAAATCGGTCAAGGCCTTGCAGATTCCGATGGCAAGAAGAGCATGTAATGCAGATGTCCATGTAATCTCAAACATTTTCACCCGTTTTCTTGTTTCATGGTGTAAATGGGTGCCTAGTCAGAATATGCTTGTATTGGCACATTTCTCATGGTGTCACTAGTGCCTTAGAGTTTACATACCTTTTGTTTCTCTTAAATATAAAACTCACATGTAATAGACCTCCTCAACTAGATATTTAATTATCTGGTTTAACAGGGGATATGTTTGATAAAGTTTTAGTTTTTTTTAACTGTATGGGATATGTTTGATAATTTGTTTTTTAAGGGAGAATTAATTCTAATATTCCAACGTTTGGGTGGTCTACTAAACATAGTCCCACCTTTTAATTAAATAAGAATAATTCGACCTTGAAAGAGCGTCTTCTTTGAACGGTCCCCGGCCGTAGTAACCAACTCAATAACCAATTCAACAAGTAACATGGTCTTTTTCAGCATGTTATATTTTCATTGGTCCTATGTTTTTAACTAAAAGTAAATAAAAAATCCGCGTCTCCTCTGTTTCCTTTTGCCACTTCATTCCCAACCTCTTCGCCCCTGAATCCCGATAATCAGTCCCTTGTTCGCCATTATCAAGCGTCACCACCAGGTCCACCACAATTGTTTAACTCATCGCCATCTAATTTTCCTTTTGCCACTTCATTCCCAACCTCTTCGCCCCTGAATCTCGATAATTAGTCCCTTGTTCGCTATTATCAAGCGTCACCACCAGGTCCACCACTATTGCTTAACTCATCGCCATCTAATTGAAATTCCTCCCTCTAAAATCATTCTCCTTTCTCCATATGTCCATCTCTTTTTTTCAATACCCATTCACAGGTGCATGTATCCAATTTTCTGACATAATCTTCCATAACTATTCACACCAAGGTGGATAAGAACACCCTCCTATAAAATAAAAAGATGGATAAGAACACTCATAACCATATTGGAGAGGAAAACTTCAAACTAAATAAATTCAACAATAAACTCGTCAAATTGCAAAGCAATAAGATTTGATTGAATCAATATCAAAGAAGGAAAGTAGTGAAAAATCTATAGCGGATCTTGACCGCTATACTAGTTCACCAAATTTACATATGCTTTTATATATTGGTGTATGTATATTATGTATGTGTATGTTGTTTTATGTTTTGATTAAGGATTTAGTTCACTAAATAATCAAACCAACATAGAAAAACTAGGTCCAATGAATATTGAGTTTTAAATTTCCTTCCAAATCAAGCACTTACAAAATCTTCGAACCTAAGATAGTAGGTTTTCCCCAAAGCGGGGTGTTATTTTAGTAATCCTAGATGGTAAGGCATCCCAAATGAGCACGTTGATTGTGGTCGTAACTCAAGCAATATTGGTACATATTGTGGCAAATGAATAAGTTATGGCATTACATTGTTTACCAAGAGTAGTTTGGAATTACTAGCAATTGGTTTTTACTTACCTAAAATCTTCAAACGATTGAGACAAGCCAAAGCATGCTTAATACTTAGAGACTTTTAGGGTATTGGATTCATTTCATTCATTTTGGACTATGTATTTATTGCATGAATGAAATGTTTAATAGCTTTAATGATTGCATGTATGCTCCTATTTCAAGTTATTAAAGCATGATAAATGTTTTTCTTTGCAATTTAATTTTGTAGAATACGAATTATAGTGCATGTCTTCAATTTTATTGCGTTCGGATAAAAAACTACGATATTTCCTCGAGCGATTGGTAAATAATTTTGAAAGCATTTCTCAAAGGAAAGGAGACTGAGAGCGTATCTAGGATGTAACATTTTCTTATAATGATCTTCATGGTTGTTTTCAACTAAAACTTGAATGGTAGACCAATTGGACCTCATTTATTCAAAATACTGGGTAGTTTTGGAATAATGAAGTATTGAATTAAAGTCTCATGTATTACCAATGGTTAACAACCAATTGCCTTTTGATTCAATAATGAACTAGACTCATTACACGTGGTCATTCAAATTTAATAAAAGGAAATGAACTTTTTAAGTATAGCAAAGTAAGAAGATCAAGCAAATAGTTAAATCTATTGGGGCTATAAGAAACTGTGCTAGAAAGGATAGGAAACGGGAACGAAAGAAATTAATTCAAAATTCTATTTCTACCTTGAAGTTTATATTAAAGAGAAACGACTTAGCAATTGAACTCCTATGGTATTGGATTACTGCTTGAGGTTCTAACTGTTGTTAAGAACTCAAATTTTGGAAGCTAAGTCTGGTTATTGACCTACAAGTGGGAAATGAAGCAAAGTTGTGCTACATTAGTTGTAGGGTCATCTGTTTGTTTTAAAGTCCTTCAAAAGGCTGGAACTTAATGGCATTTTGTTCCATTAATCATCATAAATAATTTTCTGTTTGGACATAGAAAGACTCACATTTAAATTAAACAAAAACAATAGTTGAGTGTTTATTTGAATGAAATGGTCATTTATGGGTTGAGTCATATGATTGATTAATAATCAAATAGTTCTCTTGACACTCAAACTTCAGAAGATCAAATATCTTGATTTGTGTTCCACTTATCTTTGGCAATGTCATAAGACCATATCAAGAAGACAACATTCTATGATTCTATGGTATGATTTTTTGAAAGTTGATTAATTTAAGACACATGGGTCTTACTTGTTGAACATGACATAGAAATTGACTATTGTTAGAAGGTTCTAGACAATTACGTTCATGGGCCAAAGATGGATTTTATGACTTACGTATTTCACAAGAATTTGAGAAAATATGTCTATATTTCCTCAAAGTGAACTACATGAATGCTTCAATGCGATTCACAAAAGGACATTAAATCAACTTGGCAAGATATTTGGAACATCTAGACTAGATCAAGATGATGTTTGCATGAGCCAAGAATGATTATCAAGATTGTTTATATGACATTATTACAATCAAAGCTCCATAAGAATATGGTATGTGTAGTTGGAGAAATCGAAATTTATTCGATTAATGATAATCACGACTATTTTCCTATACAGTTTCTAAAATGATACTCTCAAACGACTATCACACTAAACTAAATTTGTCAAAACTAGAGAAAAGATATCATAAGGATTGAACTATATCTTAGTATATCTTTTTAGCATTTATATCTAGGGCTTTCAAACCCAGTGGGAGTTGGTGTTTACATCAAACAAACTCAAGATAGATATATGTTTCTTATGAGCAACTCATAGAAACAAAAGGTATTGATTCTACCACTAATCTGGGAACACATGGTTGTTTCTCTAGATAGTGTCTTTTAGAAAACCATGTTATTTCAAAAACGGCAAGTGGGAGACCTAGGAGTGACCTCAAAAGAACTTCCAGTCAAGCAACAAACAAATGTAGGATACTTAGGAGCATTTGGTAGAGCTCCACACATGAAGTCTTTGGAAAAAGCTTCAAGAAGACTTTGGAAGGGTTTAAAGAGAATCATAATACTCAAAGGACTTGAGTAATGTCTTTATAGACACTAACGTTTGATTTTCAATACCTAGGTTAATCGTATAAGGAATAAAATTCAACCAAGATAGATACATATATATCTTGAGGAATGAAACCTATGAAGACTTTGAAAGAGCTTCAAGAACATACGATTCACAAGTAAGCTACGACGAATTAATAGTTCCCTAACATAAATTATGGTTTGAGGCCATTAAATTTTAAAATGGTTTTAGGCCATTTAATTCTATAATGGTTTGAGGCTATTAAATCCGAAATATCTTCATCTTAAGAAGTTTTTTTTTCATAAAAGGTTCACACCCTTTGATTGAAAACATGTTTTCAAGAACATATAAAGATGATATTTTATATACATACCCAAAATAAGAGCTAGATTGGTGGTTAAAGATTATTAACAACTTCATGGCTTTGATAATGTTGAAATCTTTTTACCAAGTCAGAATGCTTTAACTATTTTGGATAAATCTAGCCATCATTGCATATGGCAATATGGCAGTTGGAAAACGAAACATCCTCCTCAATTAGACTTGTTGGAAGAATTTGTGTACATTAAACAATGTAAAGGTTTTGGATGCTAGATATAGAAGCAAGCTTAAGAAATCTATCCATACATTAATGCATGCAAAGGGGAATTGGACCATACTTTTCAACAAAGGCTATTGAGCAATCATAGCTTCTGAAAATAAGAATCATCTTATTCATGAGGAGTTTAGTGGGAGCTAAGTCAACTTTAATGGTTCTATATATGAGATACATATCTCTCTATTTAAAATGACATTCAAATTCAAAATGGTTGGATTTGAATGTAATTGTGAATATTAGAACCATGGCGAAACTTAGATCATATTGCGTCAAACATCTATTGGATAGGATCTAAAGCGTTGTTTGGATTCTGTAAAAGTGATTGCTAAATCAAACACAAATGAGAGACTCAAAAGAGACTCTCAACCCATATGAGTAAATCTAAGTAATGAATGTTTTAACTAAGTGTAAAGCTAGGATGTTAGTACTAAAGTTAAACATGAAAACCTTGATGAGGAACCTTCACCTTATATCACATGGCAATGCCAAGATTTTAGCAAGATTCAGTATCTCGTGAAACAGAATGAGCTAAAATTTACATGGATAGATTTTAAATTGCGAATGGTTTTTGCATTACAATCAATCATGTATGGTGTGATATAAAGATCGCCAAGATAACTCGTGAGTATTGGATCATGAAGAGTTTATACCAATATCTCTTGATCTAAAATAAAAGATCATTAGAATAATATCAAGAACATCCAATACATTTGGACATTTAGGATGAGCACTTGATAAGAGAAAATGAAGATGAACTAAAATTTTGATGCTACATGCATTGCCTAAGCAAAAGATGGATTTGGTTATTAGCCAAACCACAAACATACATGGGAAATTAAGTGTCGTGATTAAAAGGTGGTAACATAGGTTAAAAACCATATGTGATGCATGGGAAACTAAATCAATGATTTGTTTCCAAGTTCTCAGTCAAAAGATGAATATACCATATCTATGTGAACTGGTTGGAGTATTCCAAAAGGGAAGCATCATTTGCAATTCTACATTATTGAAATGAATTCATTATTGTCTAAGAAGCAATAAAAGGGAATTGTTTATATTGGGAGTTCTTCAATGAACTCAGGTTGATCACAAGTCTGCTATCTGGATGGTTTTCTATTTTAATATATGAGCATCATTCTAAAAGCGATGAAAGACTAGATCATTCTATAAACATGTTCAAAGATCTTTTCATCTTACACCGAAAGGATTTCGATAGAAAAGATGTTAAGAATAGGAAAGTATGATAAACTAAACCAGTGCAAAAAATGAGATACAACACTCATATGCAAAAATGGAATCAAGTTTGAGTTACATGAATGTTTTAAGTATTGGGTGAAAGGCCTATATCTGCAAAACATTAAATGTTTTAATTTTGAGTTAGAGGCCCATAAATGGGAATGCATTTGGTTAAAACATTTATCATTTATGAAATTATATTTCATATTATATTTAATCTAGGTTTAGTATTAAATGGTAAAGTCAAAGTGATTCAAAATCATTCAAATGGGATATCAAGATTGGAGTCTTTGATAAAGAAACTCCCATAAGTGAACTTGAATATTGAATTACAAAAGGATCCCTAATCCAGGTCATTGAATGGTTGAACGAACAATGAATAATGAAGATTAGATTGCAAGTTTATTTATATTCCAGTTTCTTGAACTAGAAGGGACATGGATGTCAAAAATCATTTGCATAGATAAAAATCATTTGCATAGATACTTATTGGAATTCGTATCGGATTGACCATGAGAACACTTTACGAAAATAATGTCATGTCATAAGTCGTTCTCATTAATGGTGATTGGAACCTATTCCTCAAAACCTTAGTGTGAGGGGGTCGAAAAAGCACGAGGCTAATGCGTGAACTCGTCCCTCGTGGGTGTGACGTTTCTTTTTGTCAAATCAAGTGTAATTGGATTTCCTGTGAGTTTACACCCCATTGACTAGTAATATAGGGGTCGCCATTCAGTTTTTAACGACAATGAGAAAAACTGACAAAACCCGGTTATCGTGACATAAAGGGAGTGCAATTATGTTTGACCACGACGGTCATAGGTTCCCTTATGATCCCTGGTGTGGGGATCTCTCAACATACACCCGCAAGGTAGAGATTGAGGGTTCGGGGGACTGTAACTACCGAGAGGAGTACTCGCTCTTCGATAACTCCAGAGGCAGGATATCCTTACTAACTCAGCATAAATAATTGAAGGGACATGCGTTAACTATTAAACTAATCCGAGTTGATTTTAACAATATGCAACATATAATACTAGATCGATCGCGATTATCTGATTTAGATTGTTTTAAGGGACCTAGCATGATAATCCAATTTCCCAAAATATTATCTTTATTAGGCATGATAGAACAATCAGATTTAATTAGTTTAACAGTTCATAAAAGGGCGAGGAAAGCAATTAAATCATGGAAAGGGACACATTACGACGCACCCTTGAGAGGTGCGTCACGGTTCTCAGAAAACTAACCACTTTGACTTTGCTATTTCTTCTTTTATTTAACGAATCTCAAGTTACGGGACAAGATACGTTCTGTTCGATTTTTGGATCGATTGCGACAGAACGCTTGATCAATTTCGCAGCGTGAGGCTTAGGCTTAGGGGTTGGAGTCAATACTCAGAATATGAATTGTGTGTCCCTTTCACGTCGAATTTGGGGCTATATTTATAGAAAAGAGTTCGTGGAAAGATAGAATTTTAGAGCTCTAATCCACGAAGAATTAGGAAAGAACACGTCCCAGGTAATTTCAGCGCCCAGGGCTGGGCGCCGAAGATTTCGGCGCCCAGAGCCAGGCGTTGAAAATAGGGTATGGGCCGTTTTCTTTGTCAGATTTGGACTCTTATAATCCGGAGTGTTTGACACTTATTCGAGTCTTTTAGCGCGTATTAACTTTATGACGGAATGCGTCTGGGCCCGTTACGAACTCTAGGCTCGTTAGGATTTTAATTAATACGTAACTCTTATTTTCGAATTATATTAGGAATAGGATTCCTCTTGTAATTTCTATCTCATTTAGGATTTATGTTGGAGTGCAACACCTAATTCTGACAGGTTTATATCTTTTATGACTTGCCACTTTTAACAACTACCCATTACGACAGTTGCTATTTTGGCAGGTTTCCATAAATAACAGGTTTCTATAAATAGCAGGTTTCGGGTGAAATGAAAAGGGTGATTGAGATTCGTTATTTTATAGGAGATGCGTTGCCAAGTGGATATTTTATGTTCTCATCATCGAACCTTCCCTTTCGGGAATGGGGACAAAAGTAGGTGTCTACAGTTAGCCCCCACTTTGACTGAGTCTTGGAGTAAGACGATGGTCAAAGTATTAGACGGAGTGCGTCACACAAGCCATGGTGACCTGTTTTGCGAGGGTCTCACGAGCCCCCGAGTGATAACATGTGACTTAAGGGTCATCACTTGAAGTGTCGACATATCCCTCACGTGTCATTGGGATTTATCAACGGATAGTATAGAAACTCCCTCACTTTGTCATTAGAAGTATCTAAAGATGCGTAGAAACTCCCTCACTTTGTCATTGGGAGTAGCTACAGATGTTTTCGAAATCAAAGCTATAAAGTGTAATTGGGCCTGGCCAAGCCCAATCACAAGGTAAAAATGTTTTTAAAGATTCTCATTTTCAGGGTTAGCTAAACGAGAAAAACCCCCTTGTTTTTATGGGACGTAAAACGAAGGAAAATCCAGCACATCGTTCTTTTGTGGAAAAACGGAAAACCAATCCTTTAATTTTTTGAAAAAAGGAAAACTACTCACATCGTTATTTTTTGGAAAAACGGAAAACCAATCCTTTAATTTTTTGGAAAAAGGGAAAACCAGAAAAAGTTATCGCTGCAGCGACTAAGGACCGGCGCGGTTAGTGGCGCAGACCCCGCCGGCTAAAGATGGCGAGCCTGTCCGCTAAGGGTGGACACCCCGTCCGATAGAAGTGGACGAATCTGTTTTGAAATTTGAAAATAAGGACCTACGCGGTTCGTGATGTAGACCCCGCCGGCTGAAGATGGCGAACCTGTCCGCTAAGGGTGGACACCCCGTCCGATAGAAGTGGACGAATCTATTTTGAAATTTGAAAATAAGGACCTACGCGGTTCGTGACGTAGACCCCGCCGGCTGAAGATGGCGAACCTGTCCGCTGAGGGTGGACACCCCGTCCGATAGGAGTGGACGAATCTATTTTGAAATTTGTTTGTGCTTTTTTGAAAATAAGGACCTACGTGGTTTGTGACGCAGACCCCGCCCGCTGAGGGTGGGCGAGCCCATTTTAAACTTCTTACTTCCTTTTCATTGTGCCTATGTATAAAAGGGCTTTTGTGATTATAACCTGTTGGTGGGTCGCAATATTTCTTGATTAGGCGTGTCCTATAAGTGGGCCCACACTGTGTATATTTTTTGTTAACGATATTTTAAAATACCGTTTTTTTTCTTTGGGAAAGAAATATCAAGACAACGGATATCTTACACAAAAAGGGGAATCGCGCGTGCCCGACAGCGAATATTCGCTGTCTGGGAAGCATTTTCAGCGCCCAGCTCTGGGCGCGTGAATTTCTAACGCCCATAGCTGGGCGTTGAAAATGCAAGGGGAGGTCGGTCTTTTAAATGTCGCGACCCGTCTCCCTTCTTTCCCATTTCCACCATTTTCGCCCAAGAAACTCCATTTATCTTACTGATTTTTCACTCGTTTTCTTCACTTTTCTTCACGAATTCTACTCCAAATCACTTCCTAATCTTCCCAATGTAAGTAATTTTCAGTAATTTTGAGCTTTTTTTGTCAATTTTCAGTATTTTGTCAAGTATTTTTGTGCATGAAATTGATTTGGGGGTTCTTGATTTTGTGCCCCTTTCCTTCAATTAGATAGTTGGAAATGTTCTACATGACATGTTAATTAGTTTGTGCATGTTAATTTTCGCAAGTATGTTGGTTTTTGTTGAATTTGGGCATGTTTATACTAGCCCCCAAGTATACCTATGATTCTAGTATTTTCTTGCAATGTAGGTGTTCTTGGTATATTGCTTGCGTTCCTCATAATTCATGAGTGACAAATTATGGAAGAATTTTGATTTTGCTGGAGTTAATTTTTATTTAGGGAATTTTTGCTCAATATGAACTTAATATCATGTTTTTAGGGAACAAAAATTGTATGACTCCATTTCATGAGTGGAATGCACTCTCTTTAGGGATTGGTGTGAGTGCCAATTTTGTTGAAGGTATAATGCCTCATTGTTGTATCGTTGATCAGCATGTCTGACGAGTCGTCACCTCCCTCTGGCGGCCACGAGGAGCGTGGCATGACGCGTTAGTCCACTGGCGTGGGACCCCTGTGGGTGGGTCCTCAGTACTGCGACGGTCGGGACTTGCACTACGACCTAGAGCATGACGTGACTACCCGCCTTCACGCGAGAGGGACACTACAGTTCGCGGCTACGGTGCAGCGACGAGCGAGACTGTCTTTGGTTACCTGAGCTCGGACGCCCAGGCTTTCGTGAGGGAGAGCTCGCTGTTCCCGGTGGTTGAGACTTTCTGGGAGATACTGCGACTCAACATCTCCCTGTCTTTTCTGCGGTCATTCATGAGGTGGTGGTGGGATACCACCAACACTTTCCACTTTCCTTGGGGTGAGATGACGTTCACTCCCGAGGACTATACGGCTTTGACGGGCTTGACCTTTCTAGGGAACCCCGTTCGTCTGAGGTCAGATGGCCGGCTGCCGACCGTTGCTGAGGGCACTAGGCTCATGGGCTCGTGGCTGGGTGAGAGATTGCCTTCGTACCAGGCCCGTGGGATACCCTATGCTGACCTGATGTGGGCCTTGGAGCGTGGGGTGGAGGAGTCGTCTTTGAGACAGGCCCGGCTGGTCTACCTCCATTTCATCACTTCCACTTTTCTGTCGGGTCCTACTGACACCTTTGACCCGAGGTGGATAGGCTTGGTGGAGCACGTGTCTACGCTGGGCGACTATTGCTGGGGTAATTTGGGTTATGCGACACTCGTAGGCCAGATGAGTTTGGCGGTGCGAGACTCGGACCCGCGTAGACATCACTTTGTCATTGCATTGGCGGGAGTGCCGCGTTTGATTGAGGTGTGTGCCTAGCTCTTCTTTTGTTTTCTTGCCTTTACAGGCCTTTTTCTGATGTATTATTTATTTTTTCTTTTATAGCTGTGGGCTTTTGAGCACTTGCCTTGGCTGGCTCCCCGAAAGGGGCAGAGGCCTTTGGAGTACCCTGCCGGTCGTCGTTGGGGTTGGAAGAAGAAGCTGACGGCGCGTCCGCCGCCCGATACCGTGTGGGATCTTATCCGGGACGGGAACCTTGAGCATGTGCAACATCTTATCCTTTATCTCGTATTTCGTTATTTTTTGTTTCTATGTGCGAGATCTGATTGTGTCTGTATTCGCAAAACAGGTGGCCTGGACCCCATGGCTTTCCTTTAGGGGTGCTTATGCTTCGGTCAGGGATAGCTATGCCCTGAGTCAGATGCGGGTTTTGTTCGTTGGCCGCCGCGACCCTGTCTGTTACCTGGGAGAGCGGGTACGTATGCAGACTGTCGGGGTCTTTTCGGTGCCTCAGCCTCCACCCGCGACCATGCTGTCTACTCGTTTGATAGGTGAGGCGTGGAGGGTCCATTCGAGGACTGGCGTGCCGACGACGGAGTTGATGATAGCGGGAGCTAGCTATCATCAGTTCATCCAGGATTCTCTTCGTCTCCCGGAGCCCGGCGCTGTAAGTTGCTCTTTTTCTTTATTGATTTTTTCAGTGTTTTCATGTTCGTGCCCATGTGTTTATGTTCGCCGTGTTTTGTGCAGGAGCATCTTGACCCTTCGTTAGGGGGATGGGTGCTTCCCGATGCTCGGATCTCGTATATTGGGGAGAGTGGATCCGAGATTGTGGAGACTGTCCCGGAAGGCCGGGTTTTCCATGCTCCGCTCCCCGAGGGAGTACAGGCGGTATGCACCTTTTATTTACGCATCCTTCTTATTTTTTTGTTTTCTTTTGTTACTAACGTTCCCGTTTCAGGTTCCGGCCCGCACGGCCAACGCGATGGTGGGGGTGATCAACCGGTTGAAGTCCGCGTTGGTTCGGGCCCGATCTGCACTTTCTTGCAGGAGCCCCCGCTCTACTCAGGTAATGTGTCGTTTTTTGATCTGGTACCTTTTATTTGGCTTTCTGTCACTCACTTTCCTTTTTTGTTTCTGCAGACGGGGACCGGACGAGCCGGGGCCGATGACGCAAGACCATCGGGCGGGGGACGCGGCCCTGAGGAGAGAGAGAGGGCACGACACTCGCCCCTACGGCATCGCCGTTCTGATGTGGGGGCGAGTTCTTCTGGGGAGAGGTCCGAGCCGGAGCGTAGGCGACGTTCCGTGTCGATGGCTCGAGAGCCCAGCCCCGAGTTGCAGCCACAGCCTCATTTTTGGGGCGATTCTGGCTGGGGGTCCTCATACCACGGGGAGTGGAGCGGATGGACCTGCGAGGCTTGGAGACATGAAGCCGAAGACGAGTCTTAGGCTTGCCTCCTCTTTTGTATTTATTCATTCTTGTATTTCGCATGTATATATGTTTTATTTATTTTTGCGAATTTTTGGTGCAAGAATGTTTTGAGCCTTCCATGGGCTTGCTATGAGGCCTCAACATATCATAACAGTACTAGCTTTCTAAACCAACAACGAATTTTTTTAAAAAAAAGAAAGAGTTCCATATATATAAAAAAAATGAGTTCATACAAGAGTGCACATATATTTTAGACTAGCCGACTACTTGGGGGTATTACATATGCATGTTTTTCTTATGTCTATATTTGGGGTTTTCGTTTTTTGCCGACTCGTGCCATAATCCTTTGTTGGGCTTGCTCCTGAAAATTTTTGTGGCTCCGTTTTTCGTTCTATTTGGCCTTGCCCGTGCATGGGTTAGGGTATAGTGCCCTTTGTAATATCTTTTCCTCTTGATGTGTTCCATGACTTTATTTTCATTGAATTTTTTATTGGACCGAATCCTTGGTAAGGATTGCCTACGTATCTTGTCAGAATCAGGTCGCGCGTAATTCTAGCTATATGTTTTTTTTTGAAAGGGGTGTTCATTACACATCTGCTACCCCCAAAATGTTCGTGGTTCTTTTGATGGTCCGTCAAAGGAGTACGAACACTTGCAGAAGCGGGAGAATTGGTGGCAAGAGGGAATGACGCTCAAGCTCGGGCGTTGGAAATATCGGCGCCCAGGCCTGGGCGTGAAAAATAACAGCGCCCAGTCCTGGGCGTTGAAACTGCGTTCTTCGCCCTTTCTTTTTTAGCGAGTTTATGCCGTTTGATTAGAGTAATGGGCAGAATGCTTGCTTATGAGTCTTAATGTGTATTATTAGATTCCTTAACTCCGGACTGAATTTTATTAAATATAGTACTTTTTCAATTGGTCTAAATTCGTGAGGTTAGCGAATTCCGCTCCATGTATGTCGGCCAGTTGGACCGCTCCGCCAGGTAGGATGGTCTTTACAAAATATGGTCCGGTCCAATTAGGCCGGAATTTTCCTCGGGGGTCCGTAGTAGGTGCGCAGACCTCTTTTAACACAAAATCGCCTTCTTTGATATTTCGAGGTTTGACTCTTTTGTTGAATTGCCTTGCGATACGCTTTTGATACACTTGCACATGATGTAAAGCCCTTAACCTCCGTTCGTCTAAAAGAACGAGCTCGTCGTACCTAGCTTGAACCTAGTCGGCCTCGGGCAACTTGCTTTCTAGGACGATCCGGAGGGAGGGAATTTCCAACTCGATCGGTTGTACTGCTTCCATTCCGTATACCAAGGAGTAGGGTGTTACTCCAATGGAGGTGCGGATTGAGGTTCAATAACCCTATAATGCAAAGTGTAATTTGTTGGGCCAATCCTTATAATTTTCGGCCATTTTTTCGATTATAACTTTAATATTTTTGTTGGCCGCCTCTACCGCGCCGTTCATTTGCGGCCTGTAGGGAGAGGATTTATGATGGTTGACATGATATTTTTCGAGCAGGTCTTGGACTTCGGCCCTAAAGTGGGAGCCTTGGTCGCTTATGATTTCATGCGGAACCCCGTATCGACAGAATATGTTCTTTTCTAGGAATCGGGCGACATGTTTGGCCGTTAATTTTGCGTAGGAGGCTGCCTCTACCCATTTAGTGAAGTAGTCAATTGCAACTAAAACGTATTCATGTCCCCCTACACCTATGGGTGTTACTTTGCCGATTATATCTATACCCCAGGTGGAAAAGGGCCATGGGGAAGTGAAGGTGTATAGTTCTGAGGGAGGTAAGTGGTTAAGGTTACTGAAGATTTGGCATTTTGGGCAAGTTTTTACAAAGTGATGGCAATCGGTTTCCATGGTGGTCCAATAATACCCTGAGCGGGATATTTTTCGGGATAGCATTTTACCGTTCATATGAGGTCCACACACGCCGTTATGATATTCTTCCATTAGTCTTTAGGCTCGGTTTTGGTGAACACAAAGTAACTTGATTTTATTCGGTGTGTATTTGTACAATTCCCCCAGGAATATGCTATATTGCGAAGCGAGGAGGCGTAGGGCCTTTTGTGCTCGCGGGGAGGTGTTTGGGGGGAATTCCCCACTTGTTTTGTAACGAAGGATGTCCGTATACCATGGTTCTTCTTTGGTGTTTTCAGGTTCGGAGTCTATGGCACAACAATAAGCCGGCTCTTTTCTTCGTTCGACCCGAAGGGTCATTCCGTCCCATTCATTCGGGATGTTGAGCATTGAAGCTAACTTTGCTAGTGCATCCGCGAATTGGTTGTCGTCTCTTGGTAAGTACGTATACTCGATTTTTTCGTATTGCTCAACTATTTGGTCTAAGTGAGCTTGATATTTTGAGAGACTAGTGCTTCGGACCTTCCATCTTTTGGACATATGGTTGATTATTAGGGAAGTATCTCCGAAGACTTGTAGAAGCTTGACTCCGAGGCTAACTGCGGCCTCTAGCCCAACTATGCAGGCTTCATATTCGGCGGCGTTGTTTGTGTCATCGAAGTCAAGTTTGACGGAAATTGGTATATGGGCCCCTTCGGGACTGACTAGGAGAACTCCGACACCGCATCCCTTCTGATTGGACGCGCCATCGAAGTATAGTGTCCAATAGTCGTCTCGTATCATCAGAAGATCCTCGTCTGGGAGGAGGTAAGCTTCCGTGGTTTCCTCATTCGTAGCATGCTCGGCCAGGAACTCGGCTACCTCTCTTCCTTTGATTGTTTTTTCTGGCATTAATTTTAGGTCGAACTCTGAGAGCATGACTAGCCACCTGGACAGGCGACCATTTAGGGCGGGCTTTTCGAACATATATTTTAAGGGGTCTAGTTGCGATACTATATGAACGGTGTGGGCCAATAGGTAATGTCTGAGTTTTTTGGATGGCCAGACAAGGGCGAGGCAGGTTTTCTCAAGTTCTGCATATCTCGTCTCGTACTGTATGAACTTCTTGCTCAAGTAGTAAATGGCTCGCTCGGATCCATGTACACACTGTGAGAGCATAGCTCCCGCTGCAGTATCCGTGACGGTTAGGTATAGGCGTAAACGGATTCCAGGCAAAGGAGGGGAAAGGACGGGTGGTTGGCTTAGATATTCTTTGATTTTATCGAAGGAAATTTGGCATTGTTCATCCCATTCGGCTTTTTCTTCTTTTCTTAATTTTTTGAATATTGGCTCACAAGTCATAGTAAGCTTGGAAATGAACCTACTAATGTATTGCAGCTTTCCTAGGAAGCCCCTTATCTGTTTTTCAGTTTTTGGTGGGGGCATTTCGGTAATGGCTTTAATCTTGGATGGGTCAATCTCGATTCCCCGCGTACTAACAACATATCCTAGTAATTTTCCAGAGGCTACCCCGAACACACATTTTTGTGGATTTAGTCTCATGTTATATTTCAAGATTCGGGTGAAGAACTTTCTAAGTGCCGGGAGGTGACCGTGCCGGTCTTTAGATTTGACGATCATGTCGTCTACATAGACCTCGATTTCTTTGTGTATCATGTCATGGAGTAACGTGGTGGCTATTCTTTGATAGGTGGCCCCCGCGTTTTTCAAACCAAAAGGCATTACAGTGTAGCAATATGTACCCCAAGGGGTAATGAAGGTTGTTTTTTCCATGTCTTCTTCTGCCATAAGTATTTGGTTATACCCTGCGTACCCATCCATAAAGGAGAGAAGCGCGTGCTCTGCGGTGTTGTCTACCAATATGTCAATGTGAGGTAGAGGGAAGTCATCTTTGGGACTGGCTTTGTTGAGATCTCGAAAGTCTACGCACATTCGCACTCGTCCATCCTTTTTAGCTACGGGGACAATATTGGCCACCCATTCTGGGTAGTTGAGACTTTTATGAAGCCGGCGTCTAATTGTTTAGTGACTTCTTCTTTTATTTTCAAGGCTATCTCTGGTTTGAGCCACCGTAGCTTTTGTTTTACTGGCGTCATTTTGGGATCTAACGGAATTTTATGCTCAGCGATTTCTCGATCGATTCCTGGCATGTCTTTGTAGGACCAAGCAAAGACACCCTCGAATTCCCGCAAAGTGGAGATTAGATCGTTTTTTTCAGTGGGAGTTAAGGTGAGGCCAATTTTAATGATTTTAGGATTTTCCTCTGTTCCAATATTTACCGATTCTGTGTCCTCAATTATAGGAGTTTTGAGTTCTTGTTCATTTACAAATTTTATTAATTCGGTATATTCCTCTTCTGGCTCTTTTTCGTGCTCATTAGTGGCGAGACATTCTGCATTACTACTCGGATTTTTAAGCGGCATATACCCGAAAGTTCTGTTTATCTTATTAAAGTCATGAAGCATTACATCAAAAAGATCACCAGGAGTAGATATTTCCGGGTCTAAACTATTTTTGGGAGGGGTTACAATTTTGCTAGGTTCGGACTCGGAGTCGGAGTCGGACTCGGATTCAGACTCTAATTCTTCGTACATTGGACCCTCTCCCGCGGATATCTTGAACTTCATTCCACGAGCATTAGTCCATTTGAAGGTCTTGCGCCACCCTCGTTGGATCTGGTCCGCCTTTAAGGGTGATGGGGCGATCAGTTTAGTGGGATCGAATAATTCGTCTTGAAGGGCCAACGCCATAATTTCTGTTTCGTTCCTTGTTCTTTTCTTTTCTAACCCAAAAAATAGCCCGAAAGCATGTGAGTTGGGGAGCGTTTTTGGCATAGCGTGGTTCTTTGAGGCGAGTGGCCTTTGAGAATGTAGAGGGTCGTGTTCCAGAGCATGCAACTCTTGGGTTTGTGCGACCTCTAGGAATAGATGTTCGGGATATGCTACTTCCATTGGGATCCTTGATGGCTATCACAGGTAGGTATTCAGGGGCCCTGCATTATTGTTGTGGAGTAGGAGACACATTAGTTTATTTCATGAGTCGGTTTTTAGACATTTTTATGATTACCCTTAAGTCGGACTAGTATATTTGGACTACTATGTGTGCACTTTGAACTCTTTATATTTTCGAAAATCTTTGCCCGTGTGACATTCATAGTTATTAGCATGTTCAGTTTTGGTGTCGAGCATTGTCGTCGTAGGAGGCCTAACAACGACACAAAGAGTTACTTATTTTTTTTAGTCGCTTTTAGAATCGAGTGCTTTTCATACGCCCTTGCAGCAATTTTTACGAATGGTTTTTTTTTGCTACGTGTTTTCTTCATGCGCGGGCACCGAGGCTGCTGCGCCTGACCAAAAGGGCAGGCAGCAACTTCAGCGCCCAGCGTAGGGCGTGAGAAATTTTGGCGCCCAGCCAGGGGCGTTGAAAATGCGTTCCTGGCTGGTTCTCGTTTTCTGTTTGCGTCTACTTTTTGTTTATGCCACTTTGATTTTGCGTGCTTGCCTAGTAACGTCCTTTACGCGTTGTGCGGTGTTTGTGGGATTCGTTACGGGCCATCCCGAGCGTCGCTTATTTTTGTGACGATCGTTCTGGTTTGCGGAACACGTATTTTGGTATAACTCTTTGGCCAATTGGTTTATGAATGTTTGGGCAATTTTTAAGGTCGTTGGTTTTCTAATGTTGTTTGTCACACACAATCACATATTTCGCTACACATAACTAACATTACATCATGAGGCAATAATAATATGTCATGTAGTTTATGATAGGCTTCTATGGGTAGTATTTGCGCCTGGCTAGGTACCGCTTCTATCGCAGATCCAACACATGCCCCGGTCGAGGTAATGCCTTCAACAGACGAATTTCGCCCAAGAGGCCAATCACGATGTAAAACAAGGGGGCATGCACCAATGAGAGGGACCTAATGCGCGAGCGATTGGGTTTGGGACGGGTGTACTACTAGCGAAAGTGCCGAGTGGACAACATTCGAAGCGTATGCACCCCCCGGTTGTCGATGGGTATCCTTAGTCCCAACTCCCGAGATGAAACATCCAAGGGAGCCAAGATTCGTTATGCGGTTCTGTCCGTTCACATTAATATGCTGATTTTCAGGTCGTCCCAACTTGATGGGGAAATAAACGCGGGGTAGGATCGTTTTACCCTTCGGCTATTTTGATTACCTACGAGCACGAGTATTTCCTTCACTATCCCCAGTGGAGTCGCCATTGTGAGGGGGTCGAAAAAGCACGAGGCTAATGCGTGACCTCGTCCCTCGTGGGTGTGACGTTTCTTTTTGTCAAATCAAGTGTAATTGGATTTCCTGTGAGTTTACACCCAATTGACTAGTAATATAGGAGTCGCCATTCAGTTTTTAACGAAAATGAGAAAAACTGACAAAACCCGGTTATCGTGACATAAAGGGAGTGCAATTATGTTTGACCACGACGGCCATAGGTTCCCTTGTGATCCCTGGTGTGGGGATCTCTCAACATACACCCGCAAGGTAGAGATTGAGGGTTCGGGGGACTGTAACTACCGAGAGGAGTACTCGCTCGTCGATAACTCCAGAGGCAGGATATCCATACTAGCTCAGCATAAATAATTGAAGGGACATGCGTTAACTATTAAACTAATCTGAGTTGATTTTAACAATATGCAACATATAATACTAGATCGATCGCGATTATCTGATTTAGATTGTTTTAAGGGACCTAGCATGATAATACAATTTCCCAAAATATTATCTTTATTAGGCGTGATAGAACAATCAGATTTAATTAGTTTAACAGTTCATAAAAAGGCGAGGAAAACAATTAAATCATGGAAAGGGACACATTACGACGCACCCTTGAGAGGTGCGTCACGGTTCTCAGAAAACTAACCACTTTGACTTTTCTATTTCTCCTTTTATTTAACGAATCTCAAGTTACCTGACAGGATACGTTTTGTTCAATTTTTGGATCGATTGCGACAGAACGCGTGATCAATTTCGCAGCGCGAGGCTTAGGCTTAGGGGTTGGAGTCAATACTCAGAATATGAATTGTGTGTCCCTTTCACGTCGAATTTGGGGCTATATTTATAGAAAAGAGTTCGTGGAAAGATAGAATTTTAGATATCTAATCCACGAAGAATTAGGAAAGAACACGTCCCAGGTAATTTCAGCGCCCAGGGCTGGGCGCCGAAGATTTCGGCGCCCAGAGCCAGGCGTTGAAAATAGGGTCTGGGCCGTTTTCTTTGTCAGATTTGGACTCTAAGAATCCGGAGTGTTTGAGACTTATTCGAGTCTTTTAGCGCGTATTAACTTTATGACGGAATGCGTCTGGGCCCGTTACGAACTCTAGGCTCGTTAGGATTTTAATTAATACATAACTCTTATTTTCGAATTATATTAGGAATATGATTCCTCTTGTAATTTCTATCTCATTTAGGATTTATGTTGGAGTGCAATACCTAATTCTGACAGGTTTCTATCTTTTATGACTTGCCACTTTTAACAACTACCCATTACGGCAGTTACTAGTTTTGGCAGGTTTCCATAAATAGCAGGTTTCCATAAATAGCAGGTTTCTATAAATAGCGGGTTTCTATAAATAGCAGGTTTCGGGTGAAATGAAAAGGGTGATTGAGATTCGTTATTTTATAGGAGATGCGTTGCCAAGTGGAGATTTTATGTTCTCATCATCGAACCTTCCCTTTCGGGAATGGGGACAAAAGTAGGTGTCTACACTTAGTAGTTATGGCTTCTTGTTTGAGAATTAGTTCGCTTTTATGCTCGCTAAACGTTGCACCGTAAATGGAGACTATAAAAGTAGTATTAATGCAAGCTATGAAATCAAAGTAAGTTGTTCATAAGTTACAAGAAGGGATTGTCCTCCTATCTTTGGTAGGATATGGTGTTGTTGTTGTACAAGGCCTCTCGAAGAATTAGATACTGTGAAAATGCTTGGCAGTGCTCAGAATGGTTAAGGCTTAACCTTCGGTAAACCTTTAACAATTGAACTCAGTAATTCGAGAAACACTTCTGAACCTAATAAGTATGGCTTGTATATTAACTTATGTTCAGTAAGTAACACTAAGAGACAAAGGAATTGGAATGCACATTGTTCTAAAGGACAAGTGGGAGACTGAAGGAAATATGTCCTTCACCCAAGGTGCATTGGTCAAATACCAAGGTTCAGATTAATTATGAATAATTGATTCAGTAAGATCAAGTGATCGGAAAAGCTAGCTGGAGCAATGTTTCCGATCAGTGAGTTCTAATCCTTATTAGGATCACAACATACTCTTGAATGAACCTACAAGGTCACACCAATGAGATAAAACAGATCGCCGAATTAAATGAATTGTAAATTTATTTAATTTATTTTCGGGAAGTTAGTCCGAGAATAATTAATTCAGTAAGATCAAGTGATCAGAATAACTAGCTGGAGCAATGTTTCCGATTAGTAAGTTCTAATCCCTATTAGGATCACAGCTTACTCTTGATTGAACCTACAAGGTCACACCAATGACATAAAATATATTTCCGAATTAAATGAATCGGAAATTCATTTAATGGACTTTCGGGAAGTTAGTTCGGAAAACATAATTATACAATAAGACGTTGGATCAAAATCGTATATTCATAATCTAGGAGAAACGAATAATCGTATCCTACTGGAGGAAATAATGCCCTTGGTCCAAGTATGCATATAATATTAAGTCTAATAAATGCGGTTCAGTATTAATTAACAAGTTAATAATTCAGTGAGATCAAGTGAGCTGAATGCCTAGCTAGAGGCCGCTTCAGTTCAAGTGGAATTAATGATATTAATCCACAGCTTACTCTTGACTGAACCCGTAGGGTCACACAAATAGTACGTAAACGGATCAAGTATTTAATGGCATTAAATACTCCATCTATGGATATTCGGAATCGACGGATCTTGGTTTCAGTGGGAGCTGAGATCGTCACAAGCAAGAAATGAATACTCCGGAAACGATGATATTGCCGGAAACGGAAATATGGATCGTATCGGAAATATAAATATTATCCAAGTCGTAGATGTTGCCGGAAACGGAAACATGGTACGTATCGGAAAATATTATCGGAAATGGAAATATTGCCGGAATCGGAAATATTGCCGGAAACGGAAATATTGTCAGAATCGGAAATATTATCGGAATCGGAAAATAATTCCGGAAACGGAAATATTAAATATTTGTTCGAAAGGGAAATTAATTCCGGAATCGGAAATATTAAATATTGTTCGTATCGGAAATGAATTCCGGAACCGGGAATTTAATCGGAAGCGCATCGTACGAATTAGCATCGGACGAGGCTTGCTAGACGAAGGCCCAACACGAAGCCAGGCCCGCGCCCAGCAAGCCGAGCGCCCAACATGGAGCTGCCACAGCCTCGCCAGGCCCAGCGCAAGGCCAGGCCCAGCAAGGCCTTTGGCGTGCGCACGCTGAGCGTGCTGTTGGGCTGTGAGCAGCGACTGCTCGTGTGGGCCGCAAGGCCTGCGCGGGTGGTGCGATGCTCGTGGACATACGATGCTCATGTTCGTAACGAATCCTAATCCTATCGGAATTCGTGTATTGATTAAATCCGAAGCCTAATAAATTAAATTTATTATTTAGAGTTCAAATAGGATTCTAATTAATAAATCCAAATCCTAGTAGGATTATAATTCCTTTTCCATACCTCTATAAATAGGTGCCTAGGGTCATAATTTATAGACACAATTGAAGTATTCAAAGGTAAGATTTTCAAGAAAAACCAGCCACTCTCTTGCCCCTATTTAGCCGAAATCTATACTACCTTAAGGGCGATTCTAGTTGGATCCGGACGTGCTGTGGACTATCTATGGAGGGACGACACTTGGAGTCCTAAAGACTTGTTCTTGTTCGGTTCGGGCGCAGCTAGGGAGGGCACGCAACAAAGTGTATGCATCTGAATTATGCTAAATGATTATGTGTGAATAATATGTTTCCTGGATTTATGGTTTTTCCGCATGATTTATGTTTTGTCATATGTATCATAACCGAACAGTGGTATCACGAGCCTCTTATTATTTTCATAATCTAAATTGCATAAACATGGTTAAATTTTACAAATTTGCAAAGAATTAAAAGGGGTGATTGATTTTCGTAATTGTTAATTAATTGCAAATTGCGTTTATTTAATTATATGTACGCAGTTTTTCGGCAGTTTGTTCGGTACTCATCCAAAACGAGTGATTTTTGTGTCAATTCTGCATGTAAAAGGCATTCTAAAATTTTGACAAAAATAGTGTTTTTCGGCCGAACTCAGAATTCCCAAATTCGAAGCCTAACTATGACTTTTCGGAGGTTTTAGTTTTTCGAACGCAAAAGTTTGTAAATTTAAGATGTTAAATTAAATATTTGCGATTCTTGTTGATAAATCTTGAATCTTTGATTGACCTACTGTATATGTTTAACAAGTTTGAATAGCCTTGTTAATTATACAACCTAATTTGTAATTATGATTAATTTGTTGAAATTCGAATAATTTAGAATTAATTTGATTTTCATAATTAATTAATAATTTAATTAGGTACCAATGATTAAAAGCCACCATAAAAATTGTTAATTTGTGTTAAAGTTTAAATTTTTATGACCTAGATTTGAATCCATGTTAATCGGAAATTAATTGATTAATAAATTTTCGATTTTTCACCCTAAAATTATGAAATTAATATGATTTATTAATTTCTCATTAATTTTGGAAATAAAAGTTTTAATTTTTATGCAATTCGCTCATAAAACTTGCACGCACAAAGCAATGGACGCTACGTGTTACCCTTAAGGGGTGTTTCATAGTGCGGGCATGCGACGACGAGCAAGGGAGCTCGTCGCCCATGCGGTACGAATGCAACAAGCAAGGCGAGTAGCACGCGAGTACAAGGCAGCAACCCTGCCTTGCGTCGAGTGCTGCGATGATGCATGGGCGGATGGGCGAAGAAGCAAGGCGAGCGAGAATGGCAGGCCCGCGCGCGCGGACAGCGAGGGGTGCCTCGCAGCAACGAGCGCTGCCTCGCCCAGCGTCGCCAAGCAACTGCTGCGCTACGAAGCAGCGAGCGATGCTGCGCGCAAGCGTGGCTCGGCTTGCTGCGTTTGCGCGTGGCAGCTGCTCGTGCCTTGCTGTGCGATCACTCGTGAGGGGCGATGCTGCCTCGTGGACTCGACGGGGCATGGGCGCAAGCCCATGGCCTCGTCTTGTCCCGATTGATGCGTTTTGAATTTAATTTTTAATTTTCAGTTCGGAAACGTTTTTTAATTAATTTTAAAATTCGTAATTTAATTTGTTTTCTTGGATTTTAATTTTGAATATTATAATTATTATAAATTTTATTTATACTAACTATTTTACTAAAATTAAATCTTGAATTAATTTAAATTTGTTTAATTCAACTGAAATAAATTAAATTAATGGATTCGATTATAAATTTATATGAGCTTTAAATTTTAATTAAATTTGTATGTTTCCGGTTAGACTAGAAATACATTTTTATGTTTAAAATTAGTAAAGCATATGAATTTATTGGTTTAAGTGGGAGCATTTTTAGTCATAAACTCTTGATTAGGTCTATAAATCCTTTAAGGTTAAACAACTTGATTAGAATTAATAAGGACTGAATAATTGGTAGATTATTGGTGCCCTTAATTAATTGCTGCAAATATTTATGTGATGCATAACGTGTTTTACTAACCAGCTATGTGGGCCATTCATGACAATGAATGGGTGAATGGTATATATTGTATATGTATTGTTTTGCAGGTTATGGAGTGACTAGTATGGCCCAAATAGGATAGAAAATATGGTCTGCGTACCATTAATTTGAATGTAATTGGTCTAATGCACCAAATTTGTTTTTCAATTTAAATATGGTCTGCGTACCATCAAATAGTTGTAATTAGTTTAATTATAGCTTATCCTATTTGAAGAAAATGGCGCCTCCCACGGTGAAATTCAAGACGAAGTTACCATTTTCGAGACGGACTTTGAAGTTGAAGCTTCAAGATGAAGTCGGGCCATACTAGATCACATTTATCTTGTGCATGCTTTAAGTTATTTATTGCTTTAAATATGTCTTAATTATGCATGAGATTGTGGCTTGATTATGTTGCATGATTAAGGATTTTAGTTCACTTAAAATCTAACCAACATAGTAAGAGCCTTAAGTTCCAAACTTAAAAATTGAGTTAAAAGGTGCCATGCCAAAATAAACACTTGCTTGGATATCCTTTACATCAATCTAGTAATAGTTTTCGCTCAGCGAGGTGTTACTTATTGGTCCTAAAGGGGTAAGGTACACAAATAATTGTGAGTACAGGTTAGTTTTGGTGAAACTCAATGATATAAGTAAGGAGTCTTTTTATGTCGTGGAAAAATCGATAGGTTTACCTAATAAGTTCTTAGACGTACCTATCAACCAAGAGTAGTTTCGACACTATTAGCAAAAGGCTTTTGCTTACCTAAAAGATTTTAGAATTGAGTCTAAATACATAATGTGCTTAATTCTTCAATGGGTTTTAGGGTCTTGGAATCATTTTATTCACACCTGCCGGAACACATAACTTGAATAAAATGCTTAATAAACATTGAATTATGCATGTATGCTAGAATTTAAGTTTATTAAGAGAAACTGTGAATGGTTATTTATTTGTTTATTCTTTTCAATTGTAGTTTTAATTATGGCAAACAACAATTCATTCAACATTCGATCAATTCTCGAAAAGGAGAAGTTGAGCGGGAAAAAATTCCTTGACTGGCAAAGGAACTTGCAAATAGTTCTTATGCAGGAAGAAAGGGAGTATGTCCTGGAAGAGGCGATGCCCGAATCCGCAGGCGAAGGGGTCACTCAGGCAGCCCTCAATCGTTGGATTGATGCCAACAAAGATGTGAAATGTCTAATGCTCGCCACCATGAGTGCAGATCTATAGTGACGCCTTTGACCGAGTGGCCGAGAAGCAAGTCATCACTCCCATTGGTCACACACCAGATCCTCCAACTGACAAAAGGTCCAAAAGCTGGGACCCAAAGGCATATTGCAAGTTCCACCAGGGGAACGGGCATGACATTGAAAACTGCTTCAAGCTCAACCATCTAATCCAGAATATGGTCGACAACAAGACTTTGCCCCCACCTCTGGGAGCCAAGCAGTCTCCTTTAGTGCAAGCTATCTCCTATGACTGTGAAGATGACGAGGAGGATTTTCCATGCAATTTAATCTCTATAATGTACAAGCCAGGCTTCGAGATGATGGTTTACCATCTCATTCCACATACTCAAGACTGGGTGATCTCCGAACCCAGGGTAACCACTGACATACAAGAAAACATTTGTCCCCTTGCCACCCTGAAAGCTTTGGACTTCTCCGAGTACGATCTGATGCTAACCACCAAGCAGACCAACAAGTTCCAGGGCATCGCATACAATATCCTGGGGGTCCTCGATCTGGTCTTCTCTTTTGAGACTTACTACAACAATGCTGAATTCCTGGTCATCGATATGCCTGCCGACTTTGACCTGCTATTTGGAGAACCTTGGTTCGAGGAGCTGTGGGATGGCCCTGCCTGTCTCACACCCAAGGGTTCTAGCTTCCATGACACTTCTATCAAGCATACACCGGCCTTGCGCCAAGAAAGGAATGAATGTGTTCAAGAATACTACCACAGGTGGAATGCCTCTGCTCGCGCAGTCCCGCCTGAGCTACAAGAAGGGAAGATGGTGAGAATGTTTCTCCTAGGCCTCCAGACTCAGTGCAAGAGCCGCTTCGCTGCATTTCCCTACAGCACCTGGAATCAAGTCTGGCATCAAGTCTTACAGATCTGTGGATGTAGCCTCGTCTATGATGATGATGGTGATGAAGACGTTTGGGAATACCCCGAGAACTATCTTTATGATTAGTGTCTTATGTTCAAGTCCAGAGTCCGTCTTTCAATTTTCGAGTCTAGTGATGAGTTTAATAGTCTAGGGCTAGAGTCTTGCACCAATCCAGAGCCTCTAAAGGCCGAATATCAAGTTAAAGTTGTCGATGTAATGATTGCTAATTTGAATAATACTTCAATTTCCTCCTACTCTTCAAGTCCAAATTCAAAACACACTCCCACTCCAATCTTATAAGCAATTGAAACTCATGAAAACAGGACGCCCATAATTGAGGAAACAGAAAAAGTTAACCTTTCTAACAGCAGTGATCCAAAACTAGTTTAGATTAGTTTGACTCTATCTCAAGTAGAGCGGGATGATCTTATCAACCTACATTCAGAGTATATAGACGTGTTCGCATGGTCTTATCATGATATGCCTGGGGTTGATCCAAGCATCGGCCAGCATACGATTCTCCTCATTCCAGGTTCAAATCCCATCAAGCAGAAACTCTATCGCATGAAACCAGATGTTTCCCTCAAAATTCGAGAAGAAGTCTCTAAGATGCTAGAGGCCGGGTTTATTCGAGAAGCCAAGTATCCAGAATGGATTGCAAATGTCGTCCCGGTTCCAAAGAAAGACGGCAAAATACGAATGTGCGTTGATTACAGAGATCTTAACAGGGCTAGCCCTAAAGACGATTTTCCATGGCCTTGCATCGACATCTTGGTCGACAACACCGCAAATCATGCCTTACTCTCTTTCATGGACGGATATGCGGGCTACAATCATATTACCATGGCAGAGGAAGATATGGAGAAGACAACCTTCATCACTCAGTGGGGTACATATTGCTACACAGTTATGCCGTTCGGACTGAAGAACGCGGGGGCTACGTATCAAAGAATAGCCACATCCATTATGAGCGACATGATTCACAGAGAAATTGAGGTATATGTCGACGACATGATCGTCAAATCCAAAGAGCAACATGAGGATACAACAGTACTTCGAAAATTCTTCAATAGGCTCAGGCAATACAATATGAGGCTCAATCCTCAAAAATGTGCGTTCAGGGTAACGTCAGGCAAGTTGCTCGGGTATGTCATCAGTTCTCAGGGCATCGAGGCTGATCCTTCAAAAATCAAGGCCATTCTAGATATGAAACCCCCAGCGAATGAGAAAGAAATTTGGGGGTTCCTTAGCAAGTTACAATACATCAGTAGATTCATCTCAAAGCTCACTATGATCTGTGAGCCAATATTTCGAAAACTCCGCAAGAGTGAGCCCAAGGTATGGGACGAAGACTCTCAACATGCGTTTGACACCATGTAAGACTACCTTTCGAATCCGCCAGTGTTAAAGCCGACAGTATCGGGGGCTCCCCTCAGGCTTTGCCTTATAACAACTGATTCAGCAGTAAGGACCATGCTTGCCCAAGAGATTTAAGGCAAAGAAAGTGTCGTATACTACATAAGCAAGAAGCTGCTCGAGTACGAAACCAGATATAGTCAACTCGAAAGGCTCAGTATTGCCTTGGTTTGGGCCACAAAGAAACTACGGCACTACATGCACTACCATATAGTGTATGTAATTAGCAAAGCGGATCCTCTCAAGTACATATTTGAAAAGCCAGCTCTCAACGGACAGTTGTCCAGATGGTTGGTCATGTTAGCGGAATTTGATCTCAAGTACATTCCTCAAAAATCTATCAAGGGTTCGGCGGTCTCAGACTTCCTAGCCAACTCTCCCATTGAGGCAGAAGTGGAGGATTATGACTTACCCGATGTGCAAATCCTAATGACAAGCGATGACAGTTGGTCGCTGCACTTTGACGGTGCCTCAAATCAGAACGGATGTGGTGTTGGGGTGATCTTAGTAGCCCCGGACGAAACTCATATTCCTATGTCAGCAAAATTACAATTCAATGTCACGAATAATGCGGTAGAATATGAAGCATGCATTATGGGACTGGAAGCCGCCTTAGCATTGGGTGTCCAGAAACTTCTATTGTACTGGGATTCCTCCCTAATCATCAATCAAATTTTCGAAAAATGGAAAGTTAGAAGCAAAATCTTGGCCCCATACCAATCCTATCTTGAGAAGATGTTTGAGCAAGTAGAAGAGCTTCGCTACACCTACCTCCCAAGAGAGGAGAATCAATTCGCCGACGCACTGGAAAAACAGGCATCAATAATCAACATTCCAAATGGCATGGCTGAAATGCCACTTACAATTGAAACGCGTCAAGAAGCAGCGTATGTCCATGCTATTGACGACGTCGAGCCTGACAAAAATGCGCTTTGGTTTACAAAAATTCAAAGGTATCTACAAAACTCTGAGTATCCCCCGCAATTTTCAAGCAAGAGTCAAAGAGCTTTACGCCTACAATCAGCCAACTTCATCATAGAAGGTGGCGTTCGATACTAAAGGTCCCCTAGAGGCCCTAATCTCCGATGTGTTGACAAGAATGAAGCACAAAAATTCATGGACACCGTGCATGCCGGAGTCTGTGGTACCCACATGAATGGGAAGATGTTGGCCCTAAAAGTCATCAGGGCTCGGTATTACCGGACCACCCTCGAACGGGATTGTTACTTCTTCGTCAAGAAATGTCCTACCTGTCAAAAGTGTGAGAACCTGAAGCACATTCCCCCATCCTTGCTATATTCTCAATCATCACCATGGCCATTCTCAGCTTGGGGTATCGACGTCATCGGCAAAGTCACTCCAACAGGCACCGGGGGTCATGCGTTCATACTGGTCGCAATCGACTATTTCACTAAGTGGGTCGAAGCCAGGTCATTCAAAGTGTTGGGTTCCAAGCAAGTGGCCCAGTTCATACAAGAAAACATCATATGCCGATACGGCATTCCCCACGAGTTCATTAGTGACCAGGGAACCCATTTCCAAGGAGAGTGTGAAGATCTATTCACCAAGTACAAGATTCAACATCACCGTTCTTCGCCTTATCGCCCGCAAACTAATGGGGCAGTCGAAGCAGCGAACAAGAAAGTCAAAGTCATCATCATCAAAATGACAACCAATTACAAAGATTGGCCCCAAAAGCTGAACTTTGCATTGTGGGGGCATCGAACTTCCATCCGCACTTCAACGGGCGCAACCCCTTTCATTGGTCTATGGAATGGAAGCGGTACAACCTATTTAGCTGGAGATACCCTCTCTAAGGATAGTCCTCGAAAGAAAAATCCCAGAAGCTGGATGGGTACAAGCAAGATATGACGAGCTAGTCATGCTCGATGAGCGTCGGCTTCAAGCCGCTCCCCATGTACAAGTCTATCAGCGCCGAGTGGCCAGACATTTCAACAAGAGGGTTAGAACCCGAAATATCAAGGAAGGCGAGCTTGTCCTGAAATCCCTTTGCAAGAGCGTCATGGACCCAAGGGGAAAATTTAGACCCAACTGGGCAGGGCCATTTATTGTAAAGAAAATCCACTCCGGGGGAGCAGTCCAATTAATAGATGTCGATGGGATAGAGTTCCGTTCCTTGACAAACCTCGATCAGCTCAAGAAGTTCCATGCCTAAGTTCTAGATTCAAAATTCAAAGTCAAATTTAAAAAGTTATGTAAGTTAGAACTACGTTCGGCCTGACCTCTTAACGGGACACGTATGCAACCTCATTCCGAGGCCCGGCCACCTTAATACAAACAAAATCAAAGTTTCCTCAATTAAGGGCATCCTAAAAATCAAATCAATATTAAAAATTCAGCTGTTGTTTTTTTTATTCCAAATGTGAAAATTAAGAAGCAAAGCATGTTCAAGCGTAAATTAACACAATAACTTTTATTTGGCTCTAAAGCCTCCATCAAAGCTAATTCAAAGTACCAGGTTGGAATCAAGTGAAGTAAAGTTCAAAGCCTTTTCATTTCCACTAAACACAATTCCTAAACACATCTTCTAAACACATTCTTAAACACACTTCTTGTAATACCCCGAATTTTGAAAACTCGATTAATTATGCTTAAGTTATTTTTATTTAGCCTAAAACCGTTTTAATCCTAATTTCGATCTTTATTTTGATTAACGAAGTTTTATTTTACTTGAATTTTAATAATGTTACACGATTTATTATTTTTCAGGTTTTATAATTTAATTTCATATTTACGAGCTTAACTATATTTTACATTTTATTTCGTCATTTATAAATTAATTTAAAGTTTTTATTAACGACAAATTTTATTCGAAAGCTAAATTTATTTTTAATAGCACTTAAAAGTATTATTTAGAAAATTATTTTTACTCAAGGAAATTTATTTGATTTTCAGATTAATGCCCAAAATAAGTAATTAAATTCTGAAAATTTATTAAATTCCTAAAATACCCTCATTCATCCATGGAACCAAAAATCAGTTTCTTCCTTTTCTTCTTCTCCTTCACGTAACTCTTTGCCATGAAAGTCAAAACCTCAACTTTCCATTTGTCATAATCTCCATTTTCATTCTCAAAGTGATTCAACAATTCATTGACACTATTCTGAAATTCAAAGCCTTAGTCACCATGTTCTTGATATTCCTTTGACATTTGTCATCAAAACCTTGCAAATAATCTCACTACATACATCAATGGACAATCCACCATTTCTATAAATAACTGTTCAATTAGACTGAAATTTCAAGCAAAAACAACCATCAACAAACAATAACCATTTCAATTTCAGTTTCAAATTCGATTTTGATTTTCATTTCTAAATTACCTCTTACATTGAATTCAAACTAAAAACTACCACAACCACCACCGTGATTGCCGCCACCACCACCCTTGACCGTTGCCACCACCACAACAACCCACCACCACCACTCCCTTTGCCGCCCTCTCTCTCCTCCTCACTCGACCCCCCTGCCTTCACGCCCAGCCAGCACCACCGTGCTGCTGCGCTGGCGACGCTCCACCCCCTTTCATCCTTACTGCCGCCACGAAACCCAAACACGCCTCCCTTCCCTGCCGCCGGCAGCCGACCACCACCCAACTTCCTCCATTTCCTCCTTCCTCTGTCATGCGTGCTTCTTGCTTTCCCTCTTCTTCGTTCGACTTCCAGGAACCCAGGAAATAAATTGCTTCTTTTTTTCCAGTAAACCCACAACAAAAAGGGCTGGCCCAATTCTAAAATAGTTGGGTTTTCGGTGAGTTAATGATATTCTCTATTTTCTGATTTTCTAACTCATTACTTGTATTCATGTTTGTAATAAATAAAATTTGATATATAATTTAACATTTGGTTAGAAAGAAAACGTATTTATATTATTATTATTATTATTATTATTATTTTTTCTGAAATAAGTTACTATCTTGATTTAAAAATAGAATTTTAATAAATAGTAATTTTAAAAGTATTTATCGTTTTAATATTAATTCAATAATTAAATATTTTAAAGGAATTCAGACTCGAAGCTCAGAAGGAACGCACCAAGGAAAAGGCTTAACAAATCGCGGAATTGAGGTAACGGTTATTGCTAGTACCCGCAATCCCTTCAAAATGTATTTATGTATGAAAGATGTTATGAACGATTGATGTTTTATAATGTTGTTTTATGATTTGCGGGATTACAAGCATGATTTGATTGAATTGTTTTATGATAATACAGCTTTATGCAAAGTATTGGTTTAATGAACTTTATTCCTGAAAGAAATGATTTTATGAAATAACGAGATTTAATGGTTTTATTAAACTATCCTGAATGAGTGAGATTTTCCTGATTAATGTTCCTTTAAAAGAAATGTAAACATGATAAATGAAAGTGTAAGAACTGGTCAAGTTCCCCTGATATAGAGCCGAGGCTCCCCCTGATAAGAAGCACTGGTTTCCCCTGATATGGAACCAAGGTTCCTCCTGATAAGAAGCACTAGCTTCCCCTGATATGGAACCAAGGTTCCCCCTGATAAGAAGCACTGGCTTCCCCTGTTATGGAGCACTGACTCCCCCTGTTATGAAGCATTGGCTTCCCCTATTCGTAGGAGACGTCCTATCATGTTTTCCTGTAAAGTCATGACGACCAGAATAATACTGTTAAAAGGAAAAAGGTTAAAGAAATGATTTTTCTGAAATAATGTTCTGAAATGATGTTTTTGAAGTGATGTTTATTAAATGTTTTACTATATTCTATTCTCCCTGTTTATTAAATAAAATGAATTGCAATGATGTTACGATGCTAGGGTAGCTCGTTACTGATTCTTCGGCTAACCGTTTTTTTTTGTTTTTTTTTAGGTACTGTTGGGGACCACGGGAACGAATAGTGGCAAGGATTTCACTATAGCAATGTTCACCTAAGTTAATAGTTTAAGTAACGACTTTTAGTAAGTTATGTACTTTATGAAATTTAAAAGGATTATTATGTTAATTCGGAGATTTAATGGCTTTTGTTATGATGTTGACTTGTAATTCCCAAGATGGAGTTACGGCAGTAATCGAATTAGGATGTTTCCGCTGCTAAGTATGCTTAATTCCATGAATTAGAGGTCGGGCGGTACACTTCTTGCTATACAACTTCAAACACATTATGCCTACAAAGATCTGGGGTTGGGAGACTATGCTCTTGAGTCTTGGCACCTTGAGTATTATCCCCTGGCTCTTCCCGCAATCATTCATCAATCTTCCCCTTGCCCAAGCGGCGGGAGAAGGAACTTGCTAGTCTTCCAAGACGGGACACTACAAGAAAAAAGGGTTATAACAACGCCATTTTATGCAACAGTTTTGTTGGCGTTGCTATATAATAGCTATTACAACAGATAAATAATTATTAATTTAAGTAGACTTTGACTCAAGAATAGTGTTGCTATAGAAAAACTATGGCAACAATTATATATTATCATTTTGTTATTGCAACAGTTTTTACTTTTTTAATATTTTTATGAAATATTGCAACAGTTTTTTTGTCAAGTATCTAAATTAAGTAAAAAAAATAAACAAAAATATAATAAATAAAAATACGAAGTAGGTTATTGAATTTTTTCCATAGACCGCAATTTTCTTTTTAGGTTTCCCTCCTTCCCAGTTTATCGTCAAAGCCTTGTACACTTTCATCTTCTTCGTTCTTCTTCTCTTTCACCCTCATCGTCGTTCTCGATCCCCTTCATAATCATTTGTTAAAGCATGGCGAATTGGAGTTTGGCGTTTCTGAATTTGGAATTGGGTGACCAAATTGGAGAAGGAGAAATTGGTGAATTACGTTTCTGAATTGACAAGAAGAACAAGGTTAGTTGGTATATGTCTCTTCGAATCCGGTCTTAAATTTCACAACTACGCTGTTTAAATTATTAACCGGTTACAATTAGAACTTTTTTGTGTGGTTTTCTACATTAGGGTTTCTTAATTGGGGAATTCCGTTAATAGGGAATTCTGTTGAAATTTTTCTGACAGAATATACATGTCTAATTTGATACGGTAATGGAGAGAATTCATAACTTGTTGTTTGAATGTACTTATAGTAGGTTTCCAATGCTACAATTTTGAGGTTATTTCTACTTTGCGTGTTTTAATTCTAAGAATGTCGGGTCCAAATGATGCAGCTAAGCTCTGTTTGGTTTTCAAATTATGGAGATAGATTGTAATATCAGACAATCATCTTTGGATTCAATTATATTTTTTGTTTTGTTTGCAGGATTTTGGTAATATTGAAGCCCTAATGTACTCTAGACTCTAGCCATTTGTACGCCACCATTTACACCAGGTACTACCTCTCATAACTTTGCACATATGATCATTGTTATTGTGTTTAATGCTCTCTTTTATTGCTGGATGCAAGGGAAATATACAACTCAACCTATTATTGTTTTATCTTTATATGTCATTATAATGGTGACTCCATTTGCACAATGGCCTGTCTTCCTTAAGGAAATATAGTAATTATATCATATCGTGTCCTCCTTCCTGTCATATGCAGACACATAATTTGCTACAGCTTCAATAAGGTAACTAAAAGGTGCAATACATTCAGCACTTATGACATGAATGTTCCCATGTTTGTGCAAGTAATCAGGTCATCTTGTTTGAACTTCGATTATTCCTTCTTTCTACTATATTTTTAATATGGGTAAGTAATTTTGAGGTAGGGTCGCCAACAAAAAGTCTTATTTTTGTGTGCGCATATTTGTGGATGTTAGGAGGGGGGTACACATTGGATTGACATTTATATATATATCGTGTGTAAGTTATTCGTATGTGAACTTATTTGGCCATTTTCCTTCCATCTTTCAGACTATTTATGTTTTTTTTTCTATAATTATGGACAATGAAAATCAATAACTTTGATTTTTATTTTGATGGAAATTATGTCGTATGTAAGTTATTCACCGCAACCTAGTCTGTATGTGGTTTTTTTTAATAACATTATGTATGAGTATTATGGGATAGATCTGGCTAACTTTCTAAAGTAAGTGTAACACCCTAGCTACCCTCTTTGGTCATAGGCTATCACAAATCTTCACAATCCATAGAAATATCTGTAAGCTATTGAAGAAGTTAGTTGTCTTGGGATTCTTGGCAGTGTTTTTTTTATATAAGTTATGGATTCTTTAGTGCATACCTTCTAGCAAAGGAACTCACATCATATACATCTTTTGAGCCTCTTCTAGTCACGTGTTAAACATTACTTGCATCCACATTTAAGAGCTGCAAACTGTATACAACTTAAAACTCTTAAATTTGGGATTGTGTTTTGATAATTGGATGATTTTTATGTTCCCTTCGCTTAACCTTAGTTGTCTCAGCATCATGATATCAACATGATGTTACAAATCAATACTTTTAACCTTTTAGCCTTTCCTATTGTACTAATGACTATTTGCATGCAACTGAGAAATTTAAAACTCATATATCATATACGAGTCTTTGTGTCCTAATTTTGGGTTTTACGAGTTGGTAACTTAGATATACGTGTGTTATACTGATACGTCATACAAGAGTCCCAAAAAATTTGACATGTTTCGTTGTTGCTCGTTATCCATCTTTAGTTTTTTGTTTAACACATATCATGTTTTTTTGTAGCAGTATTGCAATAATAGACTTGGTCCTCGGTCAATTGATAATGGCATTTAAACAGTTCCATAGTCCTGACTGAATCAAAGGTACTTCAAATCACCAATTTTTTTTTATTCTTATTGGATTTTTGTGTAACTTTATCGTTTTGATTATCTTTTAGTTTGTTGTAACTGAAATTACTTGTTATTTAAATTAGATGTGGATTGGATGCTTGCTACTTAGGATATCCCGATTCATGAGTCATAGGGGTCAATTGTTTCTTTCTGTTGCTTTCTAGGTTTGTTGTTTATTCTGAGTTCTTCAGCTCTGTATTGTTGATCAGGCCGGTCTGCCTACTTAGGCTTGTTTCTTTGTGTTGGTCGGTTCTAATCTGTTTTCTGTATTTCTGTATTGTGTACTGATGTGTTATGATCTCTATGCCACTTATGTTCTATGCATTTATGTACTGTTGTTGTGTTGTTGGGTTTTGGATTGTTTGCCTAAGTGAACACCGGTGGAGGCTAATATGGGCTGCAAAAGTTCGTTTGAGGAAGCTTGTCTGTGTTTCCAGTCTTACTTTCGTAGATAAGTAGTTGTAGTCCAATATTGACCTCGGTTGAATTAGATAGTTATTTTTGTGTGTTGGTTTTGTTATTGCTTGTATAGCTTATAGGGCATATCTCTAAAATCTAAATCTTATCTTAGTGAAGTCTGCTTCTAGACTTGACCTTCCCCTTGCGAGTTGTGCCTAGGCTCCAGAAAGTCGGTGATCAATGACCTGTTGATCTCTTGCATCTGACTAAGATAGCTCATGACCCATTCAGCAATCAGCATGACTCCACGTTCTAGCGAGTTTGACTTTTTATGCTGCCTCACCTCATACTGATTTTAGGACCAATTGAGATACTCTTTTTGAAAGAATTATAGAAGAGACATTGTATGTGATCAATCTGACATGCGTAAAAATGATTGAATTCTTTGTTTTCTTTTTCATCTGAAGATGCAAGCTGCTCGCTGTTCAGAAACTAGGAACATTTTTGTTAACGTTGTTGTAAATTCTGCTATGATTGTTGTCTATTCTTTATGATTGTTAGTGGAGCAGAAATTGGGAGATTTGTAGCAATGATGCGTAACCTGTCTTCAATATTAAAGACTTGTGTTACCTTTGATCTTTTCCAGGTAAAAGAGATTGCTATCTGTCTCCTTAATTTTGATATGCATATCCAGGATCATATGATACTTCTAGTATCTTTGATACGCTTGTTTAATATATCAAGGAAATAGGGTTCATGTTTCCTATAACAGGGAATCGTGCCTTGCTTTAACCTTCATTTGCTTTATCTTCCCTTTCATCCTCTTTTGAGGTGGGTAAATGTCACAAGTTTGCTGTGTTCGCTGAGCTTGCTGTGTTAGATCACATACTTAGATCACATATTTCCCTGTTCGCTGAGCTTGCTGTGTTAGATCACATACTTAGAATTCTCTATATGGGGTATGTCATAGTACTCCGATCTCTTTTGTTGTATGCCCCTGTTTCTTGCTATTTCTTGTTTAAGGTTGATACAATGTATGCACATAGATCAAGATATCCTTACTTAACCATAGAGAATTTTGACTTTGACTTTGTCTGCTGGTATATTTGGAGTAGATACTGTAGAAGAGTAAAAAATCAATAAAATAGAAATCAGACTTTTCTAATGAACTACATGATTGTGAAATAATAGAAGAACACATAGATATAAATAACATAACATGTATCTCTAATACAAAGAACATCAATAAGTTGGAAAATATAAAGAAGTTGACACTCCTTTTACAATGAACAGACAAAAGGAACTAAAAGAACATGATTTTGTAACTTAAAGAACAACGATTAGTCTGGAAAATAGGAACAACAATTAATATGGAACATGTACAAGTATTAAAAAGAACTTTAATATGTATATTAATGAAAGGGCCTTGAAACAAAAAAAAAGACATGTTATTATAACAACTAATATACTCCGTACTATGTATCTTCCAACAGGGTATGCTATTCAAGTCTAGGTATTTAATTATTCATGTCCCAAAGGATGTATCTTTGTACTTTGAGATAAAATGTGAGGATTCTTATAAATTTCTAAGGATGTTCTGGACTAATTCACAATGAAAACAAAGATTAGCTGTGTAAGTTGTGATCTAAGGGTAATTTTCTTGAGGGCATCAATATTTTGATATTATCAATACGCTATTGCTGAAAATTGATCCGCATCGCTGTTTCCTACTGATTCTTGTTTAAATCATTAACTGATTTCACAGATGTCGCATTTGTGATGGTGATTTTTCTGTTTTGTGCATGTAGACTTTCCCTTCTGTTTTGTGCTTTAGCATAAATGACATAAGGTGCTTATGGCCATATGGGCTGTTGATCGGTGCCTACTGTGTTTGTGAAATGGCATATAGAACTAGTTTTAAGGACTGTATGAAGTTGACTTCTTTTTTCTTTTGTTTTGCAAAAATCTTAGTTTGTTGTATATCATAGGCTGCTATTGTAAACTTATTTGGTTAACAAGTTCATTCCTGTTTTTTAAGGTTTATCTTTTGTCATTCATGTTAAGCTTCTTTTTTCTTAAATATTTGGATTTTATTCATTGATATTGAATTCTTATTAAAATGTTATACTTGATTTGTTTGTTGTGCAGGATGGTGCATATAGTCAAGAAGTACGAGCTACTTAAAATATGTGGAGATTTATAGGGCACAAAATATTAGACAGGTTTTAAGAAATAAAGCTATCGTATTGTGATTATTGCAGGATTTTTTAATTTTAATGGAGGTAGTTTTAGAACCAATATTTTTTTGAACTATTCAGGCAATTGTAATATTATTATTCTTATAAATTTACAAATTTTAAACTTATTTGTTATGAAAATCTTATTATATGTAGTTCACATTTATTACAGGTATATGGATAACTAAATCCATTTGAGAATATAGCTATAGATCAATTGAAAGCTTTGTATTACAGGTATATGGATAACTAAATCCATTTGAGAATGTAGCTATAGATCAATTGAAAGCTTTGTATTAGAGGTATATGGATAACTAAATCCATTTGAGAATGTAGCTATAAATCAATTGAAAGCATTGTCATAAGCTCAATTTAAAACGTTGCCGTATATAAACTCAATTTAAAGTGTTGCCATAAACTCAATTGAAACCGTTACCATAAGCTCAATTGAAACCGTTGCCGTAAGCTCAATTGAAAGTGTTGCCATAAGCTTAATTGAAAGCGTTACCATAAGCTCGATTGAAAGTGTTGCTATAACTAAAACTAAAAGTGTTGCCATAAACTCAAATAGAAAATGTTGCTATAGGTACAATTAGATGTGTTACCATAAGTGTAAGAAAGTGTTGCCTTAGTTGTAAACTTCAACCAACAACTAACTAATAAGTGTTGCCTTAAGTTGGCAAAAACTGTTGCCTTAAACGTGTAAATGTTGGCTTAAGTCGTTGAATAACTGTTACCTTATGTTAAAAGTGTTGCCTATAAAAAGCGTTGCCATAGTTAATTATGGCACCATTGTATTATAACTGTTGCCTAAATCCGGGAAACTGTTGCTATAAACTTATAGCAACGCCCCCTATTGGTAACGGTTTTTAAACCGTTGTTATAGGCCTATTGCAACGGTTAATTGATGTATGGTAACTATTTATTGTCGTTGCTATAAGAATATCAAGGGTTCGGCGGTCTCATACTTCCTATCCGACTGTCCCATTGAGGCAGAAGAGGAGGATTATGACTTACCCGATGAGCAAATCCTAATGACCAGCGATGGCAGTTGGTCGCTGCACTTTGACGACGCCTCAAATCAGAACGGATGCGGTGTTAAGGTGATCTTAGTAGCCCCGGACGCCACTCATATTCCAATGTCAGCAAAATTACAATTCAATGTCGATCACGAATAATGCGGCAGAATATGAAGGATGCATTATGGGCCTGGAAGCCGCCTTAGCATTGGGTGTCCAGAAACTTCGAGTGTACGGGGATTCCTCCCTAATCATCAATCAAATTTCCGGAAAATGGATAGTTAGAAGCGAAAGCTTGGCCCCATACCAATCCTATCTTGAGAAGATGTCTGAGCAAGTAGAAGAGCTTCGCTACAACTACCTCCCAAGAGAGGATAATCAATTCACCGACGCACTGGCAAAACTGGCATCAATTATCAACATTCCAAATGGCATGGCTGAAATGCCACTTACAATTGAAACGCGTCAAGAAGCAGCATATGTCTATGCTATTGACGACGCCGAGCCTGACAAAGATGATCTTTGGTTTACAAACATTCAAAGGTATCTACAAAACTCTGAGTATCCCCCGCACTTTTCAAGAAAGAGTCAAAGAGCTTTACGCCTACAATAAGCCAACTTCGTCATAGAAGGCGACGTGCTATACAAAAGGGTCCCCTAGCGGCCCCAATCTCCGATGTGTTGACAAGAACGAAGCACAAAGAGTCATGGACATCGTGCATGTCGGAGTCTGTGGTACCCACATGAATAGGAAGATGTTGGCCCTCAAAGTCATCAGGGCTCGGTATTACCGGACCACCCTCGAACGGGATTGTTACTTCTTCGTCAAGAAATGTCCTACCTGTCAAAAGTGTGCAAACCTGAAGCACATTCCCCCATCCTTGCTATATTCTCAATCATCACCATGGCCATTCTCACCTTGGAGTATCGACGTCATCGGCAAAGTCACTCTAACAAGCACCGGGGGTCATGCGTTCATACTGGTTGCAATCGACTATTTCACTAAGTGGGTCGAAGCCAAGTCATTCAAAGTGTTGGGTTCCAAGCAAATGGCCCAGTTCATACAAAAAACATCATATGCCGATACGGCTTTCCCCACGAGTTCATTAGTACCAGGGAACCCATTTCCAAGGAGAGTGTGAAGATCTATTCACCAAGTACAAGATTCAACATCACCGTTCTTCGCCTTATCGCCCGCAAACTAATGGGGTAGTCGAAGCAACGAACAAGAATGTCAAAGTCATCATCATGAAAATGACAACCAATTACAAAGACTGGCCCCAAAAGCTGCACTTTGCATTGTGGGGGTATCGAACTTCAATCCGCACTTCAACGGGCGCAACCCCATTTTCATTGGTCTATGGAATGGAAGCGGTACAACCTATTGAGCTAGAAATACCCTCCCTAAGGATAGTCCTCGAAAGCAAAATCCCAGAAGCTGCATGGGTACAAGCAAGATATGACGACCTAGTTATGCTCGATGAGCGTCGGCTTTAAGCCGCTCAGAATGTACAAGTCTATCAGCGCCGAGTGGCAAAACATTTCAACAAGAGGGTCAGAACCTGAAACATCAAGGAAGGCGAGCTTGTCCTGAAATCCCTTCGCAAGAGCGTCATGGAACCAAGGGGAAAATTCAGACCCAACTGGGCAGGGCCGTATATTGTCAAGAAAATCCTCTCCGGGGGAGCAGTCCAATTAACAGATGTCGATGGGACAGAGTTCCGTTCCTTGACAAACCTCGATCAGCTCAAGAAGTTCTTTGTCTAAGTTCTAGATTCAAAATTCAAAGTCAAATTTAAAAAGTTCTTTAAGTTAGAACTACGTTTGGCCTGATTCCTTAACGGGAGACTTAGGCAACGTCATTCCGAAGTCTAGCCACCTTAATACAGAATAAATCAAAGTTTCCTCAATTAAGGGCATCCTAAAAATCAAATCAAAATTAAAAATTCAATTGTTGTTGTTTTTATTCCAAATGTGCAAATTAAAAAGCAAAGCATGTTCAAGCGAAAATTAACACAATAAGGCCCTGTTCTTTTTGGCTTAATTTCAGTTTCAGGACTTATTTGGCAGTTCAATTCAGTTCAGTTCAGTTCAGTTCAGTTCAGGAGCATTCAGTTCAATTCAGTTCAGTTCAGTTCAGTTCAGTTCAGTTCAGGAGCATTAAGTTCAGTTCAGTTGAATTCAATTCAATTTAACTTAATAATAATAATAATAACAATAATATTAATAATAATAATAATAATATATTACTATTATTATTATTATTATTATTATTATTATTAGTATTATTATTAATTAATATTACTTATATTATTATTTATATTATTGTATTACTTATTATTTATATTTATATTATTATATTATTATATTACTTATTATTTATATTTATATTTATATTTATATTATTATATTAATTATTATTATTATTATTATTATTTATAACTAATTATTTTTTAATAATTAATATAATTTATTTTTATTTTTATTAATTAGTTACGGATTATTAGTTATATTCTTAGTTATAAATGATAATAGAACTACCAGGTTGGAATGAAGTGAAGTAAAGTTCAAAGCCTTTTCATTTCCACTAAACACAATTCCTAAACACATCTTCTAAGCACATTCTTAAACAAACTTCTTGTTATACCCCGAATTTTGAAAACTCGATTAATTATGCTTAAGTTATTTTTATTTAGCCTAAAACCGTTTTAATCCTAATTTCGATCTTTATTTTGATTAACGAAGTTTTATTTTACTTGAATTTTAATAATGTTACACGATTTATTATTTTTCAGGTTTTATAATTTAATTTCATATTTACGAGCTTAACTATATTTTACATTTTATTTCGTCATTTATAAATTAATTTAAAGTTTTTATTAACGACAAATTTTATTCGAAAGCTAAATTTATTTTTATTAGCACTTAAAAGAATTATTTAGAAAATTATTTTTACTCAAGGAAATTTATTTGATTTTCAGATTAAAGCCGAAAATAAGTAATTAAATTCTGAAAAATTATTAAATTCCTAAAATACCCTCATTCATCCATGGAACCAAAAATCAGTTTCTTCCTTTTCTTCTTCTCCTTCACGTAACTGTTTGCTATGAAAGTCAAAACCTCAATTTTCCATTTGTCATCTCCATTTTCATTCTCAAAGTGATTCAGCAATTCATTGACCTAATCTGAAATTCAAAGCCTTAGTCAACATGTTCTTGATATTCCTTTGACATTTGTCATCAAAACCTTGCAAATAAGCTCACTAACTACATAAATCGACAATCCACCATTGCTATAAATAGCTGTTCAATTAGACTGAAATTTTAAGCAAAAACAACCATCAACAAACAATAACCATTTCAATTTCAGTTTCAAATTCGATTTTGATTTTAATTTCTAAATTACCTCTTAAATTGAATTCAAACTAAAAACCACCACAACCACCACCGTGGCTGCCGCCACCACCACCCTGACCGTTGCCACCACCACGACAACCCACCACCACCACCCCCTTTGCCGCCCTCTCTCTCCTCCTCACTTGACTCCCCTGCCTTCACGCCCAGCCAGCACCACCATGCTCCTGCACTGGCGACGCTCCACCCCCTTTTCTCCTTCCTGCTGCTGCGACACCCAAACACGCCTCCCTTCCCTGCCGCCGACAGCTGACCACCACCCAACTTCCTCCCTTTCCTCCTTCCTCTGCTGTGCGTGCTGCTTGATTTTCCTCTTCTTCGTTCGACTTCCAGGAACCCAGGAAACAAATTGCTTCTTTTTTTCCAGTAAACCCACAACAAAAAGGGCTGTCCCAATTCTAAAATAGTTGTGTTTTTGGTGAGTTAATGATATTCTCCATTTTCAGATTTTCTAACTCATTACTTGTATTCATGTTTGTAATAAATAAAATTTGATATATAATTTAACATTTGGTTAGAAAGAAAACTTATTTATATTATTATTAATTTTTTTTGCTGAAATAAGTTACTATCTTGATTTAAAAATAGAATTTTAATAAATAATAATTTTAAAAGTATTTATCGTTTTAATATTAATTCAATAATTTAATATTTTAAAGGAATTCAGAATCGGAGCTCAGAAGGAACGCACCAAGGAAAAGGTTTAACAAATCGCGGAATTGAGGTAACGGTTATTGCTAGTACCCGCAATCCCTTCAAAATGTATTTATGTATGAAAGATGTTATGAACGATTAATGTTTTATAATGTTGTTTTATGATTTGCGGGATTACAAGCATGATTTGATTGAATTATTTTATGATAATACAACTTTACGCAAAGTATTGGTTTAATGAATTTTATTCCTGAAAGAAATGATTTTATGAAATAACGAGATTTAATGGTTTTATTAAAGTATCCTGAATGAGTGAGATTTTCCTGATTAATGTTCCTTTAAAAGAAATGTAAACATGATAAATGAAAGTGTAAGAACTGGTCAAGTTCCCCTGATATAGAGCCTAGGCTCCCCCTGATAAGAAGCACTGACTTCCCCTGATATGGAACCAAGGTTCCCCCTGATAAGAAGAACTGGCTTCCCCTGATATGGAACCAAGGTTCCCCCTGATAAGAAGAACTGGCTTCCCCTGATATGGAACCAAGGTTCCCCCTGATAAGAAGCACTGGCTTCCCCTGTTATGGAGCACTGACTCCCCCTGTTATGAAGCACTGGCTTCCCCTGTTCATAGGAGACGTCCTACCATGTTTTCCTGTAAAGTCCTAACGACCAGAATAATACTGTTAGAAGGAAAAAGGTTAAAGAAATGATGTTTCTGAATTAATGTTCTGAAATGATGTTTTTTAAATGTTTTACTATATTCTATTCTCCCTGTTTATTAAAGAAAATGAATTGAAATGATGTTACGATGCTAGGGAAGCTCGTTACTGAGTCTTCGGCTAACCGTTTTGTTTTTTGTTTTAGGTACTGCTGGGGACCACTGGAACGAATTATAGTCACTAGTAGAAAAAACTCCTGTTGCAGCCCCCTTGTTGCAGCGTACATGTATTAATACGCTTCAACAACCAGCCGGTCAACGCGGGTCAAACCCTTTAAAGGGTTGTTGCAGCGTACAATTTAATTGTTCCCCGCAATAAACATTTTTGCAAGGGGCTTTTATTTGTTCGCTGCAATAGCCTCTATCCTGTTGCAGCGTACATCTCTTTGTTCGCTGCGATAGGTCAGTCTAAAATTAATTTGTTCTCTGTAACAGTCTCAAAAATTTACTCGCGTTCAAGGGACTTAATTTTATTTTTCATTTTCAAAATTTTCAATTCTTCCATTCTTCCCTCACCTCAGCTCTACCGGAAACACCGCCCTTCTTCTTCTTCTTCTTCGATCTTCCTCTCAACTTTGTTCACCTTCCCATCTACATTGTTCATCTTCCTCTCTACTTTGTTCAACTCTGGGTTTTTTCTCTCTCCTCTGCTTCTCAGTCATTCTCCTCTACTCCTCTTATCTGGTGCGGTAGAAAAATATTTCACAAGCAGACCTAACTTGCCGTAATTCAACCACGGAGACCTAGGTTGCCGAGATTTCACAAGCAAACCTAGCACGACGGCACCATTACCTTCTCTTGCCGGGATTTTGATTTGTAATTAAGTTTAAGAAATTAGGGTTTTTGAAGAATTTCGGGATTTGGGAGTTCGGGCGTTTCGTATCGGCGGCAAAGCACTACTCGGAACCACTCCACAGCAGCAGCGGAGTGACGGACGATAGCCCGCGGTGGTGGTTGACGGAGCTTGCTAGGTCTGTTTTTTATTTTTGTATTTTCAATTAAAATTAATAATTAAATTGTATTTGAATTATTTTGTGCAATTATGTTTTATACTTTGTAAATATAAATTGAAGAATCGAGAGCCTTGTGCACTGCGATTGTAGGTTGGTTTGATTTAGTTAATTGGAGTTGGCAAGTTAACTAAAGTATCAGTTTAGTGGTCAGTTGGGAAATTAATGAATTAAGCAATGTATTACCTGGTCTGGCTTTATGGTATGCAGGCTTTAAGTTAATGGACTGATGTCTGGTTGAATCATGAATCAATTTCGATTTAGTCATGCTGATTATCCCTCTTTCTTGCCCTGTTTCTTGTTTTAGGATGATTGGTGAATGGTGGTTCCTTCAATGTCAGAAATTAAAGCCATGGTTGCTGACATGCTAGACTTGCGTTTCGCGGATGATTCTTTTGATGTGGTTATTGAGAAAGGAACAATGGTAAGAACACCATTTCTAGTCTGGACTTCATTTTTTCTCTTTCGAAAGTGCAATTTGGCTTTTAATCTGCCAAGTTTGAATAAACTTGTGATTCAAGGATGTATTGTTCGTGGACAGTGGTGATCCGTGGAACCCAAAACCTGAAACCGTAAGCAAGGTAACGACAATGCTTCAAGGCATCATCGGGTCTTGAAGCCAGATGGTATCTGCATATCAATTTCTTTTGGGCAGGTAAATGCATTCGAAATTTTGTTTTCTGAGCTAGTGCATAAGTTTAAAAGGTTTTCCGTTTCTTCTCTTTACTGTTCCTTAACTTTCTGTTGTATGTTGCAGCCACACTTCAGGCGTCCGTTATTTGAAGCTCCTAATTTTACATGGTCTATGAAATGGAGTACCTTTGGTGATGGATTCCATTATTTCTTCTACACTCTAAAGAAGGTTAGTTTAATTGCTTATGGTTGTATAAACACTACGTAAAAAGTATGAACTAGGTTAGATTTTAAGCCTGAGAACATGAACAACAATTACTAAAATAAAATCTTTATTGATTCCTATTATCTGCATTTTGAAATTGCTATTAAGTTGCAATTCGAAGTCGTACAAAACGACATTTTCGCTCCCAACTATGAACTAAAGAACCTAAGCACTCATTCTAAACTTACTGAATGTTTTATATGCTTAGTTTTAACTTTCTAGGACTCATTCCAATCCATTTATTTACATTTAAGGCTCATTGTGTCTTTATAGGTCATATTTAGGCTAAAATGACATTTTCGTTCCCAACGTTAACTAAAGAACCTAAGGACTCATTTTAAACTTATTATATGATTAATATGCTTAGTTTTAAGTTTCTAAGACTTATTATAATCTACTTATACATATTTAAAGCTTGTTTGATCGTTATAGGACATATTTAGGCTAAAACGACATTTTCGCTCCCAACTTTGAACTAAAGAACCTAAGGACTCATTTCAAATCTTTTACATGATTAATGTGCTTAGTTTTAAATTGCAACTTTTGATTGAAGTGCCCTCTATGTTAACCTACTTCTTAGAGACTTATAGACCACTATATTTCTCACACTATCTTTTAGGGAAGTACCTTAATCTCCTCTTTCAGCCGCATCCAAGTAAATATTCCCAAGTTCAAATTGAGTTGGTCACCATAATGACATATGCCTTCGTATGATATTCATATTTGCTGCTTATCTTTATATACCGACAATACTTCAAACATTGTTACCCATCTAGGATGAGATCTGAAACTCAAAAGTAACCACAAAAGTTCCCCTAAGTTAATTTTTTTTTCTTCTTCTGCACCTGCTTAGAAGACTGCAGTATTGAAAAACGTTTTATTTGGCTGCATATGATAATGTATTTTGTCTGAAAATTATGTATTATGCTTTCTGTTAATTGGATATTGGATGGAGTTTCATATATACTGGGTTTTAGGGAGAAAAACGTGATAGTACAAAAATAGTATCTAGCGGATGTAAAGTAGTTGTTGCCTATTTTGCTGCCCTCTGCCATAAATTAAGACAATAATAATATCTTCATTTACTGTCTGGGTTTTTTTCTGCAACTAATAAAATATTTCCATCTTCTGATTTTAGTCCATTGAGTGAGAGTGCTGGTACTGTTGGTGATGGAGTATGAGTGCCCGCTGAACATTCTGGTCATATGCCAATGGCTGAGGTCTTCAAGCTTTCTGTTTCCATCTTCAAAGTCCATAATTGGAGCCTTTTTAACCCTTAAGGATGTTATTCTTGGTAAATAGCAGTGGTGCACCCTAGTTTGGTAGACGATCGAGGTACTCTAATCATATATATCCCTCAATTAATTTGTTCAATGTAGAATTTCCCTACCAGAAAGTTAATACTTGAATTTGTCAATGATTTACTTCACCTCTTGTATTACAAACTTCTCCATGATAAAAACAAATAAATAGTGATATGTCTGTTACAGATATTGTTTGTCAAGCATTAAATGGAATCAAGATGGGTGATAAAACCCCTTACTGTTCGGCGTGCTAACCAGGGTACTTAACAACCAAAGCCAGAGCAAGAGAGTGTATATATGCATGCCCAACAGCAGATTGCATTGCAGGTTATATATATTGTCCATATTCTATTTGTCACTGTCGTGTTTGAGACCTTGCTAATATTTTTCGCACTTTATCTTCTGTACTCTGTAGTGCCACCAAAGAAGCTTATTTTACAGGTTCTAAGCTAGCTCATACAAGCACAAGCTAGTCATGATTGCACTTGATAACAGCCTTAGGTTCCTAGCCAAGCTAAACCTGTAATTAGCCAACACAGATTTCAAGCAACTTACTCATTTCTAACCTTTTACTTACTGATGTAATGTCTCTTATGCAGTCGTTCGTGCTGTTTTGGATGTATCCTTTCCCCAACTTTGATTCATCTTCCACCCTTTGGTTAGTAGATCTGTTTTTTATTTCTACTTTTGCATGCATAATTCTGGTCGATTGCAGAATTCAGAGTTTGGTTCCCTTGTCCTTTGCTCTCCATCTTATTGTGAGTCGACACTCTATCTTAATACATCCATGTCTATCCCACTATGCTTTTACTACACACATCCCAACAACTGGTAAACAATCTATATGCCTACCTTAGTTCAAGAGGTATAATGTAAGAAAACTTGTGTTGACACCAGAAATACCAGTGTATTGTAGACAAGGTGATATGCATAAATCAGAATAGAATCAGTTACTGCTGAGAAAGATGGGAAACTCTTCATTCCAATCTATTTAAGGCACATTTAAGGCAATTATAAGCATTGTATTCCTTTTCACTTTGTCCGTACTTCTCATAAGCGATATTTAAAGAAGAACAAAAAAGTGAAAAACAATATGAAGCTATTAAAGTGAAGTACATAACTGAAACATATGAGCTAATTAATCTTATACTTCAGGCCACCTAAGAACCTAAGGACTTTCGTTCCAATTTTAACCTAAATAACCTAGGGACTCATTTCAAACTTATTACATGAATAATATGCTTAGTTTTAAGTTTTCAATACTCGTTCCAATCTATTTATGCATATTTAAGGATCATTGGATCGTTATAGGTCATATTTAGGCTAAAATGACATTTCCGCTCCCAACTTTGAACTAACGAACTTAAGAACTCATTTCAAACTTACTACATGATTCCTATTATTAGTTTTAACTTTTCAAGACTCAATCCAATCTATTTATGCACATTTGAGACTTGTTTGGCCATTATAGGTCATATTTAGGCTAAAATGACATTTTCGCTCACAACTTTGAACTAACGAACCTAAGGACTCACTTCCAACTTATTACATGATTAATATGATTATTTTAAGTTTTCAAGACTCAATCCAATTGATTTATGCACATTTGACACTTGTTTGCTCATTATAGGTCATATTTAGGCTAAAATGAGGCATTTTCGCTCCCAACTTTGAACTAACGAACCTAATAACTCATTTCAATCTTACTACAAGATTCATATGATTAGTTTTAACTTTCCAAGACTCAATCCGATCTATTTATGCACATTTGAGACTTGTTTGGTCGTTATAGGTCTTATTTAGGCTAAAATGAGACATTTTCGCTCCTAACTTTGAAATAAAGAACCTAAAGACTCATTTTAAACCCTTTACATGATTAATATGTTTATTTTAAGTTTCTAAGACTCTTTCCAATCTATTTATGCACATTTGAGACTTGTTTGGCCATTATAGGTCATATTTAGGCTAAAATGACATTTTCGCTCCCAACTTTAAACTAACGAACCTAAAAACTCATTTCAAACTTACTACATGATTCATAAGATTATTTTGAACTATTAAAGACTCAATCCAATCTATTTATGCACATTTGAGACTTATTTGGCCGTTATAGTTCATATTTAGGCTAAAATGACATTTTCGTTCACAACTTTGAACTAACGAACTTAAAAACTCATTTCAAACTTATTACATGATTCATATGATTAGTTTTTCCGTTATAGGTCATATTTAGGCTAAAATGAGGCATTTTCGCTCCGAACTATGAACTAAAGAACCTAAACACTCATTTTAAACCAATTACATGATTAATATGCTTAGTGTTAAGTTTCCAAGTCTCATTCCAATCTATTTACGCACATTTAAGGCTAAAATGATATTCTCGCTCCCAACTTTGAACTAACGAACCTAAGAACTCATTTCAAATTCATTACACGATTCATATGCTTAGTTTTAAGTTTTCAAAACGGTCATTCCAATCTATTTATGCACATTTAAGGCTTATTGGGTCGTTATAGGACATTATTTAATTTGCATTTAATTTAATCTTTTGTTTAATTGAAATTTCTGCTTTTGTGAAGGTCTATACTCCGAGGAATGTGCCTTATGCTAGTGAGGAAATTGATGTGGTTCGTGAGCAATGGGCTAAGTTTTTTACCAGCTAGGAAGTATTTATTATTTAATTTGTCTGAGCGCGCTTGATCGAGTTGGTTTAGATGTCATAGAACAATCTTTTATATTAAAATGTATGCGTACGTTGAAATTGGAACGTATATATATTTAAATGTATGTGGTACGTGCACTTTGATTTTGGAATATATACAAAACAACAGTTATTGTTTTTTATATTTGTTGTACAGGTTGCGATATTCTATTATTGTTGTGACAGGTTTCTATATTTGGTGCAAGGCACTCTAGGTATCCCTAAACAAAACTAAAATTTTCCCGCCAAAAGTGCTTTGTTACAACGTACATATATATGTGTACGCTGCAACAAGGGTGTAAAATTTGGCAAAATTTCAGACTTGTTACAGCGTACAAATAGATGTACCCTGCAACAGGTGGGGTCTTTTGCAGCGTACATGAATTTGTACGCTGCAACAACTCAAGATTTTGGCCAAATTTTTAACACTTGTTGCAGCGTACATGTATATGTACGCTGTAAAAAAGTACTTTTTGCAGCGAACATTGTACGCTGCAACAAGTCTAGACTTGTTGCAGGCCCCCCAGTTGCAGCATACGATGTACGCTGCAACAGGGGTCTAAAAGCCCGCTGCAATAAGGGTTTTTTCTACTAGTGAGTGGCGAGGATTTCACTATAGCAACGTTCACCTAAGTTAATAGTTTAAGTAAAGACTTTTAGTAAGTTATGTACTTTATGAAATTTAAAAGGATTATTATGTTAATTCGGAGATTTAATGGCTTATGTTATGAAGTTGCCTTGTAATTCTCAAGATGGAGTTACGGAAGTAATCGAATTAGGATGTTTCCGCTTCTAAGTATGCTTAATTCCATGAATTAGAGGTCGGGGTGTTACACTTCTTGCTAATACAACTTCAAACACATTATGCCTACAAAGATCTGGGGTTGGGCGACTATGCTCTTGAGTCTTGGCACCTTGAGTATTATCCCCTGGCTCTTCCCGCAATCATTCATCAATCTTCCCCTTGCCCATGCGGCGGGAGAAGGAACTTGCTAGTCTTCCAAGACGGGAAGATAACGAACCTCCTTTGGACCCAGAACGGTCAAGCACCGGACGGGCCATACTCCCATCACCTTCTTCATAATCAGTTGATGCAGGGCGGCTAGCTCTAGAACCTCGGGCTCCCGCTGGCCTGGAAAGAGAAATGTCCCTTTGACTTGGACCTTTTATGCATACAATATACCCCGCAGATAGAGTAGCAGGCTCAGGTGGGAATTGAATATTCAAGAATGGTTTGGCAACCCAATACCGCTTCCAAACTTCAAGTCGATTAGTATTCAGTACAACAGGTTTCGGATGCTCCTCAGCACAATTCGGGATTTCTTGCTTCAAGCAGTATTGTCTCATCACTCGAGCAGGAGAGTAGAAGAGTAACATTGTGAGTCTAGGCACCCTCAAAGAAGTAGAGCCAGGTGCATGTCTCATAGAAGCAATTCCCCACCAAGGTAATACCCATCTGATACAAGATCCAATCCCCGAGGGTGCGCAACGCCACTCATCCAATGAAAGCCGGCCATACATCATGGGCCGCACAGTGAATCCTTTCCTATTATAGCTTTCCATGTTCTCCGGTGGTGCCACCAGCATGAGTCTCTCCATAAGCCAGACCTTGGAGAAAATAAAAGAGAAGCAATTCAAAATTCAACATTCAAAATACAAGAAAGGTCCAGATCCTTACTTGGAGTAGTACCGGACTTCCCGACGGCAAGGAAGAGGGGTCCGACTTCAGCATATCAAGGCCCATCAATATTTCGCCAATCACGAGCGACATTGGGTCCCTATCACCAACAAACTGCTCTATAATCTCTATTAGGGAGGCATCGCCATTGCAGAACCCCTGCTTCGAAAAGAGGAAGCGAGCAAAGATACAAAAACTCAAGGCCCTCAAGCGGAAAACCATGGGGACATCAAGCCCAACAAAGTAACTGACAAGGAGGGACAAATCCACCCCTCGTCCATATACAACAACACTTAAAAGTTGGGGCTTCAAGCCCAAATACCTTTCAAAAGAAAAGAAAAAGTGTTCTTCGACACTAGGCATGCATTGCTCTATCATAAGGGGCCACCCCAATATAGCACTGAACTCTTCAAGGAGGGGACATACCTCGTTGTTTCCAAAGCGGAAAACATGGTGAATCGGATCCCAAGCCTCCAAAGCAGCAAGAATGAAATGCATGTCAAGTTTCACAAACTGGAAAGAGGCGAGCATCCCAAGATGCATGCCAGCTCCCTTTTCTCCAATTTTCCTAACGAACCAAGGCAAGAGTTCAGGCGTTTTCTAAAGAAAAAGCCATTTTCTTTCTTTTTCGTGAAGAAGCAGTATGCAAAGAAGAGCACAGAAGGATTGGTGCAAGAATGTGATCCGGAAGGCTCCCTATTTATACAAAAACCGACATTTATGGTGGTACACCGGCGCTGGGCGCCATGGCCTGCACCAAGCGCAGGGCCTGCAATAAGGACGGGCTCAACGTCCCCTTTATGATTCCGAGTACGCACTCTTTATAGCTTTGGACAGCTAGTGCATCCCCAATAATTCATGCTAAAGAAGCCAAAAGCCGCAAGTCGCGCAAATTCAAGCAGTCCGAATCAGCACTTCGGGTCGATTTCGGGTCAATATGTTCAAAATTCAAACATTCTAGTTCTAGATCGGTGTCCTAAGTCGAGTCTGCATATGCATAAGCAAGAGTTGAATATACTTTGACTTGCACTTTTTCCAAGCAAAACACCTCAGTCAAACTGGGGCTTATAGGGGTATATACACCCGAAAAATGGGCAAATTTTTCCTAGAGTCTGCATGTGCATGAGCAAGAGTTGAATATACTTTGACTTGCGCTTTTCCTAACCAAAAAACCTCAGTCAAAGTGGGGACTTATAGTGGGTATGTACACCCGAAAAAATAGGCAAATTTTTTCAATTTTGCATGCATACATATAGCTACAAATTTCAAAAGCACACACAACGCGTACGAAATTCAAACCCTGCAAAGACAAATACATAATTCAAACCATACAGAATCCATGTTTTCGACCATACAAAATCCAAAAATTCCAAACTTTACAAAATCCAAGTACAAACCATACAAATACAAATCTAAATACAAGCTATAAAAATCCATAAAAAAATCCTCATACAAAAGTCCAATCGAGGCAAGCTGGAACTCGCTACCATGCAGGATCAATCCGAGTCACCATCAGCTGAAATGTCAATCACAGGCTCCGTGTTCCTGTTTCGCCTCATATAGCGCTCCAGATCCCGGTCTAGCTCCATCCAAGGGGTAACAGGCTCCTGCTCCAAAATACGAAGAGTACCGGAGGCCGATGAGTTCCCTGCTGATAGGAAGGGTATTGATAAGGCTGCGGAATCGCCATGATCTGGCGCTGCATCTCAAAATCATGGACCTAGAACATCCGGTCCACCTCATACCAGTAAGCCCAAGATCCTGCACTCCAAAGATGGGAGCTACTCGCTCCGAAATAAGTGTCAGGGGGAGGTGTAAAAGGATATGGCTGCCCATACCTCCAATAGAATGCCTGGTAGGCTCAGCATATGTAAAGGGAACAGCTCCCATATCAACATCAGAATGCCTCTGACGAGCACCAGTACTAGGACCCGGGCCCAGACCTAAGCTTTTCCCAACCTGCTCTCTCGAAGTATCCACCGGGGAACCCCTGCCCACAGAACCTCTGCGACCCCGACGTCGCTCCTATATAAAATTCAAAATTCAAGAATCAGATATCCGTGTACAAATTTGAAGAATACAAAATCTCACAGTCACAGAATGCACCTCTCTATCCCGGCCAGTAAGCTTCTTGGTCAGATTGACGCAATGCCTCTTCAGGGAGTCAATCAAAAGCATCTAGGGACGCACTCTCACCAGAGGCGCCTGCATACAAGATTCAAAACCAATTTCTAGATACAAGATTACAATCAATTTCAAGAAAATACAACGGTACTTACAGCTGCATAATGCTCCGGTACAACATCGTACGCCCTTAGATGTGGAGGAGAAGCCACCTGAACGGTAACCTCCACCTGTTCCCCGTCCGAGTCAACATAGCGGATAACCCTGTCAGCATAAGGAGCATCCTCTGGGTCGATCACCTCCTCCTACAAACACTCATGCAATGATCAGAGAATACAAGAATACAAGAATACAAGATTCAAATCCAAAAGCTCACCGGTAGCACAAAGCATACAGGTGGAGCGAGCCTCGCCAAAGGCCATCATGACTGCCTCTCCTATCTATAAAATTCTCCCAAGGGAGACAAATGGACTCGTCCCCAGCCTCCATGGAATCTGAATAGAGCTAGGCAACATCTTCAATCTTCGTCGACATGGTCTTCGGAGGATCCTTAGGCACAAGCCTGCCTCTCGTTCTATGTTGAAGAGACACTCGCTCCCCCCAGATACCACATATGACGATACACCCCCGAGAGCAGGACCCGCCGTCCAGACAAGAAGTAGGCTCGCATGGCCAAAGCAGGTGTAGGCGCACCAACAAAAGGACGTCAAACCACCTACAAAAAAGACAGCTCAGACAAGTATACAAGTGCAACAAATACAAAGGTCCAGAACAGTACAAAGGCATACCTGTCCAACAAGAAAAACCCGCAAAGCTCTGCGGAAGGTCGCCAAAGACACATCACTGCGCACCGCTCCTTCCCAAGAGGCAGCATACGGATAAGCCGCACCCCTAGGGCGAGCTGGCGCCAAGGTCGGAAAATGCTCGTACGCCCAGATCTTCGAAAACAAGGAAAAGCATTAGTCAAATCCTATGCATACAAAATTCAAGATACAAACATGCCAATACAAAAATACAAATTACAAGGAGTCCCAAATACCTCCAGCACGCTCCACAAAGCAGCAACACTCGCCTTGCTCTCCGGTGCAGTCCGGGAGGCGTTCTTCATTTCATACAAAAGGTGGCTATATGCCGGACCACCCAAATTGAGGTCTGAAACAACCCTCAAGTCACTCAAAGACCCCAGAAAGCCAACCAGTACCCGCCTCTTCCTGCCCGGTGTTAGGTTATGACAAATATAAAACATATATTTCATACGGAAAAACCATAAAGCCATGAATCCAAATTAATTGCCACATAGTCAATTAGCATAATCTAGGATACATACATGTGACGCGTGCCTTCCCTAGCTGCTCCCCAACTGAACAAGAACAAGTTTAGAACTCCAAGTGTCGTCCCTCCGTAGATAGTCCACAACACATTCGGATCCGCCTTAGATTCAATTAACTAGAATTTAGCCTAAGGTTTTATGTTATTTGTACTTAATTATTTGGAAAATTATTAAGCTTAGTTTAATCTTAAAACTATATGAATACTTGAGAATATGATGTATATAAATTGTGATTTTCATCACCTATTTATAGGGTAGGATTATCGGAACTAGAAACCTACTAGGATTCAATTTATCTAAATCAATTAGAATTAAACTTAAATTAAACCTTTGTTTTAAGTGTTTAGTTAAACAACTAACTCTAGTAGTTTTAGGAAAATAATCTAACCGGACAAATCTTAAGCAACCGAGGATTCGAGGCTTGCACGAACCGCACACACGAGCAGCCCACAAGGGGCGCTGCTGTGCGCGCGCGGGGCTCGGCCCAGCAAGCAGTCACGCGACCCACATCGTGGGCGCTGCTGCTGCTGGTCTTGCCTTGCTCGGCTGGGCCTGGCCTTGCCTTGCGCTTGGCTGGGCCTGCCTTGCTAGGCGGGCTGCTGATGTTGCTGCTTGCCTTGCGCTGGCTTCGCTAGGCGCGGGCCAAGCTTCGTGCTGGGCCTTGCGTCTAGCAAGCTCGTACGATGTTTATTTCGTACGTCATGCTTCCGATTTATTTTCCGATTCCGGAATTAATTTCCGATTCGAACAATATTTAATATTTCCGATTCTGGAGTTAATTTCCGTTTCGAACAAATATATTATATTTCCGATTCCGATAATATTTCCGATTCCGGCAATATTTCTGATTCCGGCAATATTTCCATTTCCGATAATATTTTTCGATATGTACCATGTTTTCGTTTCCGGAAACATCTACAAATTGGGTAATATTTATATTTCCAATACGATCTATATTTTCGTTTCTGGCAATATCATCGTTTCCGGAGTATTCATAATTTGCCTTTTGACGATTTCAGCTCCTACTGGAACCGAGATCCGTCGATTCCGAATATCCATAAATGGAGTATTTAATTCACTAAAATATTTGATCCGTTCACGTACTATTTGTGTGACCCTACGGGTTCAGTAAAGAGCAAGCTGTGGATTAATATTATTAATTCCACTTGAACTGAAGCGACCTCTAGCTAAGCATACAATTCACTTGATCTCACTGAATTATTAACTTGCATAATTAATTAATACTAAACCGCATTTATTAGACTTAGCATTGAATGCATACTTGGACCAAGGGAATTATTTCCTTTAGTCTCCCACTTGTCCTTAGGGACAAGTGTGCAATGCCTAATTCCTTTGTCGCTTGATGCTTGCTCATGAACATAAGGTAAGAGTTGTCATCCTTATTATGTCAAGAGGTATTTCTCGGTTTTAGAGTTCAACTGATCAAATAAACAGATAATCATAGCCTATGATTCATCTGAGCACGGCTATGCATTTTACAGTTTCTAGCTCTCCGAGAGGCCTTGTACAACTTTCAGCATCTCATCCCGATTTATGGGTGGACAATCCCAATCTCGTGTTCTTGAGATTAGACTTCTTTTGATAGGTGATTACTCGAGCGTTGCCGTTATAGCCTCCTTTTACGGTGCGACAGTTGACAACGTCAAAGTAACCAGTTCTCAAACAAGTAATCTCAAATCACTCAGGTATTGAGGATTAGTGTCTAACAGTAAAGTTTCATAGGTCTATGCAAATGATTGCGACATTGCCATGCCACATAGTTCAAGAAACAGAACTACTAGTCATCTTGCATTCTAGTCGTCTAGCGTTTTCTATGCGTCCACCTTTATAGAAAACTTCCGACCAGGGACCATTTTCAACTTTTGACATTCAAGTTCACTTGATAGACATTTCTTAGTCACAGGACTGGTCCTGATAGTCTATCTTGAATATATTGTCAAATTGAAAGGACTCATCATTTAATACTAAACCAAGATTAAATGGAATATGAAAATACATTTCATATATGATAAATGTTCAACCCCAATGTTTTACAACCATGGGCCTCAAACCCATCTTTAAAACAATTAATGGAATTCAAAACTATGCTTGATTTCTAGTGCTACAATGTGAGTGTTGCTTCTCACTTGTCGCATAGGTTTAGTTATCATGCTTTGCCAATCTTAATATCCCTTTCATCGAATGTCTTTCAAGATAGGATGATAAGATCGTTTGAGTTTGTATATTATGTGATCTAGTCTTTCTTACTTCAATAGTGGTTCAATGCATTTTGCAATGAAGAACCATTAAGTCAAGAAACATGTGATCTACCCAAGTTCAGTGAAGAACTCTTTACGTAAACAACTTTTTTTTTTTTTGGCAAGTAATAAGATTTTATTAATTACCAAGAGGGCAAAAATACCCTAACACCAGTACAACCAAGCCACAGCCACAACAGGCAAAGCACCAACTAGCTATTACAAGCTACCCTAAACAAAATTCTGTTTACAATACATAAGCCACTTTCCAACTGGTTAGAGAAAATTTTAGAGTTCCTAGCTAACCAGATAGAGTACACAGTTTCACAGAACAGACTATTACACAATCTAGCTTTGCTACTAGTACTTCTGCTTGCTTTTTGAACCCACTGCACCTCTTCATTCCAAGTTCCAGCAGCTCTATGTATGCCACTTCTCTGCAGAACCTGGCTCCATATGTCAGCAGAATAACTACACTCAAAGAAAAGGTGATCTCTACTTTCATCTGTGTTGTGACAAAGGCTACAAACACTATCTGCAATAACATTCCATCTTCTCAGTCTCTCTTTAGTTGCAAGTCTATCCTGCAGGGCCAGCCACACAATAAACACACTTTTAGGGCTAGCATGGCTGTTACAAAAAATTCTCTTCCACCCCACAGATTCCCCTTGTTGTCTCAAATGATTATATAGTCTCTGAATCTTAAATTTCCCTGCAGTTACAAACTTCTGCAAATCACCAGAACTACTCAGAGTCTCCCTTTGCTGCCAAATCTTCTTCAAAGAACAAGAAAGTCCATTGGGGATTGGCATGGTCCAAAAATCATTATGCTTCACATAGTATGTGTGAATCCATTTCACCCACAGCTTATGAGCTTTCAAAGACAAAGCCCAACAGTGTTTAGCAATAGCTGCCTTGTTCCACAGAGGTAAATCTTTAAGATTCCAACCCCCACAAATTTTAGGTAAGCACAACTGATCCCAAGCAATTAGTGGTTTCCTTGAATTCCCTTCAGCTCCAGTCCATAAGAAACACCTACAAATTCTTTGAATCTCTTTCAACACCTTCTTAGGCATAAAGAATATCTGACACCAGTACAACTGGATGCCAAATAAAACTGATCTAATCAGTTTCAACCTTCCAGCATAACTAAGAAGTTTTGCAGACCAACTTTTTACCCTTGCTACAGTCTTCTCAATCAGGGGCTTACAGTCTGTAAAACTCAGTTTCTTAGTTGAGAGGGGGACACCAAGGTACCTAAAGGGAAAAGAACCTATAGGTATGCCAATCTTAGCTAGGATACTAAGAGCTACAGAATCAGGTACACCAGCCAAATACAGTTCACTCTTCATCATGTTAGCTTCCAACCCAGAAGCAGTAGAAAATTTAGAGAAAGCCTCAAAAAGGAGAGAAACAGAAGCATCATCTCCCCTAGAAAACATTAGTAAATCATCTGCAAACATCAAGTGAGTCAGCCCTATTCTTTTACATCTTGGATGAAATTTGAACTCTTTTGACTTGCTGAGGGAGGACAAGCATCTAGACAGATATTCCATTCCTATTGCAAACAGGAATGGTGACATTGGATCACCCTGTCTCAACCCTATCTGAGCAGGGATTGGCTTGGAAGGAAACCCATTTACCAGAATAGAATAAGACACTGAGCACAGACAAGCCATAATCCACTTGACAAATTTATCAGGAAATCCCAGTTCTTGCAACATACTTCTCAAGAAAGGCCATTCCAGGGAATCATAGGCCTTTTTAAGGTCTACTTTTATCATACATCTAGGGGACACATGTTTCCTGCAATAGCATTTTACTAACTCAGTAGCCATTACGATATTATCAGAAATGACTATCCCTGGGATAAAACCAGATTGTGCTGAACTCACCATTTCCCCAATGACTGGTTGCATTCTATTTGTCATAACTTTTGAAATCAGCTTGTAGATCATAGTACAGAAGGCAATAGGTCTGTAATATTTAACTTGAGTTGCATTCTGAATCTTTGGTACCAAAGTAACCACAATATTATTCACTTGCCTTAGCATATGCCCTGTCTGAAAAAAGTGATTAACAGCAGCATACACTTCCTCCTTCACTATATCCCAAGCTTTCCTGAAGAAAAGACCATGCAGTACATCAATGCCTTGAGCTTTGTTCACATCAATGCTTTTAAGAGCTTCATCTATCTCTTTGTTAGTAACAGGTTGAATCAAACTTTCTGCAGCAAGAGGAGAAAGTTGTTTGCCGTGTCTAACAAGCTCAATATCAATACCAGTGAGATTAGGAGCTGCAGTACCAATAAGCTTCACATAAAATTCCTTAATTTCTGCTTTGATATCATCTGTAGTAACTAGTTTATCACCAGCATCATTGTATAGAACATCAATGCTGTTCCTTGAGATTCTCTCTTTCATGGCACTAAAAAAGAATTTAGTGTTTGCATCCCCCTCTTTGATCCACTGAATCCTAGATTTTTGCCAGTAGGCACTCTCCTGAATTTTCAAAAATTTCATCAGTAATCCATTACAAGATGATTTAAACAACTTTTTTTCATTGCGTCTTAGGCAATAAGTACTTTTACTTCAACTGTATAGGTTGCTAGTGATGATTTGTTTGGATTTACATATCCAAGAAGTTCACAGATATGTGGAAGACTTTCCAGCTGTATCTTAGAACATAGAAATTTAATATTTAATTTCCCACGCAATAACTCATGGTCTTCAATCCATGTTGCCATTTCAAAACACGATGCTCTGTAGCTCGTCCTTGCCAATGGTTAACTCCAAAGGGATCTTGCTTGATCCTTTCCTAGTGTTTATGCGTGTAGCATCAATATTTAGCATATATTTATTTCCTTGAATCAAGAACTATTCCTATTTACCTTTTCAAGTACCATAAGTTTTTCTTGATCTCAATCTAGTTGATCTTCACTTAGATCAATAGAGATTGGTATATGTTCGTCATGCCTAAAGACATACGATACATTTTTGGGCGATCCTCATATTATATGATACATGATAAATTCTTTTGCAGAATAATTCTCAATTGAATTATATTTATGTAACTTTAGCTATCCAATTTCAGTAGATACTGAATCCAACTAAATTCTTTGACATATAATATAGGTGAAGAATCTCATTAGATTCTTTGATGTTTAACTTAGTAAATGCTTATACATAGTTCAAACATTCATTACTTAGATTTATTCATATGGGTCGAATATCTCCAATGGAGTCTTTCGTGATTGATTTAATTAGTAAATGCCATTACTTAATCTAAAACAATATTCTAAGATCTTTGTAAATAGATCTTAGTACTCAGTATGTACTAAGTTTTGCCTTGGTCCATCATTGATGAATAATTTCAAATCTAAGTCATTAGCATTTGAATATTATTTCATAATAGAGAGATATGTGTGTGATACACATAGGACCAATTAAGTTTTATATACTCCCACTAAACTTCTCATACATTCATAAGATTCATGTATATTTTATGAAACTAAAATACTTATTAGCTTCACTAAAATACAGTTTCAATTCCCAATTGCTTGCTTAAATCTGTACTTAGATTTCATAAGCTAGCTTTCCTTTTCAAGCATTTATTTGGATCCACAAATCCTATGACATGCCATGTACATAGTTTCTTCCAACATTTGATTGAGGAATACGTTTTGTCATCCAATTGCCATATGTACCAATATGCAATTTATTACTTGATTTATAGACTAGAGCATTACGATTTTGCATGAGGTTTCAACACAATCCACGTCGTGAATTTGCTTGTAAACTTTAGCAACTAATCTAGCTTTGTGTTAAGACACAATTCCATGTTTGATGGTTTTTATCCTTAAAACCAATTTGCAACCAATAGGTGTGAAACTATTCTTGCAAATCAACAAAATTTTAATTTTATCATCAAAACATTGAGCATGTTTTATGGCCTATAACCATTTAAAAAATTTGAGTCTATATATGGCCTCTAACCATTTTAGGGAATCTGGGTTTCTTCATAGCTCCTCTTACAAGTCACAAACTCATTAATCTACATGATAATAGTTTGACTGCAAGTTGTAGGTTTCTTCACTATCTAATAGAAGAATCTCATAGTTTAAGTGACCCGAACTCTATGTTTCTTCACTATCTAATAGAAGAATCTCATAGTTTCAGTGACTTGAACTGTATGCCTACTTGGGTATAGAACATCAATAGACACTTTGAAAGTACTTTGAATATTCTTTTCTCCTTGAAGCACTTGTAAAGTCTTCTAAGAGATGTCTATTCTTTAAAGCCACTTCTAAAGTCCTTAAAGAATAAGTGTTCGGATTTTCTGAAGAACTTCTAAAAGCCTCGGGAATGTCAGTTTATGTTTATTGTTCGCCTCGAAGACTTTCAAGGTCTATTTTCTCCCACTTGTGTTCTCCAAAAGGACATTATTTCGAGCAAACAAACATTATGTTCTCAAATTCGTGGTAGAAACAATACCCTTGTGTCTCATTTGAATGAATCACAATGAAACATATATCTACACTTGGGCCTTAGTTTGTTGAATAACAAACACTAAGCTCCCAATGAGTTTAGCAACTCTTTAGATATATATTATTGAAAAGATATTATGAAATTACTTTTCACAAGCTTTGACGAATTTGGTTTAGTCTGGAGGTAGTTGAGCATTTTGTTTAGAAATTATAGGAAAAATCTTTATGCTTCATCATTGATCGAATCAAGTACTAATTGATTTCGTTTATTCCAATTTAGATAAATTACCACACACAATCATTGATGATCATTCTTTGGTTCGAGTAATCATCAACATGATCTCACCTAGATCCTTACGATTTCTTGCCAAGTGGATTTTATACTTCTGAATCTTTGAATTAGTCAAATAGATTCGAACTCATATCACATTGATTAAATAAACCTTCATTCACTTAAATCCATGTGAAATAATAAAGTCATAAAATCTTTCTTTAGCTTTGAAATCTATTGTCTAGGAGTTCTAACAATAGTTCATATCTTTTGTTACTTTCAACAAGTAAGACTAGCTTGTCTTGAATGATCTAGAAATCAATCAACTTTCAAAAGTCAATCAAAATAGAGCTTTAGAACGTTAACTTGTTAACATGGTCTAAGCAACAATGCTAAAGGTTTGTGGAACTCAAATCAAGAGATTGATTTAAACCTAATAGAATTCTTATTGTTAAAGATTTTTTTGTTTTAATCAAGCATATAGACTCAACCCGTAAATGACCATTTCATTCAAATAAACAAACACACATTGTTTTTGTTTTTCTTGAATGTGAGTCTTTCTGTGTTTGAAGCAGAAATTTAGGTATGCTAATTATGGAACATAATTACGTTCCAGCCTTGAAAGGACTTAAAACAAACTAGATGACCCTACAACTAATGTAGCATTGCCATGCTTCATTTACCACTTGTAGGCCATTAGTGTAGCCTAGCTTCCATTGTTTGAGTTATTACTGAAGTAAGAACCTCAAGCGGTATATGATACCAAGGAAGTTTGATTGCTAGGTTACTTTTCTTTAAACATAAACTTATAGGTAGAAACGGAATTTTAAGTTCCTTTCACTTGTCCCTTGTTTTTCCTATTTCTTGTACCCTTTCTTATAGTCTTAAGAATTGACTTTTTTAGTGTTGACTTTTATACTTTGTTAGACATGTCCAATGTCACTCCAACAAGGTTCTTACCATTTAATATATGTTGAATATTTTTCTTCAACTAGATGATCTTATCAGAAGCTTCTAAAGTTCTCTAAACATCGATCTATTCGAATGTCTAGGGACTAGACTCATTCGAGAATTTAAATGGACAAAGATATTAGGTTGTTAACCATTGGTAAAGATGAGCGTTTAAACTCAATGCTTTATGTTCTCAAAACTACATTGTATTTTGAATTCACAAGCACCAATCGGTTTTCCATTGGACTTTGATACTCGAAAACAACCATAAAAGTCACTATAAGAAACGTACATTTTAAATTGCTCAATTTCTCTCATTTCCGTGAATCGTTCTTGGATCCACTTCAAATCGAGGATATTTACTGTTACCTTTCTAAAAGGATTTACTGCAGTGCAAGATATATAATTATAAACAATAATTAATCATACATTGAAGCATGCAAAGTCTAAACTTTTATCATGAGTAATAACTTGAAAATTAGAGCAATCATGCAATTTAAACAAGTCATTGGCATTTTATTCGAATTTATTGTTCCGGCAGGTGTGAATAAAATGATTCCAAGATCCTTAAATCATTGAAGAATTAAGCACATTATGTATTTAGACTCTATTCTAAAATATTTTAGGTAGGCAATTCCTTTGCTAATAGCCTAGAAACTAATCTTGGTTGATAGGTACGTCTAAGGTTTTATTAGGTAAACCTATCTTTTTTGCCACGACATAAAAGGACTCCTTACTTATATCGTTGAGTTTTAACAAAACTAACATGAACTCAAAATTATTTGTGTACCTTACCCCTTTAGGATCAATAAGTAACACCTGCCTATGGCGGAAAACTATTACTAAGATTGATGTAAAGGTTATCCAAGTAAGTGTTATTTTGGCATGACACCTTTCAACTCAATTTTTAAAGTTTGGAACTTAAGGCTCTTACTATGTTGGTTAGATTTTAAGTGAACTAAAATCCTTAATCATGCAACATAATCAAGCCACAATCTTATGCATAATTAAGACATATTTAAAGCAATAAATAACTTAAAGCATGCATAAGATATAAATGTGATCTAGTATGGTCCGACTTCATCTTGAAGCTTTAACTTCAAACTCCGTCTTGAAAATGGATTGGAAACTCCGTCTTGAATTTCACCATGGGAGGCGTAATTTTCTTCAAATAGGATATGCTATAATTGAAACTAATTACAACTATTTGATGGTACGTAGATCATATTTAAATTAAAAACTTTGGTACTTTAGACCAATTTTACATTCAAATTAATGGTAAGAAGACCATATTTTCTATCCTATTTGGGCCATACTAGTCACTTTCCATAACCTGCAAAACAGTACATTTACAATATACCATTCACCCATTCATTTATCAATGAATGGCCCACATAGCTGGTTAGTAGAACAAATTATACATCACATAAATATTTGCATCAATTAATCAAGGCTTCCAATAATCTACAAATTATTCAATCCTTATTAATTCTAATCGAGTTGTTTTAACCTTAAAGGAATATATACCTAATCAAAACTTTATGACTAAAACGCTCCCACTAAAACCAAGACATTTACATGCTTTACGAATTTTAAACATAAAATTGTATTTCCTAGTCCAACCGGAAACTTACAAATTTAATTAAAATTTAAAGCTCATATAAATTATTATTTATATCCTTTATTTTATTTTCAGTTGATTAAATTAATTAATTTAAATTTTATCAAGGTTTTAATTTTAGTAAAATAATTAGTATAAATAAATTTATAATAATTAAATTATTCAAAATTAAATTACGAGAAAATATTAAATTACGAATTTAAATTTAATTAAAATCGTTTTCAACCCAAAAATTAAAATTAAAACGAACCAATCGGGCCAAGACAAGGCCCATAGGCTTGAGCCCATGCCTCTCGAGGCCTCGAAGAAGCAGCGCCTATGGGCTGCCACTCGAATTGATCGCACCGCAAGACACGAGCAGCCACGCACAGACGCAGCAAGCGGAGCAAGCCGAGCAAGCCACGCCTGCGCGCATCACGCTCGCTCGCTGTGGCGAGGCATCCCTCGATGGGCTGCGTGTGCTCGATGCCTTGCTTCTCACCTCTCCGCCCACGTGCACATAGCACACAGCGCATAGCAGGGCTGTTGCCTTGCGCGCATGTGCCACAGCCTTGCTCGTTGCATCGTACCTCATGTGCCACAGCCTTGCTCGTCGTCGCATGCCCGCACTATACAACACCCCTTAAGGGTAACACTTAGCGTCCATTGCTTTGTGCGTGCAAGATTCGTGAACGGATTTCATAAAAATTAAAACTTTTATTATTTAAATTTATTGATAAATTAATAAATCATATTAATTTCATAAATTTAGGAGAAAAATCGAAAATTTATTATTCAAATTAATTTCCTACAATTTTTATTTTCATGGATTCAAATCTAGGTCATAAAATTTAAAACTTTTCAATTTTAACAAATTTTATGGTGGTTTTTAATCTTAGGTTCCTAATAAAATTGCTAATTAATTATGAAAATCAAATCAAATTCTAAATTATTCGAATTTAATCAAATTAATTACAATTACAAATTAGGTTGTATAATTAACAAGTTTAGGCATTAAAATTGTTAAACATATACAATAGATCAATCATAGATTCAAGATTTACATACAAGATTCGCAAATATTTAATTTAACATCATAAAAATTATAAATTTTGCGTTCGAAAAACTAAAACCTCCGAAAAGTCATAATTAGGCTTCGAATTTGAGAATTCTGGGTTCGGCATCAAATCTTTGATTTTAGTCAAAATTTTAAAACGTCATTTACATGCAAAATTCACAATAAAATTATACAATTCCGACCATTATTGACTAAACTGCCGAAAATCCTGCGAACATATAATTAAACAATCGCACGAATTTGCAATTAATTACAATCAAAGAAATTAATCACCCCTTTAATTCATTGCAAATTTATAAAATTTAACCATGTTAACTATAATTGATTATGGAATTAATTAGAGGCTCTGATACCACTGTGAGGTTATAACAAATATAAAACATATATTTCATGCGGAAAAACCATAAAGCCAGGCATCCAAATTAATTGCCACATAGTCAATTAGCATAATCTAGGTTACATACATGTGACGCGTGCCTTCCCTAGATGCTCCCGAACCGAACAAGAACAAGTTTAGGACTCCAAGTGTCGTCCCTCCATAGATAGTCCACAACACGTTCCGATCCGCCTTAGATTCAATTAACTAGAATTTAGCCTAAGGTTTTATGTTATTCGTACTTAATTATTTGGGAAATTATTAAGCTTAGTTTAATCTTAAAACTATATGAATACTTGAGAATATGATGTATATAAATTGTGATTTTCATCACCTATTCATAGGGTAGGATTATCGGAACTAGTAACCTACTAGGATTCAATTTATCTAAATCAATTAGAATTAGATTTAAATTAAACCTTTATTTTTAGTGTTTAGTTAAACAACTAACTCTATTACTTTTAGGAAAATAATCTAACCGGACAAATCTAAAGCAACCGAGGATTCGAGGCTTGCACGAACCACACACGCGAGCAGCCCACCAGGCGCGCTGCTGTGCGCGCGCGGGGCTCGGCCCAACAAGCAGTCACGCGGCTCACATCGTGGGCGCTGCTGCTGCTGGCCTTGCCTTGCTCGGTTGGGCCTGGCCTTGCCTTGCTAGGCGGGCTGCTGCTGTTGTTGCTTGCCTTGCGCGAGCTTCTCTAGGCGCGGGCCTAGCTTCGTGCTCGGCCTTGCGTCTAGCAAGCTTGTCCGATGTTTATTTCGTACGTCGTGCTTCCGATTTATTTTCCGTTTCCGGAATTAAATTCCGATTCGAACAATTTTTAATATTTCCGATTCCGGAATTAATTTCCGTTTCGGACAAATATTTTATATTTCCGATTTCCGAATTTATTTCCGATTCCGATAATATTTCCGATTCCGTTAATATTTCCGTTTCCGGCAATATTTCCGATTCCGACAATATTTCCATTTCCAATAATATTTTTCGATACGTTCCATGTTTCTGTTTCCGGCAACATCTACGACTTGGGTAATATTTATATTTCCGATATGATCTATATTTCCGTTTCCCGCAATATCATCGTTTCCGGAGTATTCATAATTTGCCTTTTGACGATTTCAGCTCCCATTGGAACCGACATCCGTCGATTCCGAATATCCCTAAATGGAGTATTTAATTCACTTAAATACTTGATCCGTTCACATACTATTTGTGTGACCCTACGGGTTCAGTCAAGAGTAAGCTGTGGATTAATATTATTTAATTCCACTTGAACTGAAGCGGCCTCTAACTAGGCATACAGTTCACTTGATCTCATTGAATTATTAACTTGCATAATTAATTAATACTGAACCGCATTTTTTTAGACTTAGCATTGAATGCATACTTGGACCAAGGGCATTATTTCCTTCACCCGGGGCCATCACTCTACTCACAAGGGCCAGGAGGAAGAGCCGAACCCTCTGCTCCGGAGATATGTCCGTCCTGCGGATCCCAGCCATAATCACCGTCACAGGAGCACGGGTGTCCTCCGTAGTCAAATCAACAACAAGGCCAATCAAATCCCTGACGCCATCCGAATGCCAGGTCAAATTGGGATCGAAAGTCACCTCCCTCTCAGAAATGGGGAGGCCTGTGATCATGGCAAACGCGAAAGGGGTAATGCTGATCTCTCCCCATACCATATGAAAAGTGTTGGTGGTATCCCACCACCGATCCAGCAGGTCCTGTAGCCGGGCTTTGACGCCCGTCCTCCCTTGTTCGCCTCCCAAAGCATTCCAGAAAACATATGGTCCCGTCTGCATCCAGATCGCTCGAGCCTCCTCGTCGTCATAGACAGTCGGGAAAATAGTACAAAGATCCCTCTAAGACCAAAACGTGCACATCGGCTCCCAGTCAGCCTACAAATGGGTGGATCAATTCAAGATCTATACAAGTTCAAGAGACAAGTTCAAAAAACAGTACAAAACTCACCAAGCCAGCGCGTGGCCGCTGGGACAGATGAAACTCTGGACGAAATGCAAGATCTGAAGGCCGCCAGCCAGTGCCCTCGAAGGTAGGTACTTCCCGTGGTACCATGCCCGGCCCCGGCACCTTCGTTGTCGCCGCTTCATTATCCGAAGCATTCTCCATAGCCGCACGAACTATTGAACGTTCGGCGAGCTTCCTCCGGGTATGACGAGGCGTGCTAAATCATTCGAAATACAAAAAAATCAACATTCAAGCCAGGGGGCTATCTTATACTAGCCCATACAAAGATCAAAGTCCAAAAAATTCCCAATGGCCATAGAAGTTTAGCCTGTTACCTCTACTTCAAAAGAGAATTCTACCCCAACGCCTAGGTTATCCATGCCGAAGCGGAAACACAAGCTCTACACCAACGCCTAGGCTATCCATGTCGAAGCAGGTATACAAGTTCTACACCAACGCCTAGGCTATACATGCCGAAGCAGGTATTCAAGCTCTACACCGATGCCTAGGCTATCCATGCCGAAGCCAATATTCAAAAAATTCTACAACAACATCTAGGCCATCCTAGCCTACTCTCCTACAAGACCCAACAAGATCACCAGTGGGGTCACTATCTACCAATATCAAGTACGAAATTCAAGGAAAAGTTCAAAATTCTACAAGTTCCAACAGTTCGAAAATCTACAATTTCAAACAGTTCAAGTTCAAGTGGCTACCAAACAATTCTCTCCTACAAGATTCAAGAAGCCTACTATCATACAAGCATAATATCAAAAAATATTTCAAAGTAAAAAAATCGAAACTACATGCAATCCTAGAGGTCATTTCATAAACAAAACATGAAATACTTACATGGACAAGGAAAGAACAACAAGATCAAGGGGAGAGTAGTCGACCTTTGAGAGAGAAAAGCAAGAAAAACAAGTGTGGTTGCTCTTCTAAGGGCACGGCAAGGGGGTATTTATAACCCAGCCCCACGCCGAACGCAGCCCCCTGCGCCGGGCGCCGCGCTTCTATATGCACGGAATCTTCTCCGCGCGGTCCTCTGTGCTGATTGCACGTTATTTGCTGCTACGTTTTTTGCACCAGGCATCAAAAATCAAACTATACTACCTTCCGAAATTATTGGTATATATCTGTTTCTCCAAACATCAACAGATAAATATTTCAAGAATGTAAAGTCCGAAAAATACAAGAATTCAGGCGTTCGACTCCAAACGGACCCAAGCTCCAGGAAAGTCAGTCGAAATTTCAACATTTTAAGAGTCAATAAAAAGCTAAATCGTGTCTCCCCTATGGGATGATGACGATACTATTATCCTTGCTAGGTGGTTGGTGCAACTCCGTGCGGAAGTCCAATTGCTAAAAAATATTCCAAAGTCAAAGATCCAAAGTCCAATTCCCGAGCCCGTTCCCATTACGGAACTCGATACAAAATTCAATTTCCAAAAATCAATTTCAAAATAAAAACACAATCTCACCCAATGGACCTCTCCATTGGTTTTACAAGACCTTTTCTAGTAAAAATGACACTAAGCAATCCAAATTCGGGCGCCGACCCACAAAACCGAGCAAGCCAGGCCTCGTCCCGTAAAACCGAATTCAAAAACGGCTAATTTTTAGTCGCAAAATCAAAGCCTTACCCATTAAGCAAATGCTACGTGCCAAAGTTCGTACATTTCGTACAAAGGTACGTTCACTAAAGGCAAATGCAAGGACGGTGTCATCGTCCTTGCCTTGGCGTATCCTGTGCCACGTCAGCAACGCTAGACGCCAGCCCCTGCGCTGGGCGCAACTGGCATTTGGCGTTTAGCCATCTAAGTTTATATTTAAACCCTGATTTTCAACCATTTTTGGGGCACCAAATTACAATTAGAATGTTGTAATTCTGAAATTCCATCTTGAAAATCAAATACAAAAACCAACTCTCAATCTTCAAATTCTCATACAATCTCATCGCACAGGACCTGCTCGAGCAAATCTCACCTATTTTCCATCATTTTCAACATTATTACCTGAAAAGCTCAAAGATGGAAAAAGGGAATAAAAAATGCAGCAAAACTATATAAAACTATCAAAAAAAGCATAATAAAACTCTATAAAATCCTAGCCTAGAGCGACATAAATGCCGCTCATCTAACTCCCCCAAGCTAAGCGTTTGCTAGTCTCTAGCAAACAAAACTCAACTAGGGAAGAATGAGCAACCTATCAAGTTCTAAAAATTTACCAAAATCGAAATCTAGCAAATCTAATCAAGGCAAGACTAAAAATGGAAAATGCAAATCAAGAAAAGAAAGAAAGAAAAGAAGAAAAGAAAAGAGAAGAAAAGAAATTAAACTACAAAATCCAAGATGGGGGCTTTATTATGGAACAAGTATAGAAGAACACTAATATTACTAATCAAATAAATGAGTACACGCTAACAAATGTCCTAAATCGAGTGAAAGATTCGAGCATCAAGCAAAGCGAACTAAGGGCAAACACTAGTCAATCCCCCTACATCCGGGCATACCACGTCAAAACTCTAGATCTTATTCACCTTTGAGAATAGCGTCTCAAGACACCGCGAAGGCGCCAGAAAATCAATATTAGGCTACCCGACATCTTAGCATGACAACCTTGAAGGAAATAATGCCCTTGGTCCAAGTATGCATATAATATTAAGTCTAATAAATGTGGTTCAGTATTAATTAACAAGTTAATAATTCAGTGAGATCAAGTGAGCTGAATGCCTAGCTAGAGGCCGCTTCAGTTCAAGTGGAATTAATTATATTAATCCACAGCTTACTCTTGACTGAACCCGTAGGGTCACACAAATAGTACGTAAACGGATCAAGTATTTAATTGAATTAAATACTCCATCTATGGATAATCGGAATCGATGGATCTTGGTTTCAGTGGGAGCTAAGATGGTCAAAGGCAAGAAATGAATACTCCGGAAACGATGATATTGCCGGAAATGGAAATATGGATCGTATCGGAAATATAAATATTATCCAAGTCGTAGATGTCGCCAGAAACGGAAACATGGTACGTATCGGAAAATATTAATGGAAATGGAAATATTGCCGGAATCGGAAATATTGCCGGAAACGGAAATATTATCGGAATCGGAAAATAATTCCGGAAACGGAAATATTAAATATTTGTTCGAAACAGAAATTAATTCCGGAATCGGAAATATTAAATATTGTTCGTATCGGAAATGAATTCCGGATTCGGGAATTTAATCGGAAAGTGTATCGTACGAATTAGCATCGGACGAGGCTTGCTAGACGAAGGCCCAGCACGAGGCTAGGCCAAACGCCCAGCAAGCCGCACGCCAAGTGCTCGACCAGGCCCAGCCAAGCAAATGGCGGGCGCGCACGAAGCCCATGGGCTGCGAGGCCGCATGCGCTGTGCGCTCGGCGTGGGCCGCAAGGCCTGCGTGCGGGCGTGCATGCGTGTGCATGTGCTCGTGTTCGCAACGAATCCTAATCCTATCGGAATTCCTGCATTGATTAAATCCTAATCCTAAAAGATTAAATTTATTATTTAGAGTTCTAATAGGATTATAATTAATAAATCCATATCCTAGTAGGATTATAATTCCTTTCCATAAACTCTATAAATAGGTGCCTAGGGTCACATATTTACATAGTGATTTGAAGTATTCAAAAGGTAAGATTTTTAAGCAAAAATCAGCCAAACACTTGCAACCCAAAATAGCCGAAAATCCTAAGTAACCTTAAGGGCGATTCTAGTTGGTCAAGCTTAAGGCGGATCCGGACGTGCTGTGGACTATCTACGGAGGGACGACACTTGGAGTCCTAAAGACTTGTTCTTGTTCGGTTCGGGCGCAGTTAGGGAGGGCACGCTACAAAGTGTATGCATCTGAATTATGCTAAATGATTATGTGTAAATAATATGTTTCCTGGCTTTATGGTTTTTCCGCATGATTTGTGTTTATTAATATGTATCATAACCTAACGGTGGTATCACGAGCCTCTTATTATTTTCATAATCTAAATTGCATGAACATGGTTAAATTTTACAAATTTGCATAGAATTAAAGGGGTGATTAATTTTCGTAATTAATTACAAATTGCGTTTATTTAATTATATGTACGCAGTTTTTCAGCAGTTTCTTCGTTACTCATCCAAATCGAGTGATTTTTGTGTCAATTCCGCATGTAAAAGGCATTCTAAAATTTTGACAAAACTAATATTTTTCGGCCCAACCCAGAATTCCTAAATTCGAAGCCTAACTATGACTTTTCGGAGGTTTTAGTTTTTCGAACGCAAAAGTTTGTAAATTTAAGATGTTAAATTAAGTATTTGCGATTCTTGTTGATAAATCTTGAGTTTTTGATTGACCTACTGTATATGTTTAACAATTATGAATGCCTAGACTTGTTAATTATACAACCTAATTTGTAATTATGATTATTTTGTTGAAATTCGAATAATTTAGAATTGATTTGATTTTCATGATTAATTAATAATTTAATTAGGTACCAATGATTAAAATCCACCATAAAAATTGTTAATTTATGTTAAATTTTTAATTTTTATGACCTAGATTTGAATCCATGTTAATCGGAAATTAATTGATTAATAAATTTTCGATTTTTCGCCCTAAAATTATGAAATTAATATGATTTATTAATTTGTCATTAATTTTGGAAATAAAAGTTTTAATTTTTATGCAATTCGCTCATAAAACTTGCACGCACAAAGCAATGGACGCTACGTGTTACCCTTAAGGGGTGTTGGATAGTGCGGGCATGCAACGACGAGCAAGGGAGCTCGTCGCCCATGCGGTACGATGCAACGAGCAAGAGCCATGGCACACGAGCACAAGGCAGCACGCTGCCCTGTGTCGAGTGCTGTGCGCATATGGGCGAGTGGGCAAGGGCGAAGGGCCAAGGCGCAAGCCATCGGACAGACGCGTGTGGGCAGCAAGCGTGCTGCGCCACAGCGCGCGCTGCCACGCCCAACAAGCAAGCAGACGCGAGGCAAGCAGGCGCGACGAGCGAGCGGGCGCGCGCAGCGTGGCCTGCATTGCTGCGTTGCGTGTGGCCTGCTTGCGTTTTGCTATACGAACAGTCGAGGGGCACTAAGCCCCGTGCACTCGATGGGGCTTGGGCGCAAGCCCAAGTGCCTCGTCGTGTTACGATTGAGTCGTTCTTAAATTTAATATTAAATTTTTAGTTCGGAAACGTTTTAATTAATTTTAAAATTAATAATTTAAATTGTTTTCTCGGGTTTTAATTTTGAATATTATAATTATTATAAATTCTATTTATACTAATTATTTTACTAAAATTAAACCTTGAATTAATTTAAATTCATTTAATTCAACTGAAAACAAATTAAATAAAATGGATTCAATTATAAATTTATACGAGCTTTAAATTTTAATTAAATTTGTATGTTTCCAGTTAGACTAGAAATACATTTTTATGTTTAAAATTAGTAAAGCATAAGAATTTATTGGTTTAAGTAGGAGCAATTTTAGTCATAAACTCTTGATTAGGTCTAGAAATGCTTTAAGGTTAAACAACTTGATTAGAATTAATAAGGACTGAATAATTGGTAGATTATTGGTGCCCTTGATTAATTGCTGCAAATATTTATGTGATGCATAACGTGTTTTACTAACCAGCTATGTGGGCCATTCATGATAATGAATGGGTGAATGGTATATAATGTATATGTACTGTTTTGCAGGTTATGAAGTGACTAGTATGGCCCAAATAGGATAGAAAATATGGTCCGCGTACCATTAATTTGAATGTAATTGGTCTAAAGCACCAAATTTGTTTTTCAATTCAAATATGGTCTGCGTACCATCAAATAGTTGTAATTAGTTTAATTATAGCTTATCCTATTTGAAGAAAATGGCGCCTCCCACGGAGATTTTCAAGACGGACTTTGAAGTTGATGCTTCAAGATGAAGTCAGGCCATACTAGATCACATTTATCTTATGCATGCTTTAAGTTATTTATTGCTTTTAAATATGTCTTAAATATGCATGAGATTATGGATTGATTATGTTGCATGATTAAGGATTTTAGTTCACTTAAAATCTAACCAACATAGTAAGAGCCTTATGTTCCAAACTTAAAAATTGAGTTAAAAGGTGCCATGCCAAAATAACACTTACTTGGATATCCTTTTTTCATCGATCTTAGTAATAGTTTTCCGCCATAGCGAGGTGTTACTTATCGATACTAAAGGGGTAAGGTACACAAATAATTGTGAGTACATGTTAGTTTTGGTGAAACTCAACGATATAAGTAAGGAGTCCTTTTATGTCGTGGCAAATTCGATAGGTTTTCCTAATAAGTTCTTAGACGTACCTATCAACCAAAAGTAGTTTCTAGACTATTAGCAAAAGGCTTTTGCTTACCTAAAATATTTTAGAATTGAGTCAAACATAATGTGCTTAATTCTTCAATGATTTTAGGGTCTTGGAATCAGTTTATTCACACCTGCCGGAACAATAAATTCGAATAAAATGCTATTAACTTGTTTAAATTGCATGCTTCAATGTATGTTTTAATTATTGTTTATAATTAAATATCTTGCACTGCAAAAAATCCTTTTAGAAAGGTAACAGTAAATTTCCTCGATTGGTAGTAAATCCAAGAATGATTCACGGAAATGAGAGAAAATGAGCAATTTAAATGTACGTTTCTTTTAGTGACTTTTATGGTTGTTTTCGAGTATCAAAATCGAATGGCGAACTGATTGGTGCTTGTGGATTCAAAATACAATGTAGTTTTGAGATCAAAAAGCATTGAGTTTAAACGCTCAGCTTTACCAATGGTTAACAACCTAATATCTTTGACCATTTAATTCTCGAATGAGTCTAGTCCCTAGACATTCGAATAGATCGATGCTTAGAGAACTTTAGAAGCTTCTGGTAAGATCATCTAGTTGAAACAAAATATTCAACATCAATTAAATGGTAAGAACCTTGTTGAAGTGACATTGGACATATCTAACAAAGTATAAAAGTCAACACTAAAGAATTCAATTCTTAAGACTATAAGAAAGGGTACAAGAAATAGGAAAACAAGGAACAAATGAAAGGAATTTACAATTCCGTTTCTACCTATAAGTTTATGTTTAAAGAGAAGTGACCTAGCAATCAAACTTCCTTGGTATCATATACCGCGTGAGGTTCTTACTTCGGTAATAACTCAAACAATGGAAGCTAGGCTACACTAATGGCCTACAAGTGGGAAATGAAGCATGGCAATGCTACATTAGTTGTAGGGTCATCTAGTTTGTTTTAAGTCCTTTTAAGGACTGGAACTTAATGGCTATTTTGTTCCATAATCAGCATACCTAAATTTCCGTTTTCAAACATAGAAAGACTCACATTCAAGAAAAACAAAAACAATGTTTGTTTGTTTATTTGAATGAAATGGTCAATTACGGATTGAGTCAATATGCTTGATTAAAACAAACAACTCTTTAACAATAAGATCTTTACTAGGTACAAATCAACCCTTTGATTTGAGTTCCACTAATCTTTGGCATTGTTGCTTAGACCATATCAACAAGTTAACATTCATAAGCTCTATTTCGATGGACTTTGAAAGTTGATTGATTTCTAGATCAATTCAAGACAAGCTAGTCTTACTTGTTTAAAGTAACAAAACATATGAACTATTTTTAGAACACCTAGACAATAGAGTTCAAAGCTAAAAAGAGATTTTATGACTTTATTATTTCACCTAAATTTGAGTAAATATTGGTTTATTTACTCAATGTGATATAAGTTTGAATCTGTTTGGCTAGTTCAAAGATTCAGAAGTATAAAATCCACTTGGCAAGAAATCATAAAGATCTAGGGTAGATCATGTTGATGATTACTTAAGACCAAGAATGATCATCAAAGATTGTGTGTTGTAATTTCACGATCTAGCTCCATAATATATTGCATATCTAAGTTGGAATGATCGAAGTCAATTAGTACTTGATTCGATCAATGATGAATCATAAAGACTTTTCCTATAATTTCTAAAACAAAATGCTCAACTACCACCAAACTAAACCAAATTCGTCAAAGCTATTGAAAAGTAATTCCAGAATATCTTTTATTAATTATATATCTAAAGAGTTGCTAAACTCGGTGGGAGCTTAGTGTTTGTTATTCAACAAACTAAGGCCCAAGTATAGATATATGTTTCATTGTGATTTATTCAAATGAGACACAAGGGTATTGTTTCTACCACGAATTTTGAGAACATAATGTTTGTTTGCTCGAAATAATGTCCTTTTGGAGATTCGTTTCCAAAATGACAAGTGGGAGAAAATAGACCTCGAAAGTCTTCGAGGCGAACAAAAAACATAAACGGACATTCCGGAGGCTTTTTGAAGTTCTTCAAAAAATCTGAACACTTATTCTTAAGGACTTTAGAAGTTGCTGTAAAGAATAGACATCTCTTAGAAGACTTTACTAGTGCTTCAAGGAGAACAGAATATTCAAAGGACTTTCAAGTGGCTATTGATATTCTATTGTTTGATGTTCTATACCCAAGTAGGCATAAAGTTCAAGTCACTGAAACTATGAGATTCTTCTATTAGATAGTGAAGAAACATGGAGTTCAGGTCACTAAAACTATGAGATTCTTCTATTAGATAGTGAAGAAACCTACAACTTGCAGTCAAACTATTATCATGTAGGTTAATGAGTTTATGAATTGTAAGAAAGCTATGACGAAATATAGATTCCCTAAAATGGTTAGAGGCCATATATAGACTCAAATGTTTTAAATGGTTAGAGGCCATAAAACATACTCAATGTTTTGATGACAAAATTGAAATTTTGTTGATTTGCAAGAATAGTTTCACACCTATTGGTTGCAAGTTTGTTTTAAGGATAAAAACCATCAAACATGAAAAAGTGTTCACATACAAAGCTAGATTAGTTGCTAAATGTTACAAACAAATTCACGGTATGGATTGTGTTGAAACCTCATGCAAAAACGTAATGCTTAAGTCTATCATTCAAGCAATGATTGCATATTGGTACATATGGCAATTGGATGACAAAACGTATTCCTCAATCAAATGTTGGAAGAAACTATGTACATGGTATGTCATAGGATTTGTGGATCCAAATAAATGCTTGAAAAGAAAGCTAGCTTATGAAATCTAAGTACAGATTTAAGCAAGCAATTGGGAATTAGAAATGTATTTTAGTGAATCTAATAAGTATTTTAGTTTCATAAAATGTACATGACTCTTATAAATATATAATAAGTTTAGTGGGAGTACATAAAAACATAATTGGTCCTATGTGTATCACACACATATCTCTCTATTGTGAAATAACATTCAAATGCTAATGACTTAGATTTGAAATTATTCATCAATGACGGACCAAGGCGAAACTTAGTGCATACTGGGTATTAAGATCCATTCACAAAGATCTTATAATATTGTTCTGGATTAATTAATGGCATTTACTAAATCAAACACGAAAGACTCCATTGGAGATATTCGACCCGTATGAATAAATCTAAGTAAAAGATGTTTGAACTATGTATAAGCATTTACTAAGTTAAACATCAAAGGATCTAAGTAAGATTCTTAACCTATATTATATGTCAAAGAATTTAGCTGGATTTAGTATCTACCGAAACTAGAATGAGCTAAATTTACATGAATAGAATTCAATTGGGAATTATTCTGCAAAAGAATTTATCATGTATGATATAATATGAGGATCGCCAAAAACGTATCGTATGACTTTAGGCATGACGAACATATACCAATCTCTATTGATCTAAGTGAAGATCAACTAGATTGAGATCAAGAATACTTATGGTACTTGAAAAGGTACATAGGAATAGTCCTTGATTCAAGGAAATAAAGATATGCTAAATATTGATGCTACACGCATAAACACTTGCAAAGGATCAAGCAAGATTCCTTTGGAGTTAACCATTGACAAGGATGAGCTAAAAAGCATCGTGTTTTTGAAATGGCAACATGGATTGAAGATCATGAGTTGTTGCGTGAGAAATTAAAAATTAAAAATTTCTATGTTCAAGATATAGTTGGAAAGTCTTCCGCATATTTGTGAACTGCTTGGATAAGTAAATCCAAACAAAGCATCACTAGCAACCTAAACAGTTGAAGTAAAAGTACTTATTGCCTAAGAAGCAATAAAACAGGGTTGTTTTAAAGAGTTCTTCACTAAACTTGTGTAGATCACCTGTCTGCTGGCTTGATGGTTCTTCATTGCAAAATGCGTAGAACCAGTATCGAAGTAAGAAAGACTAGATCACATAATAAACAAACTCAAAAGATCTTATCATCATATCTCGAAAAACATTCGATGAAAAGGATATTAAGATTGGCAAAGCATGATAACTATACCTATGCAACAAGTGAGAAGCAACACTCATATTGTAGCACTGGAAATCAAGCATAGCTTTGAAATTCCATGAACTGTGTTAGAAGATGGGTTTGAGGCCCATGGTTGGAAAACATTGGGGTTGAACATTTATCATATATGAAATGTATTTTCATATTCCATTTAATCTTGGTTTAGTATTAAATGATGAGTCCCTTCAAATTTGACGATATATTCAAGATAGACTGTCAAGACCAGTCCTGTGACTAAGAAATGTCTATCAAGTGAACTTGAAAGTCAAAAGTTGAAAATGGTCCCTGGTCGGAGTTTTCTATAAAGATGGACGCATCGAAAACGTTAGACGACTAGAATGCAAGATGACTAGTAGTTCTGTTTCTTGAACTACGTGGACATGGCAATGTCGTAATCATTTGCATAGATACTTACTTTTGGAAGACTAGTATCGGACAGACCTATGAAACTTTACTGTAAGAGATGAAAATCTGTCATAAGTAAATTTCATTAAAATTATTAGACACTAAATCCTCAATACCTGAGTGATTTGAGATTACTTGTTTGAGAACTGGTTACTTTGACGTTGACCAACCGTCGCACCGTAAAAGGAGGCTATAAAGGCAACGCTCAGGTAATTACCTATCAAACGAAGTCTAATCTCAAGATCGCAAGATTGGGATTGTCCTCCCATAAATCGGGATGAGATGCTTAAAAGTTGTACAAGGCCACTCGGAGAGCTAGAAACTGTAAAATGCATGGCCGTGCTCGGATGAATCAAAGGCTATGATTATCTGTTTATTTGATCAGTTGAACTCTGAAACCGAGAAACACCTCTGGACATAATAAGGATGACAACTCTTACCTTATGTTCAAGAGCAAGCATCGAGCGACAAAGGAATTAGGAAATGCACACTTGTCCCTAAGAACAAGTGGGAGACTGAAGGAAATAATGCCCTTGGTCCAAGTATGCATATAATATTAAGTCTAATAAATTCGGTTCAGTATTAATTAACAAGTTAATAATTCAGTGAGATCAAATGAGCTGAATGCCTAGCTAGAGGCCGCTTCAGTTCAAGTGGAATTAATTATATTAATCCACAGCTTACTCTTGACTGAACTCGTAGGGTCACACAAATAGTACGTAAACGGATCAAGTATTTAATGGAATTAAATACTCCATCTATGGATAATCGGAATCGACGGATCTTGGTTTCAGTGGGAGCTAAGATGGTCATGTAGGGTTATGATAAATATGACAATTCATAAATCATGCGGAAAAACCATAAAGCCAGGAAAGCATATTATTTACACATAATCATTTAGCATAGTTTAGATGCATACACTTTGTTGCGTGCCCTCCCTAGCTGCGCCCGAACCGAACAAGAACAAGTCTTTAGGACTCCAAGTGTCGTCCCTCCGTAGATAGTCCACAGCACGTCCGGATCCGCCTTAAGCTTGACCAACTAGGATCGCCCTTAAGGTACTTAGAATTTTCGGCTATTGTAGGCAATTATGTGACTGAATTTTTGCTCTCAAAAATCACATTGAATACTTCAATTGTTGTCTATAAATTATGACCCTAGGCACCTATTTATAGAGGTATGGAAAAGGAACTGGAATCCTATTAGGATACGAATTAATTAAACTAGAATCCTAATAGAATTCTTATTTAATTAATTCATCCTTTTAGGTTTAGGAATTTAATCATATGTCGAAACCTGATAGCTTTAGGATTCGTATAGCACACAAACACACACACGCACGCACAGCAGCCCACGAGGGGCCCCATGCGCGCGCGCAGCTCGCGAGCTCGCAGCCCATTGCCACGAGGCCCACACGCTGCCGCAGCCTTGGCGCGCGCTGGGCCTGCATTGCGGTGGGCCTGGCGCAGCCTTGGCTGGTGCGTTGTGGCGCGCTGGCTTGCTGGGCGATGGCCCGGCTTCGTGCTGGGCCTTCGTCTGGCAGGCCTCGTCCGATGCTAATTCGTACGATACGCTTCCGATTAATTTCCCGATTCCGGAATTCATTTCCGATACGAACAATATTTAATATTTCCGATTCCGGAATTAATTACCGTTTCGAACAAATATTTAATATTTCCGTTTCCGGAATTATTTTCCGATTCCGATAATATTTCCGATTCTGACAATATTTCCGTTTCCGGCAATATTTCCGATTCTGGCAATATTTCCATTTCAGATAATATTTTCCGATACGTACCATGTTTCCGTTTCCGGCAACATCTACGACTTGGATAATATTTATATTTTCGATACGATCCATATTTCCGTTTTCGGCAATATCATCGTTTCCGGAGTATTCATTTCTTGCCTGTGACGATCTCAGCTCCCACTGAAACCAAGATCCGTCGATTCCGAATATCCATAGATGGAGTATTTAATGCCATTAAATACTTGATCCGTTTACGTACTCTTTGTGTGACCCTACGGGTTCAGTCAAGAGTAAGCTGTGGATTAATATCATTAATTCCACTTGAACTGAAGCGGCCTCTAGCTAGGCATTCAGCTCACTTGATCTCACTGAATTATTAACTTGTTAATTAATACTGAACCGCACTTAACATAGAATGCATACTTGGACCAAGGGCATTATTTCCTTCAGTCTCCCACTTGTCCTTAGGGACAAGTGTGCATTTCCTAATTCCTTTGTCGCTCGATGCTTGCTCTTGAACATAAGGTAAGAGTTGTCATCCTTATTATGTCCAGAGGTGTTCCTCGGTTTCAGAGTTCAACTGATCAAATAAACAGATAATCATAGCCTATGATTCATCCGAGCACGGCCATGCATTTCACAGTTTCTAGCTCTCCGAGTGGCCTTGTACAACTTTTAAGCATCTCATCCCGATTTATGGGAGGACAATCCCAATCTTGCGATCTTGAGATTAGACTTCGTTTGATAGGTGATTACCTAAGCGTTGCCTTTATAGCCTCCTTTTACGGTGCGACGGTTGGTCAACGTCAAAGCAACCAGTTCTCAAACAAGTAATCTCAAATCACTCAGGTATTGAGGATTTAGTGTCTAATAATTTTAATGAAATTTACTTATGACAGATTTTCATCTCTTACAGTAAAGTTTCATAGGTCTTGTCCGATACTAGTCTTCCCAAAGTAAGTATCTATGCAAATGATTATGACATTGCCATGTCCACATAGTTCAAGAAACAGAACTACTAGTCATCTTGCATTCTAATCGTCTAACGTTTTCTATGCGTCCAATTTTATAGAAAACTCCGACTAGGGACCATTTTCAACCTTTGACATTCAAGTTCACTTGATAGACATTTCTTTGTCACAGGACTGGTCCTGACAGTCTATCTTGAATATATCATCAAATTGAAGGGACTCATCATTTAATACTAAACCAAGATTGAATGGAATATGAAAATACATTTCATATATGATAAATGTTCAACGCCATTGTTTTACAACCATGGGCCTCAAACCCATCTTTAAAACAGTTCATGGAATTCAAAGCTATGCTTGATTTCCAGTGCTACAACGTGAGTGTTGCTTCTCACTTGTTGCATGGGTTTAGTTATCACGCTTTGCCAATCTTAACATCCTTTTCATCGAATGTTCTTCGCGATATGATGATAAGAACTTTTGAGTATGTTAATTTTGTGATCTAGTCTTTCTTGCTACATTAGTGGTTCTACGTATTTTGCAATGAAGAACCATTAAGTCAACAGACATGTGATCTTCCCAAGTTCAATGAAGAACTCATATAAACAACTCTATTTTATTGCTTCTTAGGCAATAATTACTTTTACTTCAACTGTATAGGTTGCTAGTGATGCTTTGTTTGGATCTACTTATCCAAGCAGTTCACAGATATGTGGAAGACTCTCCAACTATATCTTAGAACATAGAAATTATTATTTTAATTTCCCACGCAACAACTCATGGTCTTCAATCCATGTTGCCATTTCAAAATACGATGCTCTTTAGCTCGTCCTTGTCAATGGTTAACTCCAAAGGGTCTTGCTTGATCCTTTGCCAGTGTTTATGCGTGTAGCATTAATATTTAGCATATCTTTATTTCCTTGAATCAAGAACTATTCCTATGTACATTTTCAAGTACCATAAGTGTTCTTGATCTCAATCTAGTTGATCTTCACTTAGATCAATAGAGATTGGTATATGTTCGTCATGCCTAAAGTCATACGATACGTTTTTGGCGATCCTCATATTATATTATGTACATGATAAATTCTTTTGCAGAATAATTCCCAAATGAATTCTATTCATGTAACTTTAGCTCATTTAATTTCAGTAGATACTGAATCCAGCTAAATTCTTTGACATATAATATAGGTTAAGAATCTCACTTAGATCCTTTGATGTTTAACTTAGTAAATGCTTATACATAGTTCAAACATTCTTTACTTAGATTTATTCATATGGGTCGAATATCTCCAATGAGTATTTCGTGTTTGATTTAGTAAATGCCATTACTTAATCCAAAACAATATTATAAGATCTTTGTAAATAGATCTTAATACCCAGTATGTACTAAGTTTCGCCTTGGTCCATCATTGATGAATAATTTCAAATCTAAGTTATTAGCATTTGAATGTTATTTCACAATAGAGAGATATGTGTGTGATACACATAGGACCAATTGAGTTTTATGTACTCCCACTAAACTTCTTATATATCTATAAGAATCATGTACATTTTATGAAACTAAAATGCTTATTAGCTTCACTAAAATACAGTTCCAATTCCCAATTGCTTGCTTAAATCTGTACTTAGATTTCTTAAGTTAGCATTCCTTTTCAAGCATTTATTTGGATCCATAAATCCTATGACATGCCATGTACATAGTTTTCTTCCAACATTTGATTGAGGAATACGTTTTGTCATCCAATTGTCATATGTACCAATATGCAATCATTGCTTCAGTTAGAGACTTGAGCATTACGATTATGCATGAGGTTTCAACACAATCCATGCCATGAATTTGCTTGTAACCTTTAGCAACTAATTTAGCTTTGTGTGTGAACAAAATTCCATGTTTGATGGTCTAAAACAAACTTGCAACCAATAGGTGTGAAACTATTCTTGCAAATCAACAAAATTTCAATTTTGTCATCAAAACATTGGTTATGTTTTATGGCCTTTAACCATCTAAAACATTTGAGTCTATATATGGCCTCTAACCATTTTAGGGAATCTGGGTTTCGTCATAGCTTTCTTACAGGTCACAAACTCATTAATCTACATGATAATAGTTTGACTGCAAGTTGTAGGTTTCTTCACTATCTAATGGAAGAATCGCATAGCTTCAATGACCTGAACTCCATGTTTCTTCACTATCTAATAGAAGAATCTCATAGTTCCAGTGACTTGAACTCTATGCCTACTAGGGTATAGAACATCAAACAATAGAATATCAATAGCCACTTGAAAGTCCTTTGAATATTCTGTTCTCCTTGAAGCACTTGTAAAGTCTTCTAAGAGATGTCTATTCCTTAAAGCCACTTCTAAAGTCCTTAAGAATAAGTGTTCAGATTTTTTGAAGAACTTCAAAAAGCCTCCGGAATGTTCGTTTATGTTTTTTGTTCGCCTCGAAGACTTTCGAGGTCTATTTTCTCCCACTTGTCATTTTGGAAACGAATCTCCAAAAGGACATTATTTCGAGCAAACAAACATTATGTTCTCAAAATTCGTGGTAGAAACAATACCCTTGTGTCTCATTTGAATAAATCACAATGAAACATATATCTATACTTGGGCCTTAGTTTGTTGAATAACAAACACTAAGCTCCCACCGAGTTTAGCAACTCTTTAGATATATAATTAATAAAAGATATTCTGGAATGACTTTTCAATAGCTTTGACGAATTTGGTTTAGTTTGGTGGTAGTTGAGCATTTTGTTTTAGAAATTATAGGAAAAGTCTTTATGATCCATGCCATGAATTTGCTTGTAACCTTTAGCAACTAATTTAGCTTTGTGTGTGAACACAATTCCATGTTTGATGGTCTAAAATAAACTTGCAACCAATAGGTGTGAAACTATTCTTGGAAATCAACAAAATTTCAATTTTGTCATCAAAACATTGGTTATGTTTTATGGCCTCTAACCATTTAAAACATTTGAGTCTATATATGGCCTCTAACCATTTTAGGGAATCTATATTTCGTCATAGCTTTCTTACAATTCATAAACTCATTAACCTACATGATAATAGTTTGACTGCAAGTTGTAGGTTTCTTCACTATCTAATAGAAGAATCTCATAGTTTTAGTGACCTGAACTCCATGTTTCTTCACTATCTAATAGAAGAATCTCATAGTTTCAGTGACTTGAACTTTATGCCTACTTGGGTATAGAACATCAAACAATAGAATATCAATAGCCACTTGAAAGTCCTTTGAATATTCTGTTCTCCTTGAAGCACTTGTAAAGTCTTCTAAGAGATGTCTATTCTTTAAAGCCACTTCTAAAGTCCTTAAAGAATAAGTTCGGATTTTCTGAAGCACTTCGAAAAGCCTCCGGAATGTCCGTTTATGTTTGTTGTTCGCCTCGAAGACTTTCGAGGTCTATTTTCTCCCACTTGTCATTTTGGAAACGAATTTTCAAAAGGACATTATTTCGAGCAAACAAACATTATGTTCTCAAAAATTCATGGTAGAAACAATACCCTTGTGTCTCATTTGAATAAATCAAATGAAACATATATCTATACTTGGGGCCTTAGTTTGTTGAATAACAAACACTAAGCTCCCACTGAGTTTAGGAACTCTTTAGATATATTATGAAAAGATATTTTGAAATTACTTTTCAATAGCTTTGACGAATTTGGTTTAGTTTGGTGGTAGTTGAGCATTTTGTTTTAGAAATTATAGGAAAAGTCTTTATGATCCATCATTGATCGAATCAAGTACTAATTGACTTCGATTATTCCAAATAAGATATGCCATATCTTATGGACCTAGATTGTGAAATTACAACACACAATCATTGATGATCATATTTGGTCTCAAGTAATCATCAACATGATCTAACCTAGATCTTTATGATTTCTTGCCAAGTGGATTTTATACTTCTGAATCTTTGAACTAGCCAAACAGATTCAACTTATATCACATTTGAGTAAATAAACCTATATTCACTCAAATCCATGTGAAATAATAAAGTCATAAAATCTCTTTTTAGCTTTGAACTCTATTGTCTAGGTGTTCTAACAATAGTTCATATCTTTTGTTACTTTCAACAAGTAAGACTAGCTTGTCTTGAATTGATCTAGAAATCAACCAACTTTCAAAAGTCCATTAAAATAGAGCTTGTGAATGTTAACTTGTTGACATGGTCTAAGCAACAATGCCAAAGATTAGTGGAACTCAAATCAAAGGTTTGATTTGAACCTAGTAAAGTTTTTATTGTTAAAGAGTTGTTTGTTTTAATCAAGCAAATTGACTCAACCCGTAAATGACCATTTCATTCAAATAAACAAACAAACAAGAATTGTTTTTGTTCTTCTGAATGTGAGTCTTTCTGTGTTTGAAGCAGTAATTTAGGTATGATGATTATGGAACAAAATAGCCATTAAGTTCCAGCCTTGAAAGGACTTAAAACAAACTAGATGACCCTACAACTAATGTAGCATTGCCATGCTTCATTTCGCACTTGTAGGTCATTAGTGTAGCCTAGCTTCCATTGTTTGAGTTATTACCGAAGTAAGAACCTCAAGCGGTATATGATACCAAGGAAGTTTGATTGCTAGGTCACTTCTCTTTAAACATAAACTTATAGGTAGAAACGAAATCGTAAATTCCTTTCATTTGTTCCTTGTTTTCCTATTTCTTGTACCCTTTCTTATAGTCTTAAGAATTGAATTCTTTAGTGTTGAGTTTTATACTTTGTTAGACATGTCCAATGTCGCTCCAACAAGGTTCTTACCATTTTATGTTGAATATTAAGTTTCAACTAGATGATCTTACCAGAAGCTTCTAAAGTTCTCTAAGCATCTATCTATTCGAATGTCTAGGGACTAGACTCATTCGAGAATTAAATGGACAAAGATATTAGGTTATTAACCATTGGTAAAGCTGAGCGTTTAAACTCAATGCTTTGTGATCTCAAAACTACATTGTATTTTGAATTCACAAGCACCAATCGGTTTGCCATTCGACTTTGATACTCGAAAACAACCATAAAAGTCGCTAAAAGAAACGTACATTTTTAAATTGCTCATTTTCTCTCATTTCCGTGAATCGTTCTTGGATTCACTACCAATCGAGGAAATTTATTGTTACCTTTCTAAAAGGATTTATTGCAGTGCAAGATATTTAATTATAAACAATAATTAAAACATACATTGAAGCATGCAAAGTCTAAACATTTATCATGAATAATAACTTGAAAATGAAAGCAATCATGCAATTTCAACAAGTCATTAGCATTTTATTCGAATTATGTGTTCCGGCAGGTGTGAATAAAATGATTCCAAGACCCTAAAACCATTGAAGAATTAAGCACAATTTGTCGACTCAATTCTAAAACATTTTAGGTAAGCAAAAGCCTTTTTGCTAATAGTCTAGAAACTACTCTTGGTTGATAGGTACGTCTAAGAACTTATTAGGTAAACCTACCGATTTTGCCACGACATAAAAGGACTCCTTACTTATATCGTTGAGTTTCACCAAAACTAACATGTACTCACAATTATTTGTGTACCTTGCCCCTTTAGGACCAATAAGTAACACCTCGCTGAGCGAAAACTATTACTAGATTGATGTAAAGGATATCCAAGCAAGTGTATATTTTGGCATGGCACCTTTTAATTCAATTTTTAAGTTTGGAACTTAAGGCTCTTACTATGTTGGTTAGATTTTAAGTGAACTAAAATCCTTAATCATGCAACATAATCAAGCTTTTGATCTCATGCATTTTAAGACATATTTAAAAGCAATAAATAACTTAAAACATGCATAAGATAAATGTGATCTAGTATGGCCCGACTACATCTTGAAGCTTTAACTTCAAAGTCCGTCTTGAAAATCTCCGTGGGAGGCACCATTTTCTTCAAATAGGATAAGCTATAATTAAAACTAATTACAACTATTTGATGGTACGCAGACCATATTTGAATTGAAAAACAACTTTGGTACTTTAGACCAATTACATTCAAATTAATGGTACGCAGACCATATTTTCTATCCTATTTGGGCCATACTAGTCACTTCATAACCTGCAAAACAGTACATATACAATATATACCATTCACCCATTCATTATCATGAATGGCCCACATAGCTGGTTAGTAAAACACATTATGCATCACATAAACATTTGCAGCAATTAATCAAGGGCACCAATAATCTACAAATTATTCAGTCCTTATTAATTCTAATCAAGTTGTTTTAACCTTAAGAATTTGTAGACCTAATCAAGAGTTTATGACTAAAAAGGGCTCCCACTTAAACCAATAAATTCATATGCTTTACTAATTTTAAACATAAAAATGTATTTCTAGTCTAACCGGAAACATACAAATTTAATTAAAATTTAAAGCTCATATAAATTTATAATTGAATCCAAAAAGTTTAATTTAATTTCAGTCGTATTTAAATTAATTCATGATTTTAATTTTAGTAAAATAATTAGAATAAATAAAATTTATTATAATTACAATATTCAAAATTAAAATCCAAGAAAATAATTTAAATTATTAATTTTAAAATTAATTAAAATTACGTAAACTGAAAATTTCAAAACGATCTAATCGCAACGCAACAATCCCACGCAACGCACGCCCATGGGCCACACGCACACATCCATCGCTGGCCATGTGCGCGCAGCCCATGCGCTGCGTCGCATCGCTGCTGCTCACCATCGCAAGGCATCACGCGAGCTGATGCTCGCTGCGCGCGCCAGCTCTCGATGCACGCGAGCCATCGCTCGCTGCGCTCGCTTGCCAGCGCTCGATCCATGCGAGCCATCGTTCGCTGCGCGCCTGCCTTTCCCGCACGCGAGCTTGCGCTCATCGCACGAGGCAGCAGTATGCGAGCGGCGCTCGCTGCGCGCGAGGCATCGACGCTGTGCGTAGCGCTCGTGGCACGCGAGCTTGCGCTCGCTGCGCGCGAGGCTCCGCATGCTTGCGCGAGGCAGTGCGCGCTGTGGCGCAGCACGCTTGCTGCCCAAACGCGACTGCTCGTGCCTTGCTCTCGCCCCTGCCCACACGCCCATTGCTCACAGCCCACGACACAAGGCAGGGCTGCTGCCTTGTGCTCGTGCACCATGCCCTTGCTCGCTGCATTCGTACCGCATGGGCGACGAGCTCCCTTGCTCGTCGTCGCATGCCCGCACTATACATCACCCCTTAAGGGTAACGCGTAGCGTCCATTGCTTTGTGCGTGCAAGTTATATGAGCGAGTCGCATAAAAATTAAAAATTTATATTCAAAATTAATGACAAATTAATAAATAATATTAATTTCATAATTTTAGGGCGAAAAATCGAAAATTTATTATTTAATTGATTTTCGATTAACATGGATTCAAGTCTAGGTCATAAAAATTTAAAATTTAACATAAATTTACAATTTTTATGGTGGTTTTTAATCATAGGTATCTAATTAAATTATAATTAAATATGAAAATCAAATTAATTCTAAATTATTCCAATTTTCAACAAATTAATCATAATTACAAATTAGATTGCATAATTAACAAGGCTAGGCATTCAAACTTGTTAAACATATACAGTAGGTCAATCGAAAATTCAAGATTTATCAACAAGAATCGCAAATATTTAATTTAACATCTTAAATTTACGAAATTTTGCATTCGAAAAACTAAAACCTCCGAAAAGTCATAGTTAGGCTTCGAATTTGAGAATTCTGGGTTCGGCCGAAAAATACTGTTTTTGTCAAAATTTTAGAATGCCTTTTCCATGCGGAATTGACACAAAAATCACTCGATTTGGATGAGTAACGAAGAAACTGCCGAAAAACTGCGTACGTATAATTAAATAAAAGCAATTTGCAATTAATTAACAATTACGAAAATTAATCACCCCTTTTAATTCTTGCAAATTTGTAATATTTAACCATGTTCATGCAATTTTGATTATGAAAATAATAAGAGGCTCGTGATACCACTGTAGGGTTATGATACATATGACAATTCATAAATCATGCGGAAAAACCATAAAGCCAGGAAAGCATATTATTTACACATAATCATTTAGCATAGTTTAGATGCATACACTTTGTTGCGTGCCCTCCCTAGCTGCGCCCGAACCGAACAAGAACAAGTCTTTAGGAATCCAAGTGTCGTCCCTCCGTAGATAGTCCACAGCACGTCCGGATCCGCCTTAAGCTTGACCAACTAGGATCGCCCTTAAGGTACTTAGAATTTTCGGCTATTGTAGGCAATTATGTGACTGAATTTTCGCTCTCAAAAATCACTTTGAATACTTGAATACATCAATTGTTGTCTATAAATTATGACCCTAGGCACCTATTTATAGAGGTATGGAAAAGGAACTGGAATCCTATTAGGATACGAATTAATTAAACTAGAATCCTAATAGAATTCTTATTTAATTAATTCATCCTTTTAGGTTTAGGAATTTAATCATATGTCGAAACCTGATAGCTTTAGGATTCTTATAGCATACAAACACACACACGCACGCACAGCAGCCCACGAGGGGCGCCATGCGCGCGCGCGCAGCCCGCGAGCTCGCAGCCCATTGCCACGAGGCCCACACGCTGCCGCAGCCTTGGCGCGCGCTGGGCCTGCCTTGCGGTGGGCCTGGCGCAGCCTTGGCTGGTACGTTGTGGCGCGCTGGCTTGCTGGGCGATGGCCCGGCTTCGTGCTGGGCCTTCGTCTGGCAGGCCTCGTCCGATGCTAATTCGTACGATACGCTTCCGATTAATTTCCCGATTCCGGAATTCATTTCCGATACGAACAATATTTAATATTTCCGATTCCGGAATTAATTTCCGTTTCGAACAAATATTTAATATTTCCGTTTCCGGAATTATTTTCCGATTCCGATAATATTTCCGATTCTGACAATATTTCCGTTTCCGGCAATATTTCCTATTCCGGCAATATTTCCATTTCCGATAATATTTTCCGATACGAACCATGTTTCCGTTTCCGGCAACATCTACGACTTGGATAATATTTATATTTCCGATACGATCCATATTTCCGTTTCCGGCAATATCATCGTTTCCGGAGTTTTCATTTCTTGCCTGTGACGATCTCAGCTCCCACTGAAACCAAGATCCGTCGATTCCGAATATCCATAGATGGAGTATTTAATGCCATTAAATACTTGATCCGTTTACGTACTATTTGTGTGACCCTACGGGTTCAGTCAAGAGTAAGCTGTGGATTAATATCATTAATTCCACTTGAACTTAAACGGCCTCTAGCTAGGCATTCAGCTCACTTGATCTCACTGAATTATTAACTTGTTAATTAATACTGAACCGCACTTAACATAGAATGCATACTTGGACCAAGGGCATTATTTCCTTCAGGTCAAAGCCAAGAAATGAATACTCCGGAAACGATGATATTGCCGGAAACGGAAATATGGATCGTATCGGAAATATAAATATTATTCAAGTCGTAGATGTTGCCGGAAACGGAAACATGGCACGTATCGGAAAATATTATCGGAAATGGAAATATTGCCGGAATCGGAAATATTGCCGGAAACGGAAATATTGTCAGAATCGGAAATATTATCGGAATCGGAAAATAATTCCGGAAACGGAAATATTAAATATATGTTCGAAACGGAAATTAATTCCGGAATCGAAAATATTAAATATTGTTCGTATCGGAAATGAATTCCGGATTCGGGAATTTAATAGGAAAGCGTATCGTACGAATTAGCATCGGACGAGGCTTGCTAGACGAAGGCCCAGCACGAGGCTAGGCCAAACGCCCAGCAAGCCGCACGCCAAGTGCTCGACCAGGCCCAGCCAAGCAAATGGCGGGCGCGCACGAAGCCCATGGTCTGCGAGGCCGCATGCGCTGTGCGCTCGGCGTGGGCCGCAACGCCTGCGTGCGGGCGTGCATGCGTGTGCATGTGCTCGTGTTCGTAACGAATCCTAATCCTATCGGAATTCGTGCATTGATAAAATCCTAATCCTAAAAGATTAAATTTATTATTTAGAGTTCTAATAGGATTATAATTAATAAATCCATATCCTAGTAGGATTATAATTCCTTTCCATAAATTCTATAAATAGGTGCCTAGGGTCACATATTTACATAGAGATTTGAAGTATTCAAAAGGTAAGATTTTTAAGCAAAAATCAGCCAAACACTTGCAACCCAAAATAGCCGAAAATCCTAAGTAACCTTAAGGGCGATTCTAGTTGGTCAAGCTTAAGGCGGATCCGGACGTGCTGTGGACTATCTACGGAGGGACGACACTTGGAGTCCTAAAGACTTGTTCTTGTTCGGTTCGGGCGCAGCTAGGGAGGGCACGCTACAAAGTGTATGCATCTGAATTATGCTAAATGATTATGTGTAAATAATATGTTTCCTGGCTTTATGGTTTTTCCGCATGATTTATGTTTATTCATATGTATCATAACCTAACAAACCTTGTTCCTTAAGCTTGACCAAATCCTCCTTCCACCGACAATGACTCAACTCTAAAGGGTCAAGAGGGCTTTTAGGGCGTAACGTAGGCTAGGGGTAAGGTGTGGAATAAATTTGGCAATTTGGTGCTCATACCTAAAGTGAAGTGCAATGAGAACTCAACTCAAGCATAATCAACCAAAAACATACTTTTCCACTTATTTGGGGCACCCCCAAGCTTATTCAACAACAATTCTAAACTACAACTCTTTTTGCATTTTTTTTTCTTGATTTGATTTTCCTCTTTTTACGTTTCAAATGAAACTTTTCATGCCTTGTTTTTCTCTATTTTTGGCTTATTTTTTTTTTTTTCAAAATTTAATTCTATATTTTTTTGCTTTTTGCATCAATTATTCACTATGTACAACATTCTTCCAAGACTTTACCATTCACACCAAACAACATTCGTTCCTCAATTTTGCATAATCAATCCAAAACATCAAGCATCATAACTCAAAGCTTCACTATCACTTCTAAGGGTGAAAACAAAACAAAGGCTATTAGGCTTGTATTGTGCTCATAAGAAATGAAGGGTCAAGGCTCAAATGGCTAGCAATGGGGCAAGTGCAAACAAAAACATATGAGAAAAATAGAAAATAAAGTTCTAAACTAAAAAGAAAAATAGTCACCGAAAGAAATGCCTCTATCGTCCCCTAAAGTAGTTCGGTCGCGGTCTCGGGAAGGAAAAGGTCAAACTCGGGAGACAAGAAAGTCAATGCTAAGGATCCATGCCACTCAATGAATATATATGTGTTTGGGCTTATTTTTGAACATGAATCTCACAAGGGAGCAAATACCATTCTCTCCGGCTTCAAATCACTAGAGAATTCAACACCATCTTACCACAAGCCAAGAGTTCATGACGCATGCTACCCAAAGTTCAACCAACTTTCTTGACACCAAATCCTAGACTCGACCCAAGACATTAAGAACCGTGTAAAAATCTACCAACTAGGAATAAAAGCATTCTAATCTACAAGTTCCAATTTTATATGCCCCAATCAAGAATATTGCCTAAGAAAACCTAGATAACTTGCGTTGACGAAAAAGAAATCAAAACAAAAAGAAAAGGAAGAAAATAAGAAAACACACCAAAAAGGAAACAAAAAGAAACAAACACAAAGAAAAAGAAGAGAAACTAAAAATCAAACTAAAAAAAACAAAGAAACAAGCATGTAATGGTATGATTTCAAAGCAATGAGCATCAACAAGTAGGCATCCACAAACAAAACTCCCCCCAAGCTAGAAGTAGGCCATGTCCTCAAGGCCTAAAACTAAGCAAGGAGGGGCACAGCTACCCATCCAACCAAATGCCCCAACATGATGTATGCCCGCCCCCAAAAGAATGCATAAGAGTCGGAAGGATGTTACCGGAAGTATCGTGGGAGCAAGTCCCGCAAAGAACCGTTAAAACCCGAACAAACTCACCAAAAATGGACGGACAAGGCACAAGGTGGAAAGTGAGAACCCACCGCAAAGAATCATACCAAACAAATTGCTCAAAAACCGCGGGGTGCCTCCCGGTAGCGCTCGTTTAACGTCATTAGCTTGACGAATCCCCCCAAATTCATGGGGGGTCATGGAGATATATGGAAGCAATGGAACCAATGGGATCGCCTAAGTAATAATGCTTGAGGCGATGACCATTCACCTTGAAAGGAGCCGTACTATTATTCCGGATCTCAATAGTACCGTGCGGGAAAACCCGAACAACAATGAAAGGACCGCTCCACCGGGACTTGAGTTTACTAGGAAACAACTTCAACCGCGTCTTATAAAGGAGGACTTTCTCTCCCTCCTTGAACTCTCTCTTCTCGATCCGAGCATCATGATATTGTTTAGACCGGGCCTTGTAGATGCTCGCCGAGTCATAAGCATTCATGCGGAGTTCCTCCAACTCATGAAGGTCAAGCAAGCGCCTCTCTCCCGCACAAGTCAATTCGAAATTCAGGGTTTTGATGGCCCACATAGCCTTGTGCTCAAGTTCCACCGGTAAGTGCGCCATTTTGATAAGCGTATTTTCCGTCGTTGTAGAAAACCACCTATGCAAACAATATTTATAAAACCACTTCAACTACCGGCAAGCGGTAAGCAAAGGGATCGTCCCAAAGAAACGGTGAATTATTGAATTGGAAGTCAATCTAGTTCGATCAAAGATTTGTTTTGAATTGTCACTTTTTAAGAGTCTAAAAACAAATAAAGAACTATGCAAAATTGAATCAAGAAAGGGAAACGTTAGGGAGTCGGGGATAGCCAAGGGAAACCGGGGGAAATCAATTCAACTATTTAGCAATGGTGATCATGCAACGAAATGGTGATTAGGCAAATGGCATCTAAAGACGAACCCGCCACCTCTCGGATAGGGAACGCTAAGCGTCTAATCCACGGAAGAGATTTCGCCTAATCCTAGACTAAACTAACTAGCATATAATAGGTACCGCCATTTGATCAACACAAGATAGGCCCACAATGTCTTGCCAAACCTATCCTATGGTTCCACGGAAATCTAATCGAATAGAATTTGCAACTACCACTCAACTAGCATGGATTTCCTATCATCAAATCTTATTTAATCACATGAATCAACCAACAATCAATAATCTATTTCCTCTAATTCATCCCCTAGTTTCTCCCCTTTCCCTAACCTAAAACTACTCACTAATCATCCTAACAATCAAGCTATCCATTAGTTCAAAACTAGCTAGCATGAAATTAAAGGAGAAGAAGTAGAGAATTGGAAACTCAATTGCACAATCAAATCAAAAACTGAAAATCAAAGTAACAAGCAAAATTGAAATCAAGAACTCAAGGTATTGAGGAATTGCAAAACAATTATCAACTAAGCAAGTGCAAGAATTAAAGAACTAAGAATTCAATTGCATAAAGAAGAGAAGAGTTGAAGAAAATTACTGAATTGATGCTTGGAATTAAAGAGTTTCTCTCTCTAGATTGAAGAACAAAATCACAAAACCTCTAAAAATGTATTTCTGAAAAATGAAAGCGTAAAAAATGAAAGCGTAAATTGAAAATAATAAAAAATCCTATTTATACTAAACCCCAAAAATAAGAGATTTAAACTCAAAAACTGAATCCCACGCAGCCGTGCGAACGGGCAGACCCAGGTGCGATCGCATCGGTGCGATCGTGCTGTGCATATATGCGAACGGGCCCTACGACGATTCTTCTCCTTCGTGTCGTGCGAACGTGCCCAACAACAGTGCGATCGCACGGCTGTAACTTTGTAATTCTCAGAAAATCCTCATGTGCTCGCACAGGAAATCCGTGCGAGCACACGGAAATTCCGTGCGAACGACGATTCTGTGGTGCGAACGGGCTACATCCCTTGGAGTTCCTGCCTCCTTTTTGCGGATTCGTGCAAACACACACATTTGGGGCACGAGCGCACACACTGCCTTGACTTTGGAGCCAACTTTGTAGACCCGTGGGAGCGCACGTAAATTCCGTGCGATCGCACAGGACCTGCTCGAGCAAATCTCAGCTATTTTCCATCATTTTCAACATTATTACCTGAAAATCTCAAAGATGGAAAAAGGGAATAAAAAATGCAGCAAAACTATATAAAACTATAAAAAAAAAAGCATAATAAAACTCTATAAAATCCTAGCCTAGAGCGACATAAATGCCGCTCATCACCCAACCCTAATCTAATATGTGTTCTACAATTTTCCTTTCAAAATGATTAGTAAACTTGACACTTTTGCTCTCAAAAGTGTCACTTACAACAATCACATTTCTATGATTCAAATACAAAGTTATGGATTCCATGATGTTTAAGGTTGTTTGTAATCACTTCCTTAAACTAGAATCATTTTCAAGATATGAAGCAAATCAAAGGTGAGGCCTTTTTAACATTTAAAGGTCTAATCTTTGAGATTCAAGACTCCTCATTTCAATATTCAAGTACAAGTTTTATTTTCAAGATTCTATGATGTTTAAGGTTGTTTGTAATCACTTCCTTAAACTAGAATCATTTTCAAGTTTTGGAGCACATCAAAGGTGAAACCTTTTTAACAATTAAAGGTCTAATCTTTGTGATTCAAGACTACTCATTTCAATATTCAAGGGCAAGTTTCATCTCTCACCAAGGTGCATGATTAAGGTTGATCTTAAAAAGGCATATGACTCCATTGAGTGGAGCTTCTTGGTAGATGTGATGAGAAGCTTAGGGTTCCCTGATTTGTTCATTGATTGGATTGTTGCTTGTATTTCTTCTGTCACTTATAGTATCTTGCTCAATGGTAAACCTTGCCCTCCCTTTGCTGCTAAAAAGGGGTTAACACAAGGGGATCCATTATCCCCTTTCTTATTTGCCCTGGGAATGGAGTACTTATCAAGAAACCTGATGCAATTGAAAAATGATCCAAATTTCAATTTTCACCCTAGATGTGAAAGATTGAACATTACTCATCTGATGTTTGCAGATGATCTTCTTTTGTTTGCTAGAGCAGACATTCTCTCTGCATCTATGATGTTCCAGAAATTCTTGCTCTTTTCTAAAGCTTCTAGTTTAAAAGCCAATTTGGATAACAGTAACATATATATTGGTGGAGTTTCAGTGGCTGTTCAACATGAGATTTTGCACACATTGAACATGCCTACTGGTGATTTTCCATTCAGATATCTGGGTGTTCCCTTGACCACTAAAAAGTTGTCCTATATTCAGTGTAAACCACTGATTGATAGAGTTCTTGCTCGAGCAAAATGCTGGACTAATAGGTATCTGTCATATGCAGGCAGGCTATAGTTGGTGAGAACTTTCCTGTTGAGTTTGCAATCTTTCTGGTGCCAGATATTTGTTATTCCAAAGAAAGCTATAAAGGAAATTCAAAGGTACTGCAGGCTGTTTCTTTGGACAGGTGACACTGTTGCCTCAAAAAAGGCTTTAGTTGCATGGGATACCATCTGTTTGCCAAGATCAGCAGGAGGTTGGAACATTAAAGATATGGTACTTTGGAACAAAGCAGCCATCTGCAAGTTGCTATGGGCTATTGCTCACAAGAAAGATAAACTATGGGCAAGATGGGTGAACAGCTACTATGTGAAAAACAAGCCTTTGGTGGGATTGCATTGTCCTACCAACATGTCTTGGTCTTTGAAGAAGATTTTGGAAGGAATTGATTTGATTGAGCAAGTGGGAGGCTAGTCTGCAGTGATGAAGCATGGGAAGTTTTCTATTAAACTTATGTACCAGAAGCGTAGTGGCACTCATGCCAAAGTCCCTTGGAGGAGATTAACTTGTCACAATCAGGCTACACCAAACAGTCTGTTCATTCTATGGATTGCTATCTGGAAAAGACTTCCTACCTTGGACAAGCTGCTGCAATGGAATATAGTATCAGCCAGTTTGTGTCCTATGTGTCAAGTTGGTTCTGAATCAATGGAGCATATATTTTTTGACTGTCAGTTTTCAGCTCAAGTCTGGCAGATGGTTCTGAAACTTTTGCAGTTTGCAAGGAGACCTGTTGGTTTTACTGATGAACTGAAGTGGGTGCTTAAAAGCTGTAAAAGAGGTGGTAATAGGCATAAACTGTTGAGAATGTTCTCTGCTGAGAGTGTGTATTCCTTATGGCTAAATAGGAATGATCAAGTGTATAACAAGCATTGTAAAAGCCCCACTGAGCTGTTTAGAGAGATTCAGTTTAGGGTAGCTAGTAGGCTTTCTGATGAGCTTTGTTCTTATTTACTAGAACTTGGTGTTTAGTTGAGCTGTTGTTCCTGCTCAGGAGGTTTGTGTGGCCTAGTGGTTTGTGCTTGTAATGGGCTGTTGCCTTTCTCTCCTTTTGGTAATAAAATCTTTAATTGCCAAAAAAAAGGTTGTTTGTAATCACTTCCTTAAACTAGAATCATTTCAAGTTATGGAGCACATCAAAGATTAAACCTTTTGAACATTAAAAGGTCTAATCTTTGAGATTCAAGACTCCTAAGTTCAATATTCAAGATTCAATGTTTCAAGTTTAATTTCTAAATGCCCAAAATCTAAGATACTTTTGGATGAGCAACTTGTCTTAAAGTTGAGATTTTTAGAATTGAATCCGTGTCGGACGCACTAATTATTAAGTAGTCGTTTGGCGTTCGGATCTCAAATACAATAGTTAAATTTCAATATTGCATCTTTTCAATTATGCACTTCAATACCGCAATTTCAATAATGCCTTTCAATATTTCACTTCAATTTCGCACCTTTATTATTTGCTATTTCAATTCCACATTCTTTACTCATCTCACTTTGAGATGATGTGGTTTTGTACGCACTTTCAATCATTCCTTTATTTATTATGATGTTGCTTTACTTGTTTATTGCTTTCATCACCTCTCATGTTAAATACAACAAAATGAAAAGTTACACCACGCTTAACAAAGATAATTTCTTGGACAAACCGGCTTTAGGTTCCCTTAAATTAACTTTAAAGCAAAGTGATCACAATACAAGTAGAAATTCTATGTCCTAAAATTCCAAGTTCAAACCCACATAGTGTCATGACTAGGGTTATTCGAAAATGCTCTTTGCTATGCACTCGAATACGATTTTTAAAGCACGTGGAATAAGCATTTTGTTCCCTTGCCGGATATCACCCATCCGTTTCTAAGATTCAATGCCTTATCCACTAAAGATTCAACTTTGGTCTTTACAAACGGGACCCTTAAAATTGTTTGGTGGCGACTCCTTAGAAATCCAAAAACATACGAAGCCCATTTCCCGTAGGGGAAAAGTACGAAAAAAACCCCCTACAGGCATTTGTACTCTGCTGGAGGTATTGGCAGCCAGGTGCCTTTCACATGCCCCTGGTTCTTATTTCGGAGCGAGTAGCTCCCAGCCTTGTAGTGTAGAATTTTGGGCTACTGGCATGAGATGGAGCTGATGCGCCAAGCCTATGATTTCGAGATGCAGCGCCGATTTATGAAGATTCCACGGCCTTATCAGTATCCTCCGTATCAGTAGGGAACTCAGTGGCCTTCCGGTACCCTTTGCATTTCGGAGCAGGAGCCAGCTACCCCTAGGACAGAGCTAGACCAGGATCTGGAGCGCTGTATGAGCAGGAGCAGGAACAAGGAGCCTGTGATTGAAATTGCGGCTGATGATGACTCGGACGGATCCTGCATGGCAGCGAGTTTCATCTTTGCCTTGATTGGATTTTTTTATGAGGATGTTTGTATGGATTTTTGTAGCTTGTAGTTGCATTTGTATTTGTATGCTTCGTATTTGGATTTTGTATTGTTTGGAATTTTAGATTTTTTTTGTATGGCTTGAATTTTGTATGTGTCTTTGCAGGGTTTGAATTGAATTTCGTATGCGTTGTGTATGCTTTTCCAATTTGTAGCTAAATGTATGCATGCAAAATGAAAAAAAAATTACCCATTTTTTTTGGTGTACATACCAACTATAAGCCCCCACTTTGACTGAGGTTTTTTGGTTAGAAAAAGCGCAAGTCAAAGTATATTCAACTCTTGCTTATACACATGCTGATTCTAGCAAAAATTTGCCCATTTTTTCGGGTGTACATACCCACTATAAGCCCCCACTTTAACTGAGAGCGCAAGTCAAAGTATATTCAACTTTTGGTTATGCCTATGCTGACTCGACTTAGGACGCCGATCTTGGACTAGAATGCTTTGAATTTTGAACAAATCGACCAAAAATTGACCCGAAGTGCTGATTCGGACTGCTTGAATTTGCGCGGCTTGCGGCTTTTTGGAATCTTCTGCATGAATTATTGGGGTTGCACTTAGCTGTCTAAAGCTATAAAGAGCGCGTACTTGGAATCATAAAGGGGACGTTGAGCTCGTCCTTGTTGCAGGCCCTACGCCTGGTTTTTGTATAAATAGGTAGCTTTCCGGATCATATTTTTGCACCAATTCTTCTCTGCTCTTCTTTTCCTTCTACGTCTTCACAAAAAGAAAGAAAATGTCTATATCCTTTGAAAACGCCTGAACTCTTGGCTTGGTTCGTTAGGAAAATTGGAGAAAAGGGAGCTTGATGGCATGCTTCTTGGGGTGCTTGCCTCTTTCCGGTTTGTGAAACTTGACATGCATTTCATTCTTGCTTCCTTGGAGGCTTGGGATCCGATCCACCACGTTTTCCACTTTAGAAATAACGAGGTATATCCCCTCCCTGAAGAGTTCAGTGCTATATTGGGGTGGCCCCTTATGATAGAGCCTTGTATGCCTAGTGTTGAAGAACACTTTTACTTGGCTTTTGAGAGGTATTTGGGCTTGAAGCCCCCACTCTTAAGTCTTGTTGTATATGGCCGAGGGGTGGATTTGTCCCTCCTTGTCACTTACTTTGCTGGGCTTGACGTCCCCAAGGTTTTCCACTTGAGGGCCTTGAGTTATTGTATCTTTGCTCGCTTCCTCTTTTTGAAGCAGTGGTTTGGCAATGGCGATGCCTCCTGTAGCGGGGTTTTTTGTGTCAAAACTTGTTTCCCTTTCTACAAGAGGGGCGGTTCTTTAGAAAACCGTAGAATTTTTGTACCTCGAAGGAGTCGCCACCAAACATTTTTTAAAGTCTCGTTTGGAAAGACCGCAAGTGACTTTATGTTGGATAAGCCCTTGAATCCTTGAAACGTGTGGGTGAGATCCGGGAACGGGAACAAAAATTCTTATTCGGCGAGCTTTAGAAATATTCAAGTACGTTGGCACAACATTGTTTTCGAAAATAAACCCTAGATTAGACTATGTGGGTTTGCATTAAGAGCAAATTGAATCTCTAATTGTATGGTGGTCACTTTGCTTTAAAGATTAATTTAAGGAACCTAAGGCCGGTTTTTCCAAGAATATCTTTGTTAAGCGTGATGTAACCTTTGTATTTTGTTGTATTTAGCATGTTAGTGATGAAAGCGATAAAGCAAATAAAGCAACATCACAATACTAAATAAAGTGCGGAATTAGTAAATACAAGACCCCCTAGAAAAAGACTAGGGAGTAGGTCCACATTTCCTAGAAATGGACTACGCAAGTAAAGACGCTGAATTAAAAGTGCGGTATTGAAATTGCGGTATTGAAAGTGCGATATTGAAAGTGCGATATTGAAATTGCGATATTGAAAGGTGCGATATTGAAATTGCAATATTGAAAGGTGCATAATTGAAATTTGTACTTGGGCATATGAGATTCGAACGCCAAGCGGCTCCTTAAAAATAAGTGCGCCCGACACGAATTCAAAGCCAAAAATCTCGCCTTGGGAGAGGTTGCTCAACCCAAATGTCCTAGATTTTGTATGGTAAACTTTGAACTTGAAAGCTTGAATATTGTAGTTTTGAACTTGAAATGATTGAAACTTGAACTTGAAATGATTGAAACTTGAACTTGAAATGATCCTAGTTTAGGGAAATAACTATGAATAACCCTAAACATGGTAAGATCTTGAAAATTGAAAACTTGAACTTGTATATTAAAAATGGGGTTTTGAATCTCAAAAGACTAAACCTTTAAATGTTAAAAGGTGTTATCTTTGATTACCCCATGTTTGATGGTGATTCTAGTCCAAGAGGTGATTGAAAACAACTTGGACATCCTTGAATCTTTTTAAAATTGTATTTTGTATTTTGGAAAAGTTTGTATTTTTGGAAAACATGTGTGATTGTTGCAAGTGGTGTTGTTAAATGATTAAAAACACCAACTTGCTAATCATTTAGAAATCAAAGTAACATAGTAGATTAGAATGGGATTCGGATTCACCTAGTTAGATTTAGGCAAGAGCTCCCAATTGCTTTTTTGAATTTAGGAATTTTGTATGTGTTTTTGAGGAGTTTTTGAGTTGTATTTTGAGGCGTAATGTCGAAATTACGACGTTGTATTGTTGTTCTCCCCTTATTATGCTGAAAATGAGGGGTATTTATAGAAGGAATTGGTGCAAGGCACCAACACACGTCAGCGCAGGGCGCTGGTCCAGCGCTGGGCGATGGTGACGTGGCTTAAATGCCGCCAAAGCAAGGACGGGGAATCGTCCTTGTTTTGTCTTGTAGTGTTGTACCTATTGTACGAATAGTACTAGGTTTCGCATTTTGTATTTGCTTGGAGGTTAAGGCATCGTTTAGCGTCTAAAAACAAGCCTTTCTCGGGTTTTTGAATTCCGGTTTTACGGGACGGGGCTCGGCATGCTCGGTTTTGTGGGTCGGCGCCCGAATTTGACTTGCCTTATATGATTTTGATTGAAAAAGGCCTAGTAAAACCAATGGGATGGTCTACTAGATGAGATTGTACTTGGATTTTGAAATTGATTTCGGAGAATTGTATTTTGTACCGAGAACCGAAAGGGGAACGATCTCGGGGGTTGGATTTTGGATCTTGAATTTGGAAATTTTCTTAGCAATTGGGATTTCCGCCTGAAGTTACTCCAATCACCTAACAAGGATAATGGTATCGTCATCATCCTAAAGGGGAGACACAAATTAGGTGTCTACAAAAGCCCCCACTTTGACTCAGCGTTCGGTTAGGAAAGCGCAAGTCAAAGTATTTCGAAAGCGACGGAGAATGATCAAGATGTTCTGCAATCAAGACCACTCTTTGTACGCCGGTACCTGCATAAAACAGGCGTTAGAAAAAAGGATAGAGTCTACCTCGGTGCGGTTAGTGATGACTCCGGTTTGTACTTGTGCCTTTCCGCCTTCAGTTCAGGACGGAGCTTGGCATCGAAAATTTTGAATTTTTGACTCTTGAATTTTTGAATTTGAATACCCGGAGTTGATCCGTTGGGATGTGCTTTGCTGTGGATAAGAGCTTTTTACTGGCCCTTAGAGTTTTGTAATTTCGACTGACTTTCCCGGAGCTTGGGTCCGTTGGGAGTTGGGCGCCTGAGTCGTTGTATTTTTTGGACTTTGTATTCTTGAAATATTCATCTGTTTGCACTTGGAGATACAAGCGTATACCCGTATATTCGATGGATGGTTCGATGTGACGTTTGATGCTTGGTGCGGAAGACCGTAGCAGCAAAGGACGTGCAATCAGCACGGGAGACCGCGCGCGCTACAGGTTCGCGCATACAGCAGGGCAGCGCAGTGCGCTGGGGCGGTGCCTGGCGCGGGGCTGAGCTATAAAAGCTCCCCTTGCCGTGCCATTTTGAGGCACACTCTCTTGAATTCTTTGCTCTTTTCTCTCTCAAAGATCGATTAGGCTCTTCCATGTAAGTATTTCATGTTTTTGCTTATTAAATAACTCTAGGATTGCATGTAGTTTTGATCTTCTCGTACTTTGAAATTTGTATGCTTAAGCTTTTTGAATCTTGTAGATGACTGTTTGATAACCACTTGAACTTAAACGGTTGGAACTTGTAGATTTGAATCTTTTGAAATTTCTTGAAAGTATGTTTTTGTATCGGCTTCGACATGGATAGCCTAGGCGTTGATGTAGAATTTGTATACCTGCTTCGGCGCGGGTAGCCTAGGCGTTGGTGTAGAACTTGTATACCTGCTTCGGCGTGGTTAGCCTAGGCGTTGGTGTAGAACTTGTATACCTGCTTCGGCGTGGGTAGCCTAGGCGTTGGTGTAGAACTTGTATCTTGAATTAGAGGTCCACTGGGATTTGTCTTGAATTCTTGGCTTTGTATAGGCCAGTATAGGATAGCCCCCAGTTTAGGATTTTGACACTTTGTATGCTACTTGATTTAGTATGCCTCATCACACTCGGAGGAAGCTCGTTGAATCATCTGTGGTTCGAAGCGGCTGCAATAAATGCGCCAGGTGGGGGTATGGTTCCCCGAGATGCGCCTGCTTTCCCTGGTACTGGTTGGATCCCTTCCGACCTGGTGTTTCGGCCGGATTGGCACTTGTCTCAGCGGCCTCGCGCTGGCATGGTGAGTCTTGTACTGTGCTTTGAATTTGTATCTTGTAATTGTATAGGTTTTGAGCTAACTCTTTCACCTGTAGGCCGATGGAAAGCCATTCCGTACCTACTGGTCCTTGGTGGAGGTTCAGAGGGCCTTTAAAGCTCTTCGTGCTGATGAGGAAGCTATGGAGATTTGGTCGCAGATGGGCCTGGCCGATTTCTGGCGTACCATGGGAGGTTCTTCGAAGAGAATGGGGATTAAAAACCGTTTGCGGGCTTTGTTAGAGCGGTGGTGGGATACCACCAACACTTTCCACATGGCATGGGGGGAGATCGCTATTACCCCTTTTGAGTTTGCTATGATTACAGGTCTTCCTTTTTCTGAGAGGAATGTGACCTTTGATTCTGAGCTAACGTGGCGCTCGACCGCTGCCAGGGACTTGCTCGGCCCTGTTGTTGACTTGTCAGATGATGATGCTCACGCTTCCGTGAAGGTGATTGTGGAGGCTATCTGTGGTGGGGGTGTGTCCGCGGAGCAGAGGGTTAAGCTCTTCTTCCTAGCCTTGGTGAGCAGAGTGATGGCCCCGAGTAGGAACAGTCGGGTGCACATCAAATTCTTCTCCGCTTTGCGGGACTTGGGATCTGTTTCGAGCTATAACTGGGTGGCTTGGCGTACAACCACCTTTTGTATGAGATGAAGCGGGCCTCCCGGACTGCATTGGGGAATGACCCGAGCATGGCTGCTCTGTGGAGCGTGCCGGAGGTATTTGAGACTCCTTGTACTTTGTACTTTGTACTTGTATGCTTGTATTTTGTACTCGACTGATGTTTTGCTTGTTCCTTGAAAGATTTGGATCTATGAGCACTTTCCGACCTTGGCGCCGGAGCGTACTAGAGATGCGGCTTACTCGTATGCTGCCTCTTGGATAGGAGCGGTGCGCGTGGGTGCGTCTTTGGCGGCTTCTTGCAGGGCTTGGAGAGTTCTATCCGTTGAAGATGTAATCTTTTGTACTGTTTTGCTCTCTTGTATTTGTATTTGTACTGTTGCCTGAGTTGTTTGCTTTGCAGGTGGTATGGCGTCCTTTTGCCAACGCGGTTATACCTGTCTCGGCAGCTCGTGCTCATTTCCTGTCTGGGCGACGGGTTTTTCTTCCAGGGGTGTACCGCCATATGTGGTATCTGGGGGAGCGAGTGTCCCTTCAACACCATTCGGGGAGTAGGCTTGTCCCCAAGGATCCACCGGAGTCCATGCTGGCTCTGGATGAAGATCTTGCCCGGCTCTATGCGGAGGCTAGGGGCGAGGCTGTTTGCCGCTCTTGGAGGGAGTTTGTACACAGGAAGGGGAGCTATGACGACTTCCTGAGGAGGCTGGCTCCACCAATACGCTTCGTACTGCCGGTGAGCTTTGAACCTTGTATCTTGTATTCTTGTATTCTTGTATTCTTTTATTCTTGTATTCTTGTATTCTTGTATTCTTGTATTCTTGTATTCTTGTATTCTTGTATTGATTGGATGATTGTATGATTGTATGATTGTATGTTGGAGGAGGAGGTTGATCATGAGGACATTCCTCATGCTGATAGGATCCTCCTCTATGAGAACTCGGACGGGGAAGAGGTGGTGGAGACCATTCCTTAGGCTTCTCCTCCGCACCGGAAATCATATGATGCTGTACCTGCGCATTACGCCCCTGTAAGTACTGTTGCATTTTTGAAACTGTTTGTAACTTTGTATGGGAAAATTGATCTTGAATTTTGTATGCAGGCGCCTCGGGTGAGAGTGAGTCGCTGGATGCTCTTGCTTGATTCTTGGAAGAGACAGTGTGCCAAGCTGACCCGGAAGCTTTCTGGCCGGAACAGAGAGGTATCTCACTTGATCTTGAAACTTGTATACTGGAAATTCAAACTGGGAAATTGATTCCTGAAATTGTATTTGTATAGGAGCGTCGTCGAGACCGTAGAGATTCCATTGACAGAGAACCCCAGGCGGAGACGTCCTTGAGGCAGGAGGGGCCGAGCTTGGATCTGGGACAGGGGTCCTGTGCTGGTGCTCATCAGAGGCATTCTGATGCTGAGCGGGGAGCTTCCCCTTTTGCACATTTTGATCCTACCAGGCATTCATTTGGAGGTGCTAGCGGTTCACGACCCTTTGTTCCTCCTTCCGGTTACTACTTCGGAGGAAGTGGCCCTCAGCCTTGGGGTGCAGGTTCATGGGTTTGCTATGCGGAGATGGAGAGGATGCGTCAGACTCAGATGTTTGGGTCGTACCCGTATATGCCGATGCCGCCGCCTTATCAGTATTCCTCTTTTCAGGAGGGAGTTCATCCCTCAACTGGCACACTTCGTATCTCGGAGATCCTAGTACCCCTGGGACGGAGCTGGATCGGGAGCTGGAGCGCCTTAGGAGGCGTAACAGGGACAAGGCACCCGTGATTGATGTCTCTGCTGGTGATGATTCAGACTAACCCTGCATGGTAGCGAGTTCCAGCTTGCCTGGGTTGATTTTATATAGGCTGGATTGTATTGTATTTGTGTGGCTTGACACTTGAATTTTGTATGGTTGAATTGGCTTTGAACTTGAATTGGTTTGAAGTTTTTTTAAGATTGGCTTTGTATGTTTGAATTCTTGAAATTGTATGCGTTGTGTGTGCCTTGAAATTTTGTAGCTATATGCATGCATGATAAATTTGCAAAAAATTTGAAAAAATTTGCCCATTTTTTCGGGCGTATATACCCACTATAAGCCCCCACTTTGACTGAGGTTTTTTGGTTAGGAAAAGCGCAAGTCAAAGTATATTCAACTCTTGCTATGCATATGCAGACTCAACTTAGGACGCCGATCTAGGACCAGGATGCTTGAATTTTGAAATGACCCGAAATCTGCCCGAAGCGTTGATCCGGACTGCTTGAAGTTGTGCGGTTTGCGGCTTTGGAAACTTGAATAATGGAGGTTGTACTCTGCTGCCCGAAGCACTAAAGAGTGTGTACTCGGAGTCATAAGAGAGGACGATGGCCTCGTCCTTAGATGCAGGCTCCTGCGCCTGGCGCCCGTGGGCTGTCGTGCAAGCCGACTCTTGTATAAATAGGGAGCTTGTTGGATCATTTCTTGCATCAATCCTTCCCTGATATCATTGCATACTGCTTCCTCTCGAAAATAAAAGGAAATATGGCTGTGTCCTTTGAGAGTGCCTTGAACTCGTGGCTTGGTTGGCTAGGCAAATTGGAGAAAAGGGAGCTTGATGGCATGCATCTTCGGGTGCTCGTCTCTTTCCGGTTTGTAAAATTGGATTTGCACTTCATTCTTGCTGCTCTGGAGGCTTGGGACCCGAATCATCATTTCTTCTGTTTTGGCAATAATGAGGTATGTCCCCTCCCTGAGGAATTTAGTGCTATATTAGGGCGGCCCTTGATGCTGGAGCCATGCATGCCTAGTGTTGAAGATCACTTTTTCTTGAGTTTTGAAAGGTATTTGGGCTTGAAGCCCCCACTTTTGAGTGTTGTTGTATATGGCAGAGGGGTGGATTTCTCCCTCTTTGTCACATACTTTTTTGTGCTTGATGTTCCCAAAGTATTTCGCCTGAGAGCCTTGAATTTTTGTATATTCGCTCGCTTTCTCTTTTCGAAACAGGGGTTTGGCAATGGTGATGCCTCCCTAATAGAAATTTTAGAGCAGTTTGCTAATGGTCGGGACCCAATGCCGCTTGTGATTGGGGAAACATTGATGGGCCTTGATATGCTGAAGTCGGACCCCTCTTCCTTGCCATCGGGAAGTCCGGTGTTACTCCAAGTAAGGGTCTGGAGCTCTCTTGTATGTTGAATTTTGTACTTGTATTTGAATTTTGAATGTTGAATTTTGAATCGTGCTTCTTGTACACTCCCCAAGGTTTGGCTTATGGAGAGGCTCATGTTGGTGGCACCATCGGAGAACATGGCGAGCTATAATAGAAAGGGATTCACTGTGCGACCCACATTGTATGGCCGGCTTTCGTTCGATGAGTGGCGGTGTGCACTCTCTGGGATTGAATCTTGTATAAAGTGGGTAGTTCCTTGGTGGGGAATTGTTGTCATGAGACACGCCCCTGGTTCTACCGCTTTGAGGGTGCCAAGCCTCACAATGCTGGTCTTCTACTCGCCTGCTCGAGTGACGAGACAATATGGCTTGAAACAGGAGATCCCGGACTGTACTGAAGGGAACCTGAAACCTGCTGTGCTGAATGCGAATCGACTTGAAGTTTGGAGGCGGTATTGGGTTTCCAAACCGTTCTTAAATATCCAGTTCCCACCTGAGTCAGTTACTCTGTCTGCGGGGTATATTGTATGGATGAGAGGCCTAAGACAGAGGGACATTTCTTTCTCCGGATCAGCTAGAGTCCGAGGTTCTAGAGCTAGACGTCCTGCATCAACTGACTATGAGGAAGGTGACGGGAGTGTGGCCCATCCGTTGCTTGACCGTTCGGAATCCAAAGGAGGTTCGTCGTCCTCCCGTCTTGGAAGGCTTGCAAGTTCCTTCTCCCGCCGCTTGGGCAAGGGGAAGATTAATGATTGATTGCGGGAGGAGTCAGGGGATAGTACTCAAGGTGCCAAGACTCGAGAGCATAGTCGCCTGACCCTAGATCATTGTAGGCTAAATGTGTTTGGAATGAATTGTGTTTGGAATGTGTTTGGAATGTGTAGACACCTACTTTTGTCCCCGTTCCCGAAAGGGAAGGTTCGATGATGAGAACATAAATCTCCACTTGGCAACGCATCTCCTATAAAATAACGAATCTCGATCACTCTTTTCATTTCACCCGAACCTGCTATTTATAGGAACCTGCTAAAAATAGTAACTGCCGTAATGGGTAGTTGCTAAAAGTGGCAAGACATAAAAGATAGAAACCTGTCAGAATTAGGTGTTGCACTCCAACATAAATCCTAAAAGAGATAGAATTTGCAAGAGGAATCCTATTCCTAGTATAAATCAAAAATAAGAGTTACGTATTAATTAAAATCCTAACGAGCCTAGAGTTCGTAACGGGCCCAGACGCATTCCCTCATAAAGTTAATACGCACTAAAAGACTCGGATAAGTCTCAAAGACTCTGTATTCCAGGAGCCCAAATCTGACAAGGAAATACGGCCCAGACCCTATTTTCAACGCCTGGCTCTGGACGCCGAAATCTTCGGCGCCCAGCCCTGGGCGCTGAAATTACCTAGGTACGTGTTCTCTCCTAATTCTTCTTGGATTAGAGCTCTAAAATTCTATCTTTCCATGAACTCTTCCCTATGAATACAACCCCAAATTCGACGTGAAAAGGACACACAACACACAATTCATATTCTGAGTATTGACTCCAATCCCTAAGCCTAAGCCTCACGCTGCGAAATTGATCCCGCGTTCTGTCGCAATCGATCCAAAAATCGAACAGAACGTATCCTGTCCCTTGTAGCTAAAGAATTAAGCCCGGAAACTTGAGATTCGTTAAATAAAAGGAGAAATAGCAAAGCCAAAGTGGTTAGTTTTCTGAGAGCCGTGACGCACCTCTCAAGGGTTCGCCGTGACGCCGTGACGCCGTGATCCAAAAATCGAACAGAACGTATCCTGTCCCTTCGCATGATTTAATCGCTTTCCTCGCCCTTTTATAAAACTGTTAAACTATTAAATCAGATTGTTCTATCACGCCTAATAAAGATAATATCTTGGGAAATTGAACTATCATGCTAGGTCCCTTAAATCAATCTAAACAAGATAATCACGATCGATCTGGTGTTATGTGTTGGATATTGTTAAAATCAATTCAGATAAGTTTAATAGTTAACGCATGTCCCTTCAATTATTTATGCTGAGCTAGTAAGGATATCCTGCCTCTGGAGTTATCGAAGAGCGAGTACTCCTCTCGGTAGTTACAGTCCCCCGAACTCTCAATCTCTACCTTGCAGGTGTACGTTGAGAGATCCCCACACCAGGGATCACAAGGGAACCTATGGCCGTCGTGGTCAAACATAATTGCACTCCCTTTATGTCACGATAACCGGGTTTTGTCAGTTTTTCTCATTGTCGTTAAAAACAGAATGGCGACTCCTATATTACTAGTCAATTGGGTGTAAACTCACAGGAAATCCAATTACACTTGATTTGACAAAAAGAAACGTCACGCCCACGAGGGACGAGGTCACGCATTAGCCTTGTGCTTTTTCGACCCCCTCACATAATGTGTTTGGAAGATGTGTTTAGGAAGTGAAAAGGCACTAGTGGAAAAATAGTCATTTGCGTCGGTCATTTAAGCTCATTTGCGTCGCACATTGGTGCGACGCAACTGGCTGCGACGCAAATGAAAAAAGTCATTTGCGTCGCACATTTAGGCGACGCAAATAAGAGTAATTTGCGTCGCAGATTAGTTAAAGTGCGACGCAAATGACCTTTTTTTTAACATGTAGAAAAGTCATTTGCGTCGCAGTTTAGCTAAACTGCGACGCAAATGACTTTTCAATATGTTAAAAAAAGTCATTCGCGTCGCAGATTAGCTAAAGTGCGACGCAAATGACTTTTCATCATGTTAAAAAAAAGGTCATTTGCGTCGCAGTTTTAGCTAATCTGCGACGCAAATGACTTTTGGATATTCTAAAAAATGAGCTGCTGATTTTATTTAATCCACAGATTAAATAAAATAAGCAGCTTTCAGTACTCTTATATTCAGAGCATAAAAATAAAAGTAAACTAGGTGAAAATTTCGACAATGTTTTGTTTGTAATTTGACCTTCCCCTATACATGGGAATGTTAAAATAAATTAATATATACCTGTCAAAACAGTTTACAACCCAATAAAAGGCAAATTCACCATAGATCAACCAACATGTTGATAACCTAACTACACTTTAAACATAAAAGTTTAAGTTAAATATTACAATAAACTAGCTAGCTAGAGATGGAGTTCAAATTAAGTACAAAGCTAAATATCGATATTGCTCATAAAGTAATCAATCCAAATATCTTTAACCTCGGTAATTTCCTCCGGTGAATAAGGTGGTGTTCTTGAAAACACCTACAAGTGTTCAAAAGCATTGGTACAATTCTGGTAATACATAGCATTCTATTTACCATTTCATTTTCTAGGAATCCAACCACAGAAACCAGAAATAAAAACAGGAATTGTCAAAGATGTCTGATGTTTTGTCTAAAAATATTCGCTTGTGTTAGCAGCAATTGTTAAAGATGGCGGTTGGTGGAGGATTGATCGTCTCCTTTTGATCAGACTTACCTACTTACCTTTACTGGGGTTTAAGGATGGGCCTGGTGGATATCTTAGAGTTGTTGCAGCAGAGGAAGTCCCTTCCTGTTTGTGAGAATATAACAAAATTTGAATTGATGGTTAGTTAACTTTAAATTGTTTAACAGTTATTTTCAGATTGCCTTCAGATCAGATTTCTGCATCCAAAAAGCTACCATGATTCATGAATGTAGCCTTATTCTGGGACTTTAATATAGAGTTTATATTTGTTAAAGTGTCTTTATTTTGTGACTCTTGCATAATAAGATAGAGATGCATATGAGAGACCAAATGACTCCTGCCCACCTACTTTCCAAGACATCACAAGCTTCAAATGATAAAATGCCACTGGTTTCAGATGACACTTAGGATGTAAAAAATGTACAGCTACTAATCACCATTCTTAATTCACTTTCAACCTCTTCCTAGCATAGTGGCGGTGCCAGGATTTCTTAATTAAGGGTTCGGAATTTTCAGACACATTTTTGGTTTATAATAGAACTCAGGAGATCATTATGATAAATGACTTGTTGGTGTCCCCTTATTAATTGCAAAATATAACGAGTGTTTTATTCCAAAACACACTGAAAAGAATATTACTTAAGGAAGGTGAAAAACAGAAATAAGGAACTGTAAATAAGGGAAGTGCAATTATTTATAAAGAAAAGTGCAAATCATATTAAAGGACATATCTTAAATCAAGGGATTCTTAATTATTCAAAATCAATCAAAAGGTCAACATTTCCTTTGATACTAACCCCATCTAAAATTATACACATAAGGCATAATATTACTCCTTAACTGATTACAATCACACAAAAGTTCCCCTGAATTAAAAAAAAACAATCACATAAAAGTCATAGATAGAAGTCATACTTTTTTTAGGATAGTTTCGCAACTGTAAAGCAAAACCAGTAAGAAAAATGAAAAAAGACCGGTAAAATGGTGCATTTGAGAGTCTAACCGTGTCGCTTTCTAACAAATTTCCCCCTACAACCACTGAGGCACTTAGTGCTTATATGATACATGACACGTTTAGTTGTATTTATTTAAGTTTACTGTTTTAACTTGTCAGTTATTTTGGAAACTAGTAAGGGTTCAGTTGAACCCACTAAACCCTTACTAGTGTCGCCACTGTCCTAGCATCGTTCGTTCTATAAACAGGAGAAATGTAACCCTTATCTTACCTAAAATAATTTAATCGAGGCACCACATACATTACTAAAGCAAAGCTATAACACACCGAAACCAGGAAATCAAGAATTATCTGTGTTCAGTTTTGCCAAGTGGATTCATGTTCCAGCTTGTCCTAAAAACAAGCTGGATAACCTACTCAGGATGCAACAGTTCAAATCAAATGCAAAATGTATCTACAATCACAAACAAATCCAATTTTCCAAATGAATAATGCATCCAAAACCGAAGGGCTTCCAGATGAATCAACTAACAAGCTCCATGAACAATAATAAAGTTGCTAGAGTTCAACAATGACTTATCTGAAATGCCATTTACGTTTACACAAATATCTGATCTCCCGGGTCTTTTACTCCAATCCATGTCCACAACTTCACCAGACATCATTGCTTCCCTCAAGTGTATCGAATCCGCTTTCAAATTTACATTTGGAAATCGAAATTCTCTGCTAAATCATAGAAGAACAACAATAATTCATATCCTTATTTGGAGAACATATCAGAAGTGTGTAAACCCTAGATTAAACATCAACAACAAAGAAGCATCTGAAATAAAAATCCAAAAATTCAAACAATCAGTGATCAACAGCTCAAATTACGAACAAAAGAACAACACAATAAAATCCATATTTCAAGAAAAGTCAATAATAAATAAAACCCAGAAAAATGAGAGACTTTGCTTACATGGGTTTTCCTCTTCAACAGTGCCATCCAAGCTCCAGAACTGCTGAAAAAAACGACGATTTTCAGAAGAAAAAAAAGCGGAAGTTTTTTGTAGAAAAAATGCTGGAGACACAAGATCCAAAGGAATCAAGAACAAAGAACTGGCATCAAAAACCAAAATCCTCAATTAAAAGTTCAAAAAATAAATAAAAAAATCACGAACTAACATAAATAAACCCTAGATTCAACAAAAACAATACAAAAAACGGGCAAAGTTGATTGAACTTGGAAATCACGATAGGGAGAGAGAAATACCTCAGCAACAAGGTACTAAAGGACGGCAGCGACTCCGGTGAGGTAAACCAAAGATCCAACACCAAAACATCGGCACTTCAATGTATTTCCCCACCTTTGAGATGTCGCCCTATTCCTCGTTCTGAAACCTAGCGTTTTGCCTCTTCCAGCCGGTTTGAAAGAGGTTGAATTTTCAAAGAAGATAGAGAGATTTGGATGGGTTGGTGGAGATATGGAAAGAAGATATGAGAGAGAGAGAGAGAGAGAGAGAGAGAGAGAGAGAGATGAGAGAGAGGGAGGGGGAGGGGGGAGGCGGAAAGAGATCCTCGGTGAAATCGAAAGGGTTAATTACTCATGCGGACAACTAAATGTTCTGCGTCGCTCATTTGTATAACTGTGACGCAAATGAAATGTAAATTACGTCGCAGAATAGTTAAAGTGCGACGCACATGATTAAGATGACCGTTTTAACGTACATTGCATCAGTACTTAATAAATCACCGACGCAATCGATATATTTCTATTAAAATTGGTACATTTGCGTCATTCATTATAATGAGCGACACAATATTAGCGACGCAAATGTGCCTTTTTCTACTAGTGAGGCTTTTGAACTTTGCTTCACTTGATCCTGACTTTGTATTTGAATTAGCTTTGAAGGCCTTAGGGCCAAATAAAGAGTTATTGTGTTAAATTCCGCTTTAACATGCTTTGCTTTGAATTGGCACATTTGGAATAAAGAAAACAACAATTTTTGAAATTTGATTTGATTTTTAGGATGCTCTTAATTGAGGAAATTTTGAATTTTTTGTATTAAAGTGGCCGGGCCTCGAAATGAGGTTGCCTACGTTTCCCGCTAGGGAATCAGGCCGGACGTAGTTCTGACTACCTTACAGGACCTGAATTTGGATTTTTGAATTTGAACATAGAACTTAGACATAGAACTCCTTGAGTTGATCGAGGTTGGTCAGAGATCTGAATTCTGTTCTGTCGATGTCTGTTAGTTCGACTGCTCCCCCGGAGAGGATTTTCTTGACAATGTATGGGCCTGCCCAGTTGGGTTTGAATTTTCCCCTTGGGTCCATGGTGCTTTTGCGAAGGGCTTTCAGGACAAGCTCGCCTTCCTTGATGTTTCGGGTTCTGACCCTTTTGTTGAAATGTCTGGCCACTCGGCGCTAATAGACTTGTACATGGTGAGCGGCTTGAAGCCGTTTCTCATCGAGCATGACTAGTTCGTCATATCTGGCTTGTACCCATGCAGCTTCTGGGATTTCGCTTTCGAGGATTATCCTTAGAGAAGGTATCTCCAGCTCGATAGGTTGTACTGCTTCCATTCCATAGACCAATGAGAACGGAGTTGCACCAGTTGAAGTGCGAATTGAAGTTCGGTATCAAAATAGCCGAAGGGTGAAACGATCCTACCCCGCGTTTATTTCCCCATCAAGTTGAGACGACCTGAAAATCAGCATATTAATGTGAACGGACAGAACCGCATAACGAATCTTGGCTCCCTTGGCATGTTTCATCTCGGGAGTTGGGACTAAGGATACCCATCTCCAACCGGGGGGTGCATACGCTTCGAATGTTGTCCACTCGGCAATTTTCGCTAGTAGTACACCCGTCCCAAATTAACCCAATCGCTCGCCCACTAGGTCCCTCTTATTGGTGCATGCCCCCTTGGCTTACATCGTGATTGGCCTCTTGGGCGAAATTCGTCTGTTGAAGACACTACCTCGACCGGGGCATGTGTTGGATCTGCGATAGAAGCGGTACCAAGCCGGCGCAAATACTACCCATAGAAGCCTATCATAAACTACGTGACATATTATTATTTTGCCTCATGGTGTAATGTTAGTTATGTGTATCGAATTATGTGATTGTGAGTTACAAATAACGCTAGAAAACCAACGACCTTAAAAATTGCCCAAACATTCATAAACACCAATTAGCCAAAGAGTTATACCAAGATACGTGTTCCGCAACCCCGAACGATCGCCACAAAAATAAGCGACGCTCAGGATGGCCCGTAACGAATCCCACAACGCTGCACAACGCGTAAAGGACGTTATTAGGCAAGCACGCAAAATTAAGTCGCATATACAAAAAATATACGTGAACAGAATACGAGTACCAGTCAGGGACGCATTTTCAGCGCCCCTGGCTGGGCGCCAAATATTCTCACGCCCACCGCTGGGCGCTGAAGTTGCTGCCTGGCCTTTTGGTCAGGCATAGCAGCCTCGGTGCCCGAGCATAAAAAACTTATACGTAGCAGTAAAAGAAAATTCGTGAAAAATACTGCAAGGGCGTACGAAAAGGCACTCAATTCTAAGAACGACTTATAAAATAAACAACTCTTTGTGTCATCATTAGGCCTCCTATGACGACAATGTTCGGCACCAAAACCGAGCATGCTAATTAAATGACCTTGAATGTCACATGGGCAAAGTATTCAAAAAATAATGTTCAAATGGAGTCTTCAAGGAAAAATAATGTTCGAATAAAAAAATAAATCCGAGTCTAGACTAGGCTATGCCAAAGTACAATCTAAATCCTAAGTCTTAGTTGTCTTATCCATAGAATCGGTCCTAATGCTTGGTGTTGTTCTGCAAGTTAAAAGTTTAAACCATATTGAGTCTCCCTTCCTAATATTTAAATCAATAAGAACCTATATGTAATTGTCATCCCTTGCTAAGAATCTACGGCCTCAATACTCTCTCTCACCAATAAAAAGAATATATTATAGTATTTGCAAAATGGAAACATTCACATTCTGAAAATCATTCCCCCATAGTCGCACAACCCCCAAAGTGAACCTAAGGTGTCAATACCATTAGCAATAAAAAATTAATGGCCTCAAGGCTTATGATCACATTGGGTCACTACTATCATAGTCCTCTCGAGTCACTCGCTCCTTGAAATACTACTAAGTACGGACTAGAAGATTTTCCATGAATGCAACATGACCAACCATGAAAATACCCAAATCCGCATACCATAAGGCTACCATTGGGGTAAACCAATACACACTAAGAGGGAAGCCGCACAAATGATTCTAGTCTTGCAAAAATAAAAATTTGATCTCCCCGACTAACTACCTTGCCAACATTAAGCAAAATGGCACATGACAAATGAACACCCAAGGTTTAAAATCTCAAGTGTCAACCAACAAAAACTATGGTCCAATTAGCCTAAGTCTGAAAGTTGCTTGGTCAAGTATTATAGGCTTACGCCACGTCATTATTTTGAGTCTAGGCCACCTCCTTGTATTCATACACAAGTTATAGTCAGAAAAATTACTGAAAGTTCGAGTCTAAATCACGACTTCCAATTAAATCCCGAAAATTAGAATCTGAAAAGAAGCAAAAAAATTTATTTTCGATGTAATTCTTTCGTTAAATTTCAATAAGGTAAAAACAACATTTTGAATCTACGCTATTTGCACATTTTAAGAAACGACTAAATACGCTTGCAAAGTAAGACAATTTAAAGGTCCACCCTAGGCCTACTAAAGCTTAAGGTCCACCCTAGGCCTACTAAAGTTAAAGGTCCACTATAGGCCTACCAAAAGAGGCTCACTCAGCCTCGCCTCGTGACTCAAAGACCACAACCATCTACCTTTTATCCCAAATAAAAAAAATTTGAAGGAATTATGTTGGGGAGAAATCCCAAGCAAAACGAAAAAATAGAAAGAGAAAAGGGAGAGCGAAAAGAGCGAGCCATGAAATACTTAGCCCGTACCTCCCAAAGTGCGAAATTTACCAAAAGAAGAGCCAAAAGTGTACCAACAAAAGTGAGAATAAAAAACCAATAGAAAGAGTCAGAAGTCTAGACTAAGTAATGAAGTACTTAGCCCGTACCTCCCAAAGCGCGAAATTTACACGAGTAAATCAAAGGAAAACAATTGAGTCAACCAATCCAAATCATGCCACAAAAACTACATAAAGTTCTACGATGTCTACCCTTTCCAATCCTTATGTTCTTAGACGCCTTCGCTCTGGGGCCCCTGTTCAGCTCATTTAACCCATCCATGTTCTCATTGCCATAACCCAAGAAACCATTACCTCGACCCTTGTTCTTGAACTTGTTATCAACTGCAAACCACGTACGGCCATTGACACGTGCGTCATACCCATTATTTCCAAAACCTGCTCTTACACCACCATTAGTATAATGGCCATATAACTTATTTGGATACATCCTTGAGCCGTCCCCATACTGCTCATTGGCCTAGGTTGATGTAAACTCATGACACTAGCACGAGGCTGCAAATTGTGAGTCTTAGCATATGTAATCCTCATGCTTGACTAATACCTATGCAAATTATCCTATCTCATTCGACCCGTCTTTCAAGCCGTCTTGAGTCACGAATAAAAAAAAAACAAATGAAGAGTACGTTCTACGCTTAACGTCAAAAAAAATTAAATAATAATAATAATAAAAAAATAACACCAACTGGGGGCTAAAAATTGATGAGAAGACATAACACCAACTGGGGGCTAAAAATTGAAATGAAAGAGCTAGGGAAAGAATTAAGTATACCTTGACCTTTTGTGCAGACATACACCAAGTAAATCTAAGTCAATTTGAAAACGGTTTATATTCCCGCAATTCTGGAAAAGATGGCCCTAAAAGCCCAAAACATGTGCCACACGGGCACAAGTAATATTTGACGCCCGCACCCTGGCTTCCAGCAAATCCTTAGACAACATTCCAAAAATCGTAACAGTATTCACTCATGTAATCCTGTACGAACCTTTCTATAAGTCAACTTACCTAAGACACCTCGGATTGTACACAATAGGACTCGGACTTCAAATAATTTTCAAAGACTTCTTCGAACATAATAAAGTGTCGTTGGTTTAAGCTAAGTATGCGTTTATTTCGATGTTGCAAGTGAGTCAAAAGATTTCTAAATATGGTTATGGGTAAAGAAAGGCACACTTCAACATGTGACTACCTTGACCATGGCAATGTCGCACAATACGACATTTACAAGAGAAGTAGCAAATCACTACTCGAACGTACCTCGCACTAAACGAGTCTGGTTCAAACTATTCATGATCCATGTCACCATGAATGCATAAAAACGTATGCCAAACATTATAGCACCAAGCCAATCCCGTAGCTACAATTGGGGGCTTGAGAAAAACACTCTAAAAATGCTCGAAATGACGATATTATCACAAATTCTCGACGCTAATGCTATACACACGTCATAGGGGCACAATCCTAAGCTTTAATCGTGTAAAACGAACCTTAGAATGGCTACAACCCCTCCCAAATTCTAAGCACTACTTAGAATATATAAAGTCACCCCACTAACAAGGGTAACTGAAAATCGTGAGTCACCAAAACTACGATCAAACTACTGCACATAACGCTCGCCCTAAAAGCACCCGTTACACAGTCTACGTCGTTCCAAAGCAAAAGCAAAAGAAAAATCAAGAATAAAAAGAAAACTGTCAAATTCTGCCTAGAAATCATTTTCAACGCCCAGAGCTGGGCGCCGATATATTTAACGCCTCAGCCTGGGGGATGAATCTCTCTGCTTGACAAATTTTGCCCAGATATAAAAACAAGAAAGAAACATCTATGAATCCTCGCATCGAACGAAGTAATAAGCCGTGCACACCCACACAGAAGGTGCTACACTTGTTCGAGCACCTGAACGAGGCGTGATGAAGTACTCCAATGCCAAAAATAATAATGATATCCCAACACCTGGAGAAATGTTCTAATACATGCGGTTAGGCCACACAAGCCTACGTCGCACCATAAGTTCTACCATCCCACGGTACAAGTCTAAAAAAAAGAGAGTAAGGCATATTGCACTAATGCGGGCACGACCAATGTGTAAAAGAGGCAAAGACTACTTATCGCCCAAATTCAAAATGCAAGCCACACGACTTCTACATTAAGGATTAAAGGTAGCAAAACATTACCTACCATGCAAGGGATAGCTCGCACCTACACGAGCGGAACCCCAAGGCATCTTTCTCGAAATAACCTATAAAAATCGTACGCCAAAAGGAAGCATCCCAACATGCATACTTGGGGGCTCCAAGCTACGAAACAAGCATAGCAAAATAAAAAAAATCTCGAAGCAAATGTTTGAACAATCGAAAGGGCACGATGTTTCAGCCCACTTCATGAATGGGCCTGAACCCTATCAAGCTTCTAAGCAAACTATTCAAAATCAGTCATTGCTCAAAAAAATGATTCAAGCAAACTGATTAATGGACCGCACACAACGGCCATTCTATGAATGCTCGTTCGCACATACATATCCTCATTCTAAGTATCGAACATTCACGAACGCGTTCAAAAGAAAAAATACATACGCGCTCAAAGTCTTACGCCTCAAGGTATGTTCCTCAGGCCATATAGACTCCCCCGACTATTACAATAACTGCACGCCTTAAGAGCGACAGTTCCATTAAATAATCGCCCCAAAAACGACAAACACCGTAGTCCACCAATCGGCTACGGTTTTTTGAGAAATAATTGTTATTCACCAATCAACGGTGATCTCAAATGAACGGTTCGTTCCAAAAATAGAATCTCTAGACGAAAAGAAAAAAAAATGAAAACGAACGTGTGAGGGGGGTCGAAAAAGCACGAGGCTAATGCGTGACCTCGTCCCTCGTGGGTGTGACGCTTCGTTTTGTCAAATCAATTGTAATTGGATTTCCTGTGAGTTTACACCCAATTGACTAGTAATATAGGAGTCGCCATTCAGTTTTTAACGACAATGAGAAAAACAGACAAAACACGGTTATCGTGACATAAAGGGAGTGCAATTATGTTTGACCACGACGGCCGTAGGTTCCCTTGTGATCCCTGGTGGTGGGGATCGCTCAACGTACACCCGCAGGGTAGAGATTTAGGGTTCGGGGGACTGTAACTACCGAGAGGAGTACTCGCTCTTCGATAACTCTAGAGGCAGGATATCCTTACTAGCTCAGCATAAATAATTGAAGGGACATGCGTTAACTATTAAACTAATCTGAGTTGATTTTATCAATATGCAACATATAGTACTAGATCGAACGCGATTATCTGATTTAGATTGTTTTAAGGGACCTAGCATGATAATCCAATTTCCAAAAATATCATATTTATTAAGCGTGATCGAACAATCAGATTTCAGTTAGTTTAACAGTTCATAAAAGGGCGAGGAAAGCAATTAAACCATGGAAAAGGGATACATTACGACGCACCCTTGAGAGGTGCGTCACGGTTCTCAGAAAACTAACCACTTTGACTTTGCTATTTCTCCTTGTATTTAACGAATCTCAAATTATGGGACGGGATACGTTCTGTTCGATTTATGGATCGATTGCGACAGAACGCGTGATCAGTTTTGCAGCGTGAGGCTTGGCTTAGGGGTTTAGAGTCAACACTCAGAATATAATTGTGTGTTGTGTCCTTTTCACGTCGAACTTAAGGCCCTATTTATAGAAAAGAGTTCGTGGAAAGATAGAATTGCATAACTCTAATCCACGAGGAATTAGGAAAAAACACGTACCAGGTATTTTCAGCGCCCAGGCCGGGCGCCGAAGATTTCGGCGCCCAGCTCTGGGCGTTGAAAATAAGATCCAGGCAATTTCAGCGCCCAGGGCTGGGCGTTGAAATTGCTGTTTGGGCCGTTTCTTTGTCAGATTCGGACTCTTAGAATCCGGAGTGTATGAGACTTAATCGAGTCTTTTAGTGCGTATTAATTTTATGACGGAATGCGTCTGGGCCCGTTACGAACTCTAGGCTCGTTAGGATTTCGATCAATACGTAACTCTTATTTTCGAATCATATTAGGAATAGGATTCTCTCGCAGTTTCTATCTCATTTAGGATTTATGTTGGAGTGCAACACCTAATTCTGACAGGTTTCTATCTTTTATGACTTGCCACTTTTAACAGCTGCCCATTACGGCAGTTACTATTTTTAGCAAGTTTTCATAAATAGCAGGTTTCTATAAATAGCAGGTTTCGGGTGAAATGAAAAGGGGAATTGAGATTCGTTATTTTATAGGAGATGCGTTGTCAAGTGGAGATTTATGTTTTCATCATCGAATCTTTCCCTTTCGGGAATGGGGACAAAAGTAGGTGTCTACAGTTATCCCCCACTTTGACTGAGTCTCGGGATGAGACGATGGTCAAAGTACTGGATGGAGTGCGCCACACAAGCCATGGTGTATGTGACCTATTTTGCGAGGGTCTCACGAGCCCCCGAGTGATAACATTTGACTTAAGGGTCATCACTTCAAATTTCGACATATCCCTCACGTGTCATTGGGATTTGTCAACGGATAGTATAGAATACTCCCTCACTTTGTCATTGGAAGTATCTAAAGAGGCGTAGAAACACCCTCACTTTGTCATTGGGAGTAGCTACAGATGTTTTCGAAATCAAAGCTATAAAGTGTAATTGGGCCTGGCCAAGCCCAACCACGAGGTAAAAATGTTTTTAAAGATTCTCATTTTCAGGGTTAGCTAAACGAGAAAACCCCCCTTGTTTTTATGGGACGTAAAACGAAGGAAAATCCAGCACATCGTTCTTTTTTGGAAAAACGGAAAACCAATCCTTTAATTTTTGGAAAAAGGGAAAACCGATCCTTTAATTTTTGGAAAAAGGGAAAATCGATCCTTTAATTTTTGGAAAAAGGGAAAACCGATCCTTTAATTTTTGGAAAAAGGGAAAACCGATCCTTTAATTTTTGGAAAAAGGGAAAACCGATCCTTTAATTTTTGGAAAAAGGGAAAACCGATCCTTTAATTTTTGGAAAAAGGGAAAACCAGAAAAAGTTATCGCTGCAGCGACTAAGGACCTGCGCGGTTAGTGGCGCAGACCCCGCCGGCTAAAGATGGCGAGCCTGTCCGCTAAGGGTGGACACCCCGTCCGATAGAAGTGGACGAATCTGTTTTGAAGTTTGTTTGCTTTTTTTTTAGAAAATAAGGACCTACGCGGCTTGTGACGTAGACCCCGCCGGCTAAAGATGGCGAACCTGTCCGCTAAGGGTGGACACCCCGTCCGATAGAAGTGGATGAATCTATTTTGAAATTTGTTTGCGCTTTTTGAAAATAAGGACCTACGTGGTTTGTGACGTAGACCCCGCCGGCTGAAGATGGCGAGCCTATTTTGAATTTGAAGACTTTATTTTTCGAAAACTGAGGACCTGCGCGGCTAGTGACGCAGACCCCGCCCGCTAAAGGTAGGCGAGCCCTGTCCGCTAAGGGTGGACGCCCTGCTCGCTGGAGGTGAGCGAACCTGAATTCGTCTTTTTGATTTGGGATTCGCGTGCCGCTGTCTTGCCTGATTGAGGTGGACAAGTCCCTATTTCATTTTTTTTCTTGTGATTTCTCTTGAGAATTTCTTTTCATTCATTCTTGCTGGAGCGAATTCTTTCGAGGGATGCTCGGATTTAGTTGCAACCTGAATGTGGGTTGACAACGTGCTTAGACGGACCATTGTCTTGTGGTCATATTTTTTCATGGTTTTGAGCTAGTCTTCATGGCTCAATTTTGCCATTACCTGGGTCCTTGATTAGGGGACTATGTATAAGTATCAACGGCGACCTTTGTCTCGAGGTCGTAATCCGGTTTTATCTTTTGAGGTTATCCAAACACGGGACTTCGTACTGTGTAGTCTGGGAATACCGTTTTAACTTTGCACACTTTCTTTTGAAATATATATTTTCTTTCGAGCCCCCAAGCACTCGTGCTTGACGGTCATTTTTTGTCAAAGAGGTTCCTACGCATTTTGTAATGTCTTTGATCGTGTTTGGGATCGTGCTCGTAAGTGCGAGCCATCTTTATAGTGGTGTGCTACTTTGACAAAGTCGTGAGGTGCGACTTTCGGCAATTTTCAAGTCGAATGAGTATGGCAGGGCCCACTAGAAGTTAGGGCCTTTTTTGAGCCTGGGTACATTTTCGGCGCCCAGGCCTGGGCGTTGAAATAATTCACGCCCAGGTGGGGCGTTGAAAGTGTTGTTTGGGATGGTCTTTTGATGACACAATTGGCCTTTTGTTCATTCGTTTATTTCACTTGGAAGTTCTATGTATTCTCTTTTCTTTTGTTTTTAGAACGTGATGATTTTCTTGAGAAGCCGTAGCCGATTGGTGGACTACGGTGCCTGTCGCTTTGTGGCGATTATTTTAAGGAACTGTTACTCTTAAGGCGTACAGTTATTGCGATAGTTGGGCGAGTCTATGTGGCCCGAGGAACATACCTTGAGGCGTAAGACTTTGACCGCTCTTATTGTTGTATATTTTTCCTTTTGAACGCGTTCGTGAATGTTCGATACTTAGAATGATGATATGTATGTGCGAACGAGCGTTCATAGAATGGCCGTTGTGTGCGGTCCATTAATCAGTTTGCTTGAATCATTTTTTTTTTTGAGCAATGACTGATTTTGAATAGTTTGCTTAGAAGCTTGATAGGGTTCAGGCCCATTCACGAGGTGGGCTCAAACATCGTGCCCTTTCGATTGTTCAAACATTTGCTTCGAGATTTTTTTTTTTTTTGCTATGGTTGTTTCGTAGCTTGGAGCCCCCAAGTATGCATGTTGGGATGCTTCCTTTTGGCGTACGATTTTGTAGGTTTTTTTTTGAGAAAGATGCCTTGGGGTTCCGCTCGTGTAGGTGCGAGCTATCCCTTCCGTGGTAGGTGATGTTTTGCTACCTTTAATCCTTAATGTAGAAGTCGCGTGGCTTGCATTTTGAATTTGGGTGATAAGTAATCTTTGCCTCTTTTACACATGCTCTTGGTCGTGCCCGCATTAGTGCGATATGCCTTACTCTTTTTTTTAGACTTGTACCGTGGGACGGTTGAACTTATGGTGCAACGTAGGCTTGTGTGGCCTAACGGCGTGTCTTAGAACATTCCTCCAGGTGTTTGGATATCATTATTATTTTTTGCATTGGAGTACTTCATCATGCCTCGTTTAGGTGCTCGAACAAGTGTAGCACCTTCTGCTTGGGTTTGCACGGCTTATTACTTCGTTCGATGCGAGGATTCATTGGTGTTTCTTTCTTATTTTTATATCTGGGCAAAACTTGGCTAGCAGAAAGATTCAGCGCCCAGGCTGGGGCGTTAAAGATATCGACGCCCAGCTCTGGGCGTTGAAAATGATTTCTGGGCAGAATTTTGACAGTTTTTTTTGAATTTTTTTTTCTTTCGCTTTTGCTTTGGAACGATGTAGACTGTGTAACGGGCGCTTTATAGGGCGAGCGTTATGTGCAGTGGTTTGATCGGAGTTTTGGTGACTCGCGATTTTTAGTTACCCTTGTTAGTGGGGTGACTTTATATATTCTAAGTAGTGCTTTTAGAATCTGGGAGGGGTTGTAGCCATTCTAAGGTTCGTTTTACACGATTAAAGCTTAGGATTGTGCCCCTATGATGTATGTATAGCATTAGCGTCGAGAATTTGCGATAAAATCGTCATTTCGAGTATTTTTAGAGTGTTTTTCTCAAGCCCCGAATTGTAGCTACGGGATTGGCTTGGTGCTATTATGCTTTGCATACGTTTTTATGCATTCATGGTGTCATGGATCATGAATAGTTTGAACCAGACTCGTTTAGTGCGAGGTACGTTCGAGTAGTGATTTTGTTGCTTCTCTTGTAAATGTCGTATTGTGCGACATTGCCATGGTCAAGGTAGTCACATGTTGAAGTGTGCCTTGTCCAAAAGCTAGGTGACTTTCTTTACCCATAATCATATTTGGAAATCTTTTGACTTACTTGCAACATTGAGATAAACGCATACATAGCTTAAACCAACGACACTTTATTATGTTCGAAAAAGTCTTTGAAAATTATTTGAAAATTATTTAAAATCCGAATCCTACTGTGTACAATCCGAGGTGTCCTAAGTAGGTTGACTTATAGAAGGGTTCGTACAGGATTACATAAGTGAATCAAAATACTGTTACGATTTTTGGAATGCTGTCTAAGGATTTGCCGGGAGCCAGGGTGCAGGCGTCAAGATACACTTGTGCCCGTTTGGCATTTGCTTTAGGCTTTTAGGGCCATCTTTTCCAGAATTGCGGGAATATAAACCGTTTTCAAATTGACTTAGATTTACTTGGTGTATGTCTGCACAAAAGGTCAAGGTATACTTAGTTCTTTCCCTAGCTCTTTCATTTCAATTTTTAGCCCCCAGTTGCTGTTATGTCTTCCATTAATAATGCTTTCAGATTTCGATTTTAGATGCCCGTGTCACATGTCTGAGTAGGGTGAGCCTCGGTTAAGTGCTAAGTCCTATTGACAATGTCTTATTTTTTCCAAAGGAGATTAGCAAGCATTTGAATTACCATGAACGGGTGCCCTGAGTTCGAAGGAACGATGGGGTGATGCCGTAGAACAATCCTCTTTATTGCAAGCTTACTGCCTTTACTACTTGTCGGCGACTATGACTGTGTCTAGGGGTGAAAGAAGGTCTTTAAGCGAACGACTATGTCTAGTGGTGAAAGAAGGTATTTAATTGAGTTAGTTCGCTTTAGGGAGGGTCAAGTCGAGTACTTTAGAGGTCATGGACGCTTGCGCTAGCCCCCATTCAATTGAGGCAAAGCGATCTTTTTGAGTCTTGGCTAAGTGCCTAGGAGTGTGAGTGCTCCTTCTGGCACCGGTACGTGCCCTTATTATTTTTCGATGTGTGCTCATTAATTTTGGCATTTTGATGACTTGGATTCTTCCTTTTGACTTGGATTGCAAGTAATTAAATTTCAATAAGGGACTTCTATTTTTTATTCTTGTTTTTCTATAGGCTTTAATATTTTTGCAAATTGGTTGGACCGAATCATGGATTGCCTACGTATCCGCCTTGAATAGATTTAATTTGGAATCAGGTCTTGCGTAGTTCTTAGCCAGAAAATGGTTTCTTAGAATGCCGAATTCGATAAGTATTTTCTGAGATGGAAACATATTATTTGAAACGGTAGAATGTTTTTATTATTATTTTAATCTGCTGCCTTGCCGTAAGCCATAAATTTGTTATATTTTTTTTTTTGAGTACATGTATTTTTTGGTAGTACGTATATCTGAATACGTGTTGTACCCCCCCAAGTGTTCGTTATTGTTCCGTGTACGTGCGGATAAAATGACGAGCACTTCTGGACAAATTTTAGCAAGCAGAGAGATTCAGCGCCCAGGCTGGGGCGCTAAAGATTTCGGCGCCCAGCTGTGGGCGCTGAAAATGATTTCTGGGCGGATCCCCTTTTTTTTTGGTGCGCTAAATGCTTCTTTTCCTTTTTAGACTAACTTTAGAGGCGCTTTGCAAAGTTTGCTTTTGTATTATTTACATTTTTTGTACTTTTCATTTGTCTTTTTTTTTTTTTTTTTTTTTTTTATATTCGTGACTCAAGACGGTTTGAAAGATGGGTTGAATGAGATAGGATAATTTGTATAGGTATTGGTCAAGCATGAGGATTATATTTGCTAGGGCTCACAATTTGCGGCCTCGAACTAGTGTCATGAGTTTACATCAACCAAGGCCAATGAGTGGCATGGGGACGGCTCAAGAGAATATCAACAGGATGCATTCAAACAAGTTATATGGTCATTATGCTAACGGTGGTGTAATAATGGGTTTGGGCTTTGGAAATAACGGGTATGACGCACGTGTCAATGGCCGTGCGTGGTTTGCGGTTGACAAGAAGTTCAAGAACAAGAGTCGAGGAAATGGTTTCTTGGGTTATGGCAATGAGAACATGGATGGGTTAAATGAGCTGAACAAGGACCCCAGAGCGAAGGCGTCTAAGAGCATAAGGATTGGAAAGGGTAGATATCGTAGAATCTTATGATTTGGATTGGTTGACTCGATTCTTTTCCTTCGTTTACTTGGGTAAATGTTGCACTTTGGGAGGTACGGGCTAAGCATTTCATGGCTCACTCTTTTCGCTCTCCCTTTTCTTTTTCTCTTTTTTTCTTTTTCGCTCGGGATTTCCCCCCCTTTTTATTTAGGCTAAAAGGTAGATGGTTGTGGTCTTTGAGTCACGAGGCGAGACTGAATGAGCCTCGTTTGGTAGGCCTATAGTGGACCTTTAATCTTAGTAGGCCTAGGGTGGACCTTTAATTTTTGTTGGCCTAGGGTGGACCTTTAAATTGTCTTACTTTGCAAGCGTATTTAGTCGTTTCTTAAAATGTGCAAATAGCGTAGATTCAAAATGTTGTTTTTTCCTTATTGAAATTTAACGAAAGAATTACATCGAAAATAATTTTTTTGCTTCTTTTCAGATTCTAATTTTCGGGATTTAATTGGAAGTTGTGATTTAGACTCGAACTTTCATTAATCTTTCTGATTATAACCCGTGTATGAATAAGGAGGTGGCCTAGACTCAAAATAATGACGTGGCGTAAGCCTAAAATACTTGACCAAGCAACTTTCAGGTTTATATTTATTGGACCATAACTTTCGTTGGTTGACACTTTAGATTTTAACCCTTGGGTGTTCATTTGTCATGCGCCATTTTGCTTAATGTTGGCATGGTAGTTAATTGGGGAGATCGAATTTTTATTTTTGCAAGGCTAGAATCATTAGTGCGGCTTCTCTCTTAGTGTGTATTGCTTTACCCCAATGGTAGCCTTATGGCATGCCGATTTGGGTATTTTCATGGTTTGTCATGTTGCATTCATGGAAAATCTTTTAGTCCGTACTTAGGAGTATTTAAAGGAGCGAGTGGCTCGAGAGGACTATGATAGTCGTGACCCAATGTGATCTTGAGCCTTGAGGCCATTAATTTTTGCTAATGGTATGGACACCTTAGGTTCACTTTGGGGGTTGTGCGACTATGGGGGAATAATTTCCAGAATGTGAATGTTTCCATTTTGCAAATACTATAATATATTATTTTTATTGGTGAGAGAGAGTATTGAGACCGTAGATTCTTAGCAAGGGATGACAATTACATATGGGTGCTTATTGATTTAAATGTTAGAAAGGGAGACTCAATATGGTTTAACCTCTTAACTTGCAGAACGACACCAAGCATTAGGACCGATTCTATGGATAAGACAACAGAGACTTAGGATTTAGATTGTACTTTGGCATAGCCTAGTCTAGACTCGGATTTATTTATTTTTCCAACATTATTTTTCTTGAAAACTTCATTTGAACATTATTTTTTTGAATACTTTGCCCATGTGACATTCAAGGTTATTTCAATTAGCGTGCTCGGTATTGGTGCCGAACATCGTCGTCGTAGGAGGCCTAACAACGACACAAAGAGTTATTTATTATTTATTTTTTAGTCGCTTTTAGAATCGAGTGCCTTTTCATACGCCCTTGCAGCAATTTTTACGAAAAGTTTTTTTTTGCTACGTACTTTCTTTATGCGCGGGCACCGAGGCTGCTGTGCCTGACCAAAAGGCCAGGCAGCAACTTCAGCGCCCAGCGTAGGGCGTGAGAAATATCGGCACCCAGCCAGGGGCGTTGAAAATGCGTCCCTGGCTGGTTCTCGTTTTCTGTTTTTGTCTACTTTTGTTTTTGCGACTTCGATTTTGCGTGCTTGCCTAATAACGTCCTTTACGCGTTACAGCGTTTGTGGGATTCGTTACAGGCCATCCCGAGCGTCGCTTTATTTTTGTGGCGATCGTTCGGGTTTGCGGAACACGTATTTTGGTATAACTCTTTGGCCAATTGGTTTATGAATGTTTGGGCAATTTTTAAGGTCGTTGGTTTTCTAGCATTATTTGTCTAGCATTATTCGTACGTACAATCATAACATAGTCACATACACTACTACAAAAAAGGGTATAGAGCACTGTTGAAATACACTTTATAGGACGCCTTAGAGGCGTTCTCCAACTCAGCGCACTATAAAGTTTATAAAACGGGTAAAATAAGCGTTTTATATACCTAATCATAAAGTTCAGTGATAAGAGATAAGCGTCCTCTATTCCCTTCCTAAAATCAGAAAATGAAGAAGGAATATAGAACGGTTAACGTACATAACCGTCTCCTATACTCTATAATAAAGCGCGCCTTCCGTACATAGCCGTCCTCTATTCTTCTTAAAATCAGAAAATAAACAAGGAATATAGAACGGTTAACTTACGTAACCATTATATTTTGTGTTTACAATAGAGAACGATTTTCTATGATAACCGTTTTCTATTCTTCCTTTTTTTTTAAAAATAATAATTTTTTATTTAGGAATTAATAAATGAAATTTGGATATTCTATAATACAAAATATTAAAGAACAAGTAAAAAACAACCTCCAATTTCCAAATACAAGTTGTTATTCACATTTAACGATTTAAAATACATTACAGTCAACGAAATTTTACTAAGTTACAAAATTTACAACTTAATTAACATAAACGAAAGTTATAGTATACAACTCCTAAGAACAATTTAGAAAAATGATAACCCTTATAGCACTCCACAACACGACCAACACCCGAAAAAACTACATTGATCTGCAGCAAAACAAACAAACGAATTAGAAAATTTTGTAATAGTCTAGACAAATTAAAGACAAATAAAACAAAAATTAACTAGAATAATTTCAGATTTGTTATCAAAGGCGTAATAAGTTGTAACCAATTTATGGTCAATGGGATTGGGAGCTATCTATTCGTAGCCCATTGTCTTTCACTTATGGTGAGTAACTGTAACAAAAACCAAAAAAACCCACATTCCCCCACCGCAATACAACGAAATACAACTAGCAGACAGGTATTTAGATGATACGTAGTACATGACATTAAGCAACCACCAACGATGGTACATAATAAAAGTTAAAGAACAGACCATTGGAACCTGAAACAGTAACATAAAAATCTTAACTTACATTTCTAAATCTAAAAAATGCCTAAAACTAAAACTTAACATAGTTCATAACATGTATCAGATCTGAATTTGTGAACAGTTCAAACAATCATTTTAGTCATATCAAAATAAACAATCTAAGAATTCATAAATTAACAAATAAAAATCTCGCATATATGCATAGTCTAATATCAATTTAAGTTTATAATTATAAATTAAACATTGAGATAGTTAATTACAATGTGCATTTGCTCTACACTTAATCGAACTTTGCCGACCTGATTAAGCAGCAGCAACAACAACAAATCGGTAAATTCTCTAAATTAAAAAACTGATACATGAATTCCTTTGAACTGAGAAGAAGCTGAAGTGATAGAAAAGGCTCCTTGAGAGCAGAGAGGGATTCGATCGCGAAGAAATAACACGTTATAGATCAGAGACCTAGAGAAGAATGAGATATTAGGAAAAATATCATCTAAGGAGGCGGTTTGCTAATGTGGCTGCGTGAGTAGTATAGTGTGAGGGTTAGGTTTTCATTTGAGGGGAAATGGAAAAAGCACGCCGCCATCACTCTAATTTGTTTATTTATTTATTTTTGTAAAAGATATGAAGCAGATGTATTAGAACACCGTTGAGTATTATAGATATTTTATTTGGTGAAGTAATTTCTTATTGTGAGAACATCACAAAAAACAGGTATCAAGATAGGCGCTTTGTATTCTTTTTCTCAAATAACAGTGAACTAAGAAAAGTGTACTGTATACTTGCAGAAAGCACTCTTCTAACTTAACCGTTCTATATCTTGCGTTTCTTATTCCAACTTTTGTAGTAGTGATAGTTCGCTACACATAACTACATTACAAACATGGATTTGAAAATTAAATATGTCATTTAGTTTATGATAGGCTTCTATGGGTAGTTATTTGCGCCTGGCTTGGTACCGCTTCTATCGAAGATCCAACACATGCCCCGGTCGAGGTAGTGTCTTCAGCAGACGAATTTCGCTCAAGAGGCCAACCCGCAAGTGCAAGCCAAGGGGGCATGCAGGCGAGAGGGACCTAATGAGCGAGCGATTGGGTTTGGGACGGGTGTACTACTAGCGAAAGTGCCGAGTGGACAACATTCGAAGCGTATGCACCCCCCGGTTGGCGATGGGTATCCTTAGTCCCAACTCCCAAGATGAAACACCAAGGGAGCCAAGATTCGTTATGCGGTTCTGTCCGTTCATATTAATATGTTGATTTTCAGGTCGTCCCATCTTGATTGGGAAATAAACGCGGGGTAGGATCGTTTCACCCTTCGGCTATTTTGATTACCTAAAAGCACGAGTATTTCCTTCACTATCCCCAGCGGAGTCGCCACTGTGAGGGGGGTCGAAAAAGCACGAGGCTAATGCGTGACCTCGTCCCTCGTGGGTGTGACGCTTCTTTTTGTCAAATCAAGTGTAATTGGATTTCCTGTGAGTTTACACCCAATTGACTAGTAATATAGGAGTTGCCATTCAGTTTTTAACGACAATGAGAAAAACTGACAAAACCCGGTTATCGTGACATAAAGGGAGTGCAATTATGTTTGACCACGACGGCCGTAGGTTCCCTTATGATCCCTGGTGGTGGGGATCTCTCAACGTACACCCGCAGGGTAGATATTGAGGGTTCGGGGGACTGTAACTACCGAGAGGAGTACTCGCTCTTCGATAACTCCAGAGGCAGGATATCCTTACTAGCTCAACATAAATAATTGAAGGGACATGCGTTAACTATTAAACTAATCTGAGTTGATTTTATCAATATGCAACATATAGTACTAGATCGAACGCGATTATCTGATTTAGATTGTTTTAAGGGACCTAGCATGATAATCAAATTTCCCAAAAATATCATATTTATTAAGCGTGATTTAGATTGTTTTAAGGGCGAGGAAAGCAATTAAACCATGGAAAAGGGACACATTACGACGCACCCTTGAGAGGTGCGTCACGGTTCTCAGAAAACTAACCACTTTGACTTTGCTATTTCTCCTTTTATTTAACGAATCTCAAATTATGGGACGGGATACGTTCATAGATTTATGGATCGATTGCGACAGAACGCGTGATCAGTTTTGCAGCGTGAGGCTTAGGCTTAGGGGTTTAGAGTCAATACTCAGAATATAATTGTGTGTTGTGTCCTTTTCACGTCGAACTTAAGGCCCTATTTATAGAAAAGAGTTCGTGGAAAGATAGAATTGCATAACTCTAATCCACGAGGAATTAGGAAAAAACACGTACCAGGTATTTTCAGCGCCCAGGCCTGGGCGCCGAAGATTTCGGCGCCCAGCTTTGGGCGTTGAAAATAGGATCCAGGCAATTACAGCGCCCAGGGCTGGGCGTTGAAATTGCTGTTTGGGCCGTTTCTTTGTCAGATTCGGACTCTTAGAATCCGGAGTGTATGAGACTTAATCGAGTCTTTTAGTGCGTATTAATTTTATGAAGGAATGCGTCTGGGCCCGTTACGAACTCTAGGCTCGTTAGGATTTCGATCAATACGTAACTCTTATTTTCGAATCGTATTAGGAATAGGATTCTCTCGCAGTTTCTATCTCATTTAGGATTTATGTTGGAGTGCAACACCTAATTCTGACAGGTTTCTATCTTTTATGACTTGCCACTTTTAACAGCTGCCTAATACGACAGTTACTATTTTTAGCAGGTTTCCATAAATAGCAGGTTTCTATAAATAGCAGGTTTCGGGTGAAATGAAAAGGGGAATTGAGATTCGTTATTTTATAGGAGATGCGTTGTCAAATGGAGATTTATGTTTTCATCATCGAACCTTTCCCTTTCGGGAATGGGGACAAAACTAGGTGTCTACGGAACGAACAAGAGGCCAACTGTGTCATCAAGAAACCTCGCCAGAAATCATTTTCAGCGCCCAGAGCTGGGCGCCGAAATTTTTAACGCCCAGGCTTGGGCGCCGAAAATGATCCCAGACCCAAAAGAAACCCTGACTTCTACAGGGCCCTGTCGTATCCATTCGACTCGAAAATTGCCGATTTCTTTACTGAAAGTCGCACCTCACGGCTTTGTTATGAACAGCACACCACTACAAAGATCGCTCGCACTTACAAGCACGATCCCAAACACAATCAAGGACATTACAAAATGCTTATCCCCAAGGAACCTCTTTGACAAGAGATGACCGTCAAGCATGAGTGCTTGGGGGCTCGAAAGAAAATATATATTATGCAAAGGTAAAACAATATTGCCAGACTACGATGTACGAAGTCCCGTGTCTGGATGTCTCAAAAGATAAAACCGGTTTACGACCTCAAGACAAAGGTCGCCGTTGATACCTATACATGGTCCCCTAATCAAGGAACCAGGTAGTGGCAAAATTGAGCCGTGAAGACTAGCTCAAAACCATGAAAGATGATGACCACGAGACTATGGTCCGTCTAAGCACGTTGTCAACCCACATTCAGGTTGCAACTAAATCCGAGCATCCCTCGAAAGAATTCGCTCCTTCGAGAATGAATAAGAAAGATATTCTCAAAAGAAATCACGATGAACAAAAGAAATAGGAACTTGCCCATCTTCAGCGGGCAATATCGCATCACGAACCACGCGAGATCCAAATTGAAAAAACGAATTCAGGGACGTCCACTCTCAGCGGACAGGGCTCGCACACCTTCAGCGGGCGGGGTCTGCGTCACTAACCGCGCAGGTCCTCAGTTTTCGAAAATAAAAAGAAAATAGAATCTTCAAAACAAAGCAAAAAACGGGCTCGCCATCTTCAGCCGGCGGGGTCTACGTCACTAACCGCGTAGATCCTTATTTTCAAAACTTCAAAATATATTCATCCACTTCTATCCGGCGGGGTGTCCACCCTTAGCGGACAGGCTCGCCATCTTTAGTCGGCGGGGTCTACGTCACAAACCGCGTAGGTCCTTATTTTCAAAAAAAAAATCACAAACAGATTTCAAAATAGATTCGTCCACTTCTATCGGACGGGGTGTCCACCCTCAGCGGACAGGCTCGCCATCTTTAGCCAGCGGGGTCTGCGCCACTAACCGCGCATGTCCTTAGTCGCTGCAGTGATAACTTTTTTCGGTTTTCCCTTTTTCCAAAAATTAAAGGATTGGTTTTCCGTTTTTCCAAAAAAGAACGATCTGTTGGATTTTCCTTCGTTTTACATCACATAAAAACAAGGGGGTTTACTCGTTTAGCTAACCCTGAAAATGAGAATCTTTAAAAACATTTTTACCTCGTGATTGGGCTTGGCCAGGCCCAATTACACTTTATAGCTTTGATTTCGAAAACATCTGTAGCTACTTCCAATGACAAAGTGAGGGAGTTTCTACGCATCTTTAGATACTTCCAATGACAAAGTGAACGAGTTACTATACTATTCGTTGACAAATCCCAATGACACGTGAGGGATATGTCGACACTTCAAGTGATGACCCTTAAGTCAAATGTTATCACTCGGGGGCTCGTGAGACCCTCGCCAAACAAGTCACACACACTATGGCTTGTATGACGCACTCCGTCCAGTACTTTGACCATCATCTCATCCCGAGACTCAGTCAAAGTGGGGGCTAACTGTAGACACCTACTTTTGTCCCCATTCCCGAAAGGGAAGGTTCGATGATGAGAACATAAATATCCACTTGGCAACGCATCTCCTATAAAATAACGAATCTCGATCACCCTTTTCATTTCACCCGAACCTGCTATTTATAGAAACCTGCTAAAAATAGTAACTGCCGTAACGGGTAGTTGCTAAAAGTGGAAAGACATAAAAGATAGAAACCTGTCAGAATTAGGTGTTGTACTCCAACATAAATCCTAAAAGAGATAGACTTTGCAAGAGGAATCCTATTCCTTGTATAAATCGAAAATAAGAGTTACGTATTAATTAAAATCCTGACGAGCCTAGAGTTCGTAAGGAGCCCAGACGCATTCCGTCATAAATTTAATACGCACTAAAAGACTCGGATAAGTCTCAAAGACTCCGTATTCCATGAGTCCAAATCTGACAAGGAAATACGGCCCATACCCTATTTTCAACGCCTGGCTCTGGGCGCTGAAATTACCTAGGTACGTGTTCTCTCCTAATTCTTCTTGGATTAGTGCTCTAAAATTCTATCTTTCCACGAACTCTTCCCTATAAATACAGCCCCGAATTCGACGTGAAAAGGACACACAACACACAATTCATATTCTGAGTATTGACTCCAATCCCTAAGCCTAAGCCTCACGCTGCGAAATTAATCCCCCGTTCTGTCGCAATCGATCCAAAAATCGAACAGAACGTATCCTGTCCCTTTTAGCTAAAGAATTAAGCCCGGAAACTTGAGATTCGTTAAATAAAAGGAGAAATAGCAAAGCCAAAGTGGTTAGTTTTCTGAGAGCCGTGACGCACCTCTCAAGGGTGCGTCGCAATGTGTCCCTTCGCATGATTTAATCGCTTTCCTCGCCCTTTTATAAAACTGTTAAACTATTAAATCTTATTGTTCTATCACGCCTAATAAAGATAATATCTTGGGAAATTGAACTATCATGCTAGGTCCCTTAAATCAATCTAAATGATAATCACGATCGATCTAGTGTTATGTGTTGCATATTGTTAAAATCAATTCAGATTAGTTTAATAGTTAACGCATGTCCCTTTAATTATTTATGCTGAGCTAGTAAGGATATCCTGCCTCTGGAGTTATCGAAGAGCGAGTACTCCTCTCGGTAGTTACAGTCCCCCGAACCCTCAATCTCTACCTTGTGGGTGTACGTTGAGAGATCCCCACACCAGGGATCACAAGGGAACCTATGGCCGTCGTGGTCAAACATAATTGCACTCCCTTTATGTCACGATAACCGGGTTTTGTCAGTTTTTCTCATTGTCGTTAAAAACTGAATGGCGACTCCTATATTACTAGTCAATTGGGTGTAAACTCACAGGAAATCCAATTACACTTGATTTAAAAAAAAAGAAACGTCACGCCCACGAGGGACGAGGTCACGCATTAGCCTCGTGCTTTTTCGACCCCCTCACATAATGTGTTTGGAAGATGTGTTTAAAAGATGTGTTTAGGAAGTGAAAAGGCTTTTGAACTTTCCTTCACTTGATCCTGACTTTTTATTTGAATTAGCTTTGAAGGCCTTAGGGCCAAATAAAGTGTTATTGTGTTAAATTCCGCTTGAACATGCTTTGCTTTGAATTGGCACATTTGTAATAAAGACAACAACAATTTTTGAAATTTGATTTGATTTTTAGGATGCCCTTAATTGAGGAAATTTTGAATTTTTTGTATTAAAGTGGTCGGGCCTCGAAATGAGGTTGCCTACGTGTCCCGTTAGGGAATCAGGCCGGACGTAGTTCTGACTACCTTACAGGACCTGAATTTGGATTTTTGAATTTGAACATGGAACTTAGACATAGAACTTCTTGAGTTGATCGAGGTTGGTCAGAGATCTGAATCCTGTTCCGTCGATGTCTGTTAGTTCGACTGCTCCCCCGGAGAGGATTTTCTTGACAATGTATGGGCCTGCCCAGTTGGGTTTGACTTTTCCCCTTGGGTCCATTGTGCTTTTGCGAAGGGCTTTCAGGACAAGCTCGCCTTCCTTGATGTTTCGGGTTCTAACCCTTTTGTTGAAATGTCTGGCCACTCGGCGCTGATAGACTTGTACATGGTGAGAGGCTTGAAGCCGTTGCTCATCGAGCATGACTAGTTCGTCATATCTGGCTTGTACCCATGCAGCTTCTGGGATTTCGCTTTCGAGGACTATCCTTAGAGAAGGTATCTCCAGCTCGATAGGTTGTACTGCTTCCACTCCATAGACCAATGAGAACGGAGTTTCACCAGTTGAAGTGCGAATTGAAGTTCGGTATCCCCGCAATACGAAATGCAGGTTTTGGGGCCAGTCCTTGTAATTGGTAGTCATTTTCATGATGATGGTTTTGACATTCTTGTTGGCTGCTTCGACTGCCCCATTGGTTTGTGGGCGATAAGGTGAAGAGCGATGATGTTGAATCTTGTACTCGGTGAATAGATCTTCACACTCTCCTTGAAAATGGGTTCCTTGGTCACTGATGAACTCGTGAGGAACACCGTATCTGCATATGATGTTTTCTTGTATGAACTGGGCCCCTTGCTTGGAACCCAATACTTTGAATGATCTGGCCTCGACCCATTTGGTGAAATAGTCGATGGCGACCAGTATGAACTCATGACCCCCGGTGCCTGTTGGAGTGACTTTGCCGATGACGTCGATACCCCAGGCAGAGAATGGCCACGGTGATGATTGAGAGTATAGTAGTGATGGAGGAATGTGCTTCAGATTCGCACACTTTTGACATATACGACATTTCTTGGCAAAGAAGTAGCAGTCCCGTTCGAGGGTAGTCCAATAGTATCGTGCCCTAATGATCTTGAGGGCTAGCATCTTCTCATTCATGTGGGTGCCACAGACTCCAGCATGTATGTTGTCCATGACTCTTTGAGCTTCGTGCTTGTCAACACATCGGAGGTTAGGACCGCTAAGGGACCTTTTGTATAGAACGCCGCCTTCCATGATGAAGCTGGCTGATTGTAGTCGTAGAGCCCTTTGATTTTTGCTTGAAAAGTGCGGGGGATTCTCTGAATTTTGTAGATACCGTTGAATGTCCGTAAACCAAGGTTCATCTTCGTCTTGCTCGACGCTGTCAATAGTATGGACATATGCTGGTTCTTGACGCATTTCAATTGTAAGTGGCATTTCAGTCATGCTGCTTGGAATGTTGATCATTGAAGCCAATTTTGGCAGTGCATCGGCGAATTGATTCTCCACTCTCGGGAGGTAGGTGTAGCGAAGCTCTTCTGTTTGTTCAGACAGCTGTTCGAGAAAGGACTAGTATGGAGCTAAGCTCTCGCTGCTTACTTTCTATTTGCCGAAAATTTGATTGGTAATTAGGGAGGAATCCCCGTACACTCGAATTTTCTGGACGCCCAATGCTAAGGCGGCTTCCAGGCCCATGATGCATGATTCATATTCTACCGCATTGTTTGTGACGTTGAATTGTAGTTTTGCTGATATCGGAATGTGTGTGCCGTCTGGAGCTACTAAGATTACTCCAATACCACATCCGTTCTGGTTGGAACCACCGTCAAAATGCATTGACCAACTGTCATGACTGGTCGTTAATATTTGCTCGTCGTGTAAGTGGTAATCTTCCTCTTCTGCCTCGACAGGACAGTCGGCTAGGAAATCTGAGACTGCTGAACCCTTGATAGACTTCTGTGGAATGTATTTGAGGTCGAATTCTTCTAGCATGACCAACCATCTGGACAACCGCCCGTTGAGTGCTGGTTTTTCGAATAGATACTTGAGAGGATCCGGTTTGCTGATCACATGTATTGTATGGGAGAGCATGTAGTGCCGTAGTTTCTTTGTGGCCCAAACTAAGGCGATGCTGAGCTTCTCAAGCTGAGTGTATTTGGTCTCGTACTCGATCAGCTTTTTGCTTATGTAGTATACGGCGTTTTCCTTGCCTTCAATTTCCTGGGCAAGCATAGCCCCCACTGCTGAATTAGTTGTTGTGCGGTAGAGCCTGAGGGGAATCCCTGGCATGGCTGGCTTTAGTACTGGTGGGTTGGAAAGATAGCTCTTGATTGTTTCGAATGCATGCTGACAGTCGTCATCCCACACCTTGGGCTCGCTTTTTCGGAGCTTTCGAAATACCGGTTCACAGATCATTGTGAGTATTGAAATGAACCTGCTGATATATTGTAGTCTGCCGAGAAAACCCCGAATTTCCTTTTCATTCGTTGGTGGTTGCATCTCGAGAATTGCTTTGATTTTTGAAGGATCAGCCTCTATGCCTCGAGAGCTGATGACATATCCGAGTAACTTGCCTGACGTTACCCCGAATGCGCACTTTTGAGGATTGAGCCTCATGTTGTATTGTCTGAGCCTGTTGAAAAACTTTCGGAGTACCAAGGTATGCTCATGTCGTTCTTTGGATTTGACAATCATGTCGTCGACATATACCTCAATTTCCCTGGGAATCATATCGCTCATGATGGCTGTGGCTGTTCTTTGGTAAGTTGCTCCTGTGTTCTTTAGTCCGAACGGCATAACTGTATAGCAATATGTACCCGACTGAGTGATGAAGTTTGTCTTCTCCATGTCTTCCTCTGGCATGGGAATCTGATTGTAGCCTGCATACCCGTCCATAAAAGAGAGTAAGGCGTGATTTGCAGTGTTGTCTACCAAGATGTCGATGTGAGGCAATGGAAAACCGTCTTTAGGGCTGGCCCTGTTAAGATCCATGTAGTCCACACACATTCGTACTTTGCCATCTTTCTTTGGAACTGGGACAACATTTGCGATCCATTCTGGATACTTTTTTTTTTGATAAGTGTAGACACCTACTTTCGTCCCCATTCCCGAAAGGGAAGGTTCGACGATGAGAACATAAATCTCCATTTGGCAATGCATCTCCTATAAAATAACGAATCTCAATCACCCTTTCATTTCAGCCAAAACTACTATTTATAGAAATTTGCTAAAGATAGTAACTGCCGTAAGAAGTAGTTGTTAAAGGTGGCAAAGTCCTAAAAGATAGAAATCTGTCAGAATTAGGTGTTGCACTCCAACATAAGTCCTAAAAGAGATAGAATTGGCAAAAGGAATTCTATTCCTGTTATAATTCGAAAATAAGAGTTACGTATTAATTAAATTCCTAACGAACCTAGAGTTCGTAACGGGCCCAGACGCATTCCGTCATAAGTTGATACGCAGTAAGAAACTCGGATAAGTCTCAAAAGCTCCGTGTTTAAGAGTCCAAATCTGACAAAAAGGCTCGGCTCAGATCCTATTTTCAACGCCTGGGTCTAGGCGCCGAAATCTTTGACGCTCAGTGCTGGGCGGTGGAAATACCTGGGGCCGTGTCGTCTCCGAATTCTTTTTGGATTCGGATTCTAAAGATCTATCTTTCCACAAACTCTTTCCCTATAAATACAGCCTCAAAACCGACGTGAAGAGAACACACAATTCCATAACCTGAGTATTGACTCTAGCCTTAAGCCTAGCCTCACGTTGCGAAATTGATCCGGCGTTCTGTCGCAATCGACCCAAAAGTCGAACATAACGCATCCTGTCCCTTGTAGCTGATGAATTATGCCCAAGTACTGGAACACTGCTTAGAAACCCGAGATTCATTATCTAAAAGGAGAAATAGCAAAGCCAAGTGGTTAGTTTTCTGAGAACCGTGACACACCTCTCAAGGGTGCGTTGTAATGTGTCCCTCATATGATTTAATCGCTTTCATCACCCTTTTATAAAATTGTCAAACTATTAACTTGATTGATCTATCACGCCTAATAAGATAATACCCTGGACAATTGAATTATCATGCTAGGTACCTTAAATCAATCTAAATAAGATAATCACGATCGATTTAGTATTATGTGTTGCATATTGCTAAAATCAATTCAAAGTAGTTTAATAGTTTAAACGCATGTCCCTTCAATTATTTATGCTGAGCTTGTAAGGATAACCTGCCTCTGGAGTTATCGATGAGCACTCCTCTCGGTAATTACAGTCCCCGGAACTCTCAATCTCTGCCCTGCGGGTGTACGTTGAGCGATCCCCACACCAGGGATCACAAGGGAACCTATGGCCGTCGTGGTCGAACATAATTGCACTCCCTTTATGTCACGATAACCGGGTTTTGTCAGTTTTTCTCATTGTCGTTAAAAACTGAATGGCGACTCCTATATTACTAGTCGATTGGGTGTAAACTCACAGGAAATCTAACTACACTTGATCTGACAACGTCACGCCCACGAGGGACAAGGTCATGCATTAGCCTCGTGCTTTTTCGACCCCCTCACAGTGGCGACTCCACTGGGGAACGTTAATGAAATACTCGTGCTCGTAGGTAATCAAAATAGCCGAAGGGTGAAACTATCCTACTCCGAGTTTATTTCCTTATCAAGTTGGGACGACCTGAAAATCAGCACATTAATGTGAACGGACAGAACCGCATAACGAATCTCGGCTCCCTTGGCATGTTTCATCTCGGGAGTTGGGACTAAGGATACCCATCGCGAACCGGGGGTGCATACACTTCGAGTGTTATCCACTCGGCACTTTTCGCTAGTAGTACACCCGTCCTAAACCCAATCGCTCGCCCACTAAGGTCCCTCTAATTGGTGCATGCCCCCTTGGCTTACATCATGATTGGCTTCTTGGGACGAAATTCGTCTGTTGAATGCACTACCTCGACCGGGGCATGTGTTGGATCTACGATAGAAGCGGTACCAAGCCAGGCGCAAATATTACCCATAGAAGACTATCATAAACTACGTGACATATTATTTTTTGCTTCATGTTTTAATGCTAGTTATGTGTAGCGAATTATGTGATTATGTTGTGATTGTGTGTGACAAAAAATACCGGAAAACCAACGACCCTAAAAATTGCCCAAACATTCATGAACACCGATTGGCCAAAGAGTTATACCAAAATACGTGTTCCGCAACCCCGGGCGATCGCCACAAAAATAAGCGGCGCCTAGGATGGCCTGTAACGGATCCCACAACGCTGCACAACGCGTAAAGGACGTTATTAGGCAAGCACGCAAAATTAAGTCGCATGTACGAAAAAAATAGACAAACAGAATACGAGTACCAGTCGGGGACGCATTTTCAGCGCCCTTGGCTGGGCGCCAATTATTTCATCGCCCCTGCTGGGCGCTGAAGTTGCTGCTTGGCCTTTTGGCCAGACACCGCAGCCTCGGTGCCCGCGCACAAAATATACGTAGCAATAAAAAAATTGTAACGAATTCGCTACGAGGGCGTATAGAAAAGGCACTCAATTCTAAAAACGACTTATAAAATAAATAACTCCTTGCGTCGTCATTAGGCCTCCTATGACGACAATGTTCGGCACCAAAACGAAGCATGCCAATTAATATAACTTTGAATGTCACGCGGGCAAGTGTTTCAAAAATCTAAAGAATGACCAAAAGAAAAGCCAAAATATACCAACAAGAGTGAGAATAGAAAACCGATAGGAAGAGTCAAAAGTCTAGACTAAGTGATGCTTAACTTTGGGCCTAAACTTTAGCTTGTCTTATGCATAGGGCTTGTTCTGCCACTTGGCGTCGATTTGAAAATCAAAGGTTAGTACGTCTCGAAGATACATCACCAACACAAGGTTTAGCAACTCCAAGCTCCATTCGTCACTCCCCCTTTCAAGGATCTTCGATTCCCCAGCCTCGATTCGCACCCTCAAACATGTCCATAGAAGAGCTGCGGGACCAAATGGCCCAAATGACCCTACTTATGAATCAACTGAAAATGGAAAACGAATCCTTAGCGGCTGCGCAAGCCAAACATGACCTCGATAACGAGAAGAAGATCGAAAAAATGGTTCTGCAGGAAACTATGGGGAGCAAGTATTTCTCCCTCGATCCTGAACCTTTTCCCGGCAAACTACCGGAAAAGTTTAGTTCATCCGACTTACCGACGTTCAAGGCCACGGACAATCCCCGTGATCATCTCTTGAGCTTTGTGAATGCCATGACCTTGAAAGGTGTGGACATTTCCATGTATCTGCCTGCCTTTCCTTTGTCCTTGGAACCTGTGCCACTCAAATGGTACTACCAACAGGACCCTAAGCTCTTCCCCACTTGGGAGGACTTTGTCAATGTCTTCATCAAGCAATACTCGTCGAACATGGATTTCCTAGTCACCGTGCGCGAGCTGAAAGTCCTCTTCCAAAAGAAAAATGAAGGTTTCACGACCTACTTCGCTAGATGGAGGGACCAAGCGGCCCAACTAATCAATAGGCCTCCTGAAACTGAATTGGTCCAAAAATTCATTGACAACCTAGACCCAGCTTATAAACAACATCTTAGATACTTGGGCCTTGACACCTTCAAGAGGGTTTGCGATGTAGGAATAAAGATGGAGGATGACCTCGCAAAAACAGTACAAAGCAAGCCTGTATACAAAAGTAATACCTACAACATGGGCCACACACCTCAAGCCCAAGAGGTCCACGTCGTAGAAGAAACCCCAACCCGAAGGAGCCCCGGAACGTGGACCCGAGACCGAAAGTTTGCCCCACTCGGGTCGACTCTAGTACAAGCCTTCCAAAGACTAACCAAAAAAGGAAAACTAAGGCCCATAGGCCGCACACCCGACCCTCCATTCAAAAATAAATACTGGGTCGGGGGCGCCCGCTGCGAGTTCCATCAAGGAAATGGGCATGATACTGAAAACTGCTGGACTCTAAAAAACACGATCCAGGATATGATAGAGGATGAAATAATACCTCTCCATAACGTTGGCAAACCCAACAACAACAAGAGCCCACTCGGCTCTTGTCACATCTCTCTCGATCAACCAGAAAATATGAACTTTGACCCTACGGTGTATATTACGCCCCAAGGTGAACCACTCGCCATGGTACCTATGGATCAAATCAAGAGAGAAGTGTGCGGTGTGTGGGATGATGATGCTGAAGATATCTGCCTGTCCCAAGTATCGGGCCAAGACATTTTTACAGAAACTTGGCCCAGGCATGCTCCCATTGACACTATCCCTCAAGAGCCCGAAGTTGACAATCTCACTCGGTCCGGAAGGGTATACCAACAGGATATTCGCCCACCCCCTATGGACGACATCCCAGTCAGACAGACTCCTGAAAACGTGCGGCACACCACCGTCGCAGAAGTCATCGAAAACCCTCTCTTGAAGCAACTAAAAAGAACCAAAGCCGAGATTACCATCTGGGATCTCATGTGCACTTCAAAGGAACATCGTGAAAAACTTATTCGCTCACTTGATCTCATCTCAGTCCCTACAGACATCACACCTGACTCGTTGGTTAGCCACGTCACGAGAGATGTTGAGGAAAAAGCAATAGTTTTTACTGACAAAGACTTACCTAAAGAAGGAGGCGCCCGAAATAAGGCTCTCTATCTAGTGGTTGGATGCAAAGGACAAAACATCCCCCTAGCACTCGTAGATAACGGTTCAGCGGTAAATTAAACGCCCATTGCGAAACGCCCATTGCTTGGGGCTAGGAAATGATGACTTCCAAACCTTGCGAGGGTCGCGAGCCTATGATAACTCTCAAAGGCCTATGTTGGGAAAAATCAACCTCACAATACAAACCGGACCTGTGGCACGCACCACGGAGTTTCAGATAATTGACATCAAGCCCACTTTCAACCTCCTCTTAGGACGCCCTTGGCTCCATGACTTAGGAGGTGTGACTTCTACCTTGCACCAGATGGTTAAACTTAACCATAACGGGGTAATTATGGAAATACGCGCCCCTCCTCTCGACGCCAGTTGTACTATGGTCGGAACGACCGATGCTGCAGAAGACCTTTACGGTTTTCAAGTGGATGAAGTCATCCAAGTCATTGAGGACTACAATTTAGCATTTCTAGATCCGCGAGCGTCCCGGGTCATCCCTAAAATATTGCTAGCTCAAGGCTATTTCCCGGGAACTCCATTGGGCATAAGGAAGAAGAACAACATGTTCCATCCCCCACCCAACAAAACTACTCCCTTTGGTCTAGGCTATACACCAACGGAGGAAGATATTGCTGACCACTTGTCTAGGCTACGCCTTAAGCCAGCCAAGACAAAACAAACCACCCTTCTTCCCCCATACCAAAGAACCCTTAACGGTATGTTTGTCCGAGAAGGAGAAGAACACCCATGCTGCGACTTCCCAGAACCCTTTGTTCAGAATGGCCTGCTAAAACCCGGATTTGAGATTTTCCATGACTGTCACACTATGGATGAGGCACCCTACCTCACCAAGACTGAAACAGCTGAAATATTAGACAACCAAGATCTATGGACATTGTTTAACGAATCGAGGCCTATGGAGGACGAGACTGTAATAACCACCCTAGCCCTGCAAGATGAAGGTTTCAATCTAACCCGGTTAATCACTCCTACATCAACACCAGAAGAGACCGAGAACGGATGGGTGAAGACATATCAGTGGGTCAATGCGAAGGGAATAGAATTCAAGATGAGTACAGGCGAAGGACCAAAGTTCCACGAGACTAAACCCAAGGCTTGAGCCATAGAGAGCACTTTAGCAAAACGCCTAGTAGTTCTTTAGATGATAGAAAAAATAAAGCTCTAGAGATGGTCCTAAGACCCCTTAGAATATAGGCTAATTTATTTCAGTGTGTTTTCCTTACTTTCCAAATTAATAAAGGCGTAAGATTTCTCCTAAAAAAAATTGCTTTAACACAACAAGCACTAATCATATTCGCAAAAATAAAATAAAAAAATATAAGGAAGCGGCCCACTTTAGGCCCAATAGCAAGGCCCACTCAGTCTTGAATCGTGACATCAAAACCAATTCTCGAAATCCCCAAAATAAACCGTACCTCCAAGATATAAAGGTCAATCCGTGCAATCATAAAAGTCAACCCATGCAACCCAAAGAAACCAAAAAGAAATCAAAACAAAACGATGCAAATGTTGCTAAAAAAAAAAAATTAACATAACCCCATTATCCACATCATTAGCGACACACACCTCAACCCACCCAAAAAACCTACGCAAAGATCTTCGTATCTTCCGCACCCTAACTCCATTTTCAAAGTCGTTTCGAGTCACGAATAGAAAAAATTAATCCGGACGAAAATGCGTCTAACGTTAACAGTCCAAAAGGCTTCCGAAATTGCGTCAACATTGATTTATGACGAATAAAAGTAAAATGGAATAAAGAAAAAGAAATAAACGCAAGAACATGTGAAGCAATACGCCGAGAAACCTGCCCAGATATCATTTTCAGCGCCCAGAGCTGGGCGCCGAAATCTTTAACGCCCCAGCCTGGGCGTTGAATCTCTCTGCTTGCCAAATTTTTCCCAGAAGTGCTCGTCATTTTATCCGCACATACACGGAAAAATAACGAACACTTGGGGGGTACAACACGTATACAGATATACGTACCAAAAAAAAAAAAAAAAAGATATACGTACCAAAAAAAAACAAAAACAAAAGATTTTTGTGCAAAATACATGGCTTACGACAAAGCAGCAGATTAAAATAATAGTAAACTTCACTTATGTTACCGTTTCAAATAATATGTTTCCATCTCAGAACATACTTATCGAATTCGGCATCCTAGAATTTATTCTAGCTAGAACTACGCGCGACCTGTTTCTAAGTTAAAGTTATTTAACAAGGATACGTAGGCAATCCTGTTTACGGATTCGGTCCAATCAAATAAAAAATATAACGTGCATAAGTGTTGGAAATGAGCAAATAAAAAAGAGAAACAAAAGGAAAACAAGAAAAATAAAATCACGCCTTTATTAATATTTAAAAATAAATAAGAAGGAAAACAAAAGTGCTAAGGAATGAAAAACAAACACAACTGAAATAAATAAAGGGCACCTACACCCTAACAAGAACTACACTACTCGAGTTCTTCCGGATCATCGAACAAAGTTTTGTAGAGGGCAATGTTCGCAGGGTCCACCTCCACAGGCTTCTGCGCTGCCCCTATATCAATGTCCATAAGAACAGGCTCCTTGACACTAACTTCCAAGGATCCCAAGGCCTCATAAACATTTTCAGTTTGAACAGCTATAACCCGCTCAGCCTCAAGGGCACAAACAATGGGAGGGGAAGGATTATCAACATCGATTGGATTAGCCACTGGTTCTACTAGGGGCTGAACTTTCCTAACCCATACATTATTCCGGCGACGATCTCCGCGAGAGCTTGCATTTCTTTTGGGAACAGCAGGCCCCTTCATGTTAGGTACCTTTTAAGGCTTAGAACTGGAACGGGGAGGAATTTCCTTTCGCTTTCGATCAGGACGAGCTTTCACAGTCTTAATGCCATTTTCGCGAGGGTTAGCAAGATTACGGTTTTCATACTTAGCCCCACCTCGACGTATCAAAAGTTCAGCCGACTCTTCATTTCGAGCCTTAGCTCTCACAGCCTTATCATCGGAACTCATCCACAACTTATAATTCTCGGAAAGACCCACAAAACCATCTGTAGTCACGGTCCAACGCGGGAGGCCACCATAATACTTAGCCCACGCTTGAACCCGTGCTCGTGAAAAAACCACTACTTTAGGTGGTACCGTATCAGCAAATGGGATAGTCTGCCTTAAGCCATATTGGCGCATGACTCGGTAAGGAAAGATGTAAACAGGCCGAGATAATCCCAACAAAGAAACATGAACTAACATCTCGGAACCCCCCGTCATATTAGTCAAACCTCACCACGGTACCACCCACTTAATAGAGCATATGCCATGAGTAAAATAGGAAGCCAATTCGGCCTCGTTCTGGCCTTGGTGCAAATACTTTCGGTTGCCTAAAGCTATAGGGCGATAATGTTTAGGATCGGCAGGAGCTTCTAGAGGCCTAAGTCGTTCCTTGAGCCAAGTCTGCAAAAAAAAAAACGGGTACGATCAGAAAAATAATGAGGCCTGGGACGCATTTTCAACGCCCAGGACCAGGCGCAAGAATTACCGACGCCCAGCCCTGGGGGCTGAAAATCAGCTCCAGGCAGAGGCAAACAAAGAAAAAAAATAATTATACGCGCGCAAATAAATTATCAATTACCTGCAGCAATAGGGGGCTCCCCTTAAAATTTTCAGACTTGGCATCCTTCTTTAACTCATCCGCACCCAACAAGGTCTCGGCAACAATCAACGGCATAATAGAATAGCAACTCTCCATATGACTGATCAGGGGAATCAACCTTATGTCACCAAACTCACCATTGTTATTCGAAAGTAAATAGTGGTTCAACAAGCAGAATACAAGTGCCCGGAAATTCAATTTCTGTTCAGTCATATTTTTACTAGGCCTAAAGTGATGTTTTGCAAGCTTCGCCAAATTAACCTTATCACCCACAATGATCTCAGCAAGCGTGCCATCATCTAGTCCTAGGAAAGCCCCTATAGTTGTTTTACCTTCTTCAACAGTGCCAGGGGTAGCAAGAGTATCATTGGTAGGTGTTTTGGGCAAATTCGACTTAGAGATGAACTTGCCTTGATGAAGGTGCTAACAATCGATCGAGATAGATAATAGAAAATGGTGAGAGCAAGTTGTAATAGCATAAGATAATCGTAGGTTTATTGCTTGGAAATAATGTATGTAAAATAGACAAGACTAAGCCATTTTATAGGCATTTACAACAAGAATGTAACGTTTATGGAATAATTGCTCATAATTAGATAATAAGTACGTAATGAAGGCCGGCTTCATCAAGGGTTTGTAACGTCCGTTTTGAGCCCAGCAGTTGGGAATACCGTTCGAATAATGCCACCTTGCGCCTTGTTGGCAGCCACGTAAGCAATGCTTGCCACGTATGCCCATGTCACCAAGAGGGTATTTTTCCCCCTAACAATTGTCCCTAAACCCATTTTGAATTTATTCCGGGAAGTTCAAAAAAGGAGAAATGGGTTTCACGGAAGGAAAAAACGGAAACCGCCTCTTAACCTCCCCAACACTGACGGCGTTAGGATCATGATGACTTTTGCCTTGGATACGCCAACCGTCCATCCGCGCTAATAAATAGGACCGCGCTTCCAACCATCCGCAATCACTTCTGCAATTTCTCTCTTCTCTTTCCCAGAAAAAACGATCGGCGCTCTTTCTCTCTCCTTTTTTTCAGGTAACTGCTCGGCTTCCATCTTCTTGTCTTCTTCTTTCTTTCTTCGATTCCTTCTATGTCGCAACGAATGGGGACGAAATCCACCCGTGCGAAGAACAAGAGATTGGTGGTGGAGTGCGATCTGGTTGAGGGGCCGATTTTCAGCCCTACCCACATTCTGGACAGAAAGAATGCTCGGCCGGCCACTTGGGGGAAGCAGGATGTGGAGGCGCTCATGGAGGAGTGTGGTTTTCCTCCGTCGGCGGTAATTCGTTTGCCGCAGCCCGACGAACGGGCTGATTGGGTATCGGACTGTTGGGTGTGCTTCTATGAGTATCCCTTCAGAATTGGGTATACTTATCCCTTCTCGCCACTGGTGCGAGGAGTTCTAAGGGCACTGGCTGTGCCGCCGGCGCAACTGATGCCGCGGGTCTGGAGGGTGATGCACTTGGTCGACCATCTGGCCGGCACACTGGACATGGAGTTCCGGGTTGAGGACCTTGTGTATACCTACAAGGTCCAAAATTATGGGGCTGGTAGGTACTTGCTGCATGTCAAGGACGACAGGGAGGCTCTTCTTGGTGCGGACAAGTCGAACGACCGCGGGTGGATGGGTCGGTTCTTTTTTGTGGAATTGGGTAGTTTAGGGCCCGACTCCGACTTCTTGACGGGGGAGTGGATGTCTAGAGGTATTTTGTTTGTTTTTGGTGTTTTTTGGGCTTGTTGATATGACTTTGTCTCACTTTTGTGTTTTTGTAGGTGCATCTTTCGACACAGTTGGTGTCGGTGCCGAAGCCATAGAAAATACTGCTTTGCTGTTGGGGTCCCTCTAAAGGAAAGAGCTTTCATCGGCCTCAAGTTCGAACGCGAAGAGCCTTCTCAAGAAGAAGAAGTTTCTGAACCTGCGAACATGTCGACATCAACAGGTAAACATGGATTAGGGTTAGTTTACATTTTGTTTGGGTTCGTCGCCCTTTTCAATACGAAATACAATTTACAACTGCTGTGACGAGACTGAGTCGTCAAATAAATGCTATCAACAGGTACTGGCCCGTCGACACGCTCTGGCAAGGCCCCATCCGCGGATGCATTGTTGAGGAAGAGGCTGGAGTCACTGGGAAGTGTGTCTCGAGCCAAACCCATCACTTTGTTGTCACCACCGAGGCCGCCAAAGGCTTCAACTGACACCACGGTGACGGGGGAAACCAGCTCGCTTCTGCCTGCTGAGAAAAAGCAGCCGCCTCCATCTCGGAAGAGAAAGCTTGCAGTGGAGTTCCCTGACGACTACGGGTCGGCAGATGCACCACGGGTTCAGCTTTGGCCTGAAGTCGACCGCCTCTGGATGCCGTCAAGCCGGGAGAGCCAGGAATCTTTGTCCCCAGTAGCTGCAACTGTCGAGAGCGTCTCGGATGCATGGAGGGTGTTAGGGGGAAAAATACCCTCTTGGTGACATGGGCATACGTGGCAAGCATTGCTTACGTGGCTGCCAACAAGGCGTAAGGTGCCATTATTCGAACGGTATTCCCAACTGCTGGGCTCAAAACGGACGTTACAAACCCTTGATGAAGCCGGCCTTCATTACGTATTTATTATCTAATTATGAGCAATTATTCCATAAACGTTACATTCTTGTTGTAAATGCCTATAAAATGGCTTAGTCTTGTCTATTTTACATACATGATTTCCAAGCAATAAACCTACGATTATCTTATGCTATTACAACTTGCTCTCACCATTTTCAATTATCTAGCTCGATCGATTGTTAGCAACTTCATCAAGGCAAGTTCGTCTCTAAGTCGAATTTGCCCAAAACAATTTGGCGCCCACCGTGGGGCTAACAATCAAAAGCAGCTCGATAATACCATTCCAATCACCATGGCTGGAAATGCTAGCTCATCCGATGATATCACTCGTCGCTTCGAAGCCATGGAACAGCGTATCAACATCCTCCAAAAGGAGAACGAAGCGTTGCACTCTCAAGTGAGGTCCACCGCCTCCATCGCCACCGGATCCAGGCTCCAGTACCAACGAGACACCTCCGGGTTAAACCGCCGCTTGGATCTTGACGCCGCTCCAGATCACCCCCTCCATGTACCTTTTGGCGAACCTGGGGGTCCCGTTCTCCAGCAGATCCGCGAATTCGATCCATTACCGAATCAACCCCGTTCTAACCCGAGTTGGCTTCCCCCGCCTCCAACTCAACCATCTTCTGCAGGTACATCGGCGACAGTTGTCACCGCGACGGCTGCCCGGGTAACCCCACCTCAGGTCGGCATGACGACATCCACCATGGTGACGGCTCCCGCCTCCGTTCCGGTGTCTCGTCCGCTGCCTCCCCAACGGCGACCATGTCAATGCCCCTGCCTGTTACACTCCCGGCGCAAGGATCAACGCCAGCAATTCAAATGCCATGGGATCAACTCTTCTCTCAGAAAGTCGTCCAACCTGTTGTCAACCTGGTCACTTCGGCGCCAGGGCCACCTCCCCAGTTGATGACGATTCCTTTGGCGAGCCAGGCGCCGCAAGCAGCATTTCCCAATGCCCTAATGCGACCTGACTCTTCTCGAAACTATTCTCCATACACTCCTCTTAACAGGTCAGTCGCTCCAGTTAGTCACGGTTTCGTAACTCCCTTCCCTTATGTTGCAGGTACCCACGCTACTCAAGGAACGCCCCCTTACATACAACAAGTCGTACCGCAGTTCACTCCTCACTAACCTCATGGCGTATACCCGCAGAGTACCTATTATCAACATCTCCAAGCCAGCCTTCCCGAAACGTTTAGCCCCCTTGTCCCGGTGCTCAACAGCATCTGTGAGAACACCAATCACCAACTCCAACAAATCATGACCATGATAAAAAAAATTCCTGGAGTACCAACACCAATCAAAAAAGCTAGCCTAGACAGTTATGCCGACTCCCCATACGCTGATCCCATTGATGCAATAGACATCCCGAAACGATTTAGCCCACCCAACATGCCCATGTACGACGGGACAACCGACCCAAGAGAACATATCTTGACCTACAAACAACGGATGATGACCATTCCAGTCCCCAAACACATGAGAGAAGGCAGCCTTTGCAAAGGGTTCGGTTCGACATTGGTTGGGCCCGCCTTGAAGTGGTTGACTTGCCTGCCAAATGGATGCATTACCTCTTTTGCTCACCTCGACAACATGTTCAACCAACAGTTCGCTAGCAGCAGATGTCTAGAGAAGCAGACAAGCGACTTATACCGAGTAATCCAACGTCCTGATGAACCCCCTAAGGATTATATATCCCGGTTCATCAGGGAGAAAGTGACTGTTCCTGAATGTGATGTCCCGATAGCCATCGAAGCGTTCAGACAGGGATTATATGGCGAAACCGACCTCTGGAGGGATTTAATCAAATACCCCTGCAAGACGTTCGAAGATGCTCAAGCCAAAGCAATGGCCCAAGTTAGGTTGGAAGAAACTCTCCATTCTCGGAAAGGGGGCAATGACTACTCAAAGACGGAAAGACGGTTGCCCTACCCCAAGAGGAGCAACGACCGCCCTGCTCCTTATTCCCGACCTCAACATGTAGCAGTGGTGGAGGAAGACGACGACTCCGACTGGAATAACCGCCCGGATCTGCCACAAAAAATTAACGAATATTCTTTCTGTGTTGACACTGTAGGTCTGATGAACCACCTCTCGAAGATGGGGAAAGTAGTGCAATGGCCGCCGAAGTCCAGCAAACCCGAGTCTAAGAAGGATCCCTCTAAATGGTGTGACTTCCATGCCGATATCGGTCACACAACTAACGACTGCGTCGCGTTGAGGAGAGAAGAAGCCTACCTGCTGAAAAATGGTTACCTCAAGGACGTCATGTCAGATAAAGCTCGTGGCGTTGTCAACAAAGACAACCCTAACTCTCCATCTCGACCTCCTCCACCTCCCCCTCATACTAAAACTGTGAATTTCATTGCTGGAGGTTCTGACATTTGTGGTTTAACTTATTCTGCAGCAAAGAGACACGCCCGAGAAAACGAGATAGACAGACCAATTCGAGTTGTAGCCGCCAAATACCTAACCCCTATATCTTTTGATGAATCTGATGAAGGGGATATCTCGGACAAACATCATGACGGCTTGGTGATATCTATTCCTGTTGGAAACTTCATGATCAAACGAGTCCTTGTCGACAATGGCAGCTCAACTAACGTGATGATGCTCGACGCCCTCAAGGAGATGGGGCTCAACCCAGACACAGACGTCGTCAAAAAAATCCACCGTGCTAATAGGGTTCAGTGGCGAAGCAAAAACCACCTTCGGAGAAGTTACCCTACCCGTTTACGCACAAGGGATCAACCAACAGGTAAAGTTCTGTGTTATTCATTGCCCTTCATCTTACAACATTATTTTGGGCAGGCCCTGTATCCACAACATGAAGGCCATCCCTTCGACATATCACCAAACCATCAAGTTCCCTACTCGATGGGGGGTTCAAGAAATCAAAGGAGACCAGCAAGAGTCCAAAGAATGCTATAAGGCAGCCCTAAAGCCATCGGCCACAAATAAATCCTCAATATAGAAATTACAGTCCAATTCCGAACCAACAAGCTACGAAGAACCCAAATCTGAACAACTCGACGAGATCATCTTGGATCCTGCGAAACCAGAACAGGTCATCTTTATTGGATGTGATGTACCCGACGACATCAGGTCGGAGCTCGTTACATTTCTCAAAGCCAACGCGGATTGCTTCGCATGGTCACATGAATATATGCCAGGCATTATCCCAGACGTCATCACTCACAAACTTAGTGTCGACCCCCGACATAAGCCCGTCAAACAAAAGCGGCGGAAGTTCGCTCCAGAACGCAACCAAATTATCAACGATGAAGTTCAGCAACTACTAGATATAGGAAAGACCAGGGAGGTGAAATATCCAGACTGGTTGGCCAATGTCGTCGTAGTCAGGAAGAAGAATGGGAAATGGCGAGTGTGCATAGATTTCACCGACATCAACAAAGCATGCCCTAAAGATTCTTTTCTTACCCCACATCGACGCCATGGTTGATGCTACTGCGGGACACGAGATGCTCACATTCATTGACGCGTTCAGTGGCTACAACCAGATTTTGATGCACCCAGAAGATCAAGAGAAAACCGCCTTCATCACGGAGCGGGGAACTTATTGTTACAAGGTCATGCCGTTCGGATTAAGGAACGCATGCGCCACCTATCAGCGCATAGTCAACAAAATGTTCAGAAAGCAGCTGGGCGACACAATGGAAGTCTACATCGACGACATGCTTGTGAAATCCAAGAAAGCCTTGGATCACATCACGCATCTTCAGCAAGCCTTCGACGTGTTGCGAGAGTACAGCATGAAACTCAACCCCACCAAATGTTCGTTCGGAGTCTCTTCCGGAAAATTCCTAGGTTATATGGTTACTCAAAGAGGCATCGAAGCTAGTCCTGATCAGATCCGCGCAATCATCAACTTACAATCACCTCGAAACCAGAAGGACGTACAAAAATTAGCAGGCAGAGTGGCTGCCCTCAACCGCTTCATCTCCCGGTCGTCCGACAAGTGCAAATTGTTCTAGGACATCCTCAGGAAGAATGAGAAGTTCAGCTTGACTGACCGACACGAAGCCGCATTGCAGCAACTCAAGCAATACCTGTCAAACCCCCCGTTACTGTCCAAACCAAAAAACAATGAAGTGCTACAAGTATACCTCGCAGTTACAGAGTCGACCATCAGTGCAGTGTTAGTACGGGAAGAAGACGGAAAGCAGCTACCTGTTTATTACGTCAGTAAGTCTTTACTTAGCGCCGAAACAAGGTACTCTCATCTCGAAAAACTTGTCCTTGCTTTAGTCGTTGCTTCTATTAAATTGCGTCCTTATTTCGAATGTCATCCTATCACTGTTAGAACTAACTATCCCATGAAGTCAATCATGAGGAAACCCGAGTTGTCTGGCAGGATGTCCAAATGGGCTATACAATTAGGTTGTTACGACATCCGGTACGAACCTCGCACAACCATCAAGTCGCAAGCCCTGGCTGATTTTGTGGCTGACTTCAGCCCGAGCCTCCAACACGAAGTCGATCACGAAGTCAACACACTGACCAACAATGGATCCTCGTCAACATGGACCCTACATACTGACGGCTCCTCCAACATACGGGGGACAGGCCTCGACATCGTGCTAAAGTCGCCACAAGGGGACACCATAGTACAATCCGTCTGTTGCGAGTTCAAAGCTACCAACAACGAAGCAGAGTACGAAGCTCTGATCTTGGGGTTGTCATTAGCACTCGACATGAATATCCGCCGACTTGAGGTACGTTGCGATTCTTTGTTAATTATCAGCCAGATTAACGGTTTGTATGCACCGAAGGACTCAAAGATGCAGGCCTACTTGGAAATAGAAAAAAGGCTCGTGAACAAGTTCGAAGCATGCACCTTACAACAAATACCAAGAGACCAAAACACCCAGGCTGACGCCTTAGCCAATCTTGCCTCAAACATCAAACCTAAACTCATCTCCATCCCCATAGTCCACTTAATGTATCCAGCCGTCACCAAAGATAACCTACCCATCACCGAACAGTCTCAACTTACTCAAATGCCCTCATGGCGCGACCCTTACATACACTGGCTTAAACACAATACTACCCCACCTGGAGTCACCCACGAAAAAGCCTTCCGCATGAAAGCCTCCAGATTTATCCTAATCCATGGAGTATTGTTCAGAAAGTCGGTTGCAGGACCGTTCCTGAGATGCCTTGATCATGACGAGATTGAGTCGACATTGCGCAACATACATGATGAAGAATGTGGAAACCACGCCGGAGGAAGAAGCTTAGCCCACAAAACCCTTACCTTGGGATATTTCTGGCCCACCATGAAGAAAGACGCAATCACCTTTGCTAAGAAGTGCGACTCCTGCCAGCGGTTCGTATCCATCTCTCATCAACCTTGTGAAGTACTCCATCCAATCTTGTCCATCTCTCATCAACCTGTTGGTTGATCCCTTGTGCGTAAACGGGTAGGGTAACTTCTCCGAAGGTGGTTTTTGCTTCGCCACTGAACCCTATTAGCACGGTGGATTTTTTGACGACGTCTGTGTCTGGGTTGAGCCCCATCTCCTTGAGGGCGTCGAGCATCATCCCGTTAGTTGAGCTGCCATTGTCGACAAGGACTCGTTTAAACATGCAGTTCCCAACAGGAATAGATATCACCAAGCCGTCATGATGTTTGTCCAAGATGTCCCCTATATCAGATTCATCAAAAGATATAGGGGTAAGGTATTTGGCGGCTACAGCTCGGACTGGTCTGTCTATCTCGTTTTCTCGGGCGTGTCTCTTCGCTGCAGAATAAGTTAAACCACAAATGTCAGAACCTCCAGCAATGAAATTCACAGTTTTAGTATGAAGGGGAGGTGGAGGAGGTCGAGATGGAGAGTTAGTGTTGTCTTTGTTGACAATGCCACGAGCTTTATCTGACATGACGTCCTTGAGGTAACCATTTTTCAGTAGGTAGGCTACTTCTCTCCTCAACGCGACGCAGTCGTTATTTGTGTGACCGATGTCGGCATGGAAATCACACCATTTAGAGGGATCCTTCTTCGACTCGGGTTTGCTGGACTTCAGCGGCCATTGCACTGCTTTCCCCATCTTCGAGAGGTGGTTCATCAGACCTACAGTGTCAACACAGAAAGAATATTCGTTAATTTTTGGAGGCAGATCCGGGTTGTTCTTCCAGTCGGAGTCGTCGTCTTCCTCCACCACAGCTACATGTTGAGGTCGGGAATAAGGAGCAGGGTGGTCGTTGCTCCTCTTGGGGTAGGGCAACCGTCTTTCCGTCTTCGAGTAGTCATTGCCCCCTTTCCGAGAATGGAGAGTTTCTTCCAACCTAACTTGGGCCATTCCTTTGGCTTGAGCATCTTCGAACGTCTTGCAGGGGTATTTGATTAAATCCCTCCAGAGGTCGGTTTCGCCATATAATCCCTGTCTGAAAGCTTCGATGGCTGTCGGGACATCACATTCAGGAACAGTCACCTTCTCCCTGATGAACCGGGCTATATAATCCTTCAGGGGTTCGTCAGGACGTTGGATTACTCGGTAAAAGTCGCTTGTCTGCTTCTCTAGACATCTGCTGCTAGCGAACTGTTGGTTGAACATGTTGTCGAGGTGAGCAAAAGAGGTAATGCATCCATTTGGCAGGCTAGTCAACCACTTCAAGGCGGGCCCAACCAATGTCGAACCGAACCCTTTGCAAAGGCTGGCTTCTCTCATGTGTTTGGGGACTGGAATGGTCATCATCCGTTGTTTATAGGTCAAGATATGTTCTCTTGGGTCGGTTGTCCCGTCGTACATGGGCATGTTGGGTGGGCTAAATCGTTTCGGGATGTCTATTGCATCAATGGGATTAGCGTATGGGGAGTCGACATAATTGTCTAGGCTAGCTTCTTTGATTGGTGTTGGTACACCAGGAATTTTGTATATCATGGTCATGATTTGTTGGAGTTGGTGATTGGTGTTCTCACAGATGCTGTTGAGCACCGGGACGAGGGGGCTAAACGTTTCGGGAAGGCTGGCTTGGAGATGTTGATAATAGGTACTCTGCGGGTATACGCCATGAGGTTGGTGAGGAGTGAACTGCGGTACCACTTGTTGCATGTAAGGGGGCGTTCCTTGAGTAGCGTTGGTACCTGCAACATAAGGAAAGGGAGTTACGAAACCGTGACTAACTGGAGCGACTGACCTGTTTCGAGAAGAGTCAGGTCGCATTAGGGCATTGGGAAATGCTGCTTGCGGCGCCTGGCTCGCCAAAGGAATCGTCATCAACTGGGGAGGTGCCCCTGGCGCCGAAGTGACCAGGTTGACAACAGGTTGGACGACTTGCTGAGAGAAGAGTTGATCCCATGGCATTTGAATTGCTGGCGTTGATCCTTGCGCCGGGAGCGTAACAGGCAGGGGCATTGACATGGTCACCGTTGGGGGAAGCAGCGGACGAGACACCTGAGCGGAGGCGAGAGCCGTCACCATGGTGGATGTCGTCATGCCGACCTGAGGTGGGGTTACCCGGGCAGCCGTCGCGGTGACAACTGTCGCCGATGTACCTGCAGAAGATGGTTGAGTTGGAGGCGGGGGAAGCCAACTCGGGTTAGAACGGGGTTGATTCGGTAATGGATCGAATTCGCGGATCTGCTGGAGAACGGGACCCCCAGGTTCGCCAAAAGGTACATGCAGGGGGTGATCTGGAGCGGCGTCAAGATCCAAGCGGCGGTTTAACCCGGAGGTGTCTCGTCGGTACTGGAACCTGGATCCGGTGGCGATGGAGGCGGTGGACCTCACTTGAGAGTGCAACGCTTCGTTCTCCTTTTGGAGGATGTTGATGCGCTGCTCCATGGCTTCGAAGCGACGAGTGATATCATCGGATGAGCTAGCATTTCCAGCCATGGTGATTGGAATGGTATTATCGAGCTGCTTTTGATTGTCAGCCCCACGGTGGGCGCCAAATTGTTTTGGGCAAATTCGACTTAGAGACGAACTTGCCTTGATGAAGGTGCTAACAATCGATCGAGCTAGATAATTGAAAATGGTGAGAACAAGTTGTAATAGCATAACATAATCGTAGGTTTATTGCTTGGAAATCATGTATGTAAAATAGACAAGACTAAGCCATTTTATAGGCAATTACAACAAGAATGTAACGTTTATGGAATAATTTCTCATAATTAGATAATAAATACGTAATGAAGGCCGACTTCATCAAGGGTTTGTAACGTCCGTTTTGAGCCCAGCAGTTGGGAATACCGTTCGAATAATGCCACCTTGCGCCTTGTTGGCACCCACGTAAGCAATGCTTGCCACGTATGCCCATGTCACCAAGAGGGTATTTTTCCCCCTAACAGTAGGATAACCCAAGATTGCGGCAAATTCATCTGGCAAAGGGCATACCTCATTGCCCTGAAAAACAAAAACATGGTGATCAGAATCCCAAAAGTCTAGGGCGGCATACAAAAAGTTATATTCAATGTTAATTTGTTGTAAGCCTAAAAGTGCCTCTAAGTGGTATCCTTTCAACAAAACCTTTTCTGTGGAATTAAGGGCTCTAAGCCAGCGCCTAACAACTCGTTGGAGGGAGAAAAGAGGAATCGACATGGCAAGAGTAGAAAAAAATAAAGCTAGATAATTGTAGGAGAGAAGAAGTTGGCGGTGGTGAAAAAGAAAAACGTACTTAACCCCCTATATATACACGAAATCATCCTGATCCCATTCGGAAACGCGTTGAGAAATCTGGAAAAATAAAAAAGGCTGCTAAGGTAGCATTTTCAGCGCCCATGGCTGGGCGCCGAAATATCTAACGCCTGGCCTAGGGCGATGAAAATGCAGCCCAAGGCCCAACTCTTCCAAAACGCGAACCAGGAAAATGCCTAAAACCGTGTTAGTAGACACGGGGCCCTGTTGTAATCAAGATCAAGCCCAAAGCACTTTTAGAGCCCAAATAGTGAAAGCAAATGTCGAAACTTAGACTCGTCTCAAAAAAATATGTGTACATTTTTCAAAGCAATAAAAAAACATATAATAATCAAGGTCATTCTTCGGAACAAAAAAAATCATTACGTCGTTGGTTTCTCAAATTAAAAGCGTTTATTTGTCAAAAAGATCAATCCGGGCCAAAGTAAGCTCGATGTATTAATCATTGAAAAATGAAGCAAACTTTGTCGCCCGGAAAATGAAGTCGCACTCCACGATTTCATCAAAGTAGCATACCACTACAAAGGTCGCTCGCACTTACGAGCGCGATCCCAAACACGATCAAAAACGTTATAAAGTACGCACTTTTCTTGGCAAAGAGCAACCATCAAGTACGAATGCTTGGGGGCTTGAAAGAAAGAAAAAGTACGATACAAGTTGAAACAACACTTTCAGGCGGCGTCTCGTGCTTGGACAAATTCAAAAGACGGACTCGACCTCAAAGCAAAGGTCTCCGTTAACATTTGCATATGGTCCCACCAGTCATTTCGCAAGGACCCAAGTAAGGGCACAACTAGGCCAGTTCTAAACGGTGACATACATCCTATGGGCCGCAAAGACTTGTTCAAAACCATGAAAGGCAGACGGCCACGAAACGATGGTCCGTTTAGACACGTTGCCAACCCACATTCAGGTTACAACTAAACCCGAGCATTTCTCGAGAGAACTCGCTCTTACAAGAATGAATAAAAAATTCTCGAAACAAATCCCAAGGATAAATGAAATAGGTTCTAGCCCACCTCGATCAGGCAGGATTGCGTCATTACCATGCGAGTCCCAAAAAAAAAAAAAAACAAATTCAAGTTCGCCCACCTTCAGCGGGCGGGGTCTGTGTCACTAAACGCGCAGGTCCTCAGTTTTCGAAAATAATAATAATAATAATAATAAAATCTTCAAAAAACAGGCTCGCCATCCTCAACCGGCGGGGTCTACGTCACAAACTGCGTAGGTCCTTATTTTCAAAACATCAAAGCAGATTCGTTCACTTCTATCGGACGGGGCGTCCACCCTCAGCGGGACAGGCTCGCCCACCTTCAGCGGGCGGGGTCTGCGTCACTAACCGCGCAGGTCCTTAGTCGCTGCAGCGATAACTTTCCTGGTTTATCTTTTTCCAAAAATCAAAAGGTGGTTTATCTTTTTCCAAAAATCAAAAGATGGTTTCCCTTTTCCAAAAATCAAAGGATTGGTTTTCCGCTTTCCCAAAAAAGAGCGATGTACTAGATTTTCCTTCATTTTACGTCCTATAAAAACAAGGGGGTTTTCTCGTTTAGCTAACCCTGAAAATGAGAATCTTTAAAAACATTTTTACCTCGTGATCGGGCTCGGCCAGGCTTGGTTACACTTTATAGCTTTGATTTCGAAAACGTCTGTAGACACTTCCAATGACAAAGTGAGGGAGTTTTTATACATCTGTAGGTACTTCCAATGACAAAGTGAGGGAGTTTCTATACTTAACAAATTCCAATGACACGTGAGGAATATGTTAACACTTCAAGTGATGACCCTTAAGTCAAATGTTATCACTGGGGGGCTCGTGAGACCCTCGCAAAACAGGTCACATATACCATGGCTTGTATGACGCATTCGGTCTGATACTTTGACCATCATCTTACTCCAAGACTCAGTCAAAGTGGGGGCTAACTGTAGACACCTACTTTTGTCCCCATTCCCGAAAGGGAAGGTTCGATGATGAGAACACAAATCTCCATTTGGCAACGCATCTCCTATAAAATAACGAATCTCAATCACCCTTTCATTTCAGCCAAAACTGCTATTTATAGAAACTTGCTAAAGATAGTAACTGCCGTAAGAAGTAGTTGTTAAAAGTGGCAAAGTCATAAAAGATAGAAATCTGTCAGAATTAGGTGTTGCACTCCAACATAAGTCCTAAAAGAGATAGAATTGGCAAAAGGAATTCTATTCCTGTTATAATTCAAAAATAAGAGTTACGTATTAATTAAATTCATAACGAACCTAGAGTTCGTAACGGGCCAAGACGCATTCCGTCATAAGTTGATACGCATTAAGAAACACGGATAAGTCTCAAAAGCTCCGTGTTTAAGAGTCCAAATCTGAAAAAAAGGCTCGGCTCAGATCCTATTTTAAACGCTTGGGTCTGGGCGCCGAAATCTTTGACGCACAGCCCTGGGCGCTGAAAATACCTGGGGCCGTTTCGTCTCCGGATTCTTTTTGGATTCGGATTCTAAAGATCTATCTTTCCACAAACTCTTTCCCTATAAATACAGCCTCAAAACCGACGTGAAGAGAACACACAATTCCATAACCTCAGTATTGACTGTAGCCTTAAGCCTAGCCTGACGCTGCGAAATTGATCCGGCGTTCTGTCGCAATCGACCCAAAAGTCGAACAGAACGCATCCTGTCCCTTGTAGCTGATGAATTAAGCCCAAATACTGGAACACTGCTTAGAAACCCGAGATTCGTTAAATAAAAGGAGAAATAGCAAAGCCAAGTGGTTAGTTTTCTGAGAACCGTGACGCACCTCTCAAGGGTGCGTTGTAATGTATCCCTCATATGATTTAATCGCTTTCATCACCCTTTTATAAAATTGTCAAACTATTAACTTGATTGATCTATCACGCCTAATAAGATAATACCCTGGACAATTGAATTATCATGCTAGGTACCTTAAATAAATCTAAATAAGATAATCACGATCGATTTAGTATTATGTGTTGCATTTTGCTAAAATCAATTCAGATTAGTTTAATAGTTTAAACGCATGTCCCTTCAATTATTTATGCTGAGCTAGTAAGGATAACCTGCCTCTGGAGTTATCGATGAGCACTCCTCTCGGTAGTTACAGTCCCCCGAACTCTCAATCTCTGCCCTGCGGGTGTACGTTGAGCGATCCCCACACCAGGGATCACAAGGGAACCTATGGCCGTCGTGGTCGAACATAATTGCACTCCCTTTATGTCACGATAACCGGGTTTTGTCAGTTTTTCTCATTGTCGTTAAAAACTGAATGGCGACTCCTATATTACTAGTCGATTGGGTGTAAACTCACAGGAAATCTAACTACACTTGATCTGACAACGTCACGCCCACGAGGGACGATGTCATGCATTAGCCTCATGCTTTTTCGACCCCCTCACAGTGGCGACTCCACTGGGGAACGTTAATGAAATACTCGTGCTCGTAGGTGATCAAAATAGCCGAAGGGTTAAACGATCCTACTCCGCGTTTATTTCCTTATCAAGTTGGGACGACCTGAAAATCAGCACATTAATGTGAACGGACAGAACCGCATAACGAATCTCGGCTCCCTTGGCATGTTTCATCTCGGGAGTTGGGACTAAGGATACCCATCGCCAACCGGGGGGTGCATACGCTTCGAATGTTGTCCACTCGGCACTTTTCGCTAGTAGTACAATGGTCCCAAACCCAATCGCTCGCCCACTAAGGTCCCTCTCATTGGTGCATGCCCCCTTGGCTTACATCGCGATTGGCCTGTTTGGACGAAATTCGTCTGTTGAATGCACTACCTCGACCGGGGCATGTGTTGGGTCTACGATAGAAGCTGTACCAAGCCAAGCGCAAATATTACCCATAGAAGCCTATCATAAACTACGTGATATATTATTTTTTTTCTTCATGTTGTAATGCTGGTTATGTGTAGCGAATTATGTGATTATGTTGTGATTGTGTGTGACAAAAAATACCGGAAAACCAACGACCCTAAAAATTGCCCAAACATTCATGAACACCGATTGGCCAAAGAGTTATCCCCGGGCGATCGCCACAAAAATAAGCGACGCCTAGGATGGCCTGTAACGGATCCCACAACGCTGCACAACGCGTAAAGGACGTTTTTAGGCAAGCACGCAAAATTAAGTCGCATGTACGAAAAAAAAATAGACAAACAGAATACGAGTACCAGTCAGGGACGCATTTTCAGCGCCCCTGGCTAGGCGCCAATTATATCATCGCCCCTGCTGGGCGCTGAAGTTGCTGCTTGGCCTTTTGGCCAGGCACCGCAGCCTCGGTGCCCGCGCACAAAATATACGTAGCAATAAAAAATTTGTAACACATTCGCTACGAGGGCGTATGGAAAAGGCACTCAATTCTAAAAACGACTTATAAAATAAATAACTCCTTGCGTCGTCATTAGGCCTCCTATGACGACAATGTTCGGGACCAAAACCAAGCATGCCAATTAATATAACTTTGAATGTCACGCGGGCAAGTGTTTCGAAAATCTAAAGAATGACCAAAAGAAAAGCCAAAATACACCAACAAGAGTGAGAATAGAAAACCGATAGGAAGAGTCAAAAGTCTAGACTAAGTGATGCTTAACTTTGGGCCTAAACTTTAGCTTGTCTTATGCATAGGGTTTGTTCTGCCACTTGGCGTCGATCTGAAAATCAAAGGTTAGTACGTCTCGAAGATACATCACCAACGCAAGGTTTAGCAACTCCAAGCTCCATTCGTCACTCCCCCTTTCAAGGATCTCCGATTCCCCAACCTCGATTCGCACCCTCAAACATGTCCATAGAAGAGCTGCGGGACCAAATGGCCCAAATGACCCTACTTATGAATCAACTGAAAATGGAAAACGAATCCTTAGCGACAGCGCAAGCCAAACATGACCTCGAAAATGAGATGAAGATCGAAAAAATGGTTCTACAGCAAACTACGGGGAGCAAGTATTTCTCCCTCGATCCTGAACCTTTTCCCGGCAAACTACCGGAAAAGTTTAGTTCATCCGACTTACCGAAGTTCAAGGCCACGGACAATCCACGTGATTATCTCTTGAGCTTTGTGAATGCCATGAACTTGAAAGGTGTGGACAAGTCCATGTATCTGCCTGCCTTTCCTTTGTCCTTGGAACCTGTGCCACTCAAATGGTACTACCACCAGGACCCTAAGCTCTTCCCCACTTGGGAGGACTTTGTGAATGTCTTCATCAAGCAATACACGCCGAACATGGATTTTCAAGTCACCATGCGCGAGCTGGAAGTCCTCTTGCAAAAGAAAAATGAAGGTTTCACGACCTACTTCGCTAGATGGAGGGACCAAGCGACCCAACTAATCAATAGGCCTCCTGAAACTGAATTGGTCCAAAAATTCATTGACAACCTAGACCCAGCTTATAAACAACATCTTAGATACTTGGGCCTTAACACCTTCAAGAGGGTTTACGATGTAGGAATAAAGATCGAGGATCACCTCACAAAAACAGTACAAAGCAAGCCTGCATACAAAAGTAATACCTACAACAGGGGCCACACACCTCAAGCCCAAGAGGTCCACGCCGTAGACGAAACCCCAACCCGAAGGAGCCCCGGAACGTGGACCAGAGATCGAAAGTTTGCCCCACTCGGGTCGACTCTAGTACAAGCCTTCCAAAGACTAACCAAACAAGGAAAACTAAGGCCCATAGGCCCCACACCCGACCCTCCATTCAAAAATAAATACTGGGTCGAGGGCGCCCGCTGCGAGTTCCATCAAGGAAATGGGCATGATACTGAAAACTGCTGGAATCTAAAAAACACGATCCAGGATATGATAGAGGATGAAATAATACCTCTCCCTAACGTTGGAAAACCCAACAACAGCAAGAGCCCACTCGGCTCTTGTCACATCTCTCTCGATCAACCAGAAAATATGAACTTTGACCCTACGGTGTATATTACGCCCCAAGGTGCACCACTCGCCATGGTCCCTATGGATCAAATCGAGAGAGAAGTGTGCGGTGTGTGGGATGATGATGCTGAAGATATCTACCTGTCCCAAGTATCGGGCCAAGACATTTTTACTGAAACTTGACCCAGGCATGCTCCCATTGACACTATCCCTCAAGAGCCCGAAGTTGACAATCTCACTCGGTCCGGAAGGGTATACCAACAGGATATTCGCCCACCCCCTATGGACGACATCCCAGTCAGACAGACTCCTGAAAACGTGCGGCACACCACCGTCGCAGAAGTCATCGAAAATCCTCTCTTGAAGCAACTAAAAAGAACCAAAACCGAGATTACCATCTGGGATCTCATGTGCACTTCAAAGGAACATCGTGAAAAACTTATTCGCTCACTTGACCTCATCTCAGTCCCTACGGACATCACACCTGACTCGTTGGTTAGCCACGTCACGAGAGATGTTGAGGAAAAAGTAATAGTTTTTACTGACAAAGACTTACCTAAAGAAGGAGGCGCCCCCAATAAGGCTCTCTATCTAGTGGTTGGATGCAAAGGACAAAACATACCCCTAGCACTCGTAGATAACGGTTCAGCGGTAAATGCCCCATTGCGAAACGCCCATTGCTTGGGGCTAGGAAATGATGACTTCCAAACCTCCACGCAAGGGTCGCGAGCCTATGATAACTCTCGAAGGCCTGTGTTGGGAAAAATCAACCTCACAATACAAACCGGGCCTGTGGCACGCACAACGGAGTTTCAGATAATTGACATCAAGCCCACTTTCAACCTCCTCTTAGGACGCCCTTGGCTCCATGACTTAGGAGGTGTGGCTTCTACCTTGCACCAGATGGTTAAACTTAACCATAACGGGGTAATTCTGGAAATACGCGCCCCTCCTCTCGACGTCAGTTGTACTATGGTCGGAACGACCGATGCTGCAGAAGACCTTTACGGTTTTCAAGTGGATGAAGTCATCCATGTCATTGAGGACTACAATTTAGCATTTCTAGATCCGCGAGCGTCCCGGGTCATCCCTAAAATATTGCTAGCTCAAGCCTATTTCCCAGGAACTCCATTGGGCATAAGGAAGAAGAACAACATGTTCCATCCCCCACCCAACAAAACTACTCCCTTTGGTCTAGGCTATACACCAACGGAGGAAGATATTGCTGGCCACTTGTCTAGGCTACGCCTTAAGCCAGCCAAGACAAAACAAACCACCCTTCTTCCCCTATACCAAAGAACCCTTAACGGTATATTTGTCCGAGAAGGAGAAGAACACCCATGCTGCGACTTCCCTGAATCCTTTGTTCAGAATGGCCCGTTAAAACCCGAATTTGAGATTTTCCATGACTGTCACACTATGGATGAGGAACCCCACCTCACCAAGACTGAAACAGCTGAAATATTAGACAACGAAGCTCTATGGACATTGGTTAACGAATCGAGGCCTATGGAGGACGAGACTGTAATAACCACCCTAGCCCTGCAAGATGAAGGTTTCAATCCAACCCGGTTAATCACTCCTACATCAACACCAGAAGAGACCGAGAACGGATGGGTGAAGACATATCAGTGGGTCAATGCGAAGGGAATAGAATTCAAGATGAGTACAGGCGAAGGACCAAAGTTCCACGAGACTAAACCCAAGGCTTGAGCCATAGAGAGCACTTTAGCAAAACGCCTAGTAGTTCTTTAGATGATAGAAAAAATAAAGCTCTAGAGATGGTCCTAAGACCCCTTAGAATATAGGCTAATTTATTTCAGTGTGTTTTCCTTACTTTCCAAATTAATAAAGGCGTAAGATTTCTCCTAAAAAAAATTGATCTAACACAACAAGCACTAATCATATTCGCAAAAATAAAATCAAAAAATATAAGGAAGCGGCCCACTTTAGTCCCAATAGCAAGGCCCACTCGGTCTTGAATCGTGACATCAAAACCAATTCTCGAAATCCCCAAAATAAACCGTACCTCCAAGACATAAAGGTCAATCCGTGCAATCATAAAAGTCAACCCATGCAACCCAAAGAAACCAAAAAGAAATCAAAACCAAACGATGCAAATGTTGCTCAAAAAAAAAATTAACATAATCATTAGCGACACACACCTCAACCCACCCAAAAAACCAACACAAAGATCTTCGTATCTTCCGCACCCTAACTCCATTTTCAAAGTCTTTTCGAGTCACGAATAGAAAAAATTAATCCGGACGAAAATGCGTCTAACGTTAACAGTCGAAAAGGCTTCCGAAATTGCGTCAACATTGATTTATGACGAATAAAAGTAAAATGGAATAAAGAAAAAGAAATAAACGCAAGAACATGTGAAGCAATACGCCGAGAAACCTGCCCAGAAATCATTTTCAGCGCCCAGAGCTGGGCGCCGAAATCTTTAACGCCCCAGCCTGGGCGCTGAATCTCTCTGGTTGCCAAATTTTGCCCAGAAGTGCTTGTCATTTTATCCGCACATACACGGAAAAATAACGAACACTTAGGGGGTACAACACGTATACAGATATACGTACCAAAAAAAAACAAAAAGATATACGTACCAAAAAAAAACAAAAACAAAAGATTTTTGTGCAAAATACATGGCTTACGGCAAAGCAGCAGATTAAAATAATAGTAAACTTCACTTATGTTACCGTTTAAAATAATATGTTTCCATCTCAGAACATACTTATCGAATTCGGCATCCTAGAACTTATTCTAGCTAGAACTCCGCACGACCTGATTCTAAGTTAAAGTTATTTAACAAGGATATGTAGGCAATCCTGTTTACGGATTCGGTCCAATCAAATAAAAAATATAACGTGCATAAGTGTTGGAAATGAGCAAATAAAAAAGAGAAACAAAAGGAAAACAAGAAAAATAAAATCACGCCTTTATTAATATTTAAAAATAAATAAGAAGGAAAACAAAAGTGCTAAGGAATGAAAAACAAACACAACTGAAATAAATAAAGGGCACCTACACCCTAACAAGAACTACACTACTCGAGTTCTTCCTGATCATCGAACAAAGTTTTGTAGAGGGAAATGTTCGCAGGGTCCACCTTCACAGGCTTCTGCGCTGCCCCTATATCAATGTCCATAAGAACAGGCTCCTTGACACTAACTTCCAAGGATCCCAAGGCTTCAGAAACATTTTAAGTTTGAACAGCTATAGCCCGCTCAGCCTCAAGGGCACAAACAATGGGAGGGGAAGGATTATCAACATCAATTGGATTAGCCACTGGTTCTACTAGGGGCTGAACTTTCCTAACCCATACATTATTCCGGTGACGATCTCTGCAAGAGCTTGCATTTCTTTTGGGAACAGCATGCCCCTTCATGTTAGGTACCTTTTTAGGCCTAGAACTAGAACGGGGAGGAATTTCCTTTCGCTTTCGATCAGGACGAGCTTTCACAGTCTTAATGCCATTTTCGCGAGGGTTAGCAGGATTACAGTTTTCATACTTAGCCCTACCTCGAGGTATCAAAAGTTCAGCCGGCTCTTCATTTCGAGCCTTAGCTCTCACAGCCTTATCATCGGAACTCATCCACAACTTATAATTCTCGGAAAGACCCACAAAACCATCTATAGTCACGGTCCAACGCGGGAGGCCACCATAATACTTAGCCCACGCTTGAACCCGTGCTCGTGAAAAAACCGCTACTTTAGGTGGTACCGTATCAGCAAATGGGATAGTCTGCCTTAAGCCGTATTGTCGCATGACTCGGTAAGGAAAGATGTAAACAGGCCGAGATAATTCCAACAAAGAAACATGAACTAACGTCTCGGAACCCCCCGTCATATTAGTCAAACCCCACCACGGTACCACCCACTTAATAGAGCATATGCCATGAGTAAAATAGGAGGCCCATTCGGCCTCGTCCTGGCCTTGGTGCAAATACTTTCGGTTGCCTAAAGCTATAGGGTGATAATGTTTAGGATCGGCAGGAACTTCTAGAAGCCTAAGTCGTTCCATGAGCCAAGTCTGCAAAAAAAAAAACGGGTACGATCAGAAAAATAATGAGGCCTGGGACGCATTTTCAACGCCCAGGACCAGGCGCCAGAAATACCGACGCCCAGCCCTGAGGGCTGAAAATCAGCTCCAGGCAGAGGCAAACAAAGAAAAAAAATAATTATATGTGCGCAAATAAACGATCAATTACCTACAGCAATAGGGGGCTCCCCTTAAAATTTTCTGACTTGGTATCCTTCTTTAACTCATCCGCACCCAACAAGGTCTCGACAACAATCAACGGCATAATAGAATAGCAACTCTCCATCTGACTGATCAGGGGAATCAACCTTATGTCACCAAACTCACCATTGTTATTCGACAGTAAATAGTGGTTCAACAAGCAGAATACAAGTGCCCGGATATTCAATTTCTGTTCAGTCATATTTTTACTAGGCCTAAAGTGATGTTTTGCAAGCTTCGCCAAATTAACCTTATCACCCACAATGATCTCAGCAAGCGTGCCATCATCTAGTCCTAGGAAAGCCCCTATAGTTGTTTTACCTTCTTCAACAGTGCCAGGGGTAACAAGAGTAGCATTGGTAGGATAACCCAAGATTGCGGCAAATTCATCTGGCAAAGGGAATACCTCATTGCCCCGAAAAACAAAAACATGGTGATCAGAATCCCAAAAGTCTAGGGCGGCATACAAAAAGTTATAATCAATGTTAATTTGTTGTAAGCCTAAAAGTGCCTCTAAGTGGTATCCTTTCAACAAAACCTTTTCTGTGGAATTAAGGGCTCTAAGCCAGTGCCTAACAACTCGTTGGAGGGAGAAAGGAGGAATCGACATGGCAACAGTAGAAAAAAAAAAGGTAGGTAATTGTAGGAGAAAAGAAGTTGGCGGTGTTGAAAAAAAAACGTACTTAACCCCCTATATATACACGAAATCATCCTGATCCCATTCGGAAACACGTTGAGACATCTGGAAAAATAAAAAAGGCTGCTAAGGTAGCATTTTCAGCGCCCGTGGCTGGGCGCCGAAATATCTAACTCCTGGCCTAGGGCGATGAAAATGCAGCCCTAGGCCCAACTCTTCCAAAACGCGAACCAGCAAAATGCCTAAAATCGTGTTAGTAGACACGGGGCCCTGTTGTAATCAAGATCAAGCCCAAAGCACTTTTAGAGCCCAAATAGTAAAAGCAAATGTCGAAACTTAGACTCGTCTCAAAAAAATATGTGTACATTTTTCAAAGCAATAAAAAAACATATAATAATCAAGGTCATTCTTCGGAACAAAAAAATCATTACGTAGTTGGTTTCTCAAATTAAAAGCGCTTATTTGTCAAAAAGATCAATCCAGGCCAAGGTAAGCTCGATGTATTAATCATTGAAAAATGAAGCAAACTTTGTCGCTCGAAAAATAAAGTCGCACTCCACGATTTCATCAAAGTAGCAAAAACTTGTTCAAAACCATGAAAGGCAGACGGCCACGAAACGATGGTCCGTTTAGACACGTTGCCAACCCACATTCAGGTTACAACTAAACCCGAGCATTTCTCGAGAGAACTCGCTCTTACAAGAATGAATAAAAAATTCTCAAAAGAAATCCCAAGGATAAATGAAATAGGTTCTAGCCCACCTCGATCAGGCAGGATCGCGTCAGAACCATGCGAGTCCCAAATAAAAAAAAAAAAACAAATTCAGGTTCGCCCACCTTCAGAGGGCGGGGTCTCTGTCACTAAACGCGAAGGTCCTCAGTTTTCGGGAAAAAATAATAATAAAATAAAATCTTCAAAAAACAGGCTCGCCATCCTCAGCCGGCGGGGTCTACGTCACAAACTGCGTAGGTCCTTATTTTCAAAACATCAAAGCAGATTCGTCCACTTCTATCGGACGGGGCGTCCACCCTCAGCAGGACAGGCTCGCCCACCTTCAGCGGGCGGGGTCTGCGTCACTAACCGCGCAGGTCCTTAGTCGCTGCAGCGATAACTTTGCTGGTTTATCTTTTTCCAAAAATCAAAAGGTGGTTTATCTTTTTCCAAAAATCAAAAGGTGGTTTATCTTTTTCTAAAAATCAAAAGATGGTTTCCCTTTTCCAAAAATCAAAGGATTGGTTTTCCGCTTTCCCAAAAAAGAGCAATGTACTAGATTTTCCTTCGTTTTACCCTATAAAAACAAGGGGGTTTTCTCGTTTAGCTAACCCTGAAAATGAGAATCTTTAAAAACATTTTTACCTCGTGATCGGGCTCGGCCAGGCTTGGTTACAATTTATAGCTTTGATTTCGAAAGCGTCTGTAGATACTTCCAATGACAAAGTGAGGGAGTTTCTATACATCTGTAGGTACTTCCAATGACAAAGTGAGGGAGTTTCTATACTTAACAAATTCCAATGACACGTGAGGAATATGTTAACACTTCAAGTGATGACCCTTAAGTCAAATGTTATCACTGGGGGGCTCGTGAGACCCTCGCAAAACAGGTCACATATACCATGGCTTGTATGACGCATTCGGTCTGATACTTTGACCATCGTCTTACTCCAAGACTCAGTCAAAGTGGGGGCTAACTGTAGACACCTACTTTTGTCCCCATTCCCGAAAGGGAAGGTTCGATGATGAGAACACAAATCTCCATTTGGCAACGCATCTCCTATAAAATAACGAATCTCAATCACCCTTTCATTTCAGCCAAAACTGCTATTTATAGAAACTTGCTAAAGATAGTAACTGCCGTAAGAAGTAGTTGTTAAAAGTGGCAAAGTCATAAAAGATAAAAATCTGTCAGAATTAGGTGTTGCACTCCAACATAAGTCCTAAAAGAGATAGAATTGGCAAAAGGAATTCTATTCCTGTTATAATTCGAAAATAAGAGTTAGGTATTAATTAAATTCCTAACGAACCTAGAGTTCGTAACGGGCCAAGACGCATTCCGTCATAAGTTGATACGCATTAAGAAACTCGGATAAGTCTCAAAAGCTCCGTGTTTAAGAGTCCAAATCTGACAAAAAGGCTCGGCTCATATCCTATTTTCAACGCCTAGCTCTGGGCGCCGAAATCTTTGACGCCCAGCCCTGGGCGCTGAAAATACCTGGGGCCGTGTCGTCTCCGAATTCTTTTTGGTTTTGGATTCTAAAGATCTATCTTTCCACAAACTCTTTCCCTATAAATACAGCCTCAAAACCGACGTGAAGAGAACACACAATTCCATAACCTTAGTATTGACTCTAGCCTTAAGCCTAGCCTCACGCTGCGAAATTGATCCGGCGTTCTGTCGCAATCGACCCAAAAGTCGAACAGAACGCATCCTGTCCCTTGTAGCTGATGAATTAAGCCCAAATATTGGAACACTGCTTAGAAACCCGAGATTCGTTAAATAAAAGGAGAAATAGCAAAGCCAAGTGGTTCGTTTTCTGAGAACCGTGACGCACCTCTCAAGGGTGCGTTGTAATGTGTCCCTCATATGATTTAATCGCTTTCATCACCCTTTTATAAAATTGTCAAACTATTAACTTGATTGATCTATCACGCCTAATAAGATAATACCCTGGACAATTGAATTATCATGCTAGGTACCTTAAATCAATCTAAATAAGATAATCACGATCGATTTAGTATTATGTGTTGCATATTGCTAAAATCAATTCAGAGTAGTTTAATAGTTTAAACGCATGTCCCTTCAATTATTTCTGCTGAGCTAGTAAGGATAACCTGCCTCTGGAGTTATCGATGAGCACTCCTCTCGGTAGTTACAGTCCCCCGAACTCTCAATCTCTGCCCTGCGGGTGTACGTTGAGCGATCCCCACATCAGGGATCACAAGGGAACCTATGGCCGTCGTGGTCGAACATAATTGCACTCCCTTTATGTCACGATAACCGGGTTTTGTCAGTTTTTCTCATTGTCGTTAAAAACTGAATGGCGACTCCTATATTACTAGTCGATTGGGTGTAAACTCACAGGATATCTAACTACACTTGATCTGACAACGTCACTCCCACGAGGGACGAGGTCATGCATTAGCCTCATGGTTTTTCGACCCCCTCACAATAAGTAAGTAGTATATTAGATTATCAAACAATTACAATGTAAAAGCCAAGAGGACAGACCCTCAGGCAGCCAGAACAAACTGGCTAAACAAACCCACTACCCTGCCAACAGGGTTGAAAACCAAACATGATCCCTATTGCTAACAGCTTTAGGCATCACACCATTCACTCTAGTACAAACAGTTTGAAGAATACTACTGCAAACCCTATCAATGCTTCTGACTTGTGAATTCCACATTGCATTGTTTCTTTCAATCCATTCTGGATACTTTGCTTCTCGAATAAATCCGGCCTCTAACTTCTTGGAGACCTCTTCTTGAATTTTGAGGGAAACATCCGGTTTCATGCGACGGAGTTTCTGGTTGATGGGTTTTGAACCTGGAATAAGAGGAATTGTATGTTGACCGATGCTTGGATCAACCCTTAGCATATCATGATAGGGCCATGGGAAGACGTCTACATACTCTGAAAGTAGCTTGATAAGATCGTCTCGCTCTTCTTGAGAAAGAGTTAAACCAATCTGAACTAGTTTTGAGTCACCGTTGTTAGAAAGGTTAATTTTTTCTGTTTTCTCAATTATGGGCGTCCTGTTTTCATGATTTTCGATAGCTTTTAGAAATTCAAAGTCAGTTTCTTGTAAAGCAAAGTTGTTTGGATTAGGATTGTGTTTTGAATTAGGACTCGAAGAGTAAGTAGAAATTGAAGTGTTATTGAAATATGCAATCATTACATCGACTGTTTCAACTTGAAGCTCGGCCATTAGAGGCTCTTGATTAATGCAAGACTCTAGTTCTAGACACTTAGACTCATTGCTAGACTCGGAAATTGAAAGACAGACTCTGGACCTGGACAAAGACACTAATCGTAAAGATAGTTCTCAGGGTATTCCCAGACATCTGCGCCATAATCGTCATAATCATCGAAGGCGGGGCTGCATGCACAGACTTTCAGGACTTGGTCCCAGACTTGATTCCATGTGCTGTAAGGAAATGCGGCGAAGCTGCCCTTGCATGAAGTGTTGAGCCCTAACAGGAACATTCTCACCATTTTTCCCTCTGGTAGCTCGGGCTGAATTGTACGAGCGGAGATTGAGCATCTGTGGTAGTATTCTTGAATGCACTCATCCTTTTCCTGACGTACAACCGGCTTTTGCTTGATGAGAGTGTCTCGGAAGCTTGAACCTTTGAGGGTAAGGCAGGCAGGGCCATCTAGTATTTCCTCGAACCAAGGCTCTCCGAATAGTAGGTCGAAGTTAGTAGGCACATCGATTACCAGAAAATCAGCATTGTCGTAATAGGTGTCAAAGGAGAAAACCAGCTCAAGGACTCCCAAGACTTTGTATGTGACACCCTGGAGTTTGACGGTTTGTTGGGCACTCAGCATGAGATCGTACTCGGAGAACCCTAAAGCCTTCACGGTGGCGAGTGGACAGATGTTCTCTTGAATGTCGGTGGTTACCCTAGGTTCGGGGATCACCCAGTTTTTGAGCACTAGGAAGTAGATGGCAAAATCTTGGAACCATCAGCTCGTATCCTGGCTTGCACATTGTGGAGATCAGATTGCATGAGAACTCCTCTTCTTCATCTTCGCAGTCATAGGAGATGGCTTGTACAGAGGGGGTTTTCTTAGCCCCGGGTGGTAAAGATAAAGTCTTGTTGTCGACCATGTTCTGGATCAAGTGTTTGAGCTTGTAGCAGTCCTCGGTGTCATGACCCTTACCTTGATGGTATTTGCAATGAGCTGCCGGATCCCAACTCTTAGATCTTTTGTCAACTGGAGGATCGGGTGTTGGACCGATTGGTGTTATGACTTGTTATTCGACCAACCGATCAAATGCCTCACTGTAAGACATCCCGAGGTTTGTGAAGACTCTTTGTGTTCTGCCTTGATAGTTGCGCTGATTAGCATTGCTTTTGAAGTTTTTTGACTTTGGACCTTGAGGAGCCTCTAGGGCGTTAACCTCCTGAACTTTGTGTGTTGTCTCAGGTCTCTTTCCCTTCCACTTGTCAGTTTGTGGAGCTGGGGCTGCGGGTGCTTTCATCAAGTCATCCTCTATGTCGACCCCGATGTCGTAGGTTCTCTTGAAGCTTTCCAGGCCTAGGTACTTCATGTGAGCATTGTACTTTGGGAGAAGACCGGCAATGAAAATCTTGACTAATTCTCTCTCGGAGGGCCGGGTCACCATTTGGGATGCCATTTCTCTCCACTGGTTGAGGTAAGTAGTAAAGCCTTCCTGAGGCCCTTGCCTGAGAACTTCCAGTTCCCTTAGAGTGGTTTGAAGTTGAATGTTGGGTTGATATTGCTCCATGAATGCTCGAGCGACTGCCTCCCATGTATTTGTTTGATGTTCCTTGAGTGAATAGTACCACTTCTGGCAGACAGGTTCCAGAGACATAGGGAATACTACTGGGTATAGCTCGAGTTCGACCCCCTTGATGGCCATTGTAGCTCTGAAATTCTTGACATGGTACTTGGGATTGTCATTTGATTTGAACTTTGGAATGTCATTGGCGGAGAATTTGTCTCGCAGATTCGCCCTTCCCTTGAGGTTGTCCTCCATTGAGGTGTCAAAGTAGTTCTCTTGATTGGTAACCTTACTAACAAGACTCTCGATCTTCTTGGTTAAGTCATCAGTGGGCGCGCCCTGTTCCACGACACACAATCGGTTGCTTATGCTCTCCACATTGGCAATGAGGCTGGCGAAAGCCGTTAGGAGTTGAGGGAGTTGTTCAGAGGCAGACATTTGGATTGTTTCTTGAATGGGACTGGGAGTTTGATTTGTAGGAGATGAACTGGATGCTCGTTTGATGTCGGCTATGAGGGAAGCTAGGGCTGATGGATTTCTTTTCAACCTTTCTCCTCTTCGGCGGACCCACAGGATCTTTGCACTCCTAGTTAGAACATACCAGACGATTTTAGAACTTGGACTTCCCGACACATGATATGATATGCATGCAATGAATGAGACCTAGACTTTGACTCAGGATTTTGGATTTTGTACTTGTATTCGGGATTTGCAACCCGTTGGAAATGTTTGAGAGGAGCGTTCATTTTTTTGTGAAAGATTGACTCTTTGTACTAGAACTTGGAATGTCGAAAAAGGATATTTTGACTTATTGGAAATCGGACTTATTCGAAGGGAATTTCAACCCGCTCAAGAAATTGGAAATTGGAAATTGAATTTTGTATTATTTCAAGGGAATTTCAACCCGTCAATATTTCAGGGGGATTTCAACCCATTGGACTTGGAGTATTTGAAGGGAGTTTCAACCCGATTGAAAAGGGAATTGACTTTGTATTATTTCAAGGGAATTTGAACTCGTCAATATTTTAGGGGAGTTTCAACCCATTGGATTTGGAATATTTGAAGGGAATTTCAACCCGCTCGAGAACTAGAATTTGTATTATTTTAGGGGAGTTTCAACCCATTAGAAGATTGGACTTGTATTATTGTAGGGGAGTTTTAACCCGTGGATAGAATTTGAACTTGTATTATTTCTGGGGATTTTCAACCCGTTGAATGGAATCTCGAACTTGTATTGTTCTGGGGATTTTCAATCCGTTGGAAATGTTTTGAATTTTGTATTGGGGAGCAATGGAAAGCAAGATCTCTTGGAATTTGAATTTGACTTGAAATTTGAACTTTGAAATGGAAAGGACGCACTTTGTATATAGAACATGAGGCTTTGTATTTGAAAAATCCGGCATTATGTCGCCGTGGATTTGAAACATTGAATTTAGGAACTTGAAAGTCCGACATTATGCCGCCGTGGACTCAGAACCTTGAAGTATAGGACCTTGAGGTTTGAAACATGGAGGCATTACGACGGTATGAATTTGGAACTTGATCCTCGAAGCTTTGAAATTTTGAAAGGTCGAGTTGGCAAGTTGGCAATATGCCGGTATGGGCTCGAATATTTGAACTTGAGACTTTGAGGTTGAAATTGGCAACTTGAGTTTGAGGTTTGAAGAATTGAATGTTTGAAATAGGAAATCCAGCATGACGCCGTTGGATTTGGACTTGAAACTTGAAATTTGAACTAGAAATTCCGGCATTATGGCGCCGTTGGATTTGAGGTTTGAGTTTGGAAATGGAAATTTTGACTAGAAGATCGGGCGTAATGGTGCCGTTGGATTGAGTATTGACTTGAAACTTGAGACTCGAAATTTGAACTAGAAAGTCCGGCATTATGGCGCCGTTGGATTTTGATTTGAAAAATTGAGGTTCTAGAAAATTCGGATTTGAACTTGAAACTCGAAATTTGGACTAGAAAATCCGGCATTATGACGCAGTTGGATTTGACTTTTGAGGTTTGGACTTGAAAATTTGGATTGAATTTGAAACTTGAAATTTGGACTAGAAAATCCGGTATTATGACGCCGTTGGATTTGAACTTTGACTTGAATACTTGAGGTTTTGGATTTGAAATTTGAAACTTGAAATTTGGATTAGAAAATCCGGCATTATGACGCCGTTGGATTGAACTTTGAATTTTGAATTTGGACTCGAAAATCCGGCATTATGACGCCGTTGGATTGAATTTTGAATTTGAAGCTTAGAATTTGGACTCGAAAATCCGGCATTATGACGCCGTTGGATTGAATTTTGAACTTGGCATTGAAATTTGGACTTGAAAATCCGGCATTATGACGCCGTTGGATTGAATTTTGAATTTGGAATTTGTGCGTGAGGCGTGTTTAAGGGGTTGGAATCAAATGGAGTGACACTCCTAAAGACCCTAAAATCGACGATTTAGATGCATGAGGTTTGAATGATGCTCGTAGGGGTTTGGTTTCCTAGTTGGAGGCTAATTGGTTTTGGCAAGCTAGAACTCGAGGTTAGCCATTCACGCGTGCAAAGACGCCCACACAATGCACAAGTAGCATGTTGTCACACTAATCATGAATATGAATGAGACATGCAAAGTTCTCAACCTAAGGTCGGTCTAAGTTTTGTATGATGCAAGTGGTCGGCTTTGGGTGTCAAAAGGTACTTGGCTAAGAGACGGATCCGTCGACGAGCATTCACATCCTCCTAAGGGAAGTGTGTGTCGGCAGACGACCTCCATACTTGACATCGGGAATTTCAAGTAAATGCCAAGTTTCGGTAGGCGCGGAAATGGTCACACACTTTGGTCGGGAACCGTATGGAGAGTCACCATTTCGTTGCCCCCGGGGCTAGCCCGAATGTAGAACACATCCGTTTGGGCAAGGGTATAAATTCATTTTGCACAATATGGTTTTTGAAAAATGCATGAAATGCCTAGAAATTGAAATTGAAATCGTACTTGAATTTGTTTTTATAAAGCTTGTTTTTCGGCACTTGTTCACGAGGCTTGGGAGCGTCCTTCCTGATTCAAAAACATACTAACTCCCAACACGAAAAGTTGAGCAAAAGTGGGCAACAAGCCACTGTGAGCCACTGTCCTGGATGCAGGCAGTGGCGTTGGGCGCAGGGGCTGCGCCTGGCGCCAGTGCTGGCATCAAGTAATTAAGCAGATCAGTGGCTTGTTGCTCGAAATCTGCCCGCATTTTCGAATTGAAATTATTAAGATTCCCCAGTGGAGTCGCCATAATTGTAGGGGGTTTTTTGTGTCAAAACTTGTTTCCCGTTCTACAAGAGGGGCGGTTCTTTAGAAAACCGTAGAATTTTTGTACCTCGAAGGAGTCGCCACCAAACATTTTTCAAAGCCTCGTTTGGAAAGACCGCAAGTGACTCTATGTTGGATAAGGCCTTCAATCTTTAGACGGATGGGTGAGATCCGGGCACGGGAACAAAAATTCTTATTCGGCGAGCTTTAGAAATATTCAAGTACGTTGGCACAACATTGTTTTCGAAAATAAACCCTAGATTAGACTATGTGGGTTTGCATTAAAAGCAAATTGAATCTCTAATTGTATGGTGGTCACTTTGCTTTAAAGATTAATTTAAGGAACCTAAGGCCGGTTTGTCCAAAAATATCTTTGTTAAGCGTGATGTAACCTTTGTATTTTGTTGTATTTAGCATGTTGGTGATGAAAGCGATAAAGCAAAGAAAGAAATATCAAAATACTAAATAAAGTGCGGAATTAGTAAATACAAGATCCCCTAGAAAAGGACTAGGGAGTAGGTCCACATTGCCTAGAAATGGACTAGGCAAGTAAAGATGCGGAATTAAAAGTGCGGTATTGAAATTGCGGTATTGAAAGTGCGATATTGAAAGTGCGATATTGAAATTGCGATATTGAAAGGTGCGATATTGAAATTGCAATATTGAAAGGTGCATAATTGAAATTTGTACTTGGGCACATGAGATTCGAACGCCAAGCGGCTCCTTAAAAATAAGTGCGCCCGACACGAATTCAAAGCCAAAAATCTCAACTTGGGAGAGGTTGCTCAACCCAAATGTCCTAGATTTCGTATGTTAAACTTTGAACTTGAAAGCTTGAATATTGAAGTTTTGAACTTGAAATGATTGAAACTTGAACTTGAAATGATCCTAGTTTAGGGAAATAACTATGAATAACCCTAAACATGGTAAGATCTTGAAAATTGAAAACTTGAACTTGTATATTGAAAATGGGATTTTGAATCTCAAAAGACTAAACCTTTAAATGTTAAAAGGTGTTATCTTTGATTACCCCATGTTTGATGGTGATTCTAGTCCAAGAGGTGATTGCAAACAACTTGGACATCCTTGAATCTTTGAAAATTGTATTTTGTATTTTGTATTTTGGAAAAGTTTGTATTTTTGGAAAACATGTGTGATTGTTGCAAGTGGTGTTGTTTAATGATTAAAAACACCAACTTGCTAATCATTTAGAAATCAAAGAAACATAGTAGATTAGAATGGGATTCGGATTTACCTAGTTAGATTTAGGCAAGAGCTCCCAATTGCTTTTTTGAATTTAGGAATTTTGTATGTGTTTTTGAGGAGTTTTTGAGTTGTATTTTGAGGCGTAATGTCGAAATTACGACGTTGTATTGTTGTTCTCCCCTTATTATGCTGAAAATGGGAGGTATTCATAGAAGGAATTGGTGCAAGGCACCAGCACACGTCAGCGCAGGGCGCTGGTGACGTGGCTTGGATGCCGCCAAAGCAAGGACGGGGAATCGTCCTTGTTTCGTCTTGTAGTGTTGTACCTGTTGTGCGAATAGTACTAGGTTTGGCGTTTTGTATTTTCTTGGAAGTTAAGGCATCGTTTAGCGTCTAAAAACAAGCCTTTCTCGGGTTTTTGAATTCCGGTTTTACGGGACGGGGCCCGGCATGCTCGGTTTTGTGGGTCGGCGCCCGAATTTGACTTGCCTTATATGATTTTGAGTGGAAAAGGCCTAGGAAAACCAATGGGATGGTCTACTAGATGAAATTGTACTTGGATTTTGAAATTGATTTCGGAGAATTGTATTTTGTACTCAGAACCAAAAGGGGAACGGTCTCGGGGGTTGGATTTTGGATCTTGAATTTGGAAATATTCTTAGAAATTGGGATTTCCGCCTGGAGTTACTCCAATCACCTAACAAGGATAATGGTATCGTCATCATCCCAAAGGGGAGACACAAATTAGGTGTCTACACCTCCCTAATAGATATTGTGGAGAATTTTGTTGGTGGTAGGGACCCAATGCCGCTCATGATTGGTGAGACGTTGACGGGCCTTGATATGCTGAAGTCGGACCCCTCTTCCTTGCCGTTGGGAAGTCCGGTATTACTCCACGTAAGAATCTGGATCTTTCTTGTATTTTGAAATTGTACTTGTATTTTGAATGTTGAATTTTGAATTGCTTTTCTTGTATTTTCTCCAAGGTCTGGCTTATAGAGAGACTCATGCTGGTGGCACCACTGGAGAACATGGAATGCTATAATAGGAAGGGATTCACTGTGCGGCCCATGATGTATGGCCGACTTTCATTGGATGAGTGGCGTTGCGCACTCTCAAGGGTTGAATCTTGTATTAGGTGGGTATTTCCTTGGTGGGGAATTGCTGCTATGAGATATGCACCTGGCTCTACTGCTTTGAGGGTGCCTAGCCTTACCATGTTAGTCTTCTACTCTCCTGCTCGAGAGATGAGAGAATATGGCTTGAAGCAAGAAATCCCGGATTGTGCTGAGGAGAATCCAAAACCTGTTGTACTAAATCCTAATCGTCTTGAAGTTGGAGGCGGTATTGGGTTGCCAAACCATTCTTGAATATTCAATTCTCACCTGAGCCTGTTACTATGTCTGCGGGGTATATTGTATGGATGAAAGGTCCAAGCCAAAGGGACATTTCTCTCTCCAGGCCAGCGAGAGACCGAGGTTCTAGAGCTAGGCGCCCTTCATCAATAGATTACGAAGAAGGTGACGGAAGTGTGGCCCGTCCGGTGCTTGACTGTTATGAGTCCAAAGGAGGTTCGCCATCCTCCCGTCTTGGAAGACTAGCAAGTTCCTTCTCCCGCCGCTTGGGCAAGAGGAATATTGATGAATGATTGCAGGAAGAGCAAGGGGATAGTACTCAAGGTGCCGAGACTCAAGAACATAGTCTCCCGACTCCAGATCTTTGTAGGCTTAATGTGTTTGAAATGTTTTTAGTAGTAAGTGTGTTTAAGAGTGTGTTTAGAAGATGTGTTTAGAAATTGTGTTTAGTGGAAGTGAAAAGGCCTTGAACTTTGCTTCACTTAAGTCCAACCTTGTATTTTGAATTAGCTTTAATGGAGGCTTTAAAGCCAAATAAAAGTTATTGTGTTAAATTCCGCTTTAACATGCTTCGCATTTTATTTGCATATTTGGAATAAGAACAACAACAACAATTGAATTTTGACTTGATTTTTAGGATGCCCTTAATTGAGCGAATTTTGAATTTTTTTGTATTAAATTGGTCGGGCCTCGGAATGAGGTTGCCTACGTGTCCCGTTAAGGAATCAAGCCGAACGTAGTTCTAACTTACAGAACTTTTTGAATATGACTTTGAATTTTGAATTTAGAACTTAAACATAGAACTTCTTGAGCTGATTCAGGTTTGTCAAAGAACGGAACTCGGTCCCATCGAAATCTGTTAACTCGATTGCTCCCCCGGAAAGGATTTTCTTGACAATTTATGGCCCGACCCAGTTGGGCTTGAATTTTCCCCTTGGGTCCATGACGCTCTTGCGAAGGGCTTTCAAGACAAGCTCGCCTTCCTTGATGTTTTGCGTTCTGACCCTCTTGTTGAAATTCCTGGCCACTCGGCGCTGATAAACTTGTACACGGTGAGCGGCTTGAAGCCGTCGGTCATCGAGCATGACTAGCTCGTCATATCTTGCTTATACCCATGCAGCTTCTGGGATTTGGCTTTTGAGGACTATCCTGAGAGAAGGTATCTTTAGCTCAATAGGTTGTACTGCTTCCATTCCATAGACCAATGAAAATGGGGTTGCACCAGTTGAAGTGCGGATTGAAGTTCGATACCCCATAATGCAAAGTGTAGCTTTTGGGGCCAGTCTTTGTAGTTGGTTATCATTTTCATGATGACGGTTTTGACATTCTTGTTGGCCGCTTCGACTGCCCCATTAGTCTGCGGGCGATAAGGCGAAGAACGGTGATGTTGAATTTTGTATTCGGTGAACAGATCTTCACACTCTCCTTGGAAATGGGTTCCCTGGTAACTAATGAAATCGTTAGGAACGTCGTATCTGCATATGATGTTTTTTTGTATGAATTGGGCCACTTGCTTGGAGCCCAACACTTTGAATGACCTGGCTTCGACCCACTTAGTGAAACAATCGATTGCAACCAATATGAATTCATGACCCCCGGTACCTATTGGAGTGACTTTTCCAATGACGTCGATACCCCAAGCTGAGAATGGCCATGATGATGATTGAGAATATAGCAGGGATGTAGGAATGTGCTTCAGGTTCACACACTTTTGACAGATAGGACATTTATTGACGAAGTAGTAATCCCGTTCGAGGGTGGTCCAGTAATACCGAGCCCTGATAACTTTGAGGGCCAACATCATCCCATTCATGTGAGTACCATAGACCCCGGCATGCACAGTGTCCATGACTCTTTGTGCTTCATGCTTGTCAATACATCGGAGATTGGGGCCGTTAGAGGACCTCTTGTATAGAACGTTGCCTTCTAGGACGAAGTTTGCTGACTGTAGGCGTAAAGCCCTTTGACTTTTTCTTGAAAAATGCGGGGGATACTCAGAGTTCTGTAGGTACCTATGGATATCTGTAAACCAAGGCTCGTCATTGTCAGGCTCGACGTCGTCAATAGCATGGACATATGCTGCTCCTTGACGCGTTTCAATCGTAAGGGGCATTTCGGCCATGCCATTTCGAATGTTGATCATTGATGCCAGTTTTGCCAGTGCGTGGGCGAATTGATTCTCCTCTCTTGGGTGGTATGTGTAGGGAAGCTCTTCTACTTGCTCAGACAGCTTCTCGAGATAGGACTCTTATAGGGCTAAGCTTTCTATTTTGACTGTCAATTTTCCAGAAATCTGATTGATAATTAGAGAGGAATCCCCGTATACTCGAAGTTTTTGGACGCCTAATGCTAAGGCGGCTTCCAGGCCCATAATGCATGCTTCATATTCGGCCGCATTGTTTGTAACATTGAATTGTAACTTTGCTGACATGGGAATGTGGGTGTCGTACGGGGCTACTAGGATCACCCCTACACCACATCCGTTTTGATTTGAGGCACCGTCAAAGTGCAACGACAAACTGTCATCGCTTGTCATTAGGATTTGCGCATCGGGTAGAACGTAATCCTCCTCTTCTGCCTCGATAGGACAGTAGGCTAGGAAGTCTAAAACTGCTGAATCCTTAGATTTCTGAGGAATGCACTTGAGATTGAATTCTGCTAACATAACCAACCATCTGGACAATCCTTCGTTGAGGGCCGACTTTTCGAATAGGTACTTGAGAGGATCTGCTTTGCAAATTAAACACACTGTGTGGGACAGCATGTAATGCCGGAGTTTCTTTGTGACCCAAACCAAGGCAATATTGAGTCTTTCGAGTTGAGTATATTTGGTTTCGTACTCGAGTAACTTCTTGCTTAAATAGTACACGGTGTTTTCTTTGCCGTCGATCTCTTGGACGAGCATGGCCCCTAATGCTGAGTCAGTTGTTCTAAGGTAAAGCCTGAGGGGAGCCCCCGGTATTGTTGTCTTCAGCATAGGTGGATTTGAAAGATAGTCCTTGATGGTGTCAAATGCATGTTGACAGTCTTCGTGGCATACCTTGGGCTCACTCTTGCGGAGTTTTCGAAACACTGGCTCACAAATCATGGTGAGTTTTGAAATGAATCTGCTGATGTATTGTAACTTGCCAAGGAACCCCCGAATTTCTTTCTCATTCGCTGGATGTTTCATGTTTAGAATGGCTTTGATTTTTCAAGGATCAGCTTCGATGCCCCGAAAACTGATGATATACCCGAGTAACTTGCCTGACGTTACCCCGAATGCACACTTTTGAGGATTAAGCCTCATATTGTATTGCCTTAGCCTATTGAATAATTTTCGAAGTACTGTTGTATACTCATGTCGCTCTTTGGACTCGACCATCATGTCTTCGACATATACCTCGATTTCTCTGTGAATCATGTCGCTCATAATGGCTGTGGCTGTTCTTTGATATGTAGCCCCGCGTTATTCAGTCCGAACGGCATAACTGTGTAGCAATATGTACCTCACTGAGTAATTAAGGTTGTCTTCTCCATATCTTCCTCTACCATGGGAATCTGATGCGTACCCGTCCATAAAAGAGAGTAAGGCGTGATTTGTTGTGTTGTCGACCAAGATGTCGATGTGAGGCAATTGAAAACCGTCTTTAGGGCTAGCCATGTTAAGATCTCTGTAATTAACGCACATTCGTACCTTGACGTTCTTCTTTGGATCTGGGACAACATTTGCAATCCATTCTGGATACTTTTGCTTCTCGAATAAACCCGGCCTCTAGCTGCTTAGAGACTTCTTCTTGAATCTTGAGGGAAACATCCAGTTTCATGCGACGGAGTGTCTGCTCGATGGGCTTTGAACCTGGGAAGAGGGGAACTGTATGCACACCGATGCTTGGATGAACCCTTGGCATATTATGGTAGGACCATGCGAAGACGTCTATGTACTATGAAAGTATCTTGATAAGATCATCTCGCTCTGCTTGAGATAGAGTCAAACCAATCTGAACTAGTTTTGGATCACTGCTATTAGAAAGGTTAATTTTTCTGTTTCCTCGATTATGGGCGTCCTGTCTTCATGATTTTCGATAACTTTTAAGATTTCAAGGTCAGTTTCTTGTGATGTAGAGTTGTTCCGATTAGAAGTGTGTTTCGAATTTGGACTTGAAGAGTAGGAGGAAATTGAAGTATTATTGAAATTGGTAATCATTACATCAACAGCTTTAACTTGAAGTTCAGCCTTTAGAGGCTCTTGATTGATGCAAGACTCTAACCCGGACTCTTAGAGTCATCACTAGACTCGAAAATTGAAAGACAAACTCTGGACTTGAACATTAGAAACTAATCATAGAGATAGTTATTGGGGTACTCCCAAACGTCCTCATCACCATCATCATCATAGACAAGGTTGCATCCGCAGGTTTGTAGAATTTGATCCAGACTTGATTCAAGGTGCTGTAAGGAAAGGCGACAAAGCGACTCTTGCACTGAGTATTGAGGCCTAGGAGAAACATTTTCACCATCTTCCCTTTTGGTAGCTCAGGCTGGACCATGCGAGCAGAGGCATTCCACCTATGGTAGTACTCTTGAATACATTCGTTCTTCTCTTGGCGCAGAGCCGGTGCATGCTTGACAGAAATGTAATTGTAGCTAGAGCCCTTGGGTGTAAGAAAGACAGAACCATCTAGCAGCTCCTCAAACCAAGGTTCTCCGAATAGGAGGTTGAAGTCGGCCAGTGCATCAATGACCAGGAATTCAGCATTCTTGTAGTAAGTCTCGAAAGAGAAAACCAGATCGAGGCCCCCCAGGATCTTGTATGTGATGCCATGGAATTTGACAGTCCGCTCTGTAGTTAGCATCAGGTCGTACTCAGAGAAGCCCAAAGCTTTCAGGGTTGCTAGGGGACAAATGTTTTCTTTGATGTCTGTGGTTACCCTAGGTTCGGGGATCACCCAATTTTGAGTATGTGGAATGAGATGGTAAAAGCTTGGAATCATCATCTCGTAGCATGGCTTGTACATTGTGGAGATTAAGTTGCATGGAAAATCCTCCTCTTCATCTTCATAGTCATAGGAGATAGCTTGCACTGAAGGAGACTGCTTGGCTCCTAGAGGCAGGGGGAAAATCTTGTTGTCGACCGTATTCTGAATTAGATGCTTGAGCTTGAAGCAGTTTTCAATGTCATGCCGGTTCCCCTGGTGGAACTTGCAATATGCCTTGGGGTCCCAGCTTTTGGACCTTTTGTCAGTAGGAGGATCTGTTGTGGGACCAATGGGAGTGATGACTTGCTTCTCAGCCAATCGGTCAAAGGCGTCGCTATAGGACATCCCGAGGTTGGTAAAAACCCTTTGAGGCCTGCTCTGGAAATCACGCCGATTGGTGTTGTTCTTGAAGTTGCTTGGTTTCGGACCTTGACGAGCTTCTAGAGCGTTGACCTCGTGGACCTTATGTGTTGTTTCAACCTTCTTGCCCTTCCACTTTCAGCTTGTGGAGTTGGTGCCACCGGTGCTTTGATCAGGTCGTCTTGAAACTTTCCAGGCCTAGGTACTTCATATGAGTGTTGTACTTTGGAAGGAGCCCAGCAATAAAAAATCTTGACCAATTCTCTCTCGGAGGACCGAGTAACCATCTGGGATGCCATTTCCCTCCATCGGTTGAGGTAGTTAATGAAGCCTCCTTGGGGTCCTTGCCTGAGAACCTCCAATTCTCGAAGAGTGGTTTGAAGTTGGATGTTGGGTTGGTATTGTTCCATGAATTCTTGAGCTACCTCGTCCCAAGTGCTAATTTGATGGTCCTTGAGGGAGTAATACCACTTCTGATAGACCGGTTCTAAGGACATCGGGAACACCACGGGGTACAATTTAGGATCAACCCCCTTAATGGCCATGGTGGCTCTGAAATTCTTGAGATGGTACTTGGGATTATTAGTTGACTTGAATTTCGGAATGTCATTGGCAGAGAATTTGTCCGGTAAGTTTGCCCTCCCCTTGAGGTTGTCTTCCATAGAAATGTCGAAATAGTTCTCTTGATTGGTAACCTTGTTAACCATGCTTTCTATCTTTTTGGTTAGGTTGACCAGGGGTGCGGCCTGCTCTACCACACCCAGACGATTGCATACATTATCCAGGTTGGTGTTGAGGTTGGCAACGGCGGCCATGAGCTGAGTGATTTGATCGACGGTAGCCATTTGAATTGATTCTTGAAAGGGACTATGAGCTTGATTTGTAGAAGGTGAACTTGCTGCTCGTTCGATGTCGGCTATAAGGGAGGCTAGGGCTGATGGAGCTCTCTTCAACCTTTCTCCTCTTTGGCGAACCCACAAGAACATTGGACTCCTAGTTAGGACACATGACACGACTTTAGAACTTGGACTTCCCGACACATGATATGATATGAATGCAATGAATGAGACCTAGACTTGACTCTAAGCGCCAATCCGAAGATTCGGGATTTTGGATTTTGGATTTTGTATTTGTATCCGGGATTTGCGACCCATTGGAAATATTTGGAAGAAGTTTCAACCTATCGGGATTTGTATAAGAATTTGCACTAGTATCGGGATTCACAACCCGTTGGAATATTTTTGAAAGGAGCTTCATTCTTTTGTGGAGGCCTCTTCCTTGTACTAGAACTTGGAATATTGAAAGAGGATTTCGACCCATGGGATTTTGTATAATCTAAGGGAGTTTTGACCCATCATAAAGAATGGAATATTTTAGGGGGGTTTATACCCGATAGGAATGTAGAAATTGAATTTTGTATTATTTCAAGGGATTTTCAACCTGGGAATAGAACTCGGAAATTGAATTTGTACTATTTCTGGGGAGTTTCAACCCATGAGAAGTAAAATTGGATTTTGAACTATTGCAAGGGGATTTCAACCCGTCAATGGAACTCGGAATGTTTTATGGGAATTTCAACCCATTGGAACTTGGAATATTTCAAAGGATTTTCAACCCATTGGGTTTTGTATGGGGTTTGGATTATTTCAAGGGACTTTCAACCCATTGGAAATATTTTAGGAGGTCGAATTTGTATTATTTTAGGGGAGTTTCAACCCGTCATCGGATTTGGACTATTTTAGGGGAATTTCAACTCATTGGATTTTGTACTATTTCTAGGTATTTTCAACCCATTGGAGTCATTTTTGAATTTTGTATTTGGGAGCAATGGAAAACAAGAGTTTTTGTAGTTTGAGAGTGAAATTGAAAATCGAATTTGATTTGGAATTTGAACTTGAAAAAGAGGCGTTTTGTATAGAACATGAGGCCTTGAATTTGGAATCTTGGACATGAAAATCCGGCACTACGCCGCTATGGATTTTAGGCAATTGGATTTGGAACTTTGATTCTTGAAAGGGGATTTGAATGGAAACTTGAAAGTTGAAAGTCCGGCATTATGCCGTCATGGATTTGAGATTCGAGGTTTGAAACATAGGACTTGAAATTTGAAAGTTTGAATCGAAGAACATGGATTTAGGAACTCGAACTTGAGGTTTGAAGGATTGAAACGAAAATTTGGCATTACGCCATCATGAGTTTGGACATTTGAACTTGAGGTTTTTGAGGTTGGGATAGGAGTTTTGAATATTCGAATTGGAAATCCGGCATTATGACGCCGTTGGATTCAGTTTTTGAGTTTAGAATTTTGAAGTAGGACTAGAAAATCCGGCATCATGACGCTGTTGGATTGAAGCTTAAAATTTGGAATTGGAAATTGGAGTAGAAAATCCGGCATTATGACGCCATTGGATTTCAATTTGAATTTTGGATTTGGAAGTTGGACTAGAGAATCCGGCATTATGATGTCGTTGGATTGAATTTTGAATTTTGAATTTGAAGTTTGGATTAGAAAATCCGGAATTATGACGCCGTTGGATTGAATTTTGAATTTAGGATTTGAAGTTTGCTTTAGAAAATCCGGCATTATGACGCCGTTGGATTGAATTTCGAATTTCGAATTTGGATTGAATCAAAAGGGAGTGGCACTCCTAAAAGACCCTAAATCGGCGATTTTAGATGCATGATGTTTGAATGATGCTCCTAGGGGTTAGGTTTCCTAGTTGGAGGCTAATGGTTTTGGAAAAGCTAGAACTCGAGGTTAGTCATTCACGCGTGCAAAGACGCCCACACAATGCACAAATAGCATGTTGTCACACTAACATGGATTATGAATGCGACATGCAAAGTTCATAACCTAAGGTCGGTCTAAGTTTTGTATGATGCAAGTGGTCGGCTTTGGTTGTCGAAAGGGTGCTTGACTAAGAGTTGGATTCGACAACAACTATGCACCTCCCTAAGTGGAGGTGTTGGTTGGCAGACAACCTCCATACTTGACATCAGGAATGTAAAGAAAATGTCAAGTTCGGTTGGCGCGGAAATGGTCACACATTTTGGTCAGGAACCGTATAGAGAGTCACCATTTCATTGCCACCGGGGTTAACCCGAATGTAGAACACATTCATGTTGGGCAAGGTAGAAATTCGTTTTGCACAAATATGGTTTTCGAAATATGCATGACATGCCTAGAAATTGAAAACGTTTTTCGATATTCGTTCTCAAGGTTTGGGAGTGTCCTTCGAAATTCAAAAACAGAACTGACTCCCTCGAAAACTTGGGCAACATGGGCAACCAGCCACTGTACTGGATGCAGGCAACAGCGTCTGGCGCAGGGGTCTGCGGCCAGCGCTGGAGCTGGCATCCAGAACTTGAGCGTGGCGGTGGCTAGTTTCTCAAAGCATGCTCGTATAATCGTACTTTACCTACGAGGCTTTGTATGTTTTTGAATTTCGAAGGAGTCGCCACCAAACAATTTTAAGGGTCCCGTTTGGAAAGACCAAAGTTGACTCTTTAGTGGATAAGGCATTGAATCTTAGAAACAGATGGGTGAGATCCGGGCAAGGGAACGAAGTGCTTATTCCGCGAGCTTTAAAAATTGTATTCGAGCACATGACAAGAAGCATTTTCGAATAACCCTAGTCATGACACTACGTGGGTTTGAACTTTGAATTTAGAACATAAAATTTCTACTTTTATCTTGACCACTTCGCTATAAAGTTAATTTGAAGGAACCTAAGGCCGGTTTGTCCAAGAAATTGTCTTTGTTAAGCGTGATGTAACTTTTCATCTTGTTGGATTTAGCATGTGAGCTGATGAAAGCAATAAGCAAGTAAGCAACATCACAATAAGTAAATGAATTATTGAAAGTGCGTACAAAACAACATCACCTTCAAAAAAGGTGAGTAAAGAGTGCGGAATTGAAATAGCAAGAATAAAGGTGCAATATTGAAATGCGATAGCGAAAGGTGCGATATTGAAATGCGCTTTTCAAAGGTGCGGTATTGAAATGCGTTATTGAAATTGCGATATTGAAATGGCGATATTGAAATTGCGATATTGAAATTACGATATTGAAATTGTACTATTGTATTTGAGATCCGAACGCCAAACGACTACTTAATAATAAGTGCTTCCGACACGGATTCAATTCTAAAAATCTTCCTCGCGCACATCCCTCACCCCTCCCTCGCTTGCCCAGCCGCGCACGGCTTCCCCTCGTGCCAAGCCACTGCCACAAGCCATCTCAAGCAAGCCGAAGCTTGCTGCCCTTGTTCGTGCCTCCCATCACTATCGTTCTCTTTCCATTTGCGCCCGATTGCCTAAGTAGTAATCGTACCGTGCTATATGCCGGTTAAGTATATTTCTCTTCTTCCGAGCCTTATCTAGGATAAAGCTTGAATCTTTATTATATTTTGATGATGGTTTGTGATTATTTATGTATTTGGGATTGGTTATGAACACCAAAGTTGAGGATTGTGATGATTAATATCTTGAGGATTATTTTTGATTGAAGAGTAGTAATTTTCAGATTTGTTTATGAGATAAAGTTTCAATCATCATGGATTTTTAATGATTTAATGATGATTTAGAGTTAGGGTTTTTCCCTAAACCTTATGGTTAATTGATTAGCATAATTAGATGACAATTTTAATTATGGTGATCAATTATAATTTTCAGATTTGGTTTGAGACATAAATTGTCAATTTTTATTGGTTTTAAGCATGAAATTAGACAAATTTCATGCTAGGGTTTTAAGGAATTAATTGGAACTATTATTTTATCGATTAACGATTAATTTCTAATTAATTATATCGTTTTAAAACTTAAAAAAGTTGCTTGAAACTTAATGAACATGGATAATAATTAAGTCTCACTATTTTAATGATAGGAGGAGATTTCTAGAGAATTATCTTGAATTGCAAAGTGACCCCAAATCTTAGAACTTCAAGGTACGTTCAAGTCTAGGGTGACCACCTTATTTCAATGATGATTCATGTGATGATTTTATATTGTGATTCATGTATTTGAACTATGTATGGATTTATGTTTGATTGTGTGAACAAGCATGTTATGGATATGGTTTATGTTTGTCGAATTGAAGTAAACAAGCATGTTATGATGGTTTATGTTTGTCGAATTTAAGTAAGAAAGCATGTTATGATTGGTTTATGTTTGTCGAATTGAAGTAAGCAAGCATGTTATGATTGGTTATGTTTGTTGAATTTGAATAACAAGAATGTTGTTTAAGTATGGTTATGCATGTATGATTTATTCACATTCAAGGAATGGTTTATGCTATTGTACGTAATATATAACACGTTTGATCTAAGTTATTATGCCTAGTTGCACTATTGTTATTTATCACATATGAAGGGTTAGCTCTTGTTAGCCACCGCATATGTAGGGTACACTTTCGAGTCAATTGAATTGAAGATTATTTCGTGCCTAGTGCACAACCCGCATGATAATGTGCATGTCGTGGTTACTCCAAAAGTGTTGAGAAGGAACGATGGGAATAAATTCATAATCGTCTTGATTGATTGATAACACGTCCTAATAAATTAAAAGGGAGTCTTGTTGGTTGTCCGTTTATTAAATGCCTTGCCTGACTGTGTCTTGAGTCGGCTTTGTAAATAATATACTATTAAACGTAAAGTGCAACCAGAACAAGCTTCAAAACTCTTGGAACGTATATACCTCGAATATGAACATTGGGGGAGTCTTGCCGGAAACCTTGACTCCTACGAATGATACAAGAAATTGTTTCATTCTTTTTATAACCTGGAATTCCGTTAGTATGGCCCGTCAACTATTATTATTTTAGGTGTGTGGTTAGCTACCAACACATGTCCTTTGGACATTTTCCTTAGTCCCGTTTGAAGCTTATTCTAATAAATCTACGAGTCAAGAGTCGAGTCGAGAGTTGAGTCTTGTCATCATGATTAACTGTTTATTGATTGGCTTTTGCATGTGGATTATTTTATTGTTGGAGTGAAGCATGATAGTATAGGATTTTATTCTAGCTTGTTTGTACTCAGCTTTTGCTGATTACGTGCTTTGTGTAATGACCCTTTGATGATCCTTCAATTACATTCGCATTGTTGGGGAGTAGAAATTTGATAACTGGTTGGTAAAGATGACTTGCAAGAGAAGTTATTTTGCATTAGGATGATTGAGAGAGTTTCTTTTTCTAATGTATCGTTTCAAACTCTATTTGTGTCATTTGCCTAAAATGTGATGTTTTAATTAGTTAATTGATTTGGTTTTACGGTATTTGGTTTAGGCCGAGATGATTCGAACTTGTATGGGGACCATTTACGATCTTTATTTATTCTAAAGTTTATTTTTTTCCGCTGCGCAATTCTGGTAAAATAGCCTTAACTGTTAATACGATGGCGTTAACACTCTAGTATTTCCTTATTAGTAAGTTGGAATTGTGTTTATTTTCAGTAAAGAAATATTACGGTCTTACAAAGTGGATATAAGATGCCTCAGGTTAAAGTAGTATCCAGAAGCCTTAAACCTATTTTGTAATAATAAATACTACAAAGTGGTAATCACGATCTTAGTTTCAATTCTACTTTATAGTAAAGCAATACTACAAAGTGGTATAAAAAAGTCTAAGGCTACTTTGTGGTATGTGTGTTAGGTTATGATACATATAAACGAATATAAATCATGCGGAAAAACCATAAAAGCCAGGATTCCAAATTAATTGCCACATAACAATTAGCATAATTAGGACGCATACTCTTTGTAGCGTGCCCTCCCTTGCTGCGCCCGAACCGAACAAAAACAAGTCTTTAGGACTCCAAGTGTCGTCCCTCTGTAGAAAGTCCACAGCACGTCCGGATCCGCCTTAAGATTGACTAACTAGAATCGCCCTTAAGGTACTATTATTTTCGGCAATATGGGCAAAGTATATGACTGAATTTTTGCTCAAATTTCTCACCTTTAGAATACTTAAAAAACTCGTTATAAATTATGAGCATTGATCTCATATTTATAGGCTATGGAAAAAGTAATCAAATCCTACTAGGATACGAATCAATTAAGTAGAATCTTATTAGAACTCTTATTAATTAATTTATCCATTAGGATTAGGAATTTAATCATTAAAAGAATCAAATACGTTTTAGGTTTCGTACGGAAGCACAAACACTACACGAGCATGACCCGCAAGCGTGCAGGCCATGCCCGAGCACAGCCCACACGGCCGCTTGGCCCACGCGAGCTTCGCAGCCTGCTTGCAGCCCACTGCTCGCAGCTACGCTCGCAGCCACGGCCTGCTGGGCCTGGCCTTGCACTGGGCCTGGCCTTGCGCTGGGCCTGGCCTTGCGCTGGGCCTGGCCTTGCGCTGGGCCTGGCGTGGCCTCGGCTGTTTGTGTGGCGCGCTGGCTTGCTGGACGCGGGCATGGCTTCGTGCTGGGCCTTCGTCTAGCAAGCTCGTCCGATGCTAATTCGTACAACGCGCTTCCGTTTAATTTCCCGATGTCGGAATTCATTTCCGATACGAACAATATTTAACATTTCCGATTCTGGAATTAATTTCCCTTTCGAACACATATTTAATATTTCCGTTTCCGGAATCATTTTCCGATTCCGATAATGTTTCCGATTCCGACAATATTTCCGTTTCCGGCAATATTTCAGATTCCGCCAATATTTCCATTTCCGATAATATTTTCCGATACGTACCATGTTTTCGTTTCCAACAACATCTATGACTTGGATAATATTTATACTTTCGATACGATCCATATTTCCGTTTCCGACAATATCATCGTTTCCGGAGTATTCATTTATTTGCCTTAGACGATCTTAGCTCCCACTGAAACCAAGATCCGTCGATTCCGAATATTCAAAGATGGAGTATTTAATTCCATTAAATACTTGATCCGTTTACGTACTATTTGTGTGACCCTACGGGTTCAATCAAGAGTAAGCTGTGGATTAATATCATTAATCCACTTGAACTGAAGTGGCCTCTAGCTAGGCATACAGTTCACTTGATCTCACTGAATTATTAACTTGTATAATAAATACTGAACCGCATTTATTAGACTTACCGTTAAAAGCATACTTGGACCAAGGGCATTATTTCCTTCAGTCTCCCACTTGTCCTTAGGAACAAGTGTGCATTTCCTAATTCCTTTGTCTCTCGATGCTTGCTCTTGAACATAAGGTAAGAGTTGTCATCCTTATTATGTCTAGTGGTGTTTCTCGTGTTCAGAGTTCAACTGATCAAATAAACAGATAATCATAGCCTATGATTCATCTGAGCACGGCCATGCATTTTACAGTTTCTAGCTCTCCGAGTGGCCTTGTACAACTTTTAGCATCTCATCCCGATTTATGGGAGGACAATCCCAATCTTGCGATCTTGAGATTAGACTTCGTTTGATAGGTGATTACCCGAGCGTTGCCTTTATAGCCTCCTTTTACGGTGCGACGGTTGACAACGTCAAAGTAAGCAGTTCTCAAACAAGTAATCTCAAATCACTCAGGTATTGAGGATTAGTGTCTAATAATTTTAATGAAATTTACTTATGACAGATTTTCATCTCTTACAGTAAAGTTTCATAGGTCTTTCCGATACTAGTCTTCCCAAAGTAAGTATCTATGCAAATGATTGCGACATTGCCATGTCCACATAGTTTAAGAAAAAGAACTACTAGTCATCTTGCATTCTAGTCATCTAACGTTTTCTATGCGTCCATCTTTATAGAAAACTCCGACCAGGGACCATTTTCAAATTTTGACATTCAAGTTCACTTGATAGATATTTCTTAGTCACAGGACTGGTCCTGACAGTCTATCTTGAATATATCGTCAATTTGAAGGGACACATCATTTAATACTAAACCAAGATTAAATGGAATATGAAAATACATTTCATATATGATAAATTTTCAACCCCAACGTTTTACAACCATGGGCCTCAAACCCATCTTTAAAACAATTAATGGAATTCAAAGCTATGCTTGATTTCCTAGGCCACAATGTGAGTGATGTTTCTCACTTGTTGCATAGGTTTAGTTATCATGCTTTACCAATCTTAATATCCTTTTCATCAAAAGTTCTTCGAGATAGATGATAAGATCTTTTGAGTTTGCTTATTATGTGATCTAGTCTTTCTTACTTCGATAGTGGTTCTACGCATTTTGCAATGAAGAACCATCAAGTCAGCAGACATGTGATCCACCCAAGTTGAGTAAAGAAATCTTTAACGTAAACAACCCTGCTTAATTGCTTCTTAGGCAATAATTATTTTTACTTCAACTGTATAGATTACTAGTGATGCTTTGTCTGGATTTACTTATCCAAGCAGTTCATAGATATGTGGAAGACTTTCCATCTGTATCTCAGAACATAGAAATTAATATTTTAATTTCCCACGCAACAACTTATGGTCTCCAATCCATGTTGCCATTATTAAAACACGATGCTTTTTAGCTCGTCCTTGCCAATGGTTAACTCCAAGGGAACTTTCTTGATCCTTTGCCAGTGTTTATGCGTGTAGCATCAATATTTAGCATATCTTTATTTCCTTGAATCAAGAACTATTCTTATGTACTTTTTCAAGTACCATAAGTTTTTCTGGATCTCAATCTAGTTGATCTTCACTTAGATTAATAGAGATTGGTTTATGTTCGTCATGCCTAAAGTCATACGATACGTTTTTGACGATCCTCATATTATATTATACATGATAAATTCTTTTGCAGAATAATTCCCAATTGAATTCTATTCATGTAACTTTAGCTCATCTAGTTTCAGTAGATACTAAATCCAGCTAAATTCTTTGACATATAATATAGGTTAAGAATCTCACTTAGATCCTTTGATGTTTAACTTAGTAAATGCTTATACATAGTTCAAACATTCTTTACTTAGATTTATTCACATGGGTCGAATATTTCCAATGGAGTATTTCGTGTTTGTTTTAGTAAATGCCATTACTTAATCCAAAACAATATTATAAGATCTTTGTAACTAGATCTTAATAACCAGTATGTACTAAGTTTCGCCTTGGTCCATCATTGATATATAATATCAAATCTAAGTCATTAGCATTTGAATGTTATTTCACAATAGAGAGATATGTGTGTGATACACATAGGACCAATTAAGTTTTATGTACTCCAACTAAACTTCTTATACATCTATAAGATTTATGTACATTTTATTAAACTAAAATACTTATTAGTTTCACTAAAATACATTTCCAATTCCCAATTGCTTGCTTAAATCTGTACTTAGATTTCATAGGCTAGCTTTCTTTTCAAGTAATTTTTTGGATCCACAAATCCTATGACATACCATGTACATAATTTCTTATAACATTTGATTGAGGAAGATGTTTTGTCATCCAATTGCCATATGTACCAATATGCAATCATTGCTTGATTTATAGACTTGAGCATTACGATTATGCATGAGGTTTTAACACAATCCATGCCATTAATTTGCTTGTAACCTTTAGCAACTAATCTAGCTTTGTGTGTGAACATAATTCCATGTTTGATGGTTTTTATCCTTAAAACCAATTTGCAACCAATAGGTGTTAACCTATTCTTGCAAATCAACAAATTTTCAATTTTGTCATCAAAACATTGGTTATGTTTTATGGCCTTTAACCATCTAAAACATTTGAGTCTATATATGGCATCTAACTATTTTAGGGAATCTGGGTTTCGTTATAGCTTTCTTACAAGTCACAAACTCATTAATCTACATGATAATAGTTTGACTGCAAGTTGTAGGTTTCTTCACTATCTAATAGAAGAATCTTATAGCTTCAGTGACCTAAACTACATGTTTCTTCACTATCTAATAGAAGAATCTCATAGTTTTAGTGACTTGAACTCTATGTCTACTTGGGTATAGAACATCAAACAATAGAATATCAATAGCCACTTGAAAGTCCTTTGAATATTCCGCTCTCCTTGAAGCACTTGTAAAGTCTTCTAACAGATGTCTATTCTTTAAAGCCACTTCTAAAGTCCCTAAAGAATACGTGTTCGGATTTTCTAAAGAACTTCGAAAAGCCTCCGGAATGTCCGTTTATGTTTGTTGTTAGCCTCGAAGACTTTCGAGGTCAATTTTCTCCCACTTGTCATTTTGGAAACGAATCTCCAAAAGGACATTATTTCGAGCAAACAAACATTATGTTCTCAAAAATTCGTGGTAGAAACGATACCCTTTTGTCTCATTTGAATAAATCACAATGAAACATATATCTACACTTGGGCCTTAGTTTGTTGAATAACAAACACTAAGCTCCCATTGAGTTTTGCAACTCTTTAGATATATATATTGTTGAAAAGATGTTCTGAAATTACTTTTCAAATAGCTTTGACGAATTTGGTTTAGTTTGGTGGTAGTTGAGCATTTTGTTTAGAAATTATAGGAAAAATCTTTATAATTTATCATTGGTCGAATCAAGTACTAATTGACTTCGATCGTTCCAACGTTGATATGCCATATCTTATGGAGCTAGATCGTGAAATTACAACACACAATCATTGATGATCATTTTTGGTCTTAAAGTAATCATCGTCATGATCTAACTTAGATGTTTTATGATTTCTTGCCAAGTGGATTTTATACTTCTGAATCTTTGAACTAGCCAAACAGATTAAACTTATATCACTTTTGAGTAAATAAACCTATATTCACTCAAATCCATGTGAAATAATAAAGTCATAAAATCTTTCTTTAGCTTTGAACTCTATTGTCTAGGCATTCTAACAATAGTTCATATCTTTTGTTACTTTCAACAAGTAAGACTAGCTTGTCTTGAATTGATCTAGAAATCAATCAACTTTCAAAGTCCATCAAAATAGAGCTTTAGAACGTTGACTTGTTGATATGGTCTGAGCAACAATGCCAAAGATTAGTGGAACGCAAATCAAGGGGTTGATTTGAACCTAGTAAAGTTCATATTGTTAAAGAGTTTGTTTGTTTTAATCAAGCATATTGACTCAAGCCGTAAATGACCATTTCATTCAAATAAACAAACAAACATTGTTTTCGTTTTTCTTGAATGTGATTCTTTCTGTGTTTGAAAACAGAAATTTAGGTATGCTGATTATGGAACAAAATAGCCATTAAGTTCCAGCCTTGAAAGGACTTAAAACAAACTAGATGACCCTACAACTAATGTAGCATTGCCATGCTTCATTTTCCACTTGTAGGTCATTAGTATAGACTAGCTTCCATTGTTTGAGTTATTACCGAAGTAAGAACCTCAAGCGGTATATGATACCAAGGAAGTTTGATTGCTAGGTCACTTCTCTTTAAACATAAACTTATAGGTAGAAACGAAATCGTAAAATTTCTTTCATTTGTTCCTTGTTTTCCTATTTCTTGTACCCTTTCTTATAGTCTTAAGAATTGACTTCTCTAGTGTTGACTTTTATACTTTGTTAGACATGTCCAATGTCACTACAAAGTTCTTACCATTTTATTTATGTTGAATATGCTTATTCAACTAGATGATCTTACCAGAAGCTTCTAAAGTTCTCTAAGCATCGATCTATTCGAATGTCTAGGGACTAGACTCATTCGAGAATTAAATGGACAAAGATATTAGGTTGTTAACCATTGGTAAGTTGAGAGTTTAAACTCAATGCTTTATGATCTCAAAACTACATTGTATTTTAAATTCACAAGCACCAATCGGTTTTCCCTTCGACTTTGATACTCGAAAACAACCATAAAAGTCGCTAAAAGAAACGTACACTTTAAATTTCTCATTTTCTCTCATTTCCGTGGATCGTTCTTGGATTCACTACCAATCGAGGAAATTTACTGTTACCTTTCTAAAAGGATTTACTGCAGTGCAAGATATTTAATTATAAACAATAATTAAAACATACATTGAAGCATGCAAAGTCTAAACATTTATCATGAGTAATAACTTGAAAATTAAAGCAATCATGCAATTTAAACAAGTTATTAGCATTTTATTCGAATTTATTGTTCCGGTAGGTGTGAATAAAATGATTCCAAGATCCCAAAAAATCATTGAAGAATTACGCACATTATGTATTTAGACTCAAATCTAAAATATTTTAGGTAAGCAAAGCCTTTGCTAATAGTCTAGAAACTACTCTTGGTTGATAGGTACGTCTAAGAACTTATTAGGTAAACCTATCGCATTTGCCACGACATAAAAGGACTCCTTACTTATATCGTTGAGTTTCACCAAAACTATCATGTACTCACAATTTTTTGTGTACCTTACCCCTTTAGGATCAATAAGTAACACCTCGCTATGGCGGAAAACTATTACTAAGATTGATGTAAAGGTTTTTCAAGTAAGTGTTATTTTGGCATGGAACCTTTTAACTCAATTTTAAAGTTTGGAACTTTAGGCTCTTACTATGTTGGTTAGATTTTAAGTGAACTAAAAACCTTAATCATGCAACATAATCAAGGCATAATCTCATGCATAATTAAGACATATTTAAAGGAATAAATAACTTAAAACATGCATAAGATATAAATGTGATCTAGTATGGCCCGACTTCATCTTGAAGCTTCAACTTCAAAGTCCGTCTTGAAAATGGATTGGAAACTCCGTCTTGAATTTCACCATGGGAGGCGCCATTTTCTTCAAATAGGATAAGCTATAATTAAACTAATTACAACTATTTGATAGTACGCAGACCATATTTAAAGCAATAAAATTTGGTACTTTAGACCAATATTACATTCAAATTAATGGTATGCAGACCATATTTCATATAAACGAATATAAATCATGCGGAAAAACCATAAAAGCCAGGATTCCAAATTAATTTCCACATAACAATTAGCATAATTAGGACGCATACTCTTTGTAGCGTGCCCTCCCTTGCTGTGCCCGAACCGAACAAGAACAAGTCTTTAGGACTCCAAGTGTCGTCCCTCCGTAGAAAGTCCATAGCACGTCCGGATCCGCCTTAAGATTCACTAACTAGAATCGCCCTTAAGGTACTATTATTTTCGGCAATATGGGCAAAGTATATGACTGGATTTTTGCTCAAAATTCTCACCTTTAGAATACTTAAAAAACTCATTATAAATTATGAGCATTGATCTCATATTTATAGGCTATGGAAAAAGTAATCGAATCCTACTAGGATAAGAATTAATTAAGTAGAATCTTATTAGAACTCTTATTAATTAATTTATCCATTAGGATTAGGAATTTAATCATTAAACGAATCCTATACGTTTTAGGTTTCGTACGGAAGCACAAATACTACACAAGCATGACCCGCAAGCGTGCAGGTCATGCCCGCGCACAGCCCACACGGCCGCTCGGCCCACGCGAGCTACAAGCCCACGCGAGCTACGCAGCCTGCTCGCACCCCACTACTCGCAGCTACGCTCGCAGCCACGGCCTGCTGGGCCTGGCGTGGCCTCGGCTGTTTGTGTGGCGCGCTGGCTTGCTGGACGCGGGCCTGGCTTCGTGATGGGCCTTCGTCTAGCAAACTCTTCCGATGCTAATTCGTACGACGCGCTTCCGATTAATTTCCCGATTCCGGAATTCATTTCCTATACGAACAATATTTAACATTTCCGATTCCGGAATTAATTTCCATTTCGAACAAATATTTAATATTTCCGTTTCCGGAATTATTTTCCGATTCCGATAATATTTCCGATTCCGACAATATTTCCGTTTCCGGCAATATTTCAGATTCCGGCAATATTTCTATTTCCGATAATATTTTCCGATACGTACCATGTTTCCGTTTCCGGCAACATCTACGACTTGGATAATATTTATATTTTCGATACGATCCATATTTCCGTTTCCGGCAATATCATCGTTTCCGGAGTATTCATTTATTTGCCTTTGACGATCTTAGCTCCCACTGAAACCAAGATCCGTCAATTCCAAATGTACAAAGATGGAGTATTTAATGCCATTAAATGAAGGAAATAATGCCCTTGGTCCAAGTATGCATTCTATGTTAAGTCTAATAAATGCGGTTCAGTATTAATTAACAAGTTAATAATTCAGTGAGATCAAGTGAGCTGAATGCCTAACTAGAGGCCGCTTCAGTTCAAGTGGAATTAATGATATTAATCCACAGCTTACTCTTGACTGAACCCGTAGGGTCACACAAATAGTACGTAAACGGATCAAGTATTTAATGGCATTAAATACTCCATCTATGAATATTCGGAATCGACGGATCTTGGTTTCAGTGGGAGCTGAGATCGTCAAAGGCAAGAAATGAATACTCCGGAAACGATGATATTGCCGGAAACGGAAATATGGATCGTATCGGAAATATAAATATTATCCAAGTCGTAGATGTTGCCGGAAACGGAAACATGGTACGTATCGGAAAATATTATCGGAAATGGAAATATTGCCAGAATCGGAAATATTGCCGGAAACGGAAATATTGTCAGAATCGGAAATATTACCGGAATCGGAAAATAATTCCGGAAACGGAAATATTAAATATTTGTTCGAAACGGAAATTAATTCCGGAATCGGAAATATTAAATATTGTTCGTATCGGAAATGAATTCCGGAATCGGAAAATTTAATCGGAAGCGCATCGTACGAATAAGCATCGGACGAGGCCTGCCGGACGAGGCCCAGCACGAAGCCAGGCCATCGCCCAGCAAGCCAAGCGTGCCGCACAAACAGCCACGCCAGGCCCAGCGCAAGGCCAGGCCCAGCAGGCTGCGCAGCGCGCACAGCGCGCACACCACGCGCAGCGCGCAGCGCGCGCGGGCGCTGCGTGGGCTGCTGCTCGCGCGCACGCATGGGGGCCCATCGTGGCTGCCGTGCGTGTGTGTGCAAGTGTTTGTGTTCGTGCACGTTTCCTAAAACATGCAGAGTTCGGTTAATGATTAAATTCCTAATTCTATTTGATAAATTAATTAAATTAGAGTTCTTGTAGGATTCTAGGTTTAATTAATTTGTATCTGAATAGGATTTCGATTCCCTTTCCATACCCCTATAAATATGAGGCTAGGGCTCACAATTTATAACAAGTTTCAAAGTATTCAAAAAGTGAGTTTTTGAGAGAAAACTAAAACACACATCTTGCTCATAAAAGTGCCGAAATTTTCTAGTACCTTAAGGGCGATTCTAGTTGGTCAATCTTAAGGCGGATCCGGACGTGCTGTGGACTATCTACGGAGGGACGACACTTGGAGTCCTAAAGACTTGTTCTTATTCGGTTCGGGCGCAGCTAGGGAGGGCACGCAACAAAGAGTATGCATCTAAATTATGCTATATGATTATGTGTAAATAATATGTTGTCTTGGGTTAATGGTTGTTTCCGCATGATCTATGTAATGTCATATGTATCATAACCTAACAGTGGTATCACGAGCCCCTTATTATTTTCATAATCTAAATTGCATGAACATGGTTAAATATTACAAATTTGCAAGAATTAAAAGGGGTGATTAATTTTCGTAATTGTTAATTAATTGCAAATTGCGTTTATTTAATTATACGTACGCAGTTTTTCGGCAGTTTCTTCGTTACTCATCCGAATTGAGTGATTTTTGTGTCAATTCCGCATGTAAAAGGCATTCTAAAATTTTGACAAAAATAGTATTTTTCTGCCGAACCCAGAATTCTCAAATTCGAAGCCTAACTATGACTTTTCGAAGGTTTTAGTTTTTCGAATGCAAAATTTCGTAAATTTAAGATGTTAAATTAAATATTTGCGATTCTTGTTGATAAATCTTGAATTTTTGATTGACCTACTGCATATGTTTAACAAGTTTGAATGCCTAGTCTTGTTAATTATGCAATCTAATTTGTAATTATGATTAATTTGTTGAAAATTAGAATAATTTAGAATTAATTTGATTTTCATAATTAATTGTAATTTAATTAGAAACCTATGATTAAAAACCACCATAAAAATTGTAAATTTATGATAAATTTTAAATTTTTATGACCTAGACTTGAATCCATAACAATCGAAAATCAATTGGATAATAAATTTTCGATTTTTCGCCCTAAAATTATGAAATTAATATTATTTATTAATTTGTCATTAATTTTAAATATAAATTTTAAATTTTTATGCGATTCGTTCATAAAACTTGCACGCACGAAGCAATGGACGCTTCGTGTTACCCTTAAGGGGTGTTGTATAATGCGGGCATGCGACGACGAGCAAGGGAGCTCGTCGCCCGTGCGGCACGAATGCAATGAGCAAGGGCGTAGTGCACGAGCACAAGGCAGCAGCCCTGCCTTGTGTCGTGTGCCACGAGCAATGGACGAATGGGCATGGGCGAAGGGCGAGCCAAGGCAGTCGCGTGTGGGCAGCAAGCGAGCTGCGCCACAACGCGCGCTGCCTCGCACAAGAGCGCGCAGCCTCGCGCGCAGCGAGCGCAAGCTCGCGTGCCACGAGCGCTGCGCCCAGCATTGCTCGCGCGCACAGCCAGCATTGCTCGCGCGCACAGCCAGCGATGTCGCCCGCCCAGTGAGCGATGTCGCGCGCCCAGCGAGCGATGTCGCGCGCCCAGCGAGCGATGTCGCGCGCGCACTGCGAGCGATAGCTCGCGTGCGATGAGCGCTGGCGCGCGCAGCGAGCACCAATGCGTGCGGAGGCTTGCGATGGGGATGCAGCAGCTATGCGACGAGCGCATGGGCTGCGCGCACATGGCCAGCAATGGCTGTGTGCGTGCGGCCCATGGGCGTGCAACGCGTAGGGTGTTTGCGTTACGATTAGATCGTTTTGAATGTTTAATTTGAAAATTTCAGTTCACGTAATTTTAATTAATTTTAAAATTAATAATTTAAATTAATTTCTTGGATTTTAATTTTGAATATTGTAATTATAATAAATGTTATTTATTCTAATTATTTTACTAAAATTAAAATCATGAATTAATTTAAATACGACTGAAATTAAATTAAACTTTTTGGATTCAATTGTAAATTTATATGAGCTTTAAATTAAATTTGTATGTTTCCGGTTGGACTAGAAATACATTTTTATGTTTAAAATTAGTAAAGCATATAAATTTATTGGTTTAAGTGGGAGCGCTTTTTTAGTCATAAACTCTTGATTAGGTCTACAAATCCTTAAGGTTAAAACAACTTGATTAGAATTAATAAGGACTGAATAATTGGTAGATTATTGGTGCCCTTGATTAATTGCTGCAAATGTTTACGTGATGCATAATGTGTTTTACTAACCAGCTATGTGGGCCATTCATGATAATGAATGGGTGAATGGTATATATTGTATATGTACTGTTTTGCAGGTTATGAAGTGACTAGTATGGCCCAAATAGGATAGAAAATATGGTCTGCGTACCATTAATTTGAATGTAATTGGTCTAAAGTACCAAAGTTATTTTTCAATTCAAATATGGTCTGCGTACCATCAAATAGTTGTAATTAGTTATAACTTATCCTATTTGAAGAAAATGGTGCCTCCCACGGAGATTTTCAAGACGGACTTTGAAGTCAAAGCTTCAAGATGAAGTCGGGCCATACTAGATCACATTTATCTTATGCATGTTTTAAGTTATTTATTGTTTTAAATATGTCTTAAAATGCATGAGATCAAAAGCTTGATTATGTTGCATGATTAAGGATTTTAGTTCACTTAAAATCTAACCAACATAGTAAGAGCCTTAAGTTCCAAACTTAAAAAATTGAGTTAAAAGGTGCCATGCCAAAATATACACTTGCTTGGATATCCTTTACATCAATCTAGTAATAGTTTTCGCTCAGCGAGGTGTTACTTATTGGTCCTAAAGGGGCAAGGTACACAAATAATTGTGAGTACATGTTAGTTTTGGTGAAACTCAACGATATAAGTAAGGAGTCCTTTTATGTCGTGGCAAATTCGATAGGTTTACCTAATAAGTTCTTAGACGTACCTATCAACCAAGAATAGTTTCTAGACTATTAGCAAAAGGCTTTTGCTTACCTAATATGTTCTAGGATTAAGTCGACAAACTGTGCTTAGTTCTTCAATGATTTTAGGATCTTGGAATCATTTTATTCACACCTGCCGGAACACATAACTTGAATAAAATGCTTAATAAACATTGAATTATGCATGTATGCTAGAATTTAAGTTTATTAAGAGAAACTGTGAATGGTTATTTATTTGTTTATTCTTTTCAATTGTAGTTTTAATATGGCAAACAACAATCAAAACATCATCATGGGTTCTGAGCTTATGGTCAAGCTGAACCTGGCAAATTTTCTTGAATGGGAAGCTAAGCTAGTGGAAATAGTCAAACTCAATCGACTTGAGTATGTCCTGTCTCATCCCATGCCAAGCTACTATGCCAGAGACATGACCCCTGAGAGATTTTACGCCTGGGATGCGGATCTCAAAAAGGTTATGAGTCTCATGCTGAACAATATCCCTGATGATTGGGCTAAAAGGTTTGTAGCCTATGAACCTTTTACGCTCATCAAGAATCTGAGGGATATCTGTCGTGGAAGCACGGAGGACAGGGACCTGACCGTCCATGAGTTGATTGAATCAATGTCTGGTCTAAAGGTTAGTTCTCCCAACAGGTGTTATAGGATGGAAGTCCAAGAAACACATGTTCAGCTCCTTCGCACTAAACAGAGGGTAGGCGTCCCACTGAGGTTCCATGTGGATCTTATGCGTTCATACTTTGATCGCCTAAGTCTACTAGGAACACCAATAAGCGAAAGGATGGCAGTCTCTATCTTGCTCAATTCACTACACAGTGGGTTTGGTCGCTTCAAGCAACTATACCTAAGTGAACCAAGAGAAGAAACAGTTGCAGAATTTGTTCACCTTGTCAGAAAGGCTGAAATAATACTGGACTGTGAAGCCAAAGATTTACTCAAGGCTAGAAGGAGACCGTTCAAGAAAGGTGGAAAGTCCAAGGGCAATGCTAAATCAAAGCAGGACAAGTCCACATCAAGCTGTCTTTATTGTGATGGAATAGGCCATTACAAAAGAGAATGTCCAAAGCTAAAGGAAGATCAGAAGAACGGAACAGTCGTTCCATCTTCAGGTATCACTAGTGGAAAAAATACCTGTTGAGGGGGGCTTTTCGGGTTTATTGAGGCGAACAAGGCCCGCTGCGACAGACGTAGCTTCAACAGCTCAGTGATCTGTTGAGGCGGGCTTTGTTCGCCTCAACAGGTGATCTGTTGTGGGGGGCTTTCAAAATCCCGCCTCAACAACCTCTACAGAAACGCGAAAAATAAGGACCTGTTGAGGGGGGCATTTAAGAAGCCCGCCTCAACAGCCTCCTCTGTTGAGGCTCACTTCTTAAATGCCCCCCTCAACAGGTCCTTATTTTTGCGCCAATACCTGTACATTGGCGCCATAAATCATAAGTTGTTGAGGCGTACATTAAAAGCCCCCTTCAACAACATTAATTTTTTTTTCCAAATTCTTTTAAAATATAAAATAGGCGGCAATAACCACAACTAGATATATACTCCATTGAGTATTGAAACCTGTACCCAATCAACACCAAAATAGCAAAGGTATGAATCTGCTTATCTTTGATAAATAAATCATTACATTAACTTCATTTATATTAACCCAACAAAGCAAAGCGTATATATAGTACGTATGTTTACAATTTTTAAACACCTAGCTAGTCTAACAAATTACAACTAATATTAACAACTAAAGACAAAAGGCTAGAGAGCTAATCTAACAAATGTCTCTAATCCAGCCACTTAGGTCCCTTTAGATCATGCATTACAAACCTTAAGTAAGGTCGTGTTGACTTTCTTCCAATCGACTCGATCCCTAGCCTGCAAGTTGCATGGAAGGAAAATATATATGAGTACCAAAGTTTACACTCACGATATTGTCTTTACATTCCATTGAAGCATAAAATTAAAAGATATAGTTGCAGACTATAGAGATAATCAAGTACGTTGTTGACCTATAACGACCCAATGAGCCTTAAATGTGCATACGTAGATTAGAATGAGTTTTAGAAAGTTAAAACTATGTATATTAGTCATGTAATAAGAATCAAATGAGTCCTTAGGTTCTTTAGTTCAAAGTTGGGAGCGGAAATGTCATTTTAGCTCTAAACATGACCTATAACGACCTAATGAGCCTTAAATGTGCATAAATAGATTCGAATGAGTTTTAGAAAGTTAAAACTATGTATATTAGTCATGTAATAAGAATCAAATGAGTCCTTAGGTTTTTTAGTTCAAAGTTGGGAGCGGAAATGTCATTTTAGCTCTAAACATGACCTATAACGACCTAATGAGCCTTAAATGTGCATAAATAGATTCGAATGAGTTTTAGAAAGTTAAAACTATGTATATTAGTCATGTAATAAGAATCAAATGAGTCCTTAGGTTCTTTAGTTCAAAGTTGGGAGCGGAAATGTCATTTTAGCTCTAAACATGACCTATAACGACCTAATGAGCCTTAAATGTGCATAAATAGATTCGAATGAGTTTTAGAAAGTTAAAACTATGCATATTAGTCATGTAATAAGAATGAAATGAGTCCTTAGGTTCTTTAGTTCAAAGTTGGGAGCGGAAATGTCATTTTAGCTCTAAACATGACCTATAACGACCTAATGAGCCTTAAATGTGCATAAATAGATTCGAATGAGTTTTAGAAAGTTAAAACTATGCATATTAATCATGTAATAAGAATCAAATGAGTCCTTAGGTTCTTTAGTTCAAAGTTGGGAGCGGAAATGTCATTTTAGCTCTAAACATGACCTATAACGACCTAATGAGCCTTAAATGTGCATAAATAGATTCGAATGAGTTTTAGAAAGTTAAAACTATGTATATTAGTCATGTAATAAGAATCAAATGAGTCCTTAGGTTCTTTAGTTCAAAGTTGGGAGCGGAAATGTCATTTTAGCTCTAAACATGACCTATAACGACCTAATGAGCCTTAAACGTGCATAAATAGATTCGAATGAGTTTTAGAAAGTTAAAACTATGTATATTAGACATTTAATAAGAATCAAATGAGTCCTTAGGTTCTTTAGTTCAAAGTTGGGAGCGGAAATGTCATTTTAGCTCTAAACATGACCTATAACGACCTAATGAGCCTTAAATGTGCATAAATAGATTCGAATGAGTTTTAGAAAGTTAAAACTATGTATATTAGACATGTAATAAGAATCAAATGAGTCCTTAGGTTCTTTAGTTCAAAGTTGGGAGCGGAAATGTCATTTTAGCTCTAAACATGACCTATAACGACCTAATGAGCCTTAAATGTGCATAAATAGATTCGAATGAGTTTTAGAAAGTTAAAACTATGTATATTAGTCATGTAATAAGAATCAAATGAGTCCTTAGGTTCTTTAGTTCAAAGTTGGGAGCGGAAATGTCATTTTAGCTCTAAACGTACATGACCTATAACGACCTAATGAGCCTTAAATGTGCATAAATAGATTCGAATGAGTAGAAACAATAACATACAGAGCAGCAACAGAAGCAAACAGAGGAGAAACACACAGATGGAAGTGAAATTCTAAAGACCACCAGATCAGAATTCACATGCAGCAGCAGCAAGACCAGCAGATTAGTATTCAAAGCAATAAATTAGCAAATCCGCAGACTTGTAATTATGGAAAAATTAAAGAACTTTGCCAAATCCATGAAGATATAAACGCTTCCATCTTTGTGTCTAAACAACCTAAGTAAATAAATACTCGGTTGTAAAAAACTTAGCCCATTGCTCACGAACCACATCTATTTCCTCATCGGTATAAGGCGCATTTCTTGGAGTGTAAGCCTGGAATAAGTAACATGATAAGTAATGCTACTTGTAAATTAAGAATTCTACTACGTAAAAGTACTAGTATTAGTAGTTCAACTAACATATGGTAAAAGAACGAACATTGTCTAACCGCTCATCAGTGTTATGGTGTAACGTGACTATTTCATGCATGAACTTCATAACGTAATAGCCACACTCGCGGGCGCCGACTTGTTGAGCACAATGATTTGGAGATAAATCATAAATTATATATCCAAGTAGTTACCCAAAAAAAAAAGTAAAGCTAATTAGTAAGCATGATATACCTTTACATGGAAGCCTTTCAACCCCTGCATAGTCGCTCTATTCGGACAAATCCCATCATTAAACTTGTACACTTGGTATGCCCTGGAAGTTGAGTAAAACTTCATGAATCTGATTCGGCACGAAAAGAAATAACTTAAAAAGAATTGAAAGTAACTTACAAACACAAGATTCCCCATGCACTATTTTCTCGGTTGGAACCTATCGCAGAGTCGAAAATATACGCACAACCTCTACGTAGGTCTAACACGTACAAAATCCAATGATTTCTGCATTATATATAAATGTTATTGCAACCTTATGCATGAAAATAACAATAACATAGCTATTTACCAAATATCGATCAATCTCGAACACTTACTCTTGATGGTATGGGATCAAAAACCACTTGGTAATGTTAGGATCACCCTTCTTCTCCTTTTCAATTTCAGCATTGAAAACTACTTTCAAATACATTGATGCAGCCTGAGGGTTGGCCTTGATTCTAGAGCTTGACATTGCCTCGGGACAAACAAACCCAATCTGAGAGTTGTCAAATGCAAAGGTGTGTTCGTGGAATAAACACCTACAAAGTAAATGTATAATGCAAAAATTTCAAAAACTATTATAGTTGACAAAACCAAAAACAAAAATATCGATGGAAAAGTTTACATCATATAGACTTGGATCACTGAAATGTTGAGGCACGCCCCTCTAAGGAACTCTTCAACGTCAACCTCATTTACATAAGTTTGTCGATCTTCGTCATAATGCCAAACCGAAGCGGGCAATGGGATTGAAGTATTTTTATATACATCACCGGGCGCCGTATTGATGATAAACTTCAAATAATTGCATGATGGGCCAAGACCTTGAATTGTGTCGTCTGCCAAATTTTGCTTCTTACTTTTGGCGGCTGATTCTTCAGTTTTACGATCACAACTACCTATCATCTCTTTGGATTTCTTAGAGTTCTTCGACTTCGATTTCGACTCCAACTTATTTGAGCATGAATTTTCCTGTAACAATAATGTTAAGCTAGCATGAAAAGTTCGGTTTTGATTTCAGTGTTGAAGCACAGGGGAGTGGGAAGCATATGGTTTACCTTGGCCGTTAACTTCAGTGTTGTCTTCTCTTTGGACCCTAAATCAAGTGTTGCCTTCTCTTTGACAATTAATTCTGTTGTCTTATCTTTGACAACTAATTCTGTTGTCTTCTCTTTGACAATTAATTCATTTTTCTTCTCTTTGGAGCTACCAACCACCTCTTCAAAAATCTGACTCCTGGACTTCTTTGTTGGGCGTGGAGTAGAGTACTCCTAAACAGAGGTAGAAACCAAAGGAGTTCAAGGCTCTGAATCTAATTCTAAACAGATGCATAACGCAATGAATGACAATTAATAATAAAAAAGTTATACCTCGTCTTCTTCGAAAATCACCAAGTGAATTGGCCATTGCACAAAACTAGCAAGAGCCCTGCCTAAGTTATTGAATCCATCTCCAGTAGGTACCGGAAGAGTGTCATCATCATGTCCGTCGTGAATACAATCAACTTGGACCTTATAATGACTAGGCTTCATCGATCTAAAGTGTTGGTGCAACGAACCATCCAATGGGTACGCCATACCATCTGCCACTATCACTTTGTTACCCAAAACTTTATCCTCAAGGGCAAGACGACATGGAGTTATGGCCTTCACAAATAAATTTACAAAATTTCAGAAATCACTACAAAGTACAATATTAAAAACCTAGCTAGGGGTGTTTTGAGTGTATGCACTATAGAGAATATATACCTTCAGCTCGCGTGGTTGCTGCGATGAACTCGGACAACAGGTTACGAGTGCACGGTTAACATCAAACTCATCACTTACAAGAGCAGAATCAAGTGCGGGGGTAGAGAGGGTGTGTAGTTGACCGGTTGCTTTCAATGTGGCTAGTTGGTTTTGGAGGGCCTCCGCCACCTTTCTCTCTAATTGATCTTCAAACTCCCTTCTCACCGAAGCTCTGATTGATTCGATAGCCTCCGGTGATGGTTCAATATGGCCAGATCTACTACTTCGGTCTATTGGACCGAAAGCAACTTTGTAACCGACATTAACTCCACCTGTTGCCTTGACACACCCACGGTGATCCTTTTTTCCCATAGCCTTGGTGAGGGCATCTTCTCCCTGGGTGAATGAAATATTTCCTTTTCCCTCTTCTTCTATGTACTCCAACTATAAGAATTAGGAAAGTAAAAATTAGATGGTATACATGATGGAAAGGAGAAGCAATCTTAGCAATAGAACTAGGAATTAGGAAAGAAAAGGATATAGAACGTAAAATTTCATATGCACTTACAGCCATCTTAGCAATATTTACGGCTTCTTTATCATTCGGGTCAACTTCCCACTTTCCCTCTTTGTTTTTAACTTGATGAGCCAAGATCCACTCTACTGATCTAAACTTCTTAAATCTATCTGGCGCTGTGGTGAGTGATGAGGTCACTGAGGAAGAGCCACTTGAGAGGGTTAAAGCTGCCTCTGGCGGTAGTCGCCCATCATTTATCCACTCTGGTCTCTTTCTAACATAACCCTTTTGGCCTGTGCGATGTGGGTGCTTGTTTTGTAATGCACTTTTACTTGCTTTTTCTCTACGAACCTGTCAAAAAACACATAAAGAACATGTCGAACAGTTAAAGATGGCAACAACAAACTAATCATATAATTATATAAAAAAATATCTAGCAAAGTAAATTCATTATTACCAACATCTCCGGCTTGTTTCGTTCCATCACAAATGTTTTCCAATCATCCTCTGTGATTTGATGGTAGATGTCCCAAGGCATGTCATTTGTCTGATGTTTCGGCATTTTTTCTTTCTTAGTTATCCAACGCCGCGTTAACCTGGACTTGAAAGCTCCAAAGCGTTTCGCCACACACATATGAAAATATTTTTCTCTCCTTTTAGCCGGATCATCAATAATGTGGAACAGAAGCTGTTAATTTTATGGATAAGAGATTGTTAGAAACGTATGCTACACAAATAGATAATCTAGGAGAATACAAATCAAGTTTTTATTCAATGTTTACCTTGGTCTCCTCCCAAAACCCCTTCTTTGTGTGTTCATCTAACGTTGAATATTCTTTCACATTAATGTTAATTCTAGCAGCACAAGACCCAACTTGCTTCCCGTATTCTCCTGACCATTCTCCATCGGGGATTCCATATTGATTATACTGAAGATGCATTGGCTTTTTGGCTTGAACTCCTTTTGACGGACCACGGAATTTGGTCTTTTTACTAGTGTTGGTACCTTGTGATTCCCCCGTAGGATGACTAGCTCCATCAATTCCCTGTATTTCATTATCACGATGATCATCCATGGTAGCTACGGTCCTGCAACAAAGAAAAGAGAGCAATACTTAGTAAAGGGAGCAATACTTAGTAAAGGGAGCAATACTTAGAAAAGAGAGCAATACTTAGAAAAAAGAGCAATACCAGTTCTGTGCACTGATCTGCACAGTTCTGATCTGAGCTGTGCAGATCAGTGCACAGAACTGATCAGAACTGACCAGTTCTGTGCACTGATCTGCACAGTTCTGATCTGAGCTGTGCAGATCAGTGCACAGAACTGATCAGAACTGACCAGTTCTGTGCACTGATCTGCACAGTTCTGATCTGAGCTGTGCAGATCAGTGCACATAACTGCACAGTTCTGATCAGTTTTGTCCACTGATCTGCACAGTTCTGATCTGGGCAGTGCAGATCAGTGCACAGAACAGAACTGATCAGTGCACTGAGAAGCTAAAACAGTACTTCACTGAGTTGATTAGTGCAATTGGCCAAAGAATCTCTGTTTATGTCTTGTTTTTTTATATTAAGGGCAAAATGCTACAATTGGCCATTTACAAAGCTATACCTAAAATAATGGCCTTATGGTATTACACCTAACATGCAAAACAATCCCAAATCAAACCTCACCTAAAAAAACAACCCAAAAAAAAATCATAACTCACCAGTTCTACGCACTGATCTGCACAGCTCAGATCAGAACTGTGCAGATCAATGCACAGAACTGATCAGAACTGACCAGTTCTGTGCACTGATCTGCACAGTTCTGATCTGAGCTGTGCAGATCAGTGCACAGAACTGATCAGAACTGACCAGTTCTGTGCACTGATCTGCACAATTCTGATCTAAGCTGTGCAGATCAGTGCACAGAACTGATCAGAACTGACCAGTTCTGTGCACTGATCTGCACAGTTCTGATCTGAGCTGTGCAGATCAGTGCACATAACTGCACAGTTCTGATCAGTTTTGTCCACTGATCTGCACAGTTCTGATCTGGGCAGTGCAGATCAGTGCACAGAACAGAACTGATCAGTGCACTGAGAAGCTAAAACGGTTTTTATGTACTTATCCATCATCAACCACCAGAAAGCAAACATCAGAAACTAAGTTACCAATCACAAAGCCATGCAAACAAGAACAGGTAATTGATATTATTAGACAAAATGTACTGAAATCTAACCTAGGAAAATTCAACTGCAATTTCTGCAACCTGTGCTTGGAACCTGGCTCACATAAGAGGATACGACATTCACCAAGTTTACACCTGTGCGAAAAAACCAGATAAAGTTAGTCAAGTTATTAGAAGTATCAGACTCTCAGTAACTTAAATAGGAGGGATAAAGTAGGAGACTATCACTGCAATTCCTCTTCACAATACAAGTGGCAATTGATTGGGGTTGAATTTTTAGAAAAAAAATATGAATTAATATCCACAAGTATCCTTCACTATTCAAATTTAAGTAGTCAAGATAACAAAAATTCCAAGGCGCACAGGCTTTCAGATATGAATAGAAAGAACAAAGTCAAAAACTTCAACAATGCATCAGAAGTGAAGCCCGAACTTACACATGTATGTTTCAATTACGATTCGTAACCCATATTCCTTCTGTATGATCTGTACGCATATGATTAGTATTATTTGCATCCTCCTCTTCTGGCAATGGTTGAACAACCATTGGTAACGGAGGTGTGTCATCATACTCATCATACTCATCTTCATCTACAACATCATCAATACCCAAAATATGTCTTTTTCCTTGGGCAACAACACGCCATCTAGGATCAATATTGTCAACCACATAAAAAACTTGCTTAGCTAGTGATGCTAGAATGAATGGCTCGTCACTGTCACTTAGTCGATCAAAGTTCACCAAGGTTAAACCCGGGAAAATTTCATCTCGCTTCACACCATTTTGGTTGTTAGCCCACTGACACCGAAAAACAGGGATCACAAAATAGGTATAATCAAGCTCCCATATTTCTTCGATAACACCATAATATGATTGTGTTGAATCAACCGGCCTTTTATACTTAGCGCTTGCATAGACCCTAGATGATGCAACAACCTTTACTCCACTATTTTGCACTACACTCTTTTCATCTTGCCTTCTAGTGTAGAATGTGAACCCATTGATATCATATCCTTCAAAAGATCGAACACATAGTCGAGGACCTCGAGATAACCACTTGATCGTATCAGAAACATCATGGTCTTGTTTCTTTCCAACTTCCTTCTTAAACCATTCAATAAATGTGCGATTATGTTCCCGCATCAACGCTCTTTCCTTCAACTTAGGATTACAATGTTGCAATTCAAGCAGATGCTTTTCTAAATAAGGATGAACCTCTGTAAGATGCTGCAACACACAAAGATGTGCCTTCTTCTTCCTCTCCGATGGAGGAGATATCACATTTTTACCAATTACTCCCTCCCCTGCGAGCCTACCAACATGTCGAGATTTTGGAAGTCCTATTGGTTCAAGGCTTGACAAAAACTCAGCTAGATATCCAGAAATCTCTTCTTTAAGGACTCCCCGAATGATACTACCCTCTGGATTAGCCGGATTCCTTGCTTTGTCCTTTAAAGTCTTAAAAAATCTCTCAAAAGGATACATCCATCTTAAGAACACCGGACCACATAACTTGACTTCGCGAACTAAATGGACAATCAAATGCACCATTATATCAAAGAAAGAAGGCGGAAAATACATTTCAAATCGACATAGAGTTTCAACAACATCATTGTGCAAAGCATCCAAAGTCTCCGGATCAATCACCTTAGCACATATGGAATTGAAAAACAAACAAAGTTTTGTTATAACATGTCTCACGTGTTTCGGCAATATCCCACGAAGTGCAATTGGCAAAAATACATTAATCAGTGCATGACAATCATGAGACTTCATACCAATCAACCTAAGGTCCGAGAGAGACACTAGGCGCTTAACATTCGACGAATATCCCGAGGGAACCTTAATGCCATGTAAGCACTCACAAAACTTCTTCTTCTCCTTTCTCGACATTGTGTAACACGCTGGAGGCAGAAAGGTCTTTGTACCATCCTTTTTTTTAACAGGCCACAAATCTGGTCGAATATTCTTCTTTTTCATATCTTTCCGCACATTCTCATTGTCCTTGGTCTTTCCTGGTATGTTTAACAAAGTCCCGATGATAGCATCGCACACATTTTTCTCAATGTGCATTACATCGAGACAATGCCTAACCGACAAATCTTTCCAGTAGGGAAGATCCCATAATGGAGACACTTTCTTCCATAAAACACCCTTTTTAGACTTGGACTTGAAGCACTTACCGTATTTGGTTTCAACATTTTTGATACGTTCATAAACTTGTGATCCTGTCAAAGGTGTACGAGCTACTCCTTCCTCGGTGAACCCATTGAATTCCTTCTTCTTCTTACGATAAGGATGATATCGACTAAGGTGCTTCCTGAAATCTGGGTAGATATTTTTCTTGAAATGATCCAACCGTGTGGGCTTCATGTCCTCTTCACATATAGGGCATGCTTGTTCTCCTTTGGTTTTGTACCCAGACAAGTTTCCATAGGCCGGAAAATCATTTATGGTACAGAAAACCATTGCCCGCAATGTAAAGTTTGAGTTGGTGTGAGCATCGAACATTGGAACACCTTCATTCCACAACAATTTCAAATCATCTATGAGTGGAGCGAGATACACATCTATATCATGTCCTGGCTGCTTAGGCCCTGAGATGAGGAGTGACAACATGATATACTTGCGTTTCATACACAACCATGGCGGAAGATTGTAAATTGCAAGAAGAACCGGCCAAGTGCTATGCTGACTACTCAGAGAGCCGTATGGATTCATCCCATCTGTACATAGAGCAAGTCTCAGATTTCTAACCTCCTTGCCAAATTCAGGATACTTCTTATCAATAGTTCTCCATTGAGGAGAATCAGCCGGATGTCTAAGGAATTCATCTTTCTTCCTCCCTTCCGCATGCCACCTCAGATACTTAGCATTCTTCTTTACGGAGAACAAGCGCTCAAACCTAGGTATGATCGGAAGATACCACAATACCTTGGCGGGCGGTCCCCTCTTAGCTGAATTGGCCCCTTTACGCTTGTAACGCGACATAGAACACGTTGGACACTTATCCAAATTTTCATACTCTTTTCTGTAAAGAATACAATCATTTGGGCAAGCATCTATCTTGACGGCCTCTAAGCCTAAGGGATTCGTCAATTTGTTGGCATAATAGGCAGAGGTGGGAATGTCATTGCCATCGGGAAACCAAAGACCTAGTCGTTTCAATAATTTCGTGAAACTTTCTTCGGTCCAACCACTCTCCGCTTTCAAGTTGGAAAGTGATGCCACACATTCTAACAATTTGAATTTTGTACACCCAGGGTACAAAGGCGTCTCAGCAGCCTTTAATACCTGCTCGAGTATGTGAGGTCGTCCATTCAAGTGATCTTTCACCGCATCCATCATTTCATTTATTTCATTATCTTCTTGCTCATCATCATCCATCTCATTATTCTCAGAAATATCAGAATCACTCTCATCACTCTCATCACTCTCTGCCAGAACATCAAATTCATTCACACTAGAACTTGGACGATCAAGTATTTTCTCACCATGCCAAAACCAGACATGGTAATCTTGCTTAAACCCACGACGAAATAAATGATCCTCAATTTCATCAATATCACCTAACCGCCTTACATTGTTACAATCACGGCAAGGACAATAGATCTTTGCGGCTTTCGTATTCCGTTGGTGTGCTAAAGCACATCTAAGGAACTCCTCAACCCCACTCAAGTATTCCACCGTAGTATGGTCACCGTACATCCAACGACGACTCATTTCTAATAACACAAGGTTTTACACAGAATTAGATAAATCAAGCCACAAATTCTTAATTTTGACACAAGAACTATACATCAGAAAAATGGTAAGACCTCATCTCAATTTTAAAACCAAACAAAACAGGAATATGTGTCAACATTAACATTTATTAGCTTCACATAAGATTTCACAGGAATAAACTAAAATCGATTTAAGTATAAACTAGCTTGGCATAAGATCTTTGTTCTCTAATGATGCAATCTTATCCAAAGATAAAATATCAGTAAAAACCATCCTCCAGTACTCAATCAATAGATCCCAGCGATGCTCATGTTTAGGTTTTAAATTAGTTACGAAACCCGCATTCAGTGTAAATAAACCCATTTGCACATTAGGTTAGCGGAATTGGGAGACTACACTTTGAAACACTAACAGGGTAGCAGAAAAAAGGCAACGTATTCACTTGGATTGGGTTCTGTTCGGGTTAATTCGGTTTACTTCATATTCATTCAGCTAAAATCAGATCAATCTAGCGATATCCTCAAACTCTGACTACCTTTTTTCAAGTACAATACAGGTCCAATAAGAAATCTTGAAGTAAATAATCCAGTGAAGGCCAGGTTTATTACCACCAAGTCATATACAAGTAACCTCGTAGATGTCATTTTAGCATAATATCAAGGCAATCTGGCAGACAGTCAGTCAGCTCTAAGTATCAGAGAATAGTGATAAACAAAAGAAAGGTGCTACCTCATAAACAAAAGAAAGTATCAGAGAACCTCATAACCTACCTCTACAACGGGTGCTATAGCATTTGAGCCACTATTTCCTCCCTACCCAACATCAAGTTGAATTGAGATGTTGGCCTGAGACAAATCCACCCCAAATTCAGTCGCTCCTGGGTACTTAAGTCTCTTTAGTAGTCTGTCCAATGCCAAAAGCCAGACATTAAATCAAATGGCATTTCACCAAAAGCCATGTAATCCAAAACAGAAAACTAACCTAGCACGAGAAATTCAAACAAAAATGAAATTCAAGCAGGAATTCAAACAAAAAACAGATGAGCCAATGAGCAAAGATAATGGCCAATGTGCCATGTAATCTGTGCCTCAAATAATACTCAGTCAACTCAAGCCTATAAAGTGCACGAAGGACAACAAAAATCAACCTAACTAGAATTCAAAAAACAAAAACTATCCTTTTTCTTTATTTGAAGCTACGTGAGGAAGTTTAAGGATAATTGAAGTCTGTTTAAGACTTGCTATAAATGCTCTAGCATCACCTGGGAAGTTGTTACCTTCTGTTTAATAAATTGGATTTTTGAGCAATTTTGCCCTAGCTTTTTTTAGTACTGTATCATGTCCTTAGATATCTTAATTCATAATAAAGGATATGAAGAGGGAAGGCTCTCCCCCTTACCCATCCACAAACAGGAATTCAAACAGGAATACAAACAACAAACAGGGGCAATTAGGTCGATGAACAAGGGAAATCAAACAAAAATGAAATGAAGTGGAAAATGCACGAGAAAAAAGAGGATTATTACCCAAATAATTGCAAATAAAAACTAACCTAGCTTCACAAATCGATTGTGTGAAACAGATGGAGTCGCGCGAAGGTAGGAAAGACGACGGTGGGGAAACTCTCCTTCAGATGGTGGTGGTGGAGCCGCGCGGTGAGGAAGGTGGTGGTGGTGGTTATGGTGGTGGTGGAGTCGCGCGGTGAGGATAGGTATGCGTTGGAAGAGCTAGATGTGAAGTACGACGACGAGATGTGAAGAGAAGAGAAGCTTATCTGTTTGGCGGTGGTTTTATTTTTTTAAAATTTAATGTAGCCTATTGAGGCGGGAAATTAAAAGCCCCCTTCAACAGAGAGACCCTATTGAGGCGGGCAATTAAAAGCCCCCTTCAACAGCTTCTCTCTATTGAGGCGGGCAAGAAAAGCCCCCTTCAACAGCTTCTGTAGAAGCGAACAGCAAAAAAGCCCGCCTCAATAGAATAGTAAAATATTTGACCCGCGTTGACTAAGTAGCTATTGAGGCGCGCTTATGTGGGCTGCTGCTCGCGCGCACGCATGGGGGCCCATCGTGGCTGCCGTGCGTGTGTGTGCAAGTGTTTGTGTTCGTGCACGTTTCCTAAAACATGCAGAGTTCGGTTAATGATTAAATTCCTAATTCTATTTGATAAATTAATTAAATTAGAGTTCTTGTAGGATTCTAGGTTTAATTAATTTGTATCTGAATAGGATTTCGATTCCCTTTCCATACCCCTATAAATATGAGGCTAGGGCTCACAATTTATAACAAGTTTCAAAGTATTCAAAAAGTGAGTTTTTGAGAGAAAACTAAAACACACATCTTGCTCATAAAAGTGCCGAAATTTTCTAGTACCTTAAGGGCGATTCTAGTTGGTCAATCTTAAGGCGGATCCGGACGTGCTGTGGACTATCTACGGAGGGACGACACTTGGAGTCCTAAAGACTTGTTCTTGTTCGGTTCGGGCGCAGCTAGGGAGGGCACGCAACAAAGAGTATGCATCTAAATTATGCTATATGATTATGTGTAAATAATATGTTGTCCTGGGTTAATGGTTGTTTCCGCATGATCTATGTAATGTCATATGTATCATAACCTAACAGTGGTATCCCGAGCCCCTTATTATTTTCATAATCTAAATTGCATGAACATGGTTAAATATTACAAATTTTCAAGAATTAAAAGGGGTGATTAATTTTCGTAATTGTTAATTAATTGCAAATTGCGTTTATTTAATTATACGTACGCAGTTTTCCGGCAGTTTCTTCGTTACTCATCCGAATTGAGTGATTTTTGTGTCAATTCCGCATGTAAAAGGCATTCTAAAATTTTGACAAAAATAGTAGTTTTCTGCCGAACCCAGAATTCTCAAATTCGAAGCCTAACTATGATTTTTCGAAGGTTTTAGTTTTTCGAATGCAAAATTTCGTAAATTTAAGATGTTAAATTAAATATTTGCGATTCTTGTTTTTAAATCTTGAATTTTTGATTGACCTACTGCATATGTTTAACAAGTTTGAATGCCTAGTCTTGTTAATTATGCAATCTAATTTGTAATTATGATTAATTTGTTGAAAATTAGAATAATTTAGAATTAATTTGATTTTCATAATTAATTGTAATTTAATTAGAAACCTATGATTAAAAACCACCATAAAAATTGTAAATTTATGATAAATTTTAAATTTTTATGACCTAGACTTGAATCCATAACAATCGGAAATCAATTGGATAATAAATTTTCGATTTTTCGCCCTAAAATTATGAAATTAATATTATTTATTAATTTGTCATTAATTTTAAATATAAATTTTAAATTTTTATGCGATTCGTTCATAAAACTTGCACGCACGAAGCAATGGACGCTTCGTGTTACCCTTAAGGGGTGTTGTATAATGCGGGCATGCGACGACGAGCAAGGGAGCTCGTCGCCCGTGCGGCACGAATGCAATGAGCAAGGGCGTAGTGCACGAGCACAAGGCAGCAGCCCTGCCTTGTGTCGTGTGCCACGAGCAATGGACGAATGGGCATGGGCGAAGGGCGAGCCAAGTCAGTCGCGTGTGGGCAGCAAGCGAGCTGCGCCACAACGCGCGCTGCCTCGCACAAGAGCGCGCAGCCTCGCGCGCAGCGAGCGCAAGCTCGCGTGCCACGAGCGCTGCGCCCAGCATTGCTCGCGCGCACAGCCAGCATTGCTCGCGCGCACAGCGAGCGATGTCGCCCGCCCAGCGAGCGATGTCGCGCGCCCAGCGAGCGATGTCGCGCGCCCAGCGAGCGATGGCTCGCGCGCCCAGCGAGCGATGTCGCGCGCGCACTGCGAGCGATAGCTCGCGTGCGATGAGCGCTGGCGCGCGCAGCGAGCACCAATGCGTGCGGAGGCTTGCGATGGGGATGCAGCAGCTATGCGACGAGCGCATGGGCTGCGCGCACATGGCCAGCAATGGCTGTGTGCGTGCGGCCCATGGGCGTGCAACGCGTAGGGTGTTTGCGTTACGATTAGATCGTTTTGAATGTTTAATTTGAAAATTTCAGTTCACGTAATTTTAATTAATTTTAAAATTAATAATTTAAATTAATTTCTTGGATTTTAATTTTGAATATTGTAATTATAATAAATGTTATTTATTCTAATTATTTTACTAAAATTAAAATCATGAATTAATTTAAATACGACTGAAATTAAATTAAACTTTTTGGATTCAATTGTAAATTTATATGAGCTTTAAATTAAATTTGTATGTTTCCGGTTGGACTAGAAATACATTTTTATGTTTAAAATTAGTAAAGCATATAAATTTATTGGTTTAAGTGGGAGCGCTTTTTTAGTCATAAACTCTTGATTAGGTCTACAAATCCTTAAGGTTAAAACAACTTGATTAGAATTAATAAGGACTGAATAATTGGTAGATTATTGGTGCCCTTGATTAATTGCTGCAAATGTTTACGTGATGCATAATGTGTTTTACTAACCAGCTATGTGGGCCATTCATGATAATGAATGGGTGAATGGTATATATTGTATATGTACTGTTTTGCAGGTTATGAAGTGACTAGTATGGCCCAAATAGGATAGAAAATATGGTCTGCGTACCATTAATTTGAATGTAATTGGTCTAAAGTACCAAAGTTATTTTTCAATTCAAATATGGTCTGCGTACCATCAAATAGTTGTAATTAGTTATAACTTATCCTATTTGAAGAAAATGGTGCCTCCCACGGAGATTTTCAAGACGGACTTTGAAGTCAAAGCTTCAAGATGAAGTCGGGCCATACTAGATCACATTTATCTTATGCATGTTTTAAGTTATTTATTGTTTTAAATATGTCTTAAAATGCATGAGATCAAAAGCTTGATTATGTTGCATGATTAAGGATTTTAGTTCACTTAAAATCTAACCAACATAGTAAGAGCCTTAAGTTCCAAACTTAAAAAATTGAGTTAAAAGGTGCCATGCCAAAATATACACTTGCTTGGATATCCTTTACATCAATCTAGTAATAGTTTTCGCTCAGCGAGGTGTTACTTATTGGTCCTAAAGGGGCAAGGTACACATATAATTGTGAGTACATGTTAGTTTTGGTGAAACTCAACGATATAAGTAAGGAGTCCTTTTATGTCGTGGCAAATTCGATAGGTTTACCTAATAAGTTCTTAGACGTACCTATCAACCAAGAATAGTTTCTAGACTATTAGCAAAAGGCTTTTGCTTACCTAAGATGTTCTAGGATTAAGTCGACAAACTGTGCTTAGTTCTTCAATGATTTTAGGATCTTGGAATCATTTTATTCACACCTGCCGGAACACATAACTTGAATAAAATGCTTAATAAACATTGAATTATGCATGTATGCTAGAATTTAAGTTTATTAAGAGAAACTGTGAATGGTTATTTATTTGTTTATTCTTTTCAATTGTAGTTTTAATATGGCAAACAACAATCAAAACATCATCATGGGTTCTGAGCTTATGGTCAAGCTGAACCTGGCAAATTTTCTTGAATGGGAAGCTAAGCTAGTTGAAATAGTCAAACTCAATCGACTTGAGTATGTACTGTCTCATCCCATGCCAAGCTACTATGCCAGAGACATGACCCCTGAGAGATTTTACGCCTGGGATGCGGATCTCAAAAAGGTTATGAGTCTCATGCTGAACAATATCCCTGATGATTGGGCTAAAAGGTTTGTAGCCTATGAACCTTTTACGCTCATCAAGAATCTGAGGGATATCTGTCGTGGAAGCACGGAGGACAGGGACCTGAACGTCCATGAGTTGATTGAATCAATGTCTGGTCTAAAGGTTAGTTCTCCCAACAGGTGTTATAGGATGGAAGTCCAAGAAACACATGTTCAGCTCCTTCGCACTAAACAGAGGGTAGGCGTCCCACTGAGGTTCCATGTGGATCTTATGCGTTCATACTTTGATCGCCTAAGTCTACTAGGAACACCAATAAGCGAAAGGATGGCAGTCTCTATCTTGCTCAATTCACTACACAGTGGGTTTGGTCGCTTCAAGCAACTATACCTAAGTGAACCAAGAGAAGAAACAGTTGCAGAATTTGTTCACCTTGTCAGAAAGGCTGAAATAATACTGGACTGTGAAGCCAAAGATTTACTCAAGGCTAGAAGGAGACCGTTCAAGAAAGGTGCAAAGTCCAAGGGCAATGCTAAATCAAAGCAGGACAAGTCCACATCAAGCTGTCTTTATTGTGATGGAATAGGCCATTACAAAAGAGAATGTCCAAAGCTAAAGGAAGATCAGAAGAACGGAACAGTCGTTCCATCTTCAGGTATTTTCGTTATAGATTGTATACTTGCTAATTCAACTTCTTGGGTATTAGATACAGGTTGTGGCTCACACTTATGTTCCAATCCACAGGGACTAAGAAGAAGTAGAAAGTTAAGCAAGGGTGAAGTCGACCTACGAGTGGGAAATGGAGCACGGATTGCTGCATTAGCCGTAGGAACTTACTATTTGTCGTTGCCCTCCGGGCTAGTTTTGGAACTGGAAGAATGTTTCCATGTTCCAAGTCTTACTAAAAACATCATTTCAGTTTCTTGCTTAGATGCTAAGGGATTTTCCTTTTTAATAAAAGACAATAGTTGTTCGTTTTATTTTAAAGAGATGTTTTATGGATCTGCTAGATTAGTCAATGGACTTTATTTATTAGATCACGACAAACAAGTATATAACATAAATACCAAAAAGGCCAAAAAGGATGATTCAGATCTCACCTATCTGTGGCATTGTCGATTAGGCCATATAAACTTGAAACGCTTAGAAAGACTTCAAAGGGAAGGAATTCTAGAACCATTTGACTTAGAGGATTATGGTAAATGCGAATCATGTTTACTTGGCAAAATGACAAAGCAGCCTTTCTCTAAAGTTGGAGAAAGAGCAAATGAACTATTGGGTTTAATCCATACAGATGTATGTGGACCAATGAGTACAAATGCTAGAGGTGGTTTCAGCTACTTTATCACTTTCACTGATGACTTTAGTAGGTATGGTTATGTCTACCTAATGAAGCATAAGTCTGAATCCTTTGACAAATTCAAGGAATTTCAGAGTGAAGCACTAGTAGAAAAAACCCCTGTTGCAGCCCCCTTGTTGCAGCGTACATGTATAAATACGCTTCAACAACCAGTCGGTCAACGCGGGTCAAACCCTTTAAAGGGTTATCGCAGCGTACATTTTAGTTGTTCGCAGCAAATGTGTTTGTTGCAGCGTACAAAATAAAAGCCCGCAGCAACAACCCTTTTTGTTGCAGCGTACAATTTAAAAGCCCCCTGCAATAACCGGATAAAAAAATTTCAAAACAATTTAAGCCGCATCTCAAAATTTTTTCTCGCTGTCCTTTCTTCTTCACGTGCCTTTCCCTACGTCGTCTCCTAAAGACAAACCCTAAGCCGGTCCTTTCTTCTTCGCGTGCCTTTCCCTGCGTCATCTCAAATTTCGAACACTCTTTCTCTTCGTTCCTCTGCATCGCCGGCCACCACCTCCTTCATGCCGACGCTGCTGGGTGGTTGCGATGGTTATTGCGTTGTTGTGGTTGATGGTGTTGTCCTGCCTCCGTGCTCGGCTTTCCTCTGCTTGTCGCCGCCAATAATGGTGGCCTACCAACACAACATCATTTGTAACTAATTGGTAAATTGATTTCAATTTTTCCCTCAATTGTTTTAATAAGTTCTTGATTTAAAATCCCAAAACCCTAACTAATCGATTCAATGTTCTTTTCCCCCTTGCTTGCGCCGCCCGTTCTGGTTGTTAGGTGACTACTAGCTAGCGCCGTCCAATTAGGGTGGGGGATTAGATCTTGCAAGAAAGGCTTCGTCGGAGATTCCAATTTTATGCCCGCCAGGGAACTCGGGGTCGCCTCTCTCTTCGTTTGAGCCGCCGCTACCGCCTTCTTTGCCGCCCTTAACGCCTCCGGCATCCACAGTGTGAGTTTGTTTATCTCGTTTCTTTCTTTTTGGAGTAAAATGTTGGATTTTTAGGTCAAATTTCATCAATTTGGGAATTCTGAAATTTGTTTTTAGTGAAAAATTGATAGTTTGCCAATTGGGTTTTTGATTTACATTGAGAATGATGATTTGGGTTGATTAATTGAAGGGTTTTAGTTTATTGTTTCAGCTATTTTTAATTTATTCTTATTAATTTTGTATTCAGGTTTAGTATGCTCGTTGATTGTTGTTTTTGGAAGAATTTGAATGCAAAGTTGTGAGATTTTTGTATTTAGTTTGTTGCATTGTCAACTTAGTTCTCATAGCTCAAGTGATCTTAGAAGAACATGGGTTGAATGTAGTCTAGGGGATGACAAGTGACAACCACAATTTAGTATTTGAATAATCAACTAGTCTCTATATCGTGATTTGGGACTCTTGAATCTGATTTTAGTCAACTCACAATTGAAGTACTATCCAACCTGAAAAATTGATGTACTGATAGAATGATAGATATACGTGTTCCTTATAGTTCTATGAATAACAAGAATTATATGGGTCAAGTTCAACGCAAAGTACATTTTTTTCTTCAATTTCTATACAGAAAATGCCTTATTTTTTTTAATGAAGGCTTGTCAATGTATAGCTTTGCTTCTAATTTGTGGTTTGCTTCAATGTATAACTGAACATAAAGGAAGGGGTTTAAATATAATCATACTACTATGGTGCTTTATGTTCAGTTGTATACTATCTGTAGTTCTGTACGGTTTACAGTTCTTTCATTGAGTTAATCTAGTAGCTCGATCATAATAATTGGCAGAGACTATAGTATAATGCTAGGGATATTTGTATTTTGGTATTGATGTTTTATACATTTGCAACATGAGAGGTGACATGAATTCAATAATGATTTTACATGCTGTAAGACATCTAACCCGGTTTTCCCCAAATGATTATTACATGATTCATATGATTATTTTTAACTTTTCAAGACTCAATCCGATCTATTATGCACATTTGAGACTTGTTTGGTCGTTATAGGTCATATTTAGGCTAAAATGAGACATTTTCGCTCCTAAGATTGAACTAAAGAATCTAATGACTCATTTGAAACCTTTTACATGATTAATATGCTTAGTTTTAAGTTTCTAAGACTTATTCTAATCTATTTATGCACATTTAATACTTGTTTTATCGTTGTAGGTCATATTTAGGATAAAATAAGGCATTTTCGCTCCCAACTTTAAAATAAAGAACCTAAGGACTTATTTTAAACTTATTACATGTTTAATATGCTTAGTTTTAAGTTTCTAAGACTTATTCTAACTACTTTTACACATTTAAGGCTTGTTTGGTCGTTATAGGACATATTTAGGCTAAAATAACATTTTCGCTCCAAACTATGAACTAAAGAACCTAAGGACTCATTTTAAACTTACTAAATGTTTTATATGCTTAGTTTTGACTTTCTAGAACTCATTCCAATCCATTTATGCATATTTAAGGCTCATTGTGTCGTTATAGGTCATATTTAGGCTAAAGTGCCATTTTCGCTCCCAACTTTGAACTTAAGAACCTAATGACTCATTTTAAACTTATTATATGATTAATATGTTTAGTTTTAAGTTTCTAAGACTTATTCTAATCTGTTTATGAACATTTAATGCTTGTTTGATAGTTATAGGTCATATTTAGGCTAAAATGAGGCATTTTCGCTCCTAACTTTAAAATAAAGAACCTAAGCACTCATTTTAAACTTAATACATGTTTAATATGCATAATTTTAACTTTATAAGACTCGTTCCAATCCATTTATGCATATTTAAGGCTCATTGTGTCGTTATAGGTCATATTTAGGCTAAAGTGCCATTTTCGCTCCCAACTTTGAACTTAAGAACCTAATGACTCATTTTAAACTTATTATATGATTAATATGCTTAGTTTTAAGTTTCTAAGACTTATTCTAATCTGTTTATGCACATTTAATGCTTGTTTGATAGTTATAGGTCATATTTAGGCTAAAATGAGGCATTTTCGCTCCTAACTTTAAAATAAAGAACCTAAGCACTCATTTTAAACTTAATACATGTTTAATATGCATAATTTTAACTTTATAAGACTCGTTCCAATCCATTTATGCATATTTAAGGCTCATTGTGTCGTTATAGGTCATATTTAGGCTAAAGTGCCATTTTCGCTCCCAACTTTGAACTTAAGAACCTAATGACTCATTTTAAACTTATTATATGATTAATATGTTTAGTTTTAAGTTTCTAAGACTTATTCTAATCTGTTTATGCACATTTAATGCTTGTTTGATAGTTATAGGTCATATTTAGGCTAAAATGAGGCATTTTCGCTCCTAACTTTAAAATAAAGAACCTAAGCACTCATTTTAAACTTAATACATGTTTAATATGCATAATTTTAACTTTATAAGACTCGTTCCAATCTATTTATGCACCTTTAAGGCTCATTAGGTCGTTGTAGGTCATATTTAGGCTAAAATGACATTTTCGCTCCCAACTTTGAACTTAAGAACCTAATGACTCATTTTAAACTTATTATATGATTAATATGCTTAGTTTTAAGTTTCTAAGACTTATTCTAATTTGTTTATGCACATTTAATGCTTGTTTGATAGTTATAGGTCATATTTAGGCTAAAATGAGGCATTTTCGCTCCTAACTTTGAACTAAAGAACCTAAGGACTCATTTTAAACTTATTACATGATTAATATGCTTAGTTTTAAGTTTCTAAGACTTATTCTAATCTATTTATGCACATTTAATGTTTGTTTTATCGTTATAGGTCATATTTAGGCTAAAATGAGGCATTTGCGCTCCTAACTTTGAACTAAAGAACCTAAGGACTCATTTTAAACTTATTACATGATTAATATGCTTAGTTTTAAGTTTCTAAGACTTATTCTAACTACTTATACACATTTAAGGCTTGTTTGGTCGTTATAGGACATATTTAGGCTAAAATAACATTTTCGCTCCAAACTTTGAACTAAAGAACCTAAGGACTCATTTTAAACTTACTAAATGTTTTATATTCTTAGTTTTGACTTTCTAGAACTCATTCCAATCCATTTATGCATATTTAAGGCTCATTGTGTAGTTATAGGTCATATTTAGGCTAAAGTGCCATTTTCGCTCCCAACTTTGAACTTAAGAACCTAATGACTCATTTTAAACTTATTATATGATTAATATGCTTAGTTTTAAGTTTCTAAGACTTATTCTAATCTGTTTATGCACATTTAATGCTTGTTTGATAGTTATAGGTCATATTTAGGCTAAAATGAGGCATTTTCGCTCCTAACTTTAAAATAAAGAACCTAAGCACTCATTTTAAACTTAATACATGTTTAATATGCATAATTATAACTTTATAAGACTCGTTCCAATCTATTTATGCACCTTTAAGGCTCATTAGGTCGTTGTAGGTCATATTTAGGCTAAAATGACATTTTCGCTCCCAACTATGAACCAAAGAACCTAAGGACTCATTTTAAACTTACTAAATGTTTTATATGCTTATTTTTAACTTTCTAGTACTCATTCCAATCCATTTATGCACATTTAAGGCTCATTGTGTCGTTATAGGTCATATTTAGGCTAAAATGACATTTTCGCTACAAATTTGAACTTAAGAACCTAATGACTCATTTTAAACTTATTATATGATAAATATGCTTAGTTTTAAGTTTCTAAGACTTATTCTAATCTGTTTATGCACATTTAATGCTTGTTTGATAGTTATAGGTCATATTTAGGCTAAAATGAGGCATTTTCGCTCCTAACTTTAAAATAAAGAACCTAAGCACTCATTTTAAACTTAATACATGTTTAATATGCATAATTATAACTTTATAAGACTCGTTCCAATCTATTTATGCACCTTTAAGGCTCATTAGGTCGTTGTAGGTCATATTTAGGCTAAAATGACATTTTCGCTCCCAACTATGAACCAAAGAACCTAAGGACTCATTTTAAACTTACTAAATGTTTTATATGCTTATTTTTAACTTTCTAGTACTCATTCCAATCCATTTATGCACATTTAAGGCTCATTGTGTCGTTATAGGTCATATTTAGGCTAAAATGACATTTTCGCTACAAATTTGAACTTAAGAACCTAATGACTCATTTTAAACTTATTATATGATAAATATGCTTAGTTTTAAGTTTCTAAGACTTATTCTAATCTGTTTATGCACATTTAATGCTTGTTTGATAGTTATAGGTCATATTTAGGCTAAAATGAGGCATTTTCGCTCATAACTTTAAAATAAAGAACATAAGCACTCATTTTTAACTTAATACATGTTTAATATGCATAATTATAACTTTATAAGACTCGTTCCAATCTATTTATGCACCTTTAAGGCTCATTAGGTCGTTGTAGGTCATATTTAGGCTAAAATGACATTTTCGCTCCCAACTATGAACCAAAGAACCTAAGGACTCATTTTAAACTTACTAAATGTTTTATATGCTTATTTTTAACTTTCTAGTACTCATTCCAATCCATTTATGCACATTTAAGGCTCATTGTGTCGTTATAGGTCATATTTAGGCTAAAATGACATTTTCGCTCCCAACTTTGAACTTAAGAACCTAATGACTCATTTTAAACTTATTATATGATAAATATGCTTAGTTTAAGTTTCTAAGACTTATTCTAATATGTTTATGCACATTTAATGCTTGTTTGATAGTTATAGGTCATATTTAGGCTAAAATGAGGCATTTTCGCTCCTAACTTTAAAATAAAGAACCTAAGCACGCATTTTAAACTTAATACATGTTTAATATGCATAATTTTAACTTTATAAGACTCGTTCCATTCCATTTATGCATATTTAAGGCTCATTGTGTCGTTTTAGGTCATATTTAGGCTAAAATGACATTTTCGCTCCCAACTTTGAACTTAAGAACCTAAGGACTCATTTTTAAATTATTATATGATTAATAAGCTTAGTTTTGAGTTTCTAGCACTTATTCTAATCTACTTATACCCATTTAATGCTTGTTTGATCGTTATAGGTCATATCTAGGCTAAAATAAGGCATTTTCGCTCCCAACTTTAAAATAAAGAACCTAAGGACTCATTTAAAACTTATTACATGTTTAATATGCATAATTTTAACGATCTAAGACTCGTTCCAATCTATTTATGCACCTATAGACTCATTGGGTCGTTATAGGTCATATTTAGGCTAAAATGACATTTTCGCTCCCAACTTTGAACTAAAGAACCTAAGGACTCATTTTAGACTATTAGGACATTGTCATTAGTTTCTTGAATGTTAAAATGTGATATTTAATTTGTATTTAATCTAATGTTTAATTTAAATTTCTGTTTTTGTAAAGGTCTACACTCCGAGGATTGCGCCTTATGCGAGGAATTTGATGTGGTTCGTGAGCAATGGGCTAAGTTTTTTACCAACAAGTATTTATTATTGGCTTTAGCGCGCTTGATCGAGTTGGTTTAGTTGTTATAGAATAAATTTTATATTAAAATGTATGTTTATGTTGAAATTGGAACATATATTTAAATGTAATATGTGCACTTTGGTTTTGGGATATATAGTATACAAAACTCCAGTTGTTGTTTTTATATTTGTTATACAGGTTGCGTTATTCTATTATTGTTTTGACAGGTTTCTATATTTAGTGCAAGGCACTCTAGGTATCCCTAAACAAAATTAGAATTTTCCCGCCAAAAGTGCTTTTTTGCAGCGTACATATATGTTGTACGCTGCAACAAGGGAAAAAAATTTCGCAAAAATTCAGACTTGTTGCAGCGTACAAATAAATGTACGCTGCAAAAAATTGAGTAATTCAGACTTGTTGCAGCGTACAAATAAATGTACGCTGCAAAAAGTTGGGTCTGTTGCAGCGGGCTTTTATATGTACGCTGCAACAAGTCCAAAATTTTGCCAATTTTTTGGCACTTGTTGCAGCGTACATCTAAAAGCCCGCTGCAACAAATCACTTTTTGCAGCGAACATGTACGCTGCAACAAGTTCAGACTTGTTGCAGGCCCCCCAGTTGCAGCATACGATGTACGCTGCAACAGGGGTCTAAAAGCCCGCTGCAATAAGGGTTTTTTCTACTAGTGAAGTAGAGAATCAATTAGGCAAGAAGATTAAGGCACTGCGGTCTGATAGAGGCGGTGAATATCTGAGCTATGAATTTGATGACCATCTGAAAGAATGTGGAATTCTATCAGAATTGACTCCTCCTGGAACACCACAATGGAACGGTGTGTCAGAACGAAGGAACAGAACCTTGCTAGACATGGTCAGGTCAATGATGGGTCAGGCCGAACTTCCATTAGAATTTTGGGGACATGCACTAAATACAGCTGCACTCACTATAAACAGAGCTCCGTCTAAAGCTGTCGAAAAGACTCCATACGAATTATGGTTTGGAAAGCCTCCAAATGTGTCTTTTCTTAAGATTTGGGGATGTGAAGTATACGTCAAACGATTAATTTCAGACAAACTTCATCCAAAATCTGACAAATGTATCCTTGTGGGCTATCCAAAGGAAACAAAGGGGTATTACTTCTACAATACATCTGAGAACAAAGTGTTTGTTGCTCGAGATGGTGTCTTTTTGGAGAAGGATCACATTTCCAAAATGACAAGTGGGAGAAAAGTAGACCTCGAAGAAATTCGAGTCGAACAACAAACTCTAGAGAATGCTCAAGATGACATTCAGGATGAAACTCAGAGATCTTTAGAAGAATCTGGTGAGAATCATGGTCAATCTAGAAATGTTACCCCGCGTAGATCGCAAAGATATAGATCTCAACCAGAAAGGTACTTAGGTATTTTGACGAACGAGAGCTATGACGTTCTATTACTTGAAAGTGATGAACCTGCGACTTACAAACAAGCTATGACGAGCCCTAGCTCGAAGCAATGGCAAGAAGCCATGCAATCTGAATTAGACTCCATGTCTGAAAACCAAGTATGGGATTTGGTCGATTTGCCAGATGGCTGCCAAGCCATTGGAAGCAAATGGGTTTTCAAACTGAAAAAGGACAAGGATGGGAAACTTGAAGTTTTCAAAGCTATATTGGTTGCAAAAGGTTACAGGCAAGTCCACGGTGTGGATTACGATGAAACCTTTTCACCAGTTGCAATGCTAAAGTCTATTCGGATAATGTTAGCAATCGCTGCATATTACGATTACGAAATATGGCAGATGGATGTCAAAACTGCTTTCTTAAACGGCGTTTTAACAGAAACTGTGTTTATGACACAGCCTGAAGGTTTTGAGGATCCAAAGAATGCTAAAAAGGTATGCAAGCTAAAGAAGTCAATCTACAGATTGAAGCAGGCATCCAGGAGCTGGAATATACGTTTTGATGAAGCAGTCAGTGACTTTGGTTTCATCAAGAACGCTGACGAATCTTGTGTATACAAGAAGGTCAGTGGGAGCAAAATTGCTTTCCTAGTATTATATGTCGACGACATATTACTTATCGGAAATGACATTCCTATGTTGAACTCTGTCAAGATTTGGCTTGGGAAATGTTTTTCGATGAAGGATCTAGGAGAAGCACAGTACATATTGGGCATCAAGATTTACAGAGATAGATCTAAAAAGATGATTGGACTTAGTCAAAGCACTTATATCAATAAGGTGCTTGATAGGTTCAAGATGGCGGACTCCAAGCGAGGCTACCTACCCATGTCTCATGGAATGACTCTAAGCAAGACTCAGTGCCCAAAAACACTTGATGAGCGTAGACGAATGAATGGGATTCCATATGCATCATTGATTGGTTCAATAATGTATGCTATGATATGTACACGCCCGGATGTTGCGTACGCACTCAGTGCTACGAGCAGATACCAGTCAGACCCAGGAGAGGCGCATTGGACTGCTGCCAAGAATATTCTGAAGTACCTGAAAAGGCACAAAGATGACTTCCTGGTCTATGGTGGAGATGATGAATTAATTGTTAAAGGCTATACGGACGCAAGTTTCCAAACCGACAAAGATGATTTTAGATCACAGTCTGGGTTTGTCTTCTGCCTCAACGGAGGAGCAGTAAGCTGGAAAAGTGCTAAGCAAAGCACCATTGCGGATTCTACAACTGAAGCGGAGTACATTGCTGCACATGAAGCAGCAAAGGAAGCTATATGGCTAAGGAAGTTCATAGGTGAACTTGGTGTAGTCCCCTCCATTAAAGGACCAATAGCCCTGTATTGTGATAATAACGGAGCTATTGCACAGGCAAAAGAGCCTAGACACCACCAGAGAGTCAAGCATGTACTTCGTAGATTTCACCTTCTACGAGAGTTCGTTGAAAGAAAAGAAGTCGAGATAAGCAAAATTGGAACTGATGACAACATATCAGATCCATTAACTAAACCTCTGCCGCAGGCGAAGCACAACTCGCACACTGCAGCTATGGGAATCAAGCATATTGGAGAATGGCTTTGATGTCTCTGTTTAATGTTTTAAAGTTTTAGAGTTTAAATCTTTGTAAAACATTATTGGTTAATCATTCACAATAAATGAAATGAATTCATTTTTCCATTTAATTTGTGGTTTATTAAATGATGAGTCCCTTCAATTTGACGATATATTCAAGATAGACTGTCAGGACCAGTCCTGTGACTAAGAAATGTCTATCAAGTGAACTTGAATGTCAAAGGTTGAAAATGGTCCCTAATCGGAGTTTTCTATAAAATTGGACGCATAGAAAACGTTAGACGATTAGAATGCAAGATGACTAGTAGTTCTGTTTCTTGAACTATGTGGACATGGCAATGTCATAATCATTTGCATAGATACTTACTTTGGGAAGACTAGTATCGGACAAGACCTATGAAACTTTACTGTAAGAGATGAAAGTCTGTCATAAGTAAATTTCATTAAATTATTAGACACTAAATCCTCAATACCTGAGTGATTTGAGATTACTTGTTTGAGAACTGGTTGCTTTGACGTTGACCAACCGTCGCACCGTAAAAGGAGGCTATAAAGGCAACGCTCAGATAATCACCTATCAAACGAAGTCTAATCTCAAGATCGCAAGATTGGGATTGTCCTCCCATAAATCGGGATGAGATGCTTAAAAGTTGTACAAGGCCACTCGGAGAGCTAGAAACTGTGAAATGCATGGCCGTGCTCGGATGAATCATAGGCTATGATTATCTGTTTATTTGATCAGTTGAACTCTGAAACCGAGGAACACCTCTGGACATAATAAGGATGACAACTCTTACCTTATGTTCAAGAGCAAGCATCGAGCGACAAAGGAATTAGGAAATGCACACTTGTCCCTAAGGACAAGTGGGAGACTGAAGGAAATAATGCCCTTGGTCCAAGTATGCATTCTATGTTAAGTCTAATAAATGCGGTTCAGTATTAATTAACAAGTTAATAATTCAGTGAGATCAAGTGAGCTGAATGCCTAACTAGAGGCCGCTTCAGTTCAAGTGGAATTAATGATATTAATCCACAGCTTACTCTTGACTGAACCCGTAGGGTCACACAAATAGTACGTAAACGGATCAAGTATTTAATGGCATTAAATACTCCATCTATGAATATTCGGAATCGACGGATCTTGGTTTCAGTGGGAGCTGAGATCGTCACAGGCAAAAAATGAATACTCCGGAAACGATGATATTGCTGGAAACGGAAATATGGATCGTATCGGAAATATAAATATTATCCAAGTCGTAGATGTTGCCGGAAACGGAAACATGGTACGTATCGGAAAATATTATCGGAAATGGAAATATTGCCAGAATCGGAAATATTGCCGGAAACGGAAATATTGTCAGAATCGGAAATATTACCGGAATCGGAAAATAATTCCGGAAACGGAAATATTAAATATTTGTTCGAAACGGAAATTAATTCCGGAATCGGAAATATTAAATATTGTTCGTATCGGAAATGAATTCCGGAATCGGAAAATTTAATCGGAAGCGCATCGTACGAATAAGCATCGGACGAGGCCTGCCGGACGAGGCCCAGCACGAAGCCAGGCCATCGCCCAGCAAGCCAAGCGCGCCGCAGAAACAGCCACGCAAGGCCCAGCGCAAGGCCAGGCCCAGCAGGCTGCGCAGCGCGCACAGCGCGCACAGCGCGCGCAGCGCGCAGCGCGCGCGCGCGCTGCGTGGGCTGCTGCTCGCGCGCACGCATGGGGGCCCATCGTGGCTGCCGTGCGTGTGTGTGCAAGTGTTTGTGTTCGTGCACGTTTCCTAAAACATGCAGAGTTCGGTTAATGATTAAATTCCTAATTCTATTTGATAAATTAATTAAATTAGAGTTCTTGTAGGATTCTAGGTTTAATTAATTTGTATCTGAATAGGATTTCGATTCCCTTTCCATACCCCTATAAATATGAGGCTAGGGCTCACAATTTATAACAAGTTTCAAAGTATTCAAAAAGTGAGTTTTTGAGAGAAAACTAAAACACACATCTTGCTCATAAAAGTGCCGAAATTTTCTAGTACCTTAAAGGCGATTCTAGTTGGTCAATCTTAAGGCGGATCCGGACGTGCTGTGGACTATCTACGGAGGGACGACACTTGGAGTCCTAAAGACTTGTTCTTGTTCGGTTCGGGCGCAGCTAGGGAGGGCACGCAACAAAGAGTATGCATCTAAATTATGCTATATGATTATGTGTAAATAATATGTTGTCCTGGGTTAATGGTTGTTTCCGCATGATCTATGTAATGTCATATGTATCATAACCTAACATTAAATACTTGATCCGTTTACGTACTATTTGTGTGACCCTACGGGTTCAATCAAGAGTAAGACGTGGATTAATATCATTAATCCACTTGAACTGAAGCGGCCTCTAGCTAGGCATACAGTTCACTTGATCTCACTGAATTTTTAACTTGTATAATTAATACTAAACTGCATTTATTAGACTTACCATTAAATGCATAGTTGGAACAAGGGCATTATTTCCTTCAATGTGATACTACAAAGTGGTAATTCCTTAAGCTACAATTTAAATGGCTACTTGGTTAGTTGGTAGTAATTCATACTATTTGAGTGATTTTACGATATTTTGAGTACTCAATATTTCGAAAAGTCAAATACCAAGTATTTGAATTTATTAGGAATCAAGTTGAATTTTAAATCATTTAACCATCTATTTTCAACTTTGAAAATCGATCAAAATTTCAAATTTCGATTCGAAATTCTTTTCGGATTTATTTTCGGAAAATTTTAATTATTCAATTACTTAATTTTCGTAAAACATTTATTTTCGAGATTAACTATTCAAATTATTTAATTATTCAATAATAATTTCGATTTTAATTCAAATAATTTCGACTATTTAGGAGTTATTTCTCAATTATTTTCAAAAAATATTATTTCTTTTAAGTGAGGAAAGGGTAGATTAAGAAGGGAATATTTAGTCTAAGTATGTATTTTAATTAAGAGTTTATGTGCCAAGTGTTTGTCATGTGAATACGTTTTCAGCTTTGATCATGTTTTGTTTTTCTTTATGTGATTAATTGCATCACGATTCAAGATTAAGCATATACTTGTGCATTGAAATTGTTTGACTCCACGAACTTAAATTGCTTTCTTTCGGGGCTTAAATTTTGGGAATGCGTAGTAAGACCTTAAGCTATGTGTTTCAGGGAGTATGTCGCCTTCAAACTTAGGGCAATTAGAGAAGTTGGAGTGTGAACCTCCGTATTTTTATGTAAGGAAGGTAGAGTATGCATGCAACTACTTCGCTACATTGCAGAACCTACATTATCTAAGGAATAGAGATGTCATTTCGGAGATGATCATATACTGCCTACCCTACAAATACCCTTATGTATCCCTCAAGGAAAAGTTTAAGGATCTGGGCTAGGAAAACGACACCCCAAAATTGATAAAATATGGTACCAAAGACGGTAGATGGGTGTACGATTCAGAGGTGATGACCATAATCCCGGAGCTAGCTGAGAGCTACTACGAGGATGGCAAGTTTGCCGCAGATGTGGGAGTAGATTATGAGGAGGACAGCTATTGAGGTTAGTGGTAATGCCACAGAGGGCAGTGCCAATGGTTTTGAGGACGATGTCATTAAGGTAGAGAATCCAAACCTAGCCATCCCCGATCTTGTCATTGAAGTATCTAGCGAGACCGAGATTGAACCTTAAATTGACCATGATGCCATTAGTGTGAACCAACCAGAGGAAGAGGCGATGAATGAGGACTACCATCCAGCGGAAGACTTAGAAGAGCCTGCTACTCAAGACTCTTCTCCTATAGTTGGTAGGGGAGGATGGCTAGTGGAATAGTTATGATCTTTTGAGAGATCTAATAGTAGCTCTTTCATTATGTTAGTTGAACATTTTAGCATTAATTACTTTATGGTTTGATGGAGTAACTTTTGAGATGATGTAGAGACCTTATTTTACGAAATGGAAATTGATATAGCCTTGAAAATAGCAAGCTCCACCTGTACCTACCAAGGGGAAACGCATGGCCCATGGTTGCTGGACAGATGCACATGTCTAAACAAATTATCTCTAAAAAGCAAAGAATAAAGGCCCAAAAACCCTGAAGAGGCCCCATACTAAAAGAGGTCCCTTTCAGGCCCCTTTGATTCTATACAAGGACACCTGTCTCTATCTCTGAGGTCGGCCAATCATATGGCTAGGGTTTTTGGAACACTCTCTGAAAACCCTAGTCCTATATATAGTTCGAATCCCAAGGTAAAAGGGGAAATCAATTCATTCCTACCTGCCTTAAACTATTCTGCCCTACCTTCTCTCTAAAAATTAATGCTCTCTCTAGCCAATACTTACTTAGGCATCGGAGGGAATATTTCTACGGGAATATTCTGGTTTTGCAGGTTGCAGGAAGATCGTGCCAGCGCATACTTGTTACCTCCGAGGAAAGGCTGACACGTCATCACCAACAAAGTTCACACAACATTTGGCGCCGAATGCGGGGAGGTACAATATCATGGTGGAACTGCAATCTGGTGATGAGGGGCATAACGACAACTCAGGAGAAAGGCGTCCGCGTGAAAGGAGCCAACACCACATAGAAGAGGCTAATCGGATTTCCAATGCCGAGGACACTCCTCGCCTCGTCCAGGAAGCCGAAGTAATCATTGAGGAGGAGCCGGACGTCGATGCACCCCCTCCTGGTGGACATCTTAGTCCCAATATAAAGGATACCGTACTGGATGAAAACCTAGACCTACCCGTTTCAGTAGGGACGCTGGGAGAAATCCTAGCCGGATTCCAGCAATAAATGAATCAAACCTTTCAACAGCATATGAGCACCACACTGCAAGACGAAATGCGAAGGAGTATGCTAATCTATAATACCAATACTGAAAAGACAAGCTCGCCGGGCACCCTCCATCTCCTGGTCCCAAGCTCGCCAGGCACCCTCCATCTCCTGGTCCCAAGCTCGTCGGGCACCCTCCAAAACGGCTTCCTCCCCAAGCTTAAAAGAGCAAGCGGCTTCTACCCATATGGTATTCACATCATCCTGGGTATCCTTAAGCTTCTTTTCAAGGGCGTCCACCTTTGAGGAGAAGTTGGTAACACGCCCACAAACAGCAGCATACCCAGCCTTGAGTTCAACCAGTTTCTCCTTATGCTCCTTGAGCCTCTCCTCATAATCTTGGGCACTCGCCTTGGCTTGCTGGAGAACAGAAGTCTATGACCTGATGACCACGTCCATTTCATCTCGGATTAGCTTCCCCTTCTTTTTGGCGCATCTTTCGTGGTTCTCGATCTAATCCTTATCATCAAGCAGCTCCTGGTGCATGTTGACACGATGCTCCCAAGCCTCAACAAACCTGATAAATAATTACATCAACAAAAGAATAAATTAGTCAGCTACACAAGACGACAAGGGAACACGAAAAACAAGTTGTAAGGAAAGTGTAGACACCTACTTTTGTCCCCATTCCCGAAAGGGAAGGTTCGATGATGAGAACATAAATCTCCACTTGGCAACGCATCTCCTATAAAATAACGAATCTCAATCACCCTTTTTCAGCCAAAGCTACTATTTATAGAAACCTGCTAAGAATAGTAACTGCCGTAAAAGGTAGTTGTTAAAAGTGGCAAAGTCATAAAAGATAGAAACCTGTCAGAATTAGGTGTTGCACTCCAACATAAATCCTAAAAGAGATAGAATTTGCATTCCTGGTATAATTCGAAAATAAGAGTTACGTATTAATTAAATTCCTAACGAACCTAGAGTTCGTAACGGGCCCAGACGCATTCCGTCATAAGTTAATATGCACTAAAAGACTCGGATAAAACTAAAGAGCTCCGTGTTCTAAGAGTCCAGATCTGACAAAGAACTCGGCCCAGATCCCATTTTCAACGCCTGGATCTGGGCGCTGAAAATGCCTGGGGTCGTTTTATTCCGGATTCTTTTTGGATTCGTATCTTAAAATCTATCTTTCCACACACCCTTTTCCTATAAATACAGCCTCAAAACCGACGTGAAAGGGACACACAATTGCATAACTTGAGTATTGACTCTAGCCTCAAGCCTAAGCCTCACGCTGCGAAATTGATCCGGCGTTCTATCGCAATCGACCCAAAAGTCGAACAGAACGCGTCCTGCCCCTTGTAGCTTGATGAATTAAGCCTAAATACTGGAACATTGCTTAGAAACCCGAGATTCGTTAAATAAAAGGAGAAATAGCAAAGCCAAGTGGTTAGTTTTCTGAGAACCACAACGCACCTCTCAAGGGTGCGTTGTAATGTGTCCCTCGTATGACTTAATCGCTTTCATCACCCTTTTATAAAATTGTCAAACTATTAACTTGATTGATCTATCACGCCTAATAAGATAATACCTTGAACAATTGAATTATCATGCTAGGTACCTTAATCAATCTAAATAAGATAATCACGATCGATTTAGTATTATGTGTTGCATATTGCTAAAATCAATTAAGAATAGTTTAATAGTTTAACGCATGTCCCTTCAATTATTTATGCTGAGCTAGTAAGGATAACCTGCCTTTGGAGTATTATCGATGAGCACTCCTCTCGGTAGCTACAGTCCCCCGAACTCTCAATCTCTGCCATGCGGGTGTACGTTGAGCGATCCCCACACCAAGGATCACAAGGGAACCTATGGCCGTCTTGGTCAAACATAATTGCACTCCCTTTATGTCACGATAATCGGGTTTTGTCAGTTTTTCTCATTGTCGTTAAAAACCGAATGGCGACTCCTATATTACTAGTCGATTGGGTGTAAACTCACAGGAAATCCAACTACACTTGATCTGACGACGTCACGCCCACGAGGGACGAGGTCACGCATTAGCCTCGTGCTTTTTCGACCCCCTCACAGTGGCGACTCCGCTGGGGACGTTAATGAAATACTCGTGCTCGTAGGTAATCAAAATAGCCGAAAGGTGAAACGATCCTATCCCGCGTTTATTTCCTTATCAAGTTGGGACGACCTGAAAATCAGCATATTAATGTGAATGGACAGAACCGCATAACGAATCTTGTCTCCCTTGGCATGTTTCATCTCGGGAGTTGGGAATAAGGATACCCATCGTCATCCGGGGGGTGCATACGCTTCGAATGTTGTCCACTCGGCACTTTCGCTAGTAGTACACCTGTCCCAAACCCAATCGCTCGCCCACTAGGTCCCTCTCATTGATGCATGCCTGATATGTGTGTTTTATATAGTGTTTCACCCCCGTCCCTTAGTACTTTTATGCGTCAAATGAGCTCTTAGGAGCCGTTTTTAGTACTAATATGTGTTATTTAGTGTGCCTTGAGTTTTCAGGTTCAATTATGAGAAATTGGTCTTTTTAGACCCGTTTCGTGTTGATTTAGGCCACTACACGAGCCCGAGGAAGTTCGGGACCTTTATCGTCGACTTTCGGGAGCCTTAGATGCTTATGGTTGAGCCCCGAGAGTTAGACTCGGTAATATGGGAGAAGGATATTGAAGATTGCAAATCGCCCTGTGAGTTGAGGGCGAAATGCGACCATCGGGCGAAAGGAAGAAAGAATTAAAGCCTTCAACGCGCGCCCGATCGGGCGCACTTCGGCTAGTTGTTCTATCCTAAGGAATTCATAAGATTCGAGAGATGCATGTTTTCCTAGTTATGATTGTTAATTGATTGTTATTGTCCGTTGTCCAATCCAGGTCTGCATTTATGGTGAACCGCTGCCCTAGATTCTTTTAATATTGTTATTTTCCGATTTGATTACTTATTTTAGTTTAATATACAAACCAATCCAACTCTTGTTACCAGTAGTCTAGATTAATAATTTAATAGTAGAAAGAACGCATGTTTCCCTGTGGATACGATCCCTGCTTCCTTTGCTATATTTTTAGTTGGTGAACGTTAGGTTTATCTTTGATAGGAGTGCGATTTAGCCTGTCAAATTTTAGCGCCGTTGCCGGGTGTAAACACCTACTTTTGTCCCCATTCCCGAAAGGGAAGGTTCGATGATGCGAACATAAATCTCCACTTGGCGACGCATCTCCTATAAAATAATGAATCTCAATCACCCTTTTCATTTCACCCGAAACCTGCTATTTATGGAAACCTGCTAAAAATAGTAATTGTCGTAATGGGTAGTTGTTAGAAGTGGCAAGTCATAAAAGATAGAAACCTGTCAGAATTAGGTGTTGCACTCCAACATAAATCCTAAATGAGATAGAAATTGCAAGAGGATCGAATCCTATTCCTAATATGCTTCGAAAATAAGAGTTACGTATTAATTAAAATCCTAACGAGCCTAGAGTTCGTAACGGGCCCAGACGCATTCCGTCATAAAGTTAATACGCACTAAAAGACTCGAATAAGTCTCAAACACTCCGGATTCTAAGAGTCCAAATCTGACAAAGAAAACGGCCCAGACCCTATTTTCAACGCCTCGCTCTGGGCGCCGAAATCTTCGGCGCCCAGCCCTGGGCGCTGAAATTACCTGGGACGTGTTCTTTCCTAATTCTTCGTGGATTAGAGCTCTAAAATTCTATCTTTCCACGAACTCTTTTCTATAAATATAGCCCCAAATTCGACGTGAAAGGAACACACACAATTCATATTCTGAGTATTGACTCCAACGCCTAAGCCTAAGCCTCACGCTGCGAAATTGATCCCGCGTTCTGTCGCAATCGATCCAAAAATCGAACAGAACGTATCCTGTCCCGTAACTTGAGATTCGTTAAATAAAAGGAGAAATAGCAAAGTCAAAGTGGTTATTTTTCTGAGAACCGTGACGCACCTCTCAAGGGTGCGTCGTAATGTGTCCCTTTCCATGATTTAATTGCTTTCCTCGCCCTTTTATAAACTGTTAAACTAATTAAATCTGATTGTTCTATCACGCCTAATAAAGATAATATTTCGGGAAATTGAACTATCATGCTAGGTCCCTTAAAACAATCTTAATCAGATAATCGCAATCGATCTAGTATTATGTGTTGCATATTGTTAAAATCGACTCAGATTAGTTTAATAGTTAACACATGTCCCTTCAATTATTTATGCTGAGCTAGTAAGGATATCCTGCCTCTGGAGTTATCGAAGAGCGAGTACTCCTCTCGGTAGTTACAGTCCCCCGAACCCTAAATCTCTACCTTGCGGGTGTATGTTGACAGATCCCCACACCAGGGATCACAAGGGAACCTATGGCCGTCGTGGTCAAACATAATTGCACTCCCTTTATGTCACGATAACCGGGTTTTGTCAGTTTTTCTCATTGTCGTTAAAAACTGAATGGCGACTCCTATATTACTAGTCAATTGGGTGTAAACTCACAGGAAATCCAATTACACTTGATTTGACAAAAAGAAACGTCACACCCACGAGGGACGAGGTCACGCATTAGCCTCGTGCTTTTTCGACCCCCTCACACCGGGGAAACGGTTTTATTTTCTGTTATTAATTGTTTTTCTAGATTATTGTTTGTTACTTCTCAAGGGACTCCCGTTCCTTGAGACCGGATCTCACGACTGGTTTCTAGTTTTTGCTTGTTTATGCCGAGGACTGTCCATACCAGCGATCTGACTTCGTTCGATCCTGAACCTGAACGGACCTTTCGTAGACGGCGTAGATTCGTTGAACAGTTGAGAGACTATTCTGACTCTGAATCCGACTATCTGATTAGCAATCTATTCCATACAGATTCATAGATGGGTGACCAAGCACCACCACCACCACCCCCACTTGTGCCAAGGCTTACAGACTATTCTAAACCAAGTCTGTCTATGCTTCCCAAGGCAATCATGCCTTCCATTGCGGTCGAAAATTTCAAGATCGAACCCCAGCTGATAAACATGATCGAGAGACACCAATTCGGTGGGGAAAAGGGTGAAGATCCTAATCTCCATATTCAGTCTTTCATTCAATATTGTGCCACCATTAAGCAGAAGAATTTAACACCGGAGCAGACTATGGAGATACTCTTTCCATTTTCATTGAGTGGGAAGGCAAAGCTATGGATTAACCGTCTCAACCGCGCAGCTATGAAAATCACCGATTGGAATTCCTTGGCCCTTGCGTTCTATGTTAAATATTTCCCACCTGAGAAGACAGCTCGTCTGAGGGGTCAGATATTAGGTATCTCTCAACAAGCAGATGAGAGTTTGTTCGAAGTTTGGGAGAGATTCAAGGACTTGCAAAGAGAGTGCCCGCATCATGGTTTGGATGACTGGTTCCTGGTTGAGAAGTTCTATAATGGTCTGGGTAATGAGTCTATGTGTCTTTTGGATTCAGCTGCCAGTGGGAGATTTATGCAACTGGAGGTGCCTAGAGCTTTAGAGGTGATTGAGGAGATGGCCATCCATAGTGCCCAATATGGGAATCCTAGAGGTTTTGCCGACCGGGGTGTTAAGCATGAGATGAATTCTATTGATCAGCTTACTGCTCAGCTAACTGCCCTAAATCACAAGCTAGACAATATACAGATCGCATCTTCCCAATCCACCCAACATGCTAGTGTCGCTGCAATGAGTGCCCAATCTGCCAATGTCTGTAATAGTTGTGGGATGCAAGGCCATTATGCACAGGAATGCCGGAGCTCTATCAAACAATGCAATGCATTCCAGTCCTACAAGCAGAACAATCCGTACTCCAACTCTTACAATGAGGCGTATAAAAACAACCCCCTACTATCATATAGGAGTACTAATGTCCAGAACCCCCATCAGATTCAACACCCTCCACCACCACAACAACAGTACCAACCGCCACCACAACAGTCATACCAACCGCGGAGTAACTACAACCCGCAGCCTAGTGGACCACCTGGTTTTCCTGCACAACCTCAACCCACATAACCTGATCCCATGCTTGTAGAGATGAGGAATATGATGTTGGAATTGCAGAGATCTCTGAGCGAAAAGGATGCCAAAATCGATGCCCTCACTGCTCATAACAAGATCATGGATAAACAGTTGGCACAAATGGCTACTACTCTTGCAGAGAGACCCAAAGGTCAACTCCCTTCACAGCCTGTGACCAGAGAGTCTGTAAATGTTGTCACTTTGCGGAGTGGATATGAGTATGACGGGCCGCCTATGACTATAGAGGAAGAGGTTGAATTATCTGTCAGTGGTGTTGTGCCAAGAGAAAGTGAGAAGGTGGTCAAGGAGAAGGAAGCTGACACAAGGGTTGAGAAGAAAGTTGAGATACAAGTTCCACCTATCAAACTTCCCTTCCCTCATCGTCAGCTAAAGAACAAGCTAGACAAGCTGTTTGGTAAGTTCTTAGAAGTGGTAAAGAATCTGCAGGTAACGGTCCCTTTAACAGAATTAATTACTCAAGTACCTGCATATGCTAAATACATGAAAGACATCTTGACTAGGAAGAGAGCATTTAGTGAGGTGGAGACTATTGCATTTACTGAAGAGTGCAGTGCCTTACTACAAAATAAGTCTCCACCCTAGTTGAAAGACCCCGGGAGTTTCTCTATCCCGTGTAATATTGGCAACCTTTTTATTGACAAAGCCTTATGTGATTTAGGTGCCAGTGTTAGTGTCATGCCCCTGTCTGTATGTACTAAGTTGAACATGGGTGATTTAAAAGTTACCAACATAACTCTGCAAATGGCTGATAGATCTGTAAAATACCCCCTAGGTGTTTTAGAAGATGTGCCTGTTAGAGTAGGTAAATTTTTTATTCCTGTTGATTTTATTGTGTTGGACATGGAAGAGGACAGGCAGATTCCTATTATTTTAGGTCGACCTTTCCTACACACTGCGGGGGCAATCATAGATGTCAAGAATGGCAAGCTCACCTTAAATGTGGGGGATGACAAGGTTACTTTCATTTAACCCATGTTGCTAAGAGCCCTATGATAGAGGAGTCATGTTTTGGAGTCAATGTTTCTAATGATTATTATAATACTGAATTGATTCATACTAACTCTAATAACTCCTCGGAAAAAGCACATGTTTCAAATTGTTTTGCAGGTGGAGGTGATCGGAGTATGAACTCTTCGGCATGGGTTCGAAAGGAAGCACGATTTGATGATGCTGGGACCCGAAAGGCCGAAAGCTCGGTGAACGGTGGGCACCGCATTCATGATAGGGGTCGTGATCTGTCACTTCCAGCACCACATAGCTCATCCAAGGCATTTGAATTGACACCAGATGGCACCATCTTTGGTGCCCCCATTCGATGAGTTTTCGTGGCTCTCATCCCTTTCCTGTCGAATGTCTGCGCATAAACGGAGATTGTGTAATGGGGACATTGCATCAATATAATAGGGGATGAGTATTTCATTATCCATTTATTGCTTTCCGTAGTATACTTTTTTATTTCATTTTGTGTGTTTTAGTATACCTTTTGATCAAGTGTGTGATTCAGTGTAGCCTTTGGTATTGGAGAGGCGAGATGAGGGTATTTTACGGTTTTGGTGTTTAATGTTATGCAGGTCTAAGGCTCAAAGTTCGAAAAAAGTTGAATCAAAGGAAACCGGAGCAGCCTGCATTTCGCCCGATCCAGATCGGGCGAGGAGTGCCCGATCGGGCACGTGTCGATGCAAAGAAAAGCTTGGCAATTCGCCCGACCGGGCGACGGAGGCCCGATCGACACAAATGGCGAGTGGAATTCCCGATTGGGCGAAATTCCGCCCGATCGGGCGGTTGATGATGACGTCGTGGAATACTCAAGGAAGAGTTCTTGGCTGCGAAAAGTCAACAAATAAGGGCATTGCATTTCGCCCGATCCGGATCGGGCGAGGAGCGCCCGATCGGGCACGCACAGATCAAAAGAAAAGGGTCAACATCCGCCCGCCCGATCGGGCGAAATGCGATTTCAGCGTTAAAGGTGCACGGGATTTTGTTTTTCCTTCACTTCCTCTTCATCTTCAACCTCACTTCCTCTCTCTTCCTCCATTAAACCCCAACCTCCAAAAACTTCCAACCACCATATCTCCCTCAAATCTCCACCAAATTCACCAATCTTTTCACCAAAATCATCCTCTCACCATCCTCTACAACCTATACCCAACCGATTTCAGCTTGCTCCAATCTCCCCAAAACCCCCAAATTCACCCAAAAAGTTTAAAAACCTCAAAAAAATTCAGATTTCATCCATGACAAACCGACCAAAGAGGAATTGCACAAGGGTACCACGGAATCAGCATGAAGCTTCGACGAGCCGAGCTCGGGAGCCGACACCACCACCTCCGCCGCCCCAATTTAAGCCCGACCGGGATTTTCCGGATATTATTTTCGTTTCGGAGGAGCAACGAGCACGTTTCATCCACCTCAAACAGAGGGAGGTAATCCCTACTCGCTTTATTTGCCAAAAATCTTTACATGAAATGGGTATTGAAAGAGATGTCAAACGGGTATTGAAAGAGATGTTGGAATGAGAAATATGTATAGCATGCTGCGTCTTACATTTAGACGGTTAACTTTGGAATTTTTGAGCTCTTTCAATTTGCGTAAAGATGGTTATCGAACTGTGTCGTCAGTTCAATTTCGCTTGATGAACCGAACTGTTACTATGAGTTTAGCTGATTTTGGTAACATTTTTGGGTTGTCTACCTCCCATAGTAGGAAACCTGGGGGAGCCCATAATAACTGTGAAATGTGGGGAAATCTTACGGGTAATGCCAATCCCGGGAGTATGCAACATTTGCATGCTTCCAAGATACAACACCCGGTCCCTATTGTCTTCTACAGGTTTCTGGGGTTTACTATTTTTGGGAGGGAGGAGACTCAAAACATCAGGAGCACAGAGCTTGAGATTCTAGGTGGATTTGTTTTAGAAGGGGAGAATAGTTATAAAATGAACCTTGCCCACCATATGGCCTCTCAATTCTATTCCATAGCCACCACCACCCATACTCCTCGCATTACCATTGGTGGGTTGATCACCCACATAGCCATGACCACGGTTAACTTCACTGAGGCTAACCAGACTCCAGTTCTGGTAGCAACCTACTTGACTTGGCCTACTTTGCTGTACTCCGCCGACTACAGGGTGAGCACGGGTTGTTTAGGCTGGGAGCCATGTATTGGATGTTTGAGGGGCACAGGCTTTTCACCTTGCCTGACCCTCAAGGCCGCACTAGTTTCAGATCCGGTCAGGCTCATTACTTATATGTTGGATTTGAGCAAGAGCAACAACCTGAACCCCAGCCTGACCCACAGCCAGAGCCTCGCACCTACTTTAGGAGGGGGCGTCGAGGGGATGAGGGGAGGCCTCAGGGTGGCCCGACTTTAGAGGAGGAGCAGGGGTCCATTCATGAGCGGTTGGGCAGACTTGAGCTCGGTTTCCGTGAGTTCGCCGCTGATCACCAGGGGACCATGTTCCCGTTCTACGATCAGTATGCCAGGCAGGGCTACATTGCCCCAGATTATGAGCACCCTTCCTGGTTTACCTATCCCGCAGAGGGATATGGAGCTCCTGGTTCTATGGGCACTTTCACACCTACCCAGTACGGAGGGTTTGGAGCAGGTCCTAGCGGGCATGATGGTAGAGATGATGGTGATGATGGCCAGGGCCGTCACTGATGTTGAGGAGATCGAGATGGTTCGATACCCCTTAAGCCAATGAGGACATTGTCTGATTTAGCTTGGGGGGGTGTTTCACTCACTTATACATATTAGGTATGTTTTCTTATTATTTTTGCTTTTACTTATTTTTGGTGTGTTTATTTTGGTGTGTTTACTGTTTTCTAGAGTAGTTTATTGCTTTGAGAAAAAAAAAATACAAAAATACGTTCCGATGAATACAATTTCATGCTTCCCTGTGCCCCTTGAACGAAAATTGTTTTTGATTCTTGGTACTTGATGATGGGCAATGTAGATGTGTTAGCCATGATCTGATATTCGATTGCTTTGATGCCTTAACATGAGTCAACTCCGACTAACTATTTGTGGACTTGGTGCTTGACTGGTTGATTTGGTTAGGATGTGTGATAGCTTCCTGGTGTGTCATTGATTTTGAGTATTGATTTGCGACTGTTAGTAATGTTTTATCACTCATATACATGCACATTTTGGAGGACGAAGGCATTTTTTCTATTTAGGTAGCCTTCAGATGAATGTAGATACAATTGTTCCCTCTTTTTCTACCCATGTTGTGCTTGTGCCCTTTATTCGGTGACTAACCACATTACAAACCCGTGAATTCCCCATTGGTTACTAGTCCCAAGCCTAGCTTGGGGGAGCTTATAGTAGTGAGGTGATGGAGTTGTAGTGTGGTGTATTTTTGAGAATATTGAGTGTAGAAAGAGGAGTTCGTCTCATCATGGTTGTTGTTGAAAATGAGTTGAAAATGAAAGAGATGAAAGAACAAAATAAATGTGAAGGTTTCTAAAAGAAAAGAAAAAAAGAGAGAGATTGAAAAAAAATGAAGAAAAAATTTGTTACTCTCGAAAATTTCAAAGTAGTGTTTAACTCAAGTTTCGTAAGTTCATTATTACTAGGAGTGATTGGTTTTAATTGTGAAAAAGGCAAGAAAGTATGGTGTTGGTGTTTGTTGTTTCATCATGTGTTGAGTGGGAGGTATATGGTCATCATCTTGTGGTTGATCATGGTTATTTAGGATTCATGCTCCCCAAAGCCAAGGCTTTAAAGCTCACATTATACCCAAATTTACCGCACCCTTACCTAAGCCTAACATTACAAGCTTTGAAGACCTTCCGACCTTTGTGCATAGAGTCGTACTAATATGAAAGTAGTTGTTTATCAATGCAAGTTATGACATGGCACATTCCGAGTCGACTACTAGGTTGAGTGTATTTTTTTCTAGACACACGAGTGTTGTGAGTTTGGGAGGGCATTGTTCACTTATATGTTGGGAGGGGAGCGAACGGGTACATCTTTTATCCGCCACATAAATGAGTGACGAGTTTGTGAGCACTAGTCTTGAATTCCATTGTGCATTTGTGGTTCGCTTTGCGTGACGATTGTTAAGGTGGATTAGCGATTGAATGGATTTGATCGGTTGACATTGATGCATGCTTGTTGGATTTTACCTTGGATTATGTTTTCATTTTGAAATATGTTGGGGGTGAAGTTAGACTTGTATTCATCGATGATTCCCTTGCTTAGGGACAAGCAAGGATCTAGCTTGGGGGAGTTTGATATGTGTGTTTTATATAGTGTTTCACCCCCGTCCCTTAGTACTTTTATGCGTCAAGTGAGCTCTTAGGAGCCGTTTTTAGTACTAATATGTGGTATTTAGTGTGCCTTAACTTTCAGGATCAATTATGAGAAATTGGTCTTTTTAGACCCGTTTCGTGTTGATTTAGGCCACTACACGAGCCCGAGGAAGTTTGGGACCTTTATCGTCGACTTTCGGGAGCCTTAGATGCTTATGGTTGAGCCCCGAGAGTTAGACTCGGTAATATGGGCGAAGGATATTGAAGATTGCAAATCGCCCTGTGAGTTGAGGGCGAAATGCGACCATCGGGCGAAAGGAAGAAAGAATTAAAGCCTTCAACGCGCGCCCGATCGGGCGCACTTCGCCCGGTCCGGATCGGGCGGCCTTCTGGAGTTATTTTGAGCTTATTGCAAACCGCCCGATCGGGCGGAATTTGGCCCGATCGGGCCGACTATCGAGCACTTCGCCTGATCGGGCGAAGCGTCGCCCGATCGGGCGACGCCAACCTCTGCAGTTTCTTCGTGTGGTTTCTTTTCCGTTTTTAAGCTTTACTTTAGGAAAACTATATAAGTTAACTTTGTTTATTTTTGAAGGACACCTTTTATTTTAGTTTTGAACCTTAGTTTTATTTCCTTAGCTTATTATTCTCTCAAATTTGTTCCAATACTTAGTTTTATTTTCAATCAAAAATTCAAGCTTTCATTATTCATTGTTCTTCAATTAGGTATTATTTCTTGCTCTAATTTAATTCATTGTTCTTCGATTAGGTATTATTTCTTGCTCTAATTTAATTCATTGCTTTAATCATGTTTTCCATTATGTTAATTGCGTTGTTATTTATTATCATGAGTGAGTAGTTCAATTTCTAGGGTTTAGGGGATCCATGAATGCATGATTGGGATTATATGTGGACTTGATTATTGATTGATTGATTATAATTTCTATAGCTTATTATTATTGCTCGTCAATTCTGTTCGGCCGGACTATTATGATTTGAGTTTGATTAACTTTAGATTATGCGCCGAGAGGTATAAATCTGATGTTTTTGGTCTGTGGCTATTAGATAGGAATTATTTCTAGTACGTAGCGAGAGCCCGCTAGTTGTTCTTAATTCCTAGTACGTAGCGAGAGACCGCTAGTTGTTCTATCCTAAGGAACTCATAAGATTCGAGAGATGCATGTTTTCCTAGTTATGATTGTTAATTGATTGTTATTGTCCGTTGTCCAATCCAGGTCTGCATTTATGGTGAACCGCTGCCCTAGATTCTTTTAATATTGTTATTTTCCGATTTGATTACTTGTTTTAGTTTAATATACAAACCAATCCAACTCTTGTTACCAGTAGTCTAGATTAATAATTTAATAGTAGAAAGAACGCATGTTTCCCTGTGGATACGATCCCTGCTTCCCTTTCTATATTTTTAGTTGGTGAACGTTAGGTTTATCTTTGATAGGAGTGCGATTTAGCCTGTCAATGTCCCCTTGGCTTACATCGTGATTGGCCTCTTGGGACGAATTCGATCGTGAATGCACTACCTCGACCGGGGCATGTGTTGGATCAACGATAGAAGCGGTACCAAGCCAGCGCGAATATTACCCATAGAAGCCTATCATAAACTACGTGACATATTATTTTGCTTCATGTTGTAATGTTAGTTATGTGTAGAGAATTATGTGATTGTGTGTGACAAATAATACTAGAGAACCAACGACCCTAAAAATTTCCCAAACATTCATAAATACCAATTGGTTAAAGAGTTATACCAAAATACGTGTTCCGCAACCCCGGGCGATCGCCACAAAAGAAGCGACGCCCAGGACGGCCTGTAACGGATTCCACAACGCTGCACAACGCGTAAAGGACGTTATTAGGCAAGCATGCAAAATTAAGTCGTATATACGAAAAAAGGATACGCGAACAGAATACGAGGACCAGTCAGGGACGCATTTTCAGCGCCCCTGGCTGGGCGCCAATCATTTTCAACGCCCAGAGCTGGGCGCTGAAGTGGCTGCCTGGCATTTTGGTCAGGCACAACAGCCTCGGTACCCGCGCATAAAATATACGTAGCAATAAAAAAAATTCGTAACAAATTTGCTACGAGGACGTATGAAAAAGGCACTCGATTCTAAGAACGACTTATAAAATAAATAACTCCTTGTGTCGTCATTAGGCCTCCTGTGACGGCAATGTTCGGCACCAAAACCGAGCATGCTAATTAAAATAAGCCAATAATTTTTTTCCGTGTTTCAGAATACGGTTAACCAAGCCGGGTCCTGCCCAGTAGCTGGGGTTGGATGGGGATCCGCCCAGGAGGTGAGAAGAGTTGAGAACAAAGTGGCGGGCCTTTCTTCATAAACCCTAGGAGCGGAATATCCAATAGCCACTCTAGGAGGTAGCTTCCTCCAAATCCTTAGCCCCGTCCCCCCTTCGTCGGGTGGTGCTTGCATGGGGGGTGCCGCCAATTCTGTCTTTCTTCCTGGTACGGGCTGGGATGCCTTGAATGTCACACGGGCAAATGTTTCGAAAATCCAAAGAATGACCAATAGAAGAGCCAAAAGTGTACCAACAAAAGCGAGAATAGAAAACCAATAGAAAGAGTCAGAAGTCTAGACTAAGTAATGCTTAACTTTGGGCCTAAACTTTAGCTTGTCTTATGCATAGGGCTGGTTCTGCCACTTGGCGTCGATCTGAAAACCAAAGGTTAGTGCGCCTCGAAGCTACATCACCAACACAAGGTCTAGTAACTCCAAACTCCATCTGTCATTCCCCCTTTCAAGGATCTCCACTCCCTCAACCTCGGTTCGCACCCTCAAACACGTCCATGGAAGAATTACGAGACCAAATGGTCCAAATGACCCAACTTATGAATCAATTGAGAATGGAAAACGAATCCTTAGCAGCTGCGCAAGCCAAAAATGACCTCGATAACGAGAAGAAGATCGAAAAAATGGTTCTGCAGCAAACCATGGGGAGAAAGTATTTCTCCCTCGATCCTAAACCTTTTCCCGGCAAACTACCGGAAAAGTTCAGTTCATCTGACTTACCAAAGTTCAAAGCCACGGACAATCCCCGTGATCATCTCTTGAGCTTTGTGAATGCCATGAACTTGAAAGGTGTGGACAAGTCCATGTATTTTCCTGCCTTTCCTTTGTCCTTGGAACATGTGCCACTCAAATGGTACTACCACCAGGACCCTAAGCTCTTCCCCACTTGGGAGGATTTTGTCAATGTCTTCGTCAAGCAATACTCGTCAAACATGGATTTTCAAGTCACCATGCGCGAATTGGAAGTCCTCTTCCAAAAGAAAAATGAAGGTTTCACGACCTATTTTGCTAGATGGAGAGACCAAGCGGCCCAACTAATTAATAGGCCTCCTGAAACTGAATTGGTCCAAAAATTCATTGACAACCTAGACCCCAGCTTATAAACAATACCTTAGATACTTGGGCCTTGATACCTGCAAAAGGGTTTATGATGTAGGAATAAAGATCGAGGATGACCTCGCAAAAACAGTACAAAGCAAGCCTGCATACAAGAGTAACACCTACAACAGGGACCACACGCCTCAAGCCCAAGAGGTCCATGCCGTAGAAGAAACCCCAACCTGAAGGAGCCCTGGAAGGTGGACTCGAGGTTGAAAGTTTGCCCCACTCGGGTCGACTCTGGTACAAGCCTTCCAAAGACTAACCAATCAAGGAAAGCTAAGGCCCATAGGCCCCACACCCGACCCTTCATTCAAAAATAAATATTGGGTCGAGGGAACTTATTGCAGATTCCATCAAGGAAATGGGCACGATACTGAAAACTGCTGGAATCTGAAAAACACGATCCAGGATATGATAGAGGATGAAGTAATACCTCTCCCTAACGTTGGCAAACCCAACAACAACAAGATCCAACTCGGTTCTTGTCACATCTCTCTCGATCAATCAGAAAATAAAAACTTTGACCCTACGGTGTATATCACGCCTCAAGGTGCACCACTCGCCATGGTCCCTATGGATCAAATCGAGAGAGAAGTGTGCGGTGTGTGGGATGATGATGCGGAAGATGTCTACCTATCTCAAGTATCGGGCCAGGACCTCTTTACTGAAACTTGGCCCGGGCATGCTCCCATTGACACCACCCCTCAAGAGCCCGAAGTTGACAATCTCACTCGGTCCGGAAGGGTATACCAACAGGATATTCGCCCACCTCCCGGGGACGACATCCCAGTCAGACAGACTCCTGAAAACGTACGGCACACCACCGTCGCAGAAGTCATCGAAAATCCTCTCTTAAAGCAACTAAAAAGAACTAAAGCCAAGATTACCATCTGGGATCTCATGTGCACTTCAAAGGAACATCGGGAAAAACTTATTCGCTCACTTGACCTCATCTCAGTCCCTGCGGATATCACACCTAACTCGTTGGTTAACCACGTCACAATAGATGTTGAGGGAAAAGCAATAGTTTTTACTGACAAAGACTTACCTAAAGAAGGAGGCGCCCACAACAAGGCCCTCTATCTAGTGGTTGGATGCAAAGGACAAAACATCCCCCTAGCACTCGTAGATAACGGTTCAGCGGTAAATGCTTGTCCATTGCGAACCGCCCATTGCTTGGGGCTAGGAAGCGATGACTTCCAAACCTCCACACAAGGGGTACGAGCTTATGATAACTCGCGAAGGCCTGTGTTGGGAAAAATCAACCTCACAATACAAACCGGGCCCGTGGCACGTACCACGTACCACGGAGTTTCAAATAATCGACGTCAAGCCAACTTTCAACCTCCTCTTAGGACGCCCTTGGCTCCACGACTTAGGAGGTGTGGCTTCTACCTTGCACCAAATGGTTAAACTTAACCATAACGGGGTAATCCTAGAAATACGCGCCCCTCCTCTCGACGTCAGTTGTACATATGGTTGGAACGACCGAAACTGTAAAAGACCTTTACGGTTTTCAAGTGGATGAAGCCATCCAAGTCATTGAGGAGTATAATTTATCATTTCTAGATCCACGTGCATCCCGGGTCATCCCTAAAATATTGCTAACTCAAGGCTATTTCCCGGGAACTCCATTGGGCATAATGAAGAAGAACTACGTGTTCCATCCCCTACCCAACAAATCTACTCCCTTTGGCCTAGCTTATGAGCCCACGGAGGAAGATATTGCTGACCACTGGTCGAGGCTACACCTTAAGCCAGCCAAGACAAAACAAACCACCCTCCTTCCCCCATATCAAAGAACCCTTAACGGTATATTTTTCCGGGAAGGAGAAGAACACCCATGTTGTGACTTCCCTGAACCCTTCGTTCAGGATGGCCTGCTAAAACCCGGATTTGAAATTTTCCATGATTGTCATACTTTGGATGAGGCACCCCACCTCACATAGACTGAAACAGCTGAAATATTGGACAACCAAGCTCTATGGACATTTTTTAACGAATCGAGGCCTGTGGAGGACGAGATTGTGATGACTACCCTAGTCCTACAAGATGAAAATTTCGATCCAACTCGGTTAATCGCTCCTACATCAACACTAGAAGAGGCCGAGAACGGATGGGTGAAGACATGTCAGTGGGTCAACGCAAAGGGAATAGAGTTCAAGATGAGTATAAGCGAAGGACCAAGGTTCTACGAGACTAAACCCAAGGCTTGAGCCGTAGAGAGCACTTTAGCAAAACGCCTAGTAGTTCCTTAGATGGTAGAAAGAATAAAACTTTAGATATGGTCCTAGGAACCCTTAGAATATTGGTTAATTTATTTCAGTGTGTTGTCCTTACTTTCAAAATTAATAAAGGCGTAAAATTTCTCCTAAAATATTATTCTAACACTAAATAAGCACTAATCATACTTGCAAATATAAAAAAATAAAGCGGCCAACTTTAGGCCCAATAGCAAGGCCCACTCGGTCTTGAATCGTGACATCGAAACCAATTCCCGAAATCCACAAAATAAACCATACCATCCCCTCCATATTTCCAAGACATAAGGGTCAAGCCCGTGCGACCCAAAGAAACCAAAAAGAAATCAAATCCAAACAATGCGAATGTTGCTCAAAAAAAAAAACTTAACCCCATTATCCACATCATTAGCAACACGCACCTCAACCCACCCAAAAATCCTACGCAAAGATCTTCATATCTTCCGCTCCCTAACTCCATTTTCAAAGCCGTTTCGAGTCACGAATAGAAAAAATTAATCCGGACGAAAATGCGTCTAACGCTAACAGTCCAAAAGGCTTCCGAAATTGCGTCAAAATTGATTTATGACGAATAAAAAGTAAAATGGAATAAAGAAAGAACATGTGAAGCAATGCGCCGAGAAACCCGCCTAGAAATCATTTTCAGCACCCAGAGTTGGCGCCGAAATCTTTAACGCCCCAGCCTGGGCGCTGAATCTCGCTGCTTGCCAAATTTTTCCCCGAAGTGCTCGTCATTTTATCCGCACATACACGGAAAAATAACGAACACTTGGGGGGTACAGCACGTATTCAGATATACGTACCAAAAAACACATGAAAAGATTTCTGTGCAAAAACATGTACTCAAAAAAAAGAAAAACAATGTGCAAATACATGTACTCAAAAAATAAAACAAATTCTTGGCTTACGGCAAAGCAGCAGATTAAAATAATAATAAACTTCACTTATTCTACCGTTTCGAATAATATGTTTCCATCTCAGAACGTACTTATCGAACTCGGCATCCTAGAATTTATTCTAGCTAGAACTACGCGCTACCTGATTCTAAGTTAAAGTTATTTAACAAGGATACGTAGGCAATCCTGTTTATGGATTCGGTCCAATCAAATAAAAATATAATGTGCATAAGTGTTGGAAATGAGTAAAAAAAATAAGGGGAGAAGCAAAAAGAAAAAAAAAGAAAAAAAAATCACGCCTTTATTAATATTTAAAAAAAAATAAGAAGGGCACCTACTCCCTAACAAGAACTACACTACTCGAGTTCTTCCGGATCATCAAATAAAGTTTTGTAGAGGGCAATGTTCGCAGGGTCCACCTCCACAGGCTTCTGCGCCGCCCCTATATCAATCTCCATAAGAACAGGCTCAAAAACATTTTCAGTTTGAACAACTATAGCCCGCTCAGCGTCAAAGGCACAAACAATGGTAGGGGAAGGATTATCAACATCAATTGGATTAGCCACTGGTTCTACTAGGGGCTGAACTTTCCTAACCCATACATTATCCCGGCGATGATCTCCGCGAGAGCTTGCATTTCTTTTGTGAACAGCAGGCCCCTTCATGTTAGGCACCTTTTTAGGCCTAGAATTGGAACGGGGAGGAACTTCCTTTCGCTTTCGACCAGGACGAGCTTTTACAGTCTTAATACCATGGTCGCGAGGATTAGCAGAATCACGGCTATCATACTTAGCCCTACCTCGAGGTATCAAAAGCTCAGCCGGCTCTTCATTTCGAGCCTTAGTTCTCACAGCCTTATCATCGGAACTCATCCACAACTTGTAGTTTTCGGAAAGACCCACAAAGCCATCTCTAGCCACGGTCCAACGCGGGAGGCCACCATAATACTTAGCCCACGCTTGAACCTGTGCTTCGGAAAAGACCGCTACTTTAGGTGGTACCGTATCGGAAAACGGGATAGTCTGCCTTAAGCCGTACTGTCGCATGACTCGGTAAGGAAAGATGTAAACGGGCCGAGATAGCCCCAACAAAGAAACATAAACTAATGCCTCGGAACCCCCCGTCATATTAGTCAAACCCCACCACGGTACCACCCACTTAATAGAGCATATGCCATGAGCAAAATAGGAGGCCCACTCGGCCTCATCCTGGCCTTGGTGCAAATACTTTTGGTCACCCAAGGCTATAGGGCGATAACGTTTAGGATCCGCAGGAGCTTCTAAAAGCCTAAGTCGTTCCATGAGCCAAATCTGCAAAAAACGGGTACGATCAGAAAAATAATAATAAACGAAAGTCCTTCCTGGGGCGCACTATCAACGCCCAGGACCAGGCGCCAGAAATTCCGACGCCCAGGTCTGGGCGCTGAAAATCAGCTCCAGGCAGGGGGCTGTTGAGGCAAACGAAAAAAAAAAGAAAAGAAGTTTCAAAAAAGTATGTGTATTACTTTGCGCGAATAAACAATCGATTACCTGCAGCAATAGGGGGCTCCCCTTAAAAATTTCAGACTTGGCATCCTTCTTTAACTCATCCGCACTCAGTAAGGTCTCGGCAACAACCAACGGCATAATGGAATAGCAACTTTCCATCTGGCTGATCAAGGGGATCAACCTTATGTCACCGAACTCGCCATTGTTATTCGACAGTAAATAGTGGTTCAACAGGCAGAATACAAGTGCTCAAATGTTCAATTTCTGTTCGGTCATATTTTTACTAGGCCTAAAGTGATGTTTTGCAAGCTTTGCCAAATTAACCTTATCACCACCAACGATCTCAGCAAGCATGTTAGCATCTAGTCCTAGGAAAGCCCCTATAGTTGTTTTACCCTCTTCAACAGTGCCAGGGGTAGCAGGAGTAGCATTTGTAGGATAACCAAGGATCGCGGCAAATTCATCCGGCAAAGGGCATACTTCATTGCCCCGAAAGACAAAAACATGGTGATCAGAATCCCAAAACTCCAGGGCCGCATACAGAAAATTATAATCAATATTAATTTGTTGTAAGCCTAAGAGTGCCTCTAAGTGGTATCCTTTCAACGAAGCCTTTTCTTTGGGATTAAGGGCTCTTAACCAGCGCCTAACAGCTCGTTGAAGGGAGAAGGGAGGAACGACATGGCAAGAGCAGGGAAGAATAAAAGCTAAGAAATTGCAAAAAAAGAGAGGAAGATTGAGAGTGGTGAAAAAGAAAGACGTACTTAACCCCTATATATGCAAGAAAGCATCGAGTGACATCCCAATCCCATTCGGAAACGCGCTAAAAAAAATCCGGGAACTGCCAAAATAGAACTTCCAGCGCCCAAGGTTGGGCACCGAAATTTTTAACGCCTGGCCTGGGGCGCCGGAAATGTAGCCCAAGGCCCGGATCCTTCAAAGCGCGGAGCGGGAAAGGACTTAAAACCGTGTTAATGGACACGAGGCCCTGCTGTAATCAAGATCAAGCCCAAAGCGCCTTTAGAGCCCAAATAGTGAAAACAAATGTTAAAGCTTGTCGAAACTCAGAATCACCTCAAGAAAAAATATGTGTACATTTTTCAAAGCAATATAGAAAAAATAAAAATCAAGGTCATTCTTCGAAACACAAAAACAAAAATCAAGTCGTTGGTTTCTCAAATTAAAAAGCGTTTATTTGTCAAAAGATCAATCCGGGCCAAAATAAGCTCGATGTATTAAATATTGAAAAATGAAGCAAACTTTGTCGCCTGGAAAATGAAGTCGCACTCCACGACTTCATCAAAGTAGCATACCACTACAAAGATCGCTCGCACTTACGAGCACGATCCCAAACACGATCAAGGACATTACAAAATGCGTATCCCCAAAGAACCTCTTTGACAAGAGCTGGCCGTCAAGCATGAGTGCTTGGGGGCTCGAAAGAAAATATATATTTCAAAAGAGAGTATGCAAAGTTAAAAGCAATATTCCCAGATTACGCTGTACGAAGTCCCGTGTTTGGACAATCTCAAAAGATAAAACTGGATTACGACCTCAAGACAAAGGTCGCTGTTGATACTTATACATAGTCCCCTAATCAAGGACCCAGGTAGTGGCAAAATTGAGCCGTAAAGACTAGCTCAAAACCATGAAAGATGATGACCACAAGACAATGGTCCATCTAAGCACGTTATCAACCCACATTCAGGTTGCAACTAAATCCGAGCATCCCTCGAAAGAATTCGCTCTTACAAGAATGAATAAAAAAGAGATTCTTAAAAAAAAAAAAAAAAAAAAAAAAATCACAAGAACAAATGAAATAGGGACTTGCCCATCTCAATCGGGCAAGATCGCGGCACGTACCACGCGAGTCCCAAATCGAAAAGACGAATTCAGGTTCGCTCACCTCCAGCGGACGGGGCGTCCACCCTTAGCGGACAGGGCTCGCCCACCTTCAGCGGGCGGGGTCTGCGTCACTAACCGCGCAGGTCCTCAGTTTTCGAAAATGAAAAGAAAATAAATTCTTAAAAAACAAAAAAACAGGCTCGCCATCTTCAGCCGGCGGGGTCTACGTCACAAACCGCGTAGGTCCTTATTTTCAAAAACATCAAAACAGATTCGTCCACTTCTATCGGACGGGGCGTCCACCCTCAGCGGACAGGCTCGCCCACCTTCAGCGGGGGGGGTCTGCGTCACTAACCGCACAGGTCCTTAGTCGCTGCAGCGATAACTTTTCCCGGTTTATCCTTTTCCAAAAATCAAAGGATGGTTTCCCTTTTCCAAAAATCAAAGGATGGTTTCCCTTTTCCAAAAATCAAAGGATGGTTTCCCTTTTCCAAAAATCAAAGGATTGGTTTTCCATTTTTCCAAAAAAGAACGATATGCTGGATTTTCCTTCGTTTTACGTCCTATAAAAACAAGGGGGTTTTCTCGTTTAGCTAACCCTAAAAAATGAGAATCTTTAAAATGTTTTACCTCGTGATTGGGGTTGGCCAGGCCTAGTTACACTTTATAGCTTTGATTTCGAAAACATCTTAGATACTTCCAATGACAAAGTGAGGGAGTTTCTATACTATCAGTTAACGAATTCCAATGACACGTGAGGAATGTGTTAACACTTCAAGTGATGACCCTTAAGTCAAATGTTATCACTCAGGGGCTCGTAAGACCCTCGCAAAACAGGTCACATACACCATGGCTTATATGACGCACTCCGTCTAGTACTTTGACCATCTCTCATCCCGAGACTTAGTCAAAGTGGGGGCTAATGTAGACACCTACTTTTGTCCCCATTCCCGAAAGAGAAGGTTCGATGATGAGAACATAAATCTCCACTTGGCAATGCATCTCCTATAAAATAACGAATCTCAATCACCCTTTTTCAGCCAAAGCTACTATTTATAGAAACCTGCTAAGAATAGTAACTGCCGTAAAAGGTAGTTGTTAAAAGTGGCAAAGTCATAAAAGATAGAAACCTGTCAGAATTAGGTGTTGCACTCCAACATAAATCCTAAAAGAGATAGAATTTGCATTCCTGGTATAATTCGAAAATAAGAGTTACGTATTAATTAAATTCCTAACGAACCTAGAGTTCGTAATGGGCCCAGACGCATTCCGTCACAAGTTAATACGCACTAAAAGACTCGGATAAATCTCAAGAGCTCCGTGTTCTAAGAGTCCAGATCTGACAAAGAACTCGGCCCAGATCCCATTTTCAACGCCTGGATCTGGGCGCCAAAATCTTCGGCGCCCAGCCCTGGGCGCTGAAAATGCCTGGGGCCGTTTAATTCCCGGATTCTTTTTGGATTCGTATCTTAAAATCTATCTTTCCACACACCCTTTTCCTATAAATACAGCCTCAAAACCGACGTGAAAGGGACACAAAATTGCATAACTTGAGTATTGACTCTAGCCTCAAGCTTAAGCCTCACGCTGCGAAATTGATCCGGCGTTCTGTCGCAATCGACCCAAAAGTCGAACAGAACGCGTCCTGCCCCTTGTAGCTTGATGAATTAAGCCTAAATACTGGAACATTGCTTAGAAACCCGAGATTCGTTAAATAAAATGAGAAATAGCAAAGCCAAGTGGTTAGTTTTCTGAGAACCACAACGCACCTCTCAAGGGTGCGTTGTAATGTGTCCCTCGTATGATTTAATCGCTTTCATCACCCTTTTATAAAATTGTCAAACTATTAACTTGATTGATCTATCACGCCTAATAAGATAATACCTTGGACAATTGAATTATCATGCTAGGTACCTTAAATCAATCTAAATAAGATAATCACGATCGATTTAGTATTATGTGTTGCATATTGCTAAAATCAATTCAGAATAGTTTAATAGTTTAACGCATGTCCCTTCAATTATTTATGCTGAGCTAGTAAGGATAACCTGCCTCTAGAGTTTTATCGATGAGCACTCCTCTCGGTAGCTACAGTCCCCCGAACTCTCAATCTCTGCCCTGCGGGTGTACGTTGAGCGATCCCCACACCAGGGATCACAAGGGAACCTATGGCCGTCGTGGTCAAACATAATTGCACTCCCTTTATGTCACAATAACCGGCTTTTGTCAGTTTTTCTCATTGTCGTTAAAAACCGAATGGCGACTCCTATATTACTAGTCGATTGGGTGTAAACTCACAGGAAATCCAACTACACTTGATCTGACGACGTCACGCCCACGAGGGACGAGGTCATGCATTAGCCTCGTGCTTTTTCGACCCCCTCACAGAAAGAAGCTTCTAAAAGACTCACATCCAGTGCAAGGGACTGCATGGCTCCAAAAACCCAGTCTTCAATCCCCGTAAGAGATTTCACATTCTCCTTAGGGATCGCAGATGCACAGAGGAAAGAATCTTATTCTTCTCCTCCGAGCCGAAGCCGCCGGAAGGGGGAATTTGTACCACCTCGGCCTTCCTCTTCCGCTGAAAATCGAAGCCAGCTGCCTTGGCATATAAAACGAGCATTGGTAAAAAAAAAAAAAAACTACTAAGTATACACTAGACGCCTAGCTTATTACGAAATGTACCTGAGGACGTTGTCGAAGGTACCGATGGAGATTGGGGCAACGTTTTATCCTTGGAAGGAGAGGAATCACCTGACCCCTTACTCGTCTCCTTCCTAGTCGGCGAACCAGCAACAAGACCAGCACTCGCCACCGCTTTGGCAGATGCCTCCTAAGCCTCTGCATTAATTGGCCACATCTTCCGCCACTACCGGAGTAGACCAGCCAGCTGCATTAATTGGCCATAGGGGTATCTTCTCTATTAGGAGAAGAGATCCCCACGTCCACAACAAGTGGAGCTATCGGCACCAGCTCAGGCATGGCAGCATTATGAAAGTATTGAGCAAGAAGAAGAACGTAAGAGAGTAAGAGAGTAGGAGACTAAGGGTGGGTGGCGACTCTTTCGTGAAATAGAAGTGTAAGGTTGGCTTTAGGGTTTCTTACTTTCTTTTAGACAATAGATATTTATTAATTAATTAATTAGATACATACTCTAGAAGACCAAAATGTTCTACAAACAGACTATCGGAATTACAAGAAGTAAGTTTATTTCAATTTAGCGGACTGGGCGGGCCGGCCCGTTAATAAATTTTGTGTGCCGTAACCCGCCCATTTTTATTAATGGGTCGGGCTTGGCCCTCCCAACTTTCGATTTTAAAAAAAAAAATTGTCCAAGCCCGCTACATTAACGGCCCGAGCGGGCCGGGTCTAGCGGGTTATACCGCCCATGATCAGCTCTAATTCGGATAATGGACCACTTAGTCTCCACCACACCCAATTGGACGACTTACCTACCACTGTCTTATAATCTCTCCGACTGTAGAGGGTAAACCAACCCTGAGGAGAACGAGAGGAGGGTGCAATATCTACTAACCTAACGAAGGATGAAAAGGAAGGGTCGACGTCACTAAATGCACATTTGGCAATAAAGCCAAGGACATTCGCCCAAGAATTGGGAGTCAGCAGGGCCAGACCTATGTCTTACCCGTCCAAAATAGCAAGAACAAACGGATGCAAAGGAAACCTAAGACCTAACCTAAAAGCAACCGTGTAGACAACAACCTCACCCGAGGACAAACGATCTACAGTACTATGAGAGCTAGGATATTCGAAGATAAAACCACGAGGTAACAAAAGGAAACCCTCAAAGTCAAGTCCCTGCTCCCTCAAGTATCAAAGCCACTTTCTACTTGGGAAACGTCATAAGGAAATAAATCCATATCCTCTTTCCCAGGCACCATTGGAGGAGGATGCCTGGCAGCCTCCTCGTCTGAGGAACTAGAATAATCATCCTCAAAGTCCTCTCTTGGGCCTGGAGGACGGCAAACCACACTCTTACGCCTCCTTTGGGAACAGGTCGCCTTGGCACCTTCTCCCCCAGGATGATGCGAAGAACTAGCTCCCCTCCTAGTCACATGAGAGGGGCTCGAAAAAGGAACCTGACTTTCCTGTTCTCGGGGTGCTCCCTATGCACCCACATTACCTGTTTGCCTAATACATGCCATGCCACCCTACATAAGGATCGGGACGTCTAACTTAAAAAGAGAAGAAAAGGAGCGATGACGTCGTCGAAATACAAAAGGAACACGGCTATAGCAAAAAAACGCCTCCCCAAGAAGTGGAAACTCGGTCAAATTTAAACAAAAATGAAAAAAAAATAAAAACAAGGAAAATAGCCAAGGAAGTACTTGTAAATAATCAAAATGGGTGGAAGTTTCAGTCGAACAAATTGATCCCCAAGAAAAAAAGACGAAGGACAGCATTCAAGAACACTCTCATCTCCTGCGAAAAATTCTCTTGAAAAATCTCTTTCTCTCTGTAAAAGCTCTCAACCGTCAGAAGGGAAATGAAAGAGGAAAATGAATCCCCACCTGGGTTTTTAAAGGGAAATTGAAGCACAGTAGATGACAACATGTGGCACACACCTATATCAAGGAGAATACTCTAAAAATATAGAGCACCCCCCTTGAGGGGCAAATGATGTGGCCTTTAAAATAGCAAGCTCCACCTGTACCTACCAAGGGGCAACGCGTGACCCATGGTTGCTGGACAGATGCACATGTCTACACAAATTATCTCTAAAAAGAAAAGCATAAAGGCCCAAAAACCATAAAGAGGCCCATATACTAAAAGAGGGCCCTTTCAGGTCCCTTTGATTTTATACAAGGACACCTGTCTCTATCTCTGAGGTCATCCACTCATATGGCTAGGGTTTTTGGAACACTTCCCAAAAACCCTAGTCCTGTATATAGTTTGAATCCCAAGGTAAAAGGGGCAATCAATTCATTCCTACCTGCCTTAAAGTATTCTGCTCTACCTTCTCTCTAAAAATTACTTCTCTCTCTAGCCAATACTTACTTAGGCATCGGAGGGAATATTCCTACTGGAATCTTCTGATTTTGTAGGTTGCATGAAAATCATGCCAGCGCATACTTGATACCTCCGAGGAAAGGGTGACACGTCATAATTAACTAACAAAGTTCCCACAACAGAAATATTTAGTTTATTTGATTATTACTCAAGGTTCTAAGTTCTAAAGTACTATGATTCAAGCGAGTTGAGTGATTAACGCAAAGAGGTGATGTGCTTATTTCTTTTTTTTATGCTATGTGGTATACGTGCATACAACTTAGCTATATGATACAAACAAAGCGGAAGAAGAGCCATAGGTGGCACCATTCTTTGCGTTGCGTTCGAAGTGTTTAATGCTTTATTGCACAAAAAGTGAATTGCTTGTTAGAACTGTAACTTTAGTAACGTCTATGTCGAGCCCAGTCATTAAATAGTCCTTTATTTCATTCGGGAGGAGAGAAATGGCTAATCAGGGACTAGCTAAGGGGGTTAGACAAATAAATGATATAGTCCAGAATTTAGCAGAGGCTAGACAAAACAAGTCCATGATCCGGCTGGGAGATGTTTAAGAAAGTGGCTCAAAGTAAGCCTCCATTATACCAAGGAGAGTCTGACCCGAGTATATTGGAGAATTGGCTGAGAGAATTCGATAAACTAATAGCGGTTGTGAATTTTCCGGAAAACCTAAGGGTTAATAGTGCCATATATTATCTTAGAGGAGAAGAAGACTTATGGTGGCAAACGTGTGAGCATGCTGTGAGAGCTACACCTGGATTTGGATGCATGGGAATCATTCCAAGTTTCTTTAAGGAATAAATTTTACCCACAATACTTAAAGAAGCAGAAGGCCTAGGAGTTTAGAGCTAAAATGGACGGGATGTCAGTAACTGAGTACTATTCAAAGTTTATAGAACTGTCTAGATTTGCACCTGAAGTGGTAGCAACTGAGGAGCTTAGGGCTCAGAGATTTGAGAATGGACTGTCAATGGATTTACAATTGCTGATGTCTGGAGAAAGCTTTACTTCTCTAGATACCTTATATGGGAGAGCTGCTCACCTTTATGGACTACAGTTGAGGAAGAATGTTGGTGAGAAGAGAAAGAATGTTGGAAAATAGAGTCATTGAGGATCCCATATATTTAAGTAGTGTTGTTAGGATTTTCCCATACCCATAAGACTTAAAACCAATCCATGCCCATGGGGGTCCATTTCATTGGTTGACTTTGTTTAAATCAAAGATTAACTGCGAGAAGAAGAAGATTCATTTGAAGTCTAGCTTAGGAAAAGTAGTGTCCTATCGTCGTTTTGGTAAGCCTAGAAACGTAGGAATCATCACGACAATGGAACTTGTGAAGTTAGTTAGCAAAGGGAATCCAATTTTCTTATGCAATGAGGGAGACCTTGATGAGCAAATTAGGGGTAAACCTAAAGACATTGCAGTTGTGAACGAATTCATAAATGTGTTTCTGGAGGAGATCCAGGGAATGCCTCCCAACCGACCAATTAATTTTACCATAGATTAGTGCCCGGAACTGCACCTATTTCGAATGCTCCATATCGGATGGCCTTGGCAGAAATGAATGAGTTGAAAGGTCAGTTGGAGGAATTCCTAGAAAATTAAGGGTTACATTAGGCCAAGTGCGTCGCCATGGGGAGCGCAAGTTCTGGTTGTGAAGAAGAAGGATGGTAGTATGAGTCTTTGTATAGACTATAGGGAGCTCAATAAAGTCACAATCAAGAAAAAATATCCTTTTCCTAAGATAGATGACCTATTTGACCAATTGAGAGGAGTATGAATCTTCTCGAAGATCGATTTGCGATCAGGTTATCATCAGTTGAGAATAGCAGAAAACGATATACCAAACGCTGCATTTAGGACTAGATACAGTCATTATTAATTCACAATTATGCCTTTGGGTTGACCAATGCACCTGCGATGTTTATGGAATTGATGAACCATGTATTCCATGCATTTTTGGACAAGTTTGTAGTGGTTTCGTAGATGACATCTTAGTGTATTCGAGGAACGAAGAAGAGCAGACTGGACATTTAAGGTCTGTGTTGAGTACGCTTAGAGAAAATCAGTTGTATGCCAAGTTCTCGAACTGTGAATTTTGGTTGGAGAAAGTTGCATTCTTAGGACATTTTATGTCAAAAGAAGGAGTTGCAGTCACTAGTAGAAAAATCTCCATGTGCTTCGCTTCAAGTGCGGCTCATTTAATAAATTGACAGCACTTGATAGCACTGGAAAAAAAAAAGGAAAAATTCATTTTCACAAGTGCGGCTTATTTTAAAAAATTGGCAGCACTTAATTTCAAGTGCGGGATTTAAACTCAAGTGCGGGCTCGTTTAAAAACGAGCCGCACAAAGTTTTTCCAAAATGAAGGCAGCAAACAATAGGTTTCCAAAAAAAGTAAGCGGTTCTTTTTCATTTTCCCGCACTGGCTTGCTTTGGCTGCGCGCTACTGTGGCTGCTCGAGTGCTGCAGTGGCTGCTTGAGTGCTGCTGCTAGGCTGCTTTGTGATGCTGCTAGGTTGTGGCTGCCATCAAAGAAATCGTAAATCATATTATTGAAAATCGAAAATCGTATTATTAATTCGTATCGCAATTTTCCAAATCGTAAAATCATTTTAAACATCGTCAAGCATAATGAACACAATATTAACACGTCAATACTCAAAACGAACCTTACGCAATGAGAATGCGCACAAAAGGCACGTTTTAAGCAAAAACGACTAAAATATACGCAAGACGAGAAAATGTTACGATTAATTCAAAAATGCGATAAACGAACTAAAAACGATAAAACTAAGAAAAAATAATAATAAAATGCTAATAAAATGAACTAAAATCCTAAGCGAAGAGCGACATAAATGTCGTTCATCACATAGTGACTATGTTATTTGACTGGGTGGTAATTGACACAGATTTCTTCGAGGTAATAAAAAGGATTATAAAGTACTGCAGTTATTAGATATTATACACTTTCTTTTCCTAATGCATATATTAATATCTGTAAATCAACTATAACAGGAGAATTTTTGTGTGAGCTCTCTATCTGAAACACAGAGAAATTTTTATCTGCAATATATCTGCAAGTTAGCATCATTAGCCAGTCCCTCATATTTATTACTCGCACTTGGAGCTGGTCATTTCTGGAGAGACCAGGAGTTCTTCTCATGTCTGCATTTGTGGTGGCGCAATCGGTAAGAAAAACTTCAAATCTTCTCTTTTACCAATTTCAGTTTTTCTTTTCCTTGAACGTATTTTTTAGTCTTAATCAGTTTCAAGTGTCTTCTATTTCCTCTTTAAACTCATTACGGAGTACTAGGTGTTAGACAGGTTTGTTCTCTGCATGTGTGACATGTTGTAGAGTGATATCTATCGTTTTATTAAAATTTCCTTTAGAACTCCTATAAATAATGACATTACTCTCATGACATCAACTAAAGCTATCGCTGATAGTTAAAATCTGGTGAGAAAAAAATAAGATGTTGTTGCCTAGAACTTTGACAACAAGAGACTCGAGCATTCTCTCCTCATGGTTGTATCCTGTAGGTTACTTCCTTGATAGCAGTTCTACTTTTTTACTGCAGGCTGCTGCAAAATCACAATTTTCATGAACTGACTAGAAAAATTGATTTTGCTCCTCACGTTTGTAAGTCACCTCCTTGATATCAGTCTTTAATTTTCGTTGAATCAATGGGATTGGATGGGGAAGGGCTAGAGTTGTATGATTATATATTCTGGTTTTCTATTTCCCTCTTGATATTATCAAGTTCATAGTTCATTACACCCTAAGCAGAGATGCTTGGAATCTTGTAATCGAAAAAAAGGCCATGATCAATATTATACTATAAATGTGTATAACTTGACCAAAGTAGGTTAGAATCAGTCATTCAAACATAAAAACAATTATATTAAACATGTAGGGGTTTCAAATACTTAATTAGGTTCATTAGTTAATAGTTGGGACCGAAATAAGTCATTTTAGTCAAAATGTGACCTATAATGATCAAACGAGTCTTAAATGTGCATAACTTGACCAAATTAGGTGAAAATGGGTATTTGAAACTTAAAACTAAGTGTATTTGACATGTAAAAGATTTAAAATACTTATTTAAGTTCATTAGTTGAAAGTTAGGATCAAAATAAGCCATTTTAGCAAAAATATGACCTACAATTATCAAACGAGCCTTAAATGTGTATAACTTAATCAAGTAGGCCAGAATGGATCTTAGAAACATTAAAATAAGTCTTATAAACATGTAAGGGGTTTAAAACACTTGTTTAAATATGACCTATAATAAACAAACTAGCCTTAAAAGTGAATAAGTTGCCCAAAATAGGTGAGATTGAGTCTTAGAAACATTAAAATAAGTCCAGTAAACATGTAAATGGTTTTTATTATTTATTTAGGTTCATTAGTTTAAAGTTGGGACAAAAATAAGCCATGTTAGTAAAAAAAAATGTGGCCATAATGATCAAACGATGCTTAAATGTGCATAACTCGACCAAAGTAGGTGAGAATGAGTATTTTAAACTTAAAACTTAGTATATTTGACATGTAAAAGGTTTAAATTACTTATTTAAGTTCATTAGTTGAAAGTTAGGACCGAAATAAACCATTTTAGTCAAAATATGACATATAATGATCAAACGAGTCTTTAATGTGTATAAATTGACCAAAGTAGGTGAGAATGAGTCATTGAAACATTATAATAAATCTAATGAACATGTAGGGGGTTTAAATTTTTTATTTAAGTTCATTAGTTGAAAGTTAGGAGCAAAATAAGTCATTTTAGTTAAAATATGAACTATAATGAACAAACGAACCTTAAATGTTCAACCTTAATCAAAGTAGGTGATAATGAGTCTTTGAAACATAAAAATAAGAATTTTAATCATGTAAAAGGTTTAAAATACTTATATAGGTTTATTGGTTGAAAGTTGGGACCGAAATAAGCCATTTTAGTCAAAATATGGCCTATGATGTATAAACGAGTCCAAAATGTGCATAACTTGACTAAAGTAGGTGATGATGACTATTTGAAACATAAACTAAGTATGTTTAACATGTAAAAGATTTAAGATACTTATTTAAGTTAATTAGTTGAAAATTAGGAGCAAAATAAACAACTTTTTATTATTATACAGTTCATTATTTCATTGGTATGAGCAAATTAAGTCTTACTTAATTATACGATACAATATTTATAACATAACTAAAGTATATTTTTTTTGATGGTCGATTTTCTTAAGGTATTCAACAATCCGAGGGAGCAACCTTTCACCACTGAGGAGATAAATGAAGTTCGAGAAAAGTTTGATTGTCTTTGATATTTTCTTGTAGTGAATCTTAGATTATGGATGCTAGTTTTTCATATGATTGTAATGTAATCGAATTTTCTATTTACAATTATATATTATTAAATTTAATTATTTATATAATTGGATACTTTTTTATGTGATGTATGGAGGGTAACTAGTGGTGTGGTCCAACTGTATAATATATGTAGCAGGGAAATCAGTTATATAACAAATCTAGATCAAGTGCAGCTCATTTATAGGCCAAGTGCGGGTCATTTATAGGCTAAGTGCGGCTCATTTTTATGCTTGTGCTACCCATTTCTATGTCAAGTGTGGCCTCATTTCCAAAATTGGCAGCACCAATTTTGTCAATTGCGGGCTCATTTTCAAATTTTGCAGCACAAAATTTGTCAGGTGCGGGCTCATATTTTAAAATTGGCAGCACCAAATTAGTCAAGTGCGGGCTCATTTTCCAAATTGGTTGCACTTGAAACATCAAGTGCTGCCAATATTTTGGCAGCACTTGAGAAACATCAAGTGCAGGCACGCCATGTGCTGCACATGTAAAAGCCCGCACTTGACCCCTTAAAATGAGCTCGCACTTGAGCTTTTTTGTACTAGTGAGTGGACCCTTCAAAGACTAAAGCTGTTAGTGAATGTCCTACACCTAGGAGTGTTATGGATATTCGAAGTTTTCTAGGTTTAGCTGGATATTATAGACGCTTTGTGCGAGATTTCTCTAGAATAGCCTAGCTAATGAATACTTTGATGAAAAAGGAAACTTTGTTTGAGTGGAATGACTAATGTGAGGAAGCATTCCAAACTCTGAAGACGCTATTGAGAACCGCGCCAGTGTTAACTCTTCCAGGTGGAAGTGATACTTATGATGTATATAGTGATGCGTTAAAGAATGGTTTAGGATGTGTATTGATGCAGAACGGGAAGGTTATCGCCTATGCATCAAGGAAATTGAAGTCGTATGAAGCTAATTATCCTGCTAATGACTTAGAGTTAGCAGCCATAGTGTATGCTTTAAAAATTTGGAGACATTACTTGTATGGTGTGAAATGTAAGATATTTACGGACCATAAGAGTTTGAAGTACAGAAGATGGTTAGAACTGATTAAGGATTATGATTTAGACATCCAATATCACGAAGGAAAAGAAAATGTTGTTGCAGATGCAGATGCCTTGAGTAGGAAATCAAGTCATAGTGTGAATACTTTAGTAGTTGCTAACGAGTTGTGCAAGGATATGCAACAATTAAATCTAGAGATCATGAGTGGTAAATGTCTAGAAGGAATGATGAATGCGTTGACCATTCAACCATCAGTATTTGATGAGATTAAGGAAAACAAAGCTGGTGATGTGAAGTTGGAGCGAATCAAGGAAAAGATTTCGCAAGGAAAGGAATGGAAGTTTGAGGTACAAAGGAAGGTGGTGTGTGCCTCAAAAGTGTGAAGATATGAAGGAAAAGCTTATGAGAGAAGGTCACAATACACCATATTCTGTTCACCCGGGAGGTGACAAATCACATAAAGATTTAAAGAAGGTCTATTGGTGGAGCTGAGTTTGTAGCTAGATGTCTGACTTGCCAATGTCAAGATAGAGCGTAGGAGACCTCAAGGAAATATTAAACCACTAGAAATTCCGTGTTAGAAGTGGGACTGTATTTCAATCGACTTTTTCACTTGTTTACCTAAGTCAAAAAGCGAAAATGATACCATTTGGGTTGTAGTAGATAGATTGACCAAGTCGGCAGTGTTCATACCAATGAAGGAGACCTGGAAGATGGAACAACTTTCTAAGGCTTACATTAAACATGTTGTGAGACTACATGGAGTTCCTAAGGATATCGTATCAGATAGAGATTCAAGGTTTCTTTCAAACTTCTGGAAAAGTGTGTAGAAGAACTTTGGTACAACATTGAAAATGAGTACAACGTTCCATTCAGGCACAAATGGACAGACTGAGAGAACCATCCAAACACTTGAAGATATGCTTTGTGCATGTGTAATTGATATCCAAAGAAGTTGGGAAGATAGCTTAGATTTAATTGAATTTTCCTACAATAATAGCTATCATGCCAGCATAGGAATTGCACCATTTGAGGCCTTGTATGGAAGGAAATGTAGAAGTCCACTATGATGGAGCGAAATTAGTGAGACAATTGTGTTAGGACCTCAAATGATAGAGGACACTGTAGACACCGAATTTTTGTAAATTTGAGGTGTCAATTATATCTCAATAAAAAGATAATATTTCAAAGATTTAGGGAATTTAAACCTATTAGGAAAATCAAATTTCCTATACAATGAAGTTCTAACATTTGGGTTTCGGCAGACTCAGATGGAATAAGTCACAAAGACCCCATCACCTCCCTACTATCAAATTGCAGGTATGTAGTACTGGAATAAGTCGACCAAACCCCAGTATTACAAACCCTAGAAGAGAATAATCAAGAGTGTTACGAGAATTTTAATCCCAAAAACATCAATAAAATTATGTATTCCATATTCTTTTGCCTCTTCAAATTTATTTTGCAGGTTTGAATTTTTATGGTTTACAAATTGGCACGCTCGATGGGACCATTTTCTCTCTTCATCTCCTCTCTTCAAGGTTAAAGTTCTTAGAATCAATGGAGGCTATTCAAATTTGCTTTCAAATTCTACATCAAAGTTTCGAGACCAAGTGGCATCCGTCATCAAGTCTCCACAACAGATCTCGAGGGGGCATCTATAGGCACCGAAATTTTGTAAATTTGTGGTGTCAATTATATCTCAATAAAAAGATAATATTTCAAATCTTTAGGGAATTTAAACCTAGTAGGACTCTCAAATTTCCTATATAATGAATTTCTAACATTAGGGTTTCGGCAGACTCAGATGGAATAAGTCACAAAGACCCCATCACCTCCCTACTATCAAATTGTAGGTTAGCAGTACTGGAATAAGTCGACCAGACCCCAGTATTACAAACCCTGGAATAGAATCAAGAGAGTTACAAGAATTGTAATCCCCAAAACATCAACAAAATTATGTATTCCATATCCTTTTGCCTCTATAAATTTATTTTATAGGTTTGAATTTTTATGGGTTACATATTTCGGTGTCTACAGACACCATAAACCAAATTAGAACTATTCAATCCAAGATTCAAGCAGCGCAAGATCGCCAAAAGAGTTATGCATACTTAAAGCTTAGGGATGAAGAATTCCAAGTAGGTGACAAGGTGTTGCTCAAGGTTTTCCCAATGAAAGGCGCGATGTGATTCGGAAAGAAAGGAAAGTTAATCCCAAAGTTCATAGGCCCCTATGAGATCCTAAAACGAATAGGAAAGATAGCTTATAGACTAGCCTTACCTATGGACTTGCATAGAGTGCATAATTTGTTCCACATATCTCAATTGAGGAAGTATATCCCGGATAAGTCGCATGTGTTACAATCGGAGACCATTGAATTAGACCAAAGTTTATCTTTCGAGGAAAGACCAGTCAAAATCCTATATAGTAAAGTTCGTAGTACACGAACCAAGGATGTTAAGATTATTAAGGTGTTATGGTCTAATCAACAATCAGAAGAAGCAACCTGGGAAGTCGAGGACGAAATGAGAAAGAAATATCCCGAGCTTTTTTCCCGAGGTTAGTTGAGTTTTGGGGTCGTAACTCGTGTCTTTTAAGGGGGGTAGAGTGCGGTAGAATTTCACGCTTTTTACCTTATTTTCCCTTATTTTATGCTTGATTTAGTGATTTCTGTTGAATTTGTACCCCAAGTTATCATGTTTAATCATTTAAAGAGTACAACAACTTAAATTTTTTGCTAACTAAGGAATAATGTCTCAAGTTTTGAGCTTCAAGTTTGAGTTATCGTGCCAAGTTTTGGGACGAAACTTCTTTTAAGGAGGGTAGACTGTAATACCTCGTATGTTTGAAGTAATTATATATATTTTTTATTTTATTTATTAACCATTTTGGGATTTTGTGAATTTAAATCGCATTTAAATAAGATATTTAAATGTATTTAATTAATTAAAACTATTTATTCTTTTAATTAATTATAAAGCGAATTTAGTTTTCAAGTCGAGTAGTTATTTGGATTTTGAAATTAGAATTCAAGAAGCATAACTCAAAGCCCAATCCAAAATCCCAACTCAAAGTGTAGGAATTTCCAAGAAGCTACCTTGATCTTATCCTGGATGAAAACCCGATCAACGTTTGCGCGAATAATTCACACCCTTTCCCAGATTCCCGCGCTTCGATTTCAAGCTTTTGGTATCACCTATGGAGGATGAGAGAAAACTGATCTAAACCTAAGTTGAGAAGACGGAAGACAGTGGAGGGAAAAAAAAGTTTTATGCGGAAAAATATTTCGCAAAAAAATTTGGAAGGAAAAGTTGAGCGCAATTTGTGAAAAAATTGGGCGGTATACAGGAATAATATCTAATTCATTTTTCGTATTGATTAATTAATTAAAGGCTGATATAGAGATTATAAAGTGCGATAATTTTCTATATTGTTTAACACACACTATTGACTTACAGTAGCGATTATACATTCGTTACTAAATAATCGCCACGAAAAGGTAAATTTCTTGTAGTGCTTATATATGATGTGTATGATATGTTTAAGTGTTCTAGCATGTTAGATTTTGCAAGTTTGCTGATTTTGGGTAATTTTGAGCTTGCTCAAAATTATCCCCCAAGTGTGCCTACGGATGGATGTTGGAATACAATGTAGGTCTTCTTGTCTTGTTGCTTGCGATTTACAAGGTCTATGGATGATAGGAAATGCATGAAATTTTTATTCGGAGTTTTTATGACCATTTTTGCATGTATGTTACTACCAATTTTGAACTTAGTACCATGTTCATACTTATGGAACAAATTTTTTTGATTATATTGAGGCAAACTTGTCGTGAATTTGAGTATTCGTAATTTTTAGAATTAGTATGTGCTATTTGTTGGGTTAAGGTGTGATGCCTTACAATTTTCGTGTTTTGCAAAATTAGCATGTCGGATTTACACACGACTACTTCTGAGGAGGAGGATGCCTCAGACTTCGTGGTTAAGCCCCAAGTACGTACTCCGTGTCCTTTGAGACGCAAGCACACTGACCGAGCTACACGTGCATCGCGGGAGTCTACCTCTCACTACTAAAAAAATTGCATACAGGGGCAAGCCATAATTGCCCCTAAAAACGGGGATGTAGCCTCTAATGAGTTTTTGAAGCAAAAAATTGGATGCCTCTAATAAGTCCGCCGCTAATTAATGGTTTCTTCTAAAGACCCATTTTTGAGGCAATTTAATAAGTTGCTTCTAAAAACACATACATTTAGAGGCAAGCATATAATCTTGCCTTAAAATATAATTAGAGGCAATATAAAAAGTAGCTTCTAAAAACATCTATTTAGGGGCAACCATATAAATTTGCCTCAAAATATAATTAGACGCAATATAAAAAATTGCTTCTGAAAACCACATATATTTAGAGGCAACCCTATAAGTTTGTCTCGAAATATAATTAGAGGCAATATAAATAGTTGTTCTAAAAACCACAATTATTTAGGGGCAACCATATAATGTTGCCTCGAAATATTATTAAGGGCAATTTATTATATTGTACATAATTATATTTAGGTGCAATTTGAGACATTGTCCTGAAATGTTTTTAGAGGCACTAAAATTAAGAAATGTATTTCGCATTTTATTTCATACATTTTCAAGTACAATCACCTAAAAGAAGCAACCATAATAAAATAACAAAATTAAATAAACAAATTATGCAAAATCAATTGCTTTATTAACAAATATAAGAACTCATTACATAATTAGTACACTAAAAATGTCACGGACAAACCCCCAACTACATGCATCTCGTAGTATCGAAATAAGTACATGATTAATTATTAAAACCATAGAAAATAGGAAAAATATTCTCATTTAGAACTATAGATCTAAACTAAGATGTTATTTTCTTCACCCGCTTCATGTTTGGTGACCAGCTCCATTTCTTTAGCTTCATACCTTTACAGAAAAGAGTTGTGAGCATCAGACATGACAAACATAAGGTATTACATAGCTAATCTTATTCTGGTATCTGCTGAAATTACAGTTTCATTCAGCCATAAAAGAACAGCCATCAATCAACCTAATGTGAAAGTGAATGATTGTTCATTGCAGAGAACACAAAAGCTAAACGTGTTGAAGTCTTTTTGAAAGGCCACCTGGGATTGAAAGCTATTTTCATAAGTTGATTGAAAGCAACAACACGTTGCACCAAAACACTAGGGGAAGAAGAAGAGGGCAGTGCAGGCACCCAGGCATCAGCAACAAACACAAATGGAGTAGCACAACCAAATGTTTTTTCAAATAGAAGAAATCAGGTTAAACTCATTGTTGGACCCTGTATCAGCCTTTCCTAATTGAGTTTAAAAACAAATAGTCAAGGGATATTGTTAAAACTTACATTGAATTAAATGAGAACAAAAATCCTGCTACTCTTCATATGTTTGCGTTTCACTATACTCTTCATTTGATCCTCATCCTCACCCCCATCCCCATCTTCATTCTCATCCTCATTCACCTGCCATTTTAGAATTACAATCTACTATTATTAAGAAATCAAACGTTAATTTAAATTGAATTTAATCAACATATACTAAACATATATTGAGTACAATTACCTGGTTTGATGTTTGGTTTGATGTGGGACGGAAGAGTGCTAGAAATCAAATATAAGTAATCTGCCAAGCTTGGTTTGAGCCAGATAAGGAAATAATGTTGTTCTTTTTTGAGGAAAAGATAGAATCACTTGATGGGGAACCAGTTGCTCATAAAGTTACAAAAAGTTGGAGGATATTTCTAAATTCAACCATACTAAACACTGATTTATTTATTTCAAATTCTTAATTTGCTGAATTTCTACTTGAAACTATCTATTGTTGATAATGTGGCCATCTGTTTGATGCCTCCAACTCAATCCAGAAGTCCTTCCTGCTTAGATTCCACTATTTTATGTTGAAATCTAAAAAAGCTTTACCTTACAGGAGTGTTAGTTTGGACCAGGAAGCGGTGTAGAATAGAATGTTATGATCTTAAGAAACTGTCATGCTTGAACAAAATATTAACAATATTATCATTGTAGTTGTCATGGTAGCGTGAATCATATAAGATAATATAGAACAGTTTGTTTGATAGCATGCACAATAACTATATTATCATAACAGATTCAACAGTATAACATTCATGTGCAAATACAAATAGGCAATGACACAACATATCAAGGGATCAAAAAATTATAAACTAGCTGCAGTTGCTTGTTACAAACAGATAACAAATACAAAGTACAAGAGAACGTCAATTGGAAGATGATTATATATAATATATCAATTAAAAATGACTACTAGTCTCCTAGATAAAGTAAACCAACTTCCATATCTAATACTCAAAGAGGTCTTCCTAGATATGAAAAACATAACAAGATTGGGTAGTTGAACTGTATGATATCTCAAGTCTTAAGTAGTGCAAGAATAGGCCACATTAGCTTAACTCCATCGTTGATATTTCTAACACCGTCAATGACTCTGAACAACAATTTTTAGAAGACAAGCATCCAGGCTTCAGGCCTTCTTTACTAAATAAATGTCATTACAATTTGCTGGAAATTTTCAGTAATTTATAAGCACAATAAAACCATATCTGAGCTGGAAATCTAATAGTTTTTGTACAAACTTTACAGTGTGAAAAGAAAAGTAAACAACAAAGAGAGCGACACTATATCACAAGAGAAAACAGGCAAGAGGCATTATAAACTATGGACTATGCAGTGAATAACAAGCATAGTACGCTAGATAATAAAAGATGAAACAAGAGTGTATATATTAAGGGAGCCTTACCAAGACAAACGCTAAAAATATGGAGGAAAATACTGTCTCGCTAATGTAAGCCTTGTATTTTCCAAGTTCCTACAGATATGAAATGATATTTCTAAGATCTTCAAGACTTAAGATAGAGATCAAATGAATAGGATTTGGATATTGGACATACAGGAAGAAAAAAAGAAACCTGCATCCTGAAGTGTTGGACCAAACGACGTATATAATGAACGCCTCGTGTATCCAAACCGTGAATATATTGTAGGAGGAGTTATTTCACATATTAGATGTCCTGGGGAAAAGATTAGAAATCTAAAAACTTTCCACTCTGAGGCAGCCTTCAGAAGGCCCTGCATTTCCAGAAAAGCTACATTGCAACTCAACAAGGAAAAAGCAATAATATTACATGGTGAAAACAAGCTAAATAGCCAAAAACCATTATTATTGAACCACGATGTAGGGGAAACAATAATTACTAGTCAATTTGTCACATAAGTCTTTATTTTTGGTCATTACAATACACGCATTATTTGCTTTTCATGTCTTATTATAACGAGCTCATAATGGTAATTATTTCCATTATACTCCAAGAGTACAATACATTTAGAGAATGATTTCAATGCATTGATACCTAATAATTAACTTAATTTCTGTAATTTCATTTTGCCTACTCTGTACGGAGTAACATAATTAATTATCACTAGCAAGAACACATTGCTAAACAAATTCACTAGAAATATCAAGAGATTGCAACAAATTGGCCAACATAACAGTATAAATATCAAAACTGACAACAAACAACATCGAAGTTAGAATTAATAAACAAATTAATCTACGGAAAAATAATTACTTCCTCAATTAGTTATTCATTGGCATAAGTTGAGAGAGAATGAAGAAGCAGTGAATTGAGTGGTGGATGACCTCAGCTCGCCAGCGTGGCAACCATCGAGGATGCCCCAGAGAGGATGATAGAAGATGGTGCGCAACCAGGTACGGTGTGCAGCAACGAGGGAGGGAAGATAAGAGTATGGAATACAACCAGCAAGGGGTAGGAGAGATGCCGACGAACAACCCAGGTGGCGGCAATGGAGGGCAGCGATTGGAAAAGCAGTGTGGCGAAGCAGCGTGAAGAATAAGGGGGCTCTGATATATTGAAGAGGATGGTCTCCGGAGAAGAAGAAAAGCAACCGATCTAGGGTTTATGGGGAATGGGGGATGAGTCGAAGAATAGGGAAGGAGAAAGGAGATGTTTAATCTTGCTGTGATTTTCTTTTTGCCCTCTCAAAATGTTTCGCAACAAAATTGTGTTGCTACATTTTAAAAATTATTTACAACTACAATTTTGTTTTTCAAAGCATACTAACATTTTTACAAATGAGTTGGAAAAAAAAAAAATTCACAAACCGCCGACACATATTATAGGAAGCAGGCAAATGAAAGTTAAAAGTATTCCAACAAAATTTGCTATGATAAAATTTTGTTATTGTCAATAACATACTTCACTACCATATAATTTTTTTTTGTTAAAATTCGTGGTAATAAATGGGTTTTCTTATAGTGAAATAGCTAAGAAAGTTTAGCCACAATGTAGGAGGACGACACATCACCACCAGAGGAGAGATAAAATCGATTGAGTTATGGTTTAAAAATTTGAGTATTTTTTCAATTCAACAAATCAATGAACAAAATTATAGAGATTACCTAATTAAATGGTGGGTTGTCGAAGACGCCAATTCGAGATCACCCTCATCGGCGGTACTGGGAAAGAGAACAAGAGAGAGAGGGAGAGAAAGATAGAGAGAGAAGCACCACCAACAACAATAGTGCAAAAACAACAAGAACAACAACAACAACAACAACAACAAGAAACGCATCAACAACGACGAACTAGAAAGAGAGGCGAGGAAGCAGTCGTTCCGGCGTGGCCACACGGAGGATAGATAAAATTGAATTGGAGAGGAACTGAGGTTAATCCTTGGATTTAAATAAATTAGTTTAGAGCAACAAAATCCATAATAATTATACGAATTAATTTCCAAAAAATTATCTAAGGTAAAACTCGAGATTTAAATTTCGAAGACTATCTTAAGAGTTAATAATAAAATTTTCAAATTCACTAACTAATTTTTAAAACTTCAAAATCATAATCTCAAATTCGTTTAGAAAAAATATTTTTAGAGAAGCATTAAGACAATATTTAGACTTAATTATCAAGTTAAAAGTTACTCAAAATCTAGGATATTACACTATACCACCCTTAGAACAAGTTTCGTCCTCGATGCTTCAAAACTTAAAACCTTAAGTCATTTGAATAAACTTAGTTACTAGTTACTTAGTTAACTGTAAACAGTTGAAATAAGTAAAACTTATTTCATAACTACGTACTAATTATTTCGACAACATCACCCTATAAAATTCTTGTATTTACCCCCTTTCCCAGAAGTATATATACAAAGTTAAAACTTAGGGACAAATGTAGGCGTCTACACCTCTTTAAGAGGATGTAATGAAATTTTTGGAATAGATTCATTTGACTAGGGGGTTGATTTTGATAGATTTTAAGAACTAGCGGATCAATTCAATTTTATTTTGCACACGCGCTTTCAGGTAGGGTTCGATCATAACCAAGTCGCATTATAATCAAGTATACAACTTATGAGTTAGTTTAATAACTAGTAATGATGAAGGAGTATGAAATGTTTTTTCATAGTAATATACTAAGTATTAAATTATTTAGATATCCATTAAGTTTATATTTTTATAAGCGTATAAGACTACAAGAATGTAACACTATAATATACAATGGTCATATAAGAATATATATACTATTAAGAACATTCACTTGTTAGCATAATGAACACATTATTGGATCAAACAACATAATGTTTTATTACTCGATTGAATATAGTTGAACAACTCCAAATGCTGAGCAAAATCAATATGAATAAAATTTTGAGTAATTTACATTTTTTTTTAAAAAACTTTATTCTTTGTACTACTTTACCGATAACATATGAAAGGTCATGAGTTCAAATATGGGATAACAACATTTCTTGTGATTATACAATATAACAATAATGTGTGTGTATGACATGACGCGTCAATGTCATGTCACTTGTCAAATCATCGCAACACGTGGAGGGATGACATGAATTGCCTTGTAGTTTTAATAATACATAGGCGATGCATGGAAAACGTATATAAAAACTAATTTTTTTTGTCAATTCAACTAATCACCATTCACCACACATAATCAGCAAGAAAAATTATTCATATTAAAAAAAAATAGACACCATCTCAATTTTATGCGTGATTTATGTATGCTTGACTTTTTTTTTATATATTTTTTATTTGTTATTACAATAAGTATTTCAAATTACTCAATAATTAGCCATTTTTTATCTAATTGAATTGTAAAGGTGCGTGGGTATTTTAGTCTGTTTTATAGGGAACACCGAAAATTCACTTACTAAAATTACCTTAAGAGTAGATTTAAGTGGAAAATTTCCCTCTAAATACCATAAATCATAAAAACAGTCCCTCTAATTGGCGGGACACAATAAGTAAATAAGCGGTAATTCCATTTTAGGAGCGCGCTTCCTGAAAAATGAAAAAATTCAGGAGCCCGCTATTCTGCATTTTCCAATTTCATTATCCCACTGCAACCTCTCACAATACCTACTCTCGTAAAATTTCTCTCAGCTCTTGCAAATTCTCTCTAGTGCGACTTCATCTCCTTCCGATTTGTTGATTTCTCTGTTCCTGCAGATCTCTTCACCTTCTTGCGATTACCCCTCTTTCAATTTTCTAGGTACTTGTGTAATTAATATGATATTTTGTTATAGTTTTTGCTATTTTGATTGCTAAATTTAGGGCTCAAATATTTGTTCCACTTGTACAACGAATTTCAATTGTTGAAGCTAGGGTTTCAAATATTCTTCGTTTCAGTGTTTTGTTGTTTTTAATTGCGATTTTGATTACTAAAATGATCCCATTTTCCTGTTTCATTGGGATGGCATAGGGAAGAAATTGTTATTCCTCGATTCCACTCAGATTCAGTTCACTTCTTTACCTGTTTTAGCTACTGAATCAGAAACTTGACGAGGAAGGATTTTACACGAGTTCATTGCCTTTTCAGTTTCAGGTCAATGATTTTTGGTTAATTTGTTTGATGGCTAGCGCTTAATGTCAAAATGTCTTATTATTGTGACTCTGAACCCTCGTCTGCAGAAGCAAAACCACCTAGTGTCGTTAGAAGCACGAATACTGACGCGTTGGAGAGGTTTGGTATTCGTGAAGAACAAAAGTTTCAATTCCTTGGAAAGTATGTGCTAGTCCAATCTTTACCTCCATGTTTTTCTCTACTCACGTTATGTTGCTGCTGCTTACTACTCTGCTTACTTACTGATCTGCAACTTTGTTGGTTGTTTTTCTTGGCATTGTTTTGGTTGTTTTGCTTGTTTTTTTGATCATTTCTTCTGTTGGAGATTATTAAAATTGTAAATTAATTGAATAAGATGAGTCATAAAAGTAGGGACTGATGTAGTGTAGTTGTTTGTGATTTTGATCTGCGTACTAGTATGAATCTGGTTGCTTTTGTTCTTCTTCACAGAGCATTGTTCAGTTGTGTTGAGTTTTGATTTGATTTGTTGTTCTGATTTTTTTGTCAATTAATAAGTGATTTTATTAATAACCAAAAGGCTTAAACAAAAAATACAAGCACCCGCAAGCACCTAAACTCCTCTTGGGAGGCATACCTGCTAAGTTAACAGACAACCTAACTGCCACAGTATTACTATAACCCCCCACCTTCTAGGAAGGGACGGGCTAAAGAAACCTGCAAAAGAACTCATCCAATCAACAAATACTGCACATGTTGTGTACTCCTACAAGCAACTTTATAAATGATACTTTGAAACAAAGCCTCACTACTAAAATAGTTGTTGCTAAAGATCTTTTGAGTTCTCTGGATCCAAATACTGTAAATAGCTTCCACCAGCATCATACCATGAAGTCTATGTTTCCTTGTGTCAATCTACAAGCTTTAGCTCCCATTTCTATCTCCTCTGCAACCGGTATAATCGGTATGTGAAACCTCAATAAATTCAAAATTCTCATCTGAACATCCGCATAGTAGTGACACTCAAATAAGAGATGAAGGACGGTCTCAACAGTAGCAGAACAAAGGGCACATGTAGCATTAGGTATCAAATTCCACTGTTGAAGTCTATCCTTTGCAAGTCTATCAGATTCCACTGCTGTTCTTATTTGATATTTGTTGTTTCTCTTTACCTAAGCTAAAGAAACTATTTCCATAAATATGTTTTGCTTCTTATTTTAAATGATATTGAAGTTATGTCATATCTAGTTCTAGTGTCCTGAAGCATTCGTTTGCTATGTTGTACTAATTATGTCGAACATCATTCTGGTTTGTGGAAGTTGTCAAATTTGTGAATCTAGGGAAGACATTATGCTTATCTTGCTTGCTTTGATGTTTCATTAAGATAGTCTTGAACAAGGTTTCGTTTATAGTTTATTTTTGTTTCATATATAGCTGACTGATGTTGTTGCTGGAGATGCTAGGACATTTTCGGTTGATTGATGCTAATATTGTTGTTGATTCCCTTGCTGGAGATGCTCGAACATTTTCAGCTAATTGATGTTAATATTGCTGTTACCCATTAGTTTTCTTCGAAGATATAAATCGTGTAATTGTTCCTGCGCAGTTTATTTCTCACCTATTATGCATTCAGATTTTAGAGGCTTTATTAGAAGTGAATGTTGTTTCTAAGCATGCTCGAATTTGGATGTTGAGGTTAAAATTGGGAATACTCAAGCTACTGTTAGTGTCTATTATTTCCCAACTTGCAAGGCCTTTGAACCTATTTTGATCTAGGGCTGTGAAGTTCTTTATCTGGCTTGTTTTTCCCTAGGATTGTACACATGGAAACACCCCCTTTTGCACTCCTGATTTTTAAGAACATTGGCTTTGAAGATTTTTTTGCTCGTGAGATCAATATTTTCAGATCTCGCTTTATCTAACTCTGCAATAACTCTACTAGATACGACTTCTTCCTTCTCCTGACCAAGCCTGGAGATATTTGTTTCTGCCACTGCAAGAGCATTTTCCAGCACTACCTGTTTCTGCCCGATGAAAATTGTATAATTTTGAGATGTTTTAAAGTCATTGTTCTTGGGATCATCAGAAAAAGTGTCAATATCATGGTTATCATGTCTTTTTGGAATTTCGTCTCATAGATTTGAACTTTTTCTCAAGTGTACTTGTGGACATCTTCAATGTCACAAGAACTGGTAAATGTTATGATGACTTCTTGAACCCCACAACTAGTTTTGAACGATATTTTAATATGCTTCTTTTGAGGTTGATCTGGTAATTTTCCTCCTCCAATCATCCTAGAGAGCCTCCCAGAAGATCAGAATCAGCAGCCACCTATCAATCTTCATGACTAACAGAAATACAAGTTCAACAAGACAAGATGACAGGAGCGAATTGTAAGATCTGTCTGTTTTTCAGATGCCTGGAAATAGAGTTGATACTGATAAAATGAGTATTTTAATAGGGAATACATGTTCTAAAGTGCGTACTGCGTTGCAAGAAACTCAAATTGAAGAACCATAACCATAATAGAGTTAGTTCCTCGAGTTTGTGTCTATTTTTCTTTCAGCATGGTTAAATGGATCCTTGGGAGGTACCAAATTCTCCTCATCCAAGAACCATAATCATCTAATATACTAACATATACCATCACACTGTATTTCTACTTCGATTGGGTTGGATTATTTGGTACCTCCCTAGAATTTGTGTGATATTCCTCTGGATATTCCTAGCTGAAGTTCGATTTGTAAACTTACATTGTTCTGTTTCTTCTCACTCATCTATAGTTGATTGGCTTCTTTTACAGACAAAGAAGACTGGTCAAGAAAGGAATGTGTAGCTGTACCATTACCAAACAATAGTGTTTCGAGGATCGACATGCCTTTGAACTTCAGTGTGCCCCTGAAATCTCTCACATTTCCACATCCGAATGAGTTCTCAGCTCCAACATCTGCCTGTGAACCTCCTGGTCCTCCCCGTATATATTTCTTTTCCCTGTTAGATGGCATGACTTGGATTCAAATGTCAATACATGTCTTTTTTCTGAAATGCATGTTGACTGTACCTCTTACAGCTTACTGTCCCAAATGTGAGCAGCCCCTTTCAACTTCTTTGATGCATTCTAAGTAACTACCTGGGCAGCATTGTTCTCATAAGTTAGCACAGAACTTCTGGTTCGCACTCACTGAAGTACATAGCAAGCTATCTTAACTTTTCTTCTTCTCTTCAAAAATTAAATCTGCAGGTTTATTGTGTACTTATTAGTTCAATCTTGTTGGTATATTTATCTATTGTTATGACTTGTCATAAACTGTTGGTTATTTTATTGTCCAAGAAATTTTCTATTGTCGGCATGGAGTAAGGTCTTTGCAGTGGTTGCGAGGTGTTGTCTTGCTAGCAGGTGCATACACGCGAGTGATGGTTGTATTCTTGTAATTTGCTATAATTGCGGTTATTGCATCAGGTTGGGCAAAAGAGTGAATGTTTGTGTATTTATGTGTTCTATACTTCTATGTGTAAATGATACTCTGTAATGACTATCACTTCAGGTCTGTGAGTTTGCCACCTTGTGAAGCCACGTGGGAGGAAGCCTCTGGAGGTTTATAGCAAACTCCACAGAAAGGAGCAAGCACAAGCACCTACAGTAGGCACAAAGTATAGCTGAATGGGTGAAGAGTTACCGTTATCCACTAGAGGACAAGAAGAGAAGCAGATGGCAATTAATCAAATTCTACTTAGTAGAATAACCTAGTGCATAAATAGCAGAGAAAAAGAAAGAGAAAGGCATTGTGGAATTTGTATTGTCTTTGGATATTAGAAACCTAAAGTTACTTGTTTGGGAATTATAGCCTCAAGCTATCTGTTTGTACTGTACTTACCTTTGGATATTTGACGAATTAAAGCTACAACATTTCTCTATCTTTATGTAGTGTTTTGTATTTGTGTTGTTTGTGTTGTTGTGGTGCTGTGACAAGAACTGTGAAATTTTCCTGATTTTATGATGTTAAGTAGTATTGATCAGCAACATTCTTTTCACTGTCCAGTTCCGAGATACCAAGGACTTTATGCTCGATTGTACCTCTTGTAGCTTGCTGTCCCAAATGATAGCAGCATCTTTCTAGTTCTTTAGTTCATTCTCCGAGCTAGTTCTAACTACATGGGCAGCATTGTTCTCATCAGTTAGCGCAAAAATTCCGGTTTGCATCATCGCATGGGCTCACATAATATAATAAAAGACTTATGTGAACTAATATGTCACTACACTTAGTTTTATATGCAGCTTCACAAACTAATATGTCACAACACTTTGTTTTTCCTCTTAAAACTACTATGACACTATACCAATAAAAAGAGTCTATTAGCTCAATTGGCAAAGCTTTGTGCAATTGCACAATGATGTAGCTTCGAATCCTACATAGGCTACTATTAGTTTATAATATTATTCTCCTATTGGTTGATCGTTTACTTTACCTTATGATACCCTTATTAATCCAAGAAAAAAAATCAGAAACCTAATTCATGAAAAATAAGTCGGGGAAATAAACAGAAGAATATAAAAAACACGGTTACGAGCACATTAGCACAAAATATGGATAAAAAGAAAAAAAAGAACAATAAAAATCAAAGACCTGACCTAAAATTTCTTTAATGCTAAAAAGTACTTTTTAGGGCATCATAAATTTCATTGATGGTAAAAAAAAAGGTTTTAGAGACAAGCATTACTTTATAAAGATAAAAATAATAATTTAAGGGCAATTAAAGTTTCACTAATGCTAAATTTTTTTAGTGGCAACCATTATTTCATTAATGCTAAAATATATTTTTTTAGGGACAATTTATTTTTAACTGATGTTAAAAAATGTTTTAGAGGCAAACATTATTTTAGTAATGCTAAAAATTACTTTTTAGGGGCAACTACAATTTAACTGATGTTAAAAAACGTTATAGAGACAACCATTACTTTCTTACGATAAAAAAATGTTTTAGAGGCAACCGTTATTTCATTAATGCTAAAAAGTAATTTTTAGGGGCAATCAAAGTTTAACTGATGTTAATAAAAGAAGTTATAGAGGCCACCATTATTTTCTGATGCTAAAAAAATGTTTTAGAGGCCACCATTATTTCATTAATGCTAAAATGTACCTTTTAGGGGCAACGTAAATTTCATTGTCGCTAAAAAACAGTTTTAGAGGCAACTAATATTTCATTAATGCTAAAAGGTACTTTTTAGAGGCAACTTAATTTTTTTTGATGCTAAAGAAACTTTTTAGGGGCAACCATTATTTTATTAATGCTAAAAAGTGCTTTTAGGGGCAGGCTAAATTTCACCGACCCTAAAAGTAACTTTTAGAGGTTACCCTAAAACACTAATGCTAAAAGACACTTTTAGAGGCCATAAAAAATGAAATGCCTCAAGGTGTTGCCTCTGTATCTAAATTTTCTTGTAGTGTGATCTAGTCCTTCTGCTTCGCCCCCCTCTACTTCGCACCCTTCTACTTCGCAGGTGCCATCTACTGGTAGGGGCGAGACAGATCCTGAGGAGGAGCCTGCTTGGTTAGGCCCTCTTGAGTTTGACGAAGTTGATCTGCATTATGATCTGAGGCACCCTCTGGTGTCTCGCTTCCGGGTCGGTTTGGCCGATTCAGATACTGATTGCCGCCACTACGATGGGTCCGTGTTCGCGGCTCGCCTCAAGAAGCTGGAACCGAGGACATTGAGGGTAGTGCGGCCTTGCCCTCTTTATCAGACCGTGCTCGCTATTAGAGAGCTAGTGCATCCAAACGCGTCCAGACAGTTCTGTAGTCTATTCTAGAGTGGTGGTGGGATACCACCAATACTTTTCACTTTCCCTGGGGTGAGATGACCATTACCCTTGAGGACTACACTGCCCTTAAGGGTATCTCTTTCACTGGTGCTTTGATTTTCCTTCATGGGGAGACCGAGTTTCCTTCAGAGGAGGTGGTTACAAAGTGTATAGGTGCAGATTTAGCTGCCGAGGTCAAGAGGTACAGGGGAAAGTGGATGCCTTACTCCTTGTTGGTGACAGTTCTGGAAAAGGGTTGTGGCCCAGGTGCTTCTGCAGAGTTGTATGCTCCCATATTTTATTTGTTGTTTATGAGTTCGGCTATTCTGTCGAACCGTTCTGAGAGGGTTGACCCCTCACTTATCCCTTTTGCGCGGAATCTTTCTGCGATGGGTTCGTTCTGTTGGAGCGATCCAACTTATGCAAACTTGATAATCCGTATGAGTAAGGATGTGAGGTTCTAGATGGTCTTGATAGAAGGATGACTCCTATTTCCCTATGTGCTCTGCCACAAATTATTGAGGTACGTGCCTCATTATATATAGGAATGCTAATTATTACTTGATTTACTCCGACTTTACTTACCGCTGTGTACTTTAAAGTTGTGGGCTTTTGAGCATCTACCTTTCTTTATTCCTCGGTCTTTGAGGAGGGACGGTGGTTACCTAGTAGGAAACTATTGGGGTGCCGTAGGGACTCTGAAGAGGCGGCCCAACCCTTTGAGGATGCGTGACATGCTTGGGACCGTGCATCCTGATTTGGTACGTACGATTTTCTTACTTCATATTGTCCCATTTTATACGAGGGTACCGAGTTATTTGCGTTTATTATACTTTTTTACAAACAGGTGGTTTGGTCTCCCTGGGTCCAACTTGGTACCATTGAGGATTTAGAGGAGAGTCGACGCCAAAGTCGGTGCCGAATTCTGTTTCGTGGTTCCAGGGGTCAGGTATGGTTCTTTGGAGAGCGGGTGCTCAGGCAGACGGTCGGTTTCTTTCGGGTGCCTCGGGCGCCTCCGACCAGTATGCTAAGGTCGATGGGTATTTCCTCCCATCTTCGTGCTGGTATGCGGTGGGGAGTGCCGACAGTTAGTTTGGTGATCGTAGATATCAGCTGTCCAGATTTTGTGCGGGGTCGGATTCTGCTTCCTCCGGTAGTCCAGTTAGGTGTAATACTGCCTCCGTCCCAGATTATTTGTTACACTTTCCTTTTTCGTCCGTCCCAGATTAATAGTTACACTTCGAAATTAGGAATGACCCCACAATTATTATATTGTCTCTCTCTTCCCACTAATTTTTTTTGTCGCCACACCCTCTCTCATTCAATTAAAAAATACCCCACTAACTCCTATCACATCTACTTTTTCAATAAAATAACAATTGATAACCAAACAACCACTTATCACCTGAAACTTTGTGCAAAGGTAAGTGTAACGACTATTCTGGGACGGAAGGATTATTTGGGGTTGTGGATATGCACACATGTTTTATTGCTGTTTTGACTCATTTTCTTCGTATGTAACTTGAGCCTACTATAAATGACGGTTGGGTTCCGCCTGACTGCAGCATCTCCTATATCCGGGAGGGGGGCTGCGGGATGACAAAAGTGCTTCCTCTTGTTCCCGATGTAGAGGTATTTCATCCTTTGATCCCCAAGGGTGCTCGTCCGGTACGAATTTTGCATTTAGCAATTACACTTGTTTTGCTTGCTGCTAACATATATTTTCTTCAGCTGCCTCTTAGTATGGCTAATGGGATGGTGAGGGTGATCAACTGGCTAAAGGCCACGTTGGTCAAGACGCGGATGACTCTTTCTTGTCTCAGCCCGAGCTCGACTCAGGTAGTGTGCCTGAATCTAATTTCTTGCTTTCAGTAACTATATGTATGCTAATTTGTTGTTTTATGCTTTGTAGACTGGAGCGCGGCATTCTGGTGTGCAGGAGCCGACGCGGACTCCTGTGTGAGGCCGGGATTCTTTTGATGGAAGCCTTGGTGCTTCGGGGCCGCATGTTAGGCTGCGTATGTCCGATGTTTTGACGAGCAGGAGGCCCCCACAGCAGTCGATTGAGCCCAGAACGAGCTACGTGGGTCGGAATGAGGTTGTAGTGGCTCACACGGGTTGACAGCCCCGCCATTTCAACCATCCAAGTCTAGTTCGCAGCCGACACCTTTCCAAGTGTCTCCGCCTGGTATTTCAGCAGCCTTTGAGTACAGGGTAGATCCCGACGCAGCCATCACATCCGTCAATGTGGAAGGGTAGACCTTCCCAGAGCTGGGGACCGATTCCGCCTTCTTAGTTTGTGAGCACTAATCTGTTTGGCGGATTACACGTTGCACAGGGTGAGGGTTAAAGCGGAGGTGATCCGGATGATGAGAATAATATTTCTGGGGATGATCCTTATCCTCCAAGGGTTACGATGCCCTAGAGATGATTTTAAGACCATGTACATATATACATGGGTATGTCGTATTTTTTGTATTTGTGTTTGTATTTTTATCAGCCTTGTACGTATTCAGTGTTACTTTTCCTTACTTGCATTTTCATTGTCTGATTTGCACCGAAACACAATTTTGCAAAAAATAGGTCATTTTCTGAAGGCATTCCGACCTATCTTAAAAGAAAAAACACATCAAAAAGAAATTGACACATTTCAAGTTTTATGGTCAACTACGATTTTTTTTTCAATTTTAGTCAAAAATAACCTTATATTAGAAATTGAATCCGAGTAGAGTTACAAGTCTTATAAAAGATCCTAACTTTCTTGAAATAGCTGAGTTATACTATCCGAGTAGAGTTACAAGTCTTATAAAAGATCATAACCTTCCTAAAATAGCAAAGGATCGAACACCGAGATAAAACGTAAATCATATGCAATTCGGATAGGTCCAAGAGTTTGCCGGGAACCGAACAACCAGAGCCAAAATTTTCCAGCGCTATAATGTTGTGCACTGGAATTTTCAAGCGCAAGTTTGGTCGCGCAAGAAATTTGTAGTTCAGGTTTCCCCGTTTTACAAAAACTCAAATTCTGTTTATGTTTTCAAACTAACTTTGGATTTCCTCGGTGTGTCTATAAATAAAGGCATTTTGTGCTCGTCGGTCTTCACCCGTTGCATTTCTTTAATTGTTTGGTAATTCTTGAGCTATAACCCTTATTGTAATTATGTCCATTTCCACCGTGTCTCTGAAATTTGTAGTTAGCAAGTGGCTTCACGCGATTCCCCTAACTCAAAAAATTTTGCTAAAGGAATATGGTTTCGATGCTTTCTTAGACTTACAGCAAATAAAGATAGACTTTAGTTTCATTCATGCTGCCTTAAACCTTTGGGGTCCCGACCATCATGTTTTTGTTTTCCGAAATAGTAAGTGTAGACACCTAAATCATGTCTACCCTTTGGGATGATGACAATACTATTATCCTTGCTAGGTGGTTAGTGAAACTCCGTGCGGAAGTCCCAATTGCTAAAACATATTCCAAAGTCCAGTTCCCGAGCTCGTTTCCATTATAGAATTCGGTACAAAATTCAATTTCCAAAAATCAATTTCAAAATACAAACACAACCTCACCCAATGGCCCTCTCCATTGGTTTTATAAGACCTTTTTCAATTAAAATGACACTAAGCAATCCAAATTCGGGCGCCGACCCACAAAACTGAGCAAGTCGGGCCTTCGTCACGTAAAACCGAATTCAAAAACCCGAAAACGGCTAGTTTTTAGTGGCAAAATCAAAGCCTTACCCATTAAGCAAATGCTACGTGCCAAAGTTCGTATATTTCGTACAAAAGTACGTTCACTAAAGCCAAATGCAAGGACGGTGTCATCGTCCTTGCCTTGGCGTATCCTATGCCACGTCAGCGGCGCCAGACGCTTGCCCCTGCGCTGGGCGCAACTGGCATTTGGCGTTTACGCATCTAATTTTCTATTTAAACCCTGTTTTCGAAGCATTTTAGGGCACCAAATTACAATCAGAACGTCGTAATTCTGAAATTCCATCTCAAAAATCAAATACAAAAACCAACTCTCAATCTTCAAATTCTCATACAATCTCAAGTGTTCAAGAAATTGGGAGCTCCAAGAAGAATTCTAACCTAAACCTAACTAGGTAATTCTGAATCCCAACCCTAATCTACTATGTGTTCTACAATTTTCTTTCAAAATGATTAGTAAAGTTGACACTTTTGCTCTCAAAAGTGTCACTTACAACAATCACATATTTTTAAAAAATCAACACTTTCTATGATTCAAATACAAACTTATGGATTCCATGATGTTTAAGGTTGTTTGTAATCACTTCCTTAAACTAGAATCATTTTCAAGATATGGAGCAAATCAAAGGTGAGGCATTTTTAACATTTAAAGGTCTAATCTTTAAGATTCAAGACTCCTCATTTCAATATTCAAGTACAAGTTTCATTTTCAAGATTATATGATGTTTAATGTTGTTTGTAATCACTTCCTTAAACTAGAATCATTTTCAAGTTATTGAGCACATCAAAAAGGTGAAACCTTTTTAACATTTAAAGGTCTAATATTTGAGATTCAAGACTCCTCATTTCAATATTCAAGTGCAAGTTTCATCTTTAAGATTCTATGATGTTTAAGGTTTTTTGTAATCACTTCCTTAAACTAGAATCATTTCAAGTTATGGAGAACATCAAAGATGAAATCTTTTTAACATTAGAATGTCTAATATTTGAGATTCAAGACTCCTAAGTTCAATATTCAAGTTCAATATTCAAGATTCAATATTTCAAGTTCAATTTCTATGCCCAAAATCTAAGACACTTTTGGATGAGCAACTTGCCCTAAAGTTGAGATTTTTAGACTTGAATCTGTGTCGGACTCACTTATTATTAAGTAGTCGTTTGGCGTACGGATCTCAAATACAATAGTTCAATTTCAATATCGCATCTTTTCAATTATGCCCTTCAATACCGCAATTTCAATAATGCCTTTCAATATTGCACTTCAATTTCGCACCTTTATTATTTGCTATTTCAATTCCGCATTCTTTACTCATCTCACTTTGAGATGATGTGGTTTTGTTCGCACTTTCAATATTTCCTTTATTTATTGTGATGTTTCTTTACTTGTTTATTGCTTTCATCACCTCACATGCTAAATACAACAATATGCAAAGTTACACCACGCTTAACAAAGATAATTTCTTGGACAAACCGGCCTTAGGTTCCCTTAAAATTAACTTTAAAGCAAAGTGGTCACAAAATAAATAGAAATTCTAAGTGCTAAAATTCCAAGTTCAAACCCACATAGTGTCATGACTAGGGTTATTCGAAAATTCTCTTTGCCATGCACTCGAATACGATTTTTAAAGCTCGCGGAATAAGCATTTCGTTCCCTTTCCCGGATCTCACCCATCCGTTTCTAAGATTCAATGCCTTATCCACTAAAAAGTCAACTTTGGTCTTTCCAAACGGGACCCTTAAAATTGTTTGGTGGCGACTCCTTCGAAATGCAAAGATATACAAAGGGAACATTTCCCGTAGGGGAAAAGTACGAAAAACCCCCCTACAATTCTGGTGACTCCACTGGGGAGTTCTGATTTCAAATTCGATAATACGAGCATGTTTTGAGCAACAAGCCACTGCCATGCTCAAGTTCTGGATGCCAGCTCCGGCGCCAGGCGCAGGCCCCTGCTGAGTGGCTTCCAGTGGCTGGTTGCCCATGCTGCCCAAGTTTTCGAGTGGGAGTCAGTTCTATTTTTGAATTTCGAAGGACACTCCCAAACCTTGAGAACGGATGTCGAAAAACGAGCCTTTCAAATACAATATTCGAGTGCGATTTTCAATTTTCAATTTTTAGGCATGTCATGCATATTTTGAAAACCATATTTGTGCAAAACGAAATTCTACCTTGCCCAACATGAATGTGTCCTACATTTGGGTTAACCCCGGGGGAAACGAAATGGTGACTCTCCATACGGTTCCCGACCAAAGTGTGTGACCATTTCCTCGCCTACCGAAACTTGACATTTTCTTGACATTCCTGATGTCAAGTATAGGAGGTCGTCTGCCAACCAACACCTTCACTTTGAGGAGGTGCATAGTGTTGTCGGATCCGCCTCTTAGTCAAGTACCCTTTTGACACCTCAAGACGATCACTTGCATCATAAAAAACTTAGACCTGCCTGAGGTTGAGAACTTTGCATGTAGCATTCATATCCATGTTAGTGTGACGACGTGCTATTTGTGCATTGTGTGGGCGTCTTTGCACGAGTGAATGACTAACCTCGAGTTCTAGCTTTACCAAAACCATTAGCCTCCAACTATGAATCCAAACCCCTAGAAGCATCATTCAAACTTTATGCATCCAAAATCGCCGATTTAAAGTCTTTTAGGAGTGCCACTCCATTCGATTCATAACCCTTAAACACGCCTCACGCACAAATGCCAAATTCAAAAGTCAGTTCAACGGCGTCATAATGCCGGATTTTCTAGTCAAAATTCCAATTCAAAAATTCAAAATTCAATCCAACGGCGTCATACTGCCGGATTTTCTAGTCCAAATTCCAATTCCAAAATTCAAAATTCAATCCAACGGCGTCATAATGCCGGATTTTCTAGTCCAAATTTCAAGTTCCAAATTCAAAATTCAAATCCAACGGCGTCATAATGCTGGATTTCCAATTCAAATACTCAAACCTCCTATTCCAATATCAAAACTTCAAGTTCAAATGTTCAAACTCGCGAGAGCATAATGCCAAATTTTTTATTCAACCTTTCAAACCTCAAGTTCAAATTCCCAATTCTAACCTCAAAACGTCAAGTTTAAATGTCCAAACTCATGATGGCATAATGCCGACTTTTCAATTCAACCTTCAAACCTCAAGTTCGAATTCCTAAATCCAAATTCTTCAATTCAATCTTTCAAATTTCAAGTCCTATATTCAAAAACATCAAATTCCAAATCCATGGTGGCCTAATGCCGAATTTCCTCATTCAATTCAAATTCAAAATTCTATGACCAACACCCCAAAATTCCAAGTCCACGGTGGCATAATGCCGGACTTTCAACTTTCAAGTTCCTATTCAAATCCCCTCTTCAAAAAATCAAAAGTTCCAATTCCAATGCCTCAAATCCAGGGCGGCGTAATGCCGGGATTTTCAAGTCCAAGGCCTCATATTCTATACAAAATGCCTCTTTTCCATTTGCAAGTGCAAATTCCGAATCAAAGTCGAATTTCAAATTCACTTTCAAACTACAAAAACTCTTGCTTTCCATTTCTCCCAAATACAAAATTCAAAAACATTTCCAATGGGTTGAAAATCCCTAGAAATAGTACAAAATCCAATGGGTTGAAGTTCCCCTAAAATAGTCTGAATCTGATTACGGGTTGAAATCCCCTAAAAATAATACAAATTCGATTCCCCCATTCGAAATTCCAACGGGTTGAAATTCCCTTGAAACATTCCAAATTCAAATGGGTTGAAAGTCCCCTAAAATATTCCAAGTTCCATTGACGGGTTGAAAATCCCTTGAAATAATCCAAACCTCATACAAATTCTATTGAGTTGAAAATCCCCTAAAATAATACAAACCCGAATCAAAACTCCCTTCTCGGGTTGCAAATCCCTTGAAATAATACAAGTTCAATTTCTACATTTCTATCGGGTTGAAATTCCCCTAAAATATTACATGCTCTATGTTGGGTCAAAACTCCCTCAAAATATACAAAATCCAATTGGTTGAAATTCCCTTTCAATGTCCCAAGTTCTAGTACAAGGAAAAAGCCTCAACAAAAGAATGAAGCTTCTTTCAAATATTTCCAACGGGTTGCAAATCCCGAATACAAATATAAAATCCAAAATCCCGAATCTTCGGAGTGGCACTTAGAGTCAAGTCTAGGTCTCATTCATTGCATGCATATCATATCATGTGTCGGGAATTCCAAGTTCTAAAGTCATGTCATGTGTCCTAACTAGGAGTCCAAAGATCTTGTGGGTTCGCCGAAGAGGAGAAAGGTTGAAGAGAACTCCATCAGCCCTAGCCTCCCTTATAGCCGGCAGCGAACGAGCATCAAGTTCACCTCCTACAAATCAAGCTTCTAGTCCCTTTCAAGAATCAATTCAAATGGCCACCATCGATCAAATCACTCAGCTCATGGCCGCCGTAGCCAGCCTCAACACCAACCTGGAGAACGTGATCAACCGTTTGGGTGTGGTGGAGCAGGCCCCTCCCCCGGACGACCTGACCAAAAAGATCGAAAGCATGGTTAACAAGGTTACCAATCGAGAGAACTATTTCGACACTTCGATGGAGAACAACCTCAAGGGGAAGACAAACTAGCCAGACAAATTCTCTGCCAATGATATTCCAAAATTCAAGTCAACTAACAATCCCAAGTATCATATCACGAACTTCAGAGCCACAATGGCCATTAAGGGGGTTGAACCTGAGTTGTACCCCGTGGTATTCCCTATGTCCCTAGAACCGGTCTGCCAGAAGTGGTATTACCCCCTCAAGGAACATCAAACCAACACTTGGGAAGCGGTAGCTCAAGCATTTATGTAGCAGTATCAACCCAACATTCAACTCAAACCACTCTTCGAGAATTGGAGGTTCTCAGGCAAGGACCCCAAGAAGGTTTCACTAACTACCTCAACCGGTGGAGGGAAATGGCATCCCAGATGGTAACTCGGCCCTCCGAGAGAGAATTGGTCAAGATTTTTATTGCTGAGCTCCTTCCTAAGTACTGTAGACACCTACTTTTGTCCCCATTCCCGCAAGGGAAAGGTTCGATGATGAAAGCATAAAAACTCCACTTGACAACGCATCTCCTATAAAATAAACGAATCTCGATTCCCCATTTCACCAGAAACCTGCTACTTATGGAAACCTGCTAAAAATAGTAACTGCCGTAAAAGGTAGCGTCTAAAAGTGGCAAATCATAAAAGATAGAAACCTGTCAGAATTAGGTGTTGCATTCCAACATAAATCCTAAATGAGATAGAAAACTGCGAGAATCCTATTCCTAATAGGATTCGGAAATAAGAGTTACGTATTAATTAAAATCCTAACGAGCCTAGAGTTCGTTACGGGCCCAGACGCATTCCGTCACAAATTGATACGCGCTAAAAGACTCAAATTAATCTCAAACTCTATGGATTTTAGAATCCGAATCTGACTAAACAAAAAACTGCCCAGACCCTATTTTCAACGCCTGGCTCTGGGCGCCGAAATCTTCGGCGCCCAGGCCTGGGCGCTGAAAATACCTGGGTTCGTTTCTTTTCCTAAATTCTCCGCGGATTAGAACTCTGCAATTCTATCTTTCCACGAACTCTTCCCTATAAATAGGCCCCTAGTTTCGACGTGAAACAACACACAACAACACATAATATATTCTGAGTATTGACACTAAACCCCTTAGCCTAAGCCTCTCGCTGCGAAACTGTTCACGCGTTCTGTCGCAATCGATCCATAAATCGAACAGAACGTATCCTGTCCCCATAATCGAGATTCGTTAAATAAAAAGGAGAAATAGCAAAGTCAAAGTGGTTAGTTTTCTGAGAACCGTGACGCACCTCTCAAGGGTGCGTCGTAATGTGTCCCTTTTCGATGATTTAACTGCTTTCCTCGCCCTTTTTATGAACTGTTAAACTAACCTAATATGATTGTTCTATCACGCCTAATAAATATAATATTTTTGGGAAATCGGATTATCATGCTAGGTCCCTTAATGCTATTTAAATTAGATAATCACGATCGAATTAGTATTATATGCTGCATATTGCTAAAATCAATTCAGATTAGTTTAATAGTTGACGCATGTCCCTTCAATTATTTATGCTGAGCTAGTAAGGATATCCTGCCTCTGGAGTTATCGACGAGCGAATTACTCCTCTCGGTAGTTACAGTCCCCCGAACCCTCAATCTCTACCTTGCGGGTGTATATTGAGAGATCCCCACATCAGGGATCACAAGGGAACCTACGGCCTTCGTGGTCAAACATAATTGCACTCCCTTTATGTCACGATAACCGGGTTTTGTCAGTTTTTCTCATTGTCGTCAAAAACTGAATGGCGACTCCTATATTACTAGTCAATTGGGTGTATACTCACAGGAAATCCAATTACACTTGATTGAATAAAAAGAATCGTCACACCCACGAGGGACAGGTCACGCATTAGCCTCGCGCTTTTTCGGACCCCTCACAGTGGCGACTCCACTGGGGATGGTGAAGGAAATACTCGTGCTTGTAGGTAATCAAAATAGCCGAAGGGTGAAACGATCCTACCCCGCGTTTATTTCCCCATCAAGTTGGGACGACCTGAAAATCAGCATATTAATGTGAACGGGCAGAACATCATAACGAATCTCGGCTCCCTAGGGAGTTGGGACTAAGGATACCTTTTTCGCCAATAGGGGGGTGCATACGCCGCGCATGTTTCCCACTCGGTGCTTGTGCAGGTAGTACACCTATCCCGAACCCAATCGCTCGCCCATTAGGTCCCTCTCGCCTGCATGCCCCCTTGGTTTGCACTTGCAGGTTGGCCTCTTGGGAGAAATTCGTCTGTTGAAGACACTACCTCGACCGGGGCATGTGTTGGATCTACGATAGAAGCGGTACCAAACCAGGCGTAAATAAACTACCCATAGAAGCCTATCATAAACTACGTGGCATATTTAATTTTCAAATCCATGTTTGTAATGTAGTTATGTGTAGCGAAATATGTGATTGTGTGTGACAAACTATCCTAGAAAACCAATGGCCTTAAAAATTGCCCAAACGTTCATAGACTAATCTGCCAAAGACTTATACCGAAACACGTGTTCCGCAAACCCGAATGATCGCCACAAAATAAGCGACGCTCGGGATGGCCTGTAACGAATCCCACAAACGCTGTTACGCGTAAAGGACGTTATTAGGCAAGCACGCAAATCGAAGTCGCATAAACAGAAAACAGAAAACGAGAACCAGCCAGGGACGCATTTTCAACGCCCCTGGCTGGGCGCCAAAATTTCTCACGCCCACTGCTGGGCGCTGAAGTTGCTGCTTGGCTTTCTGGTCAGGCGCAGCAGCCTCGGTGCCCAAGCAAAAAAGAAAATACGTAGCAAAAAATATCCATGAAAAAGGAATTACTACGAGGGCGTAAGAAAAGCACTCGATTTCAAAAGGCGACTCGCGAAAAATTAATAACTCTTTGTGTCGTCGTTAGGCCTCCTACGACGGCAATGCTCGGCACCAAAACCGAACATGCTAACAACTATGAATGTCACACAGGCAAGTGTTTCGAAAATCCAAAGAATGACCAAAATAAATAAAAAAACCCCCAAAAAGTGTACCGACAGAAGAAAGAGCGAAAAAGTGAAAAACCAATTTAGAGAGTCGAAGTCTAGACTAAGTAATGCTTGAAACTTTGGGAACCTAGACTTTAGCTTATCTTATGCCTAGGACTGGTCCTGCCACTTGGTGCCGATCAGGGAATCAACGGCTAGTGCGTCTCGAAGATACATCACCAACACCAGGTCTAGTAACTCCAAGCTCCGTCCGTCGTCCCCCATTTCAAGGATCTCCGCTTCCCCAACCTCGATTCGCACCTCCAAACATGTCCATCGAAGATTTGCGAGACCAGATGGTCCAAATGACCCAACTCATGGGCCAACTGGAAATGGAAAACGAAGCCTTAGCGGCTGCGCAAGCCAAAAATGACCTCGAAAACGAGAAGAGGATCGAAAAAATGGTCCTACAGCAAACCATGGGGAGCAAATACTTCTCCCTCGAGCCTGAACCTTTTTCTGGCAAATTACCAGAAAAGTTCAGTTCATCTGACTTACCAAAGTTCAAGGCCACGGACAACCCCCGTGATCATCTACTGAGCTTTGTGAATACCATGAACTTGAAAGGCGTGGACAAGTCCATGTACCTACCTGCCTTTCCTTTGTCCTTGGAACCTGTACCGCTCAAATGGTACTATCACCAGGACCCTAAGCTCTTCCCCACCTGGGAAGACTTTGTCAATGTCTTCATCAAGCAATACTCGTCGAACATGGATTACCAAGTCACCATGCGCGAGCTGGAAGTTCTCTTCCAAAAGAAAAATGAGGGTTTCACAACCTACTTTGCTAGATGGAGGGACCAGGCGGCCCAGCTAATCAATAGGCCTCCCGTAACAGAATTGGTCCAAAAATTCATTGACAACTTGGACCCGGCTTACATACAACACCTTAGGTACCTGGGACTCGACACTTTCAAAAGGGTTTATGATGTGGGAATAAAAATCGAGGACGACCTCGCCAAAACAATACAGAGCAAACCTGCATATAAGACCAACACCTATAATCGGGGTAACACATCCCAAGCCCAAGAAGTCCATGCTGTAGAAGAGGCTCCTGCCCGAAGATACCCTGTAAGATGGGTCCGAGACCGAAAGTTTGCCCCACTCGGGTCAACTTTGGTACAAGCCTTTGAAAGACTAACTAATCAAGGAAAGTTGAGACCTATAGGCCCCACCCGTGACCCTCCTGTCAAAAACAAATATTGGGTCGAAGGTACTTACTGCAAATTCCATCAAGGAAATGGGCATGACACTGAAAACTGCTGGCATCTAAAACATACGATCCAGGACATGATAGAGGATGAATTAATACCTCTCCCTAACGTTGGCAAACCCAACAACAACAAGAGCCCACTCGGCTCTTGTCACATCTCTCTCGACCAACCAGAGAATTTCGACCCCACGGTGTATATTACACCTCAAGGTGCACCACTCGCTGTGGTACCTATGGATCGAATCGAGGGGGAAGTGTGCGGTGTGTGGAACGATGATGCTGAAGATATTTACCTATCTCAAGTCTCGGGCCAGGACCTTTTCACTGAAACTTGGCCCGGGTATGCTCTCATTAACACCACCCCTCAGGAGCCCGAGGTCGACAACCTCACCCGATGCGGAAGGATATACCAACCGGATATTCACCCACCTCCTATGGACGACATCCCGGTTAGGCAAACTCCTGAGAACGGGCGGCACGCCACCGTCGCGGAAGTCATTGAAAATCCTCTCCTGAAACAACTGAAAAGAACCAAGGCTGAGATTACCATCTGGGATCTCATGTGTACTTCAAAGGAACATCGCGAAAAGCTTATTCGCTCACTTGACCTCATCTCAGTACCCACAGATATCACACCTGACTCATTGGTTAGCCATGTCACGAGAGACGCCGGAGAAAAGGCCATAGTTTTCACTGATAAAGACTTACCCAAAGAGGGGGGTGCTCACAATAAAGCCCTTTACTCAGTGGTTGGATGCAAAGGACCAAACATCCCCCTAGCGCTCGTAGATAATGGTTCGGCGGTTAATGTCTGCCCATTGCGAACCGCCCATTGCTTGGGGCTAGGAAGCGATGAAGGAAATAATGCCCTTGGTCCAAGTATGCATTCTATGTTAAGTCTAATAAATGCGGTTCAGTATTAATTGACAAGTTAATAATTCAGTGAGATCAAGTGAGCTGAATGCCTAGCTAGAGGCCGCTTCAGTTCAAGTGGAATTAATGATATTAATCCACAGCTTACTCTTGACTGAACCCGTAGGGTCACACAAATAGTACGTAAACGGATCAAGTATCTAATGGCATTAGATACTCTATCTATGAATATTCGGAACCGACGGATCTTGGTTTCAGTGGGAGCTAAGATCGTCACAGGCAAGAAATGAATACTCCGGAAACGATGATATTGCCGGAAACGGAAATATGGATCGTATCGGAAATATAAATATTATCCAAGTCGTAGATGTTGCCGGAAACGGAAACATGGTACGTATCGGAAAATATTATCGGAAATGGAAATATTGCCAGAATCGGAAATATTGCCGGAAACGGAAATATTGTCAGAATCGGAAATATTACCGGAATCGGAAAATAATTCCGGAAACGGAAATATTAAATATTTGTTCGAAACGGAAATTAATTCCGGAATCGGAAATATTAAATATTGTTCGTATCGGAAATGATTTCCGGAATCGGAAAATTTAATCGGAAGCGCATCGTACGAATAAGCATCGGACGAGGCCTGCCGGACGAGGCCCAGCACGAAGCCAGGCCATCGCCCAGCAAGCCAAGCGCGCCGCACAAACAGCAAGGCCAGGCCCAGCAGGCTGCGCGCAGCGCGCAGCGCGCACAGCGCGCACAGCACTCGCAGCGCACAGCGCGCACAGCGCGCGCAGCGCGCAGCGCGCGCGGGCGCTGAGTGGGCTGCTGCTCGCGCGCACGCATGAGGCCCATCGTGGCTGTCGTGTGTGTGTGTGCAAGTGTTTGTGTTCGTGCACGTTTCCTAAAACATGCAGAGTTCGGTTAATGATTAAATTCCTAATTCTAATTGATAAATTAATTAAATTAGAGTTCTTGTAGGATTCTAGGTTTGATTAATTTGTATCTGAATAGGATTTCGATTCCCTTTTCATACCGCTATAAATATGAGGCTAGGGCTCACAATTTATAACACAAGTTTCAAAGTATTCAAAGTGAGTTTTTGAGAGAAAATTCAAACACACATCTTGCTCAAATTGCCGAAATTTTCTAGTACCTTAAGGGCGATTCTAGTTGGTCAATCTTAAGGCGGATCCGGACGTGCTGTGGACTATCTACGGAGGGACGACACTTGGAGTCCTAAAGACTTGTTCTTGTTCGGTTCGGGCGCAGCTAGGGAAGGCACGCAACAAAGAGTATGCATCTATTCTATGCTAAATGATTATGTGTAAATAATATGTATTCCTGGGTTTATGGTTTTTCCGCATGATTTATGAATTGTCATATGTATCATAACCCAACAGTGGTATCAGAGCCCCTTATTATTTTCATAATCTAAATTGCATGAACATGGTTAAATATTACAAATTTGCAAGAATTAAAAGGGGTGATTAATTTTCGTAATTGTTAATTAATTGCAAATTGCGTTTATTTAATTATACGTACGCAGTTTTTCGGCAGTTTCTTCGTTACTCATCCGAATTGAGTGATTTTTGTGTCAATTCCGCATGTAAAAGGCATTCTAAAATTTTGACAAAAATAGTATTTTTCTGCCGAACCCAGAATTCTCAAATTCGAAGCCTAACTATGACTTTTCGAAGGTTTTAGTTTTTCGAATGCAAAATTTCGTAAATTTAAGATGTTAAATTAAATATTTGCGATTCTTGTTGATAAATCTTGAATTTTTGATTGACCTACTGCATATGTTTAACAAGTTTGAATGCCTAGTCTTGTTAATTATGCAATCTAATTATTAATTATGATTAATTTGTTGAAAATTAGAATAATTTAGAATTAATTTGATTTTCATAATTAATTGTAATTTAATTAGAAACCTATGATTAAAAACCACCATAAAAATTGTAAATTTACGATAAATTTTAAATTTTTATGACCTAGACTTGAATCCATATCAATCGGAAATCAATTGGATAATAAATTTTCGATTTTTTCGCCCTAAAATTATGAAATTAATATTATTTATTAATTTGTCATTAATTTTAAATATAAATTTTAAATTTTATGCGATTCGTTCATAAAACTTGCACGCACGAAGCAATGGACGCTTCGTGTTACCCTTAAGGGGTGTTGTATAATGCGGGCATGCGACGACGAGCAAGGGAGCTCGTCGCCCGTGCGGCACGAATGCAATGAGCAAGGGCGTAGTGCACGAGCACAAGGCAGCAGCCCTGCCTTGTGTCGTGTGCCACGAGCAATGAACGAATGGGCATGGGCGAAGAGCGAGCCAAGGCAGTCGCGTGTGGGCAGCAAGCGAGCTGCGCCACAACGCGCGCTGCCTCGCACAAGAGCGCGCAGCCTCGCGCGCAGCGAGCGCAAGCTCGCGTGCCACGAGCGCTGCGCCCAGCATTACTCGCGCGCACAGCGAGCGATGTCGCCCGCCCAGCGAGCGATGTCGCGCCCCAGCGAGCGATGGCTCGCGCGCACAGCGAGCGATGTCGCGCGCCCAGCGAGCGATGGCTCGCGCGCCCAGCGAGCGATGTCGCGCGCCCAGCGAGCGATGTCGCGCGCGCGCACTGCGGGCGATAGCTCGCGTGCGATGAGCGCTGGCGCGCGCAGCGAGCACCAATGCGTGCGGAGGCTTGCGATAGGGAAGCAGCAGCTATGCGACGAGCGCATGGGCTGCGCGCACATGGCCAGCAATGGCTGTGTGCGTACGGCCCATGGGCGTGCAACGAGTAGGGTGTTTGCGTTACGATTAGATCGTTTTGAATGTTTAATTTGAAAATTTCAGTTCATGTAATTTTAATTAATTTTAAAATTAATAATTTGAATTATTTTCTTGGATTTTAATTTTGAATATTATAATTATAATAAATGTTATTTATTCTAATTATTTTACTAAAATTAAAATCATGAATTAATTTAAATACGACTGAAATTAAATTAAATTTTTGGATTCAATTATAAATTGATATGAGCTTTAAATTTTAATTAAATTTGTATGTTTCCGGTTGGACTAGAAATACATTTTTATGTTTAAAATTGGTAAAGCATGTGAATTTATTGGTTTAAGTGGGAGCGCTTTTTAGTCATAAACTCTTGATTAGGTCTACAAATCCTTAAGGTTAAAACAACTTGATTAGAATTAATAAGGACTGAATAATTGGTAGATTATTGGTGCCCTTGATTAATTGCTGCAAATGTTTACGTGATGCATAATGTGTTTTACTAACCAGCTATGTGGGCCATTCATGATAATGAATGGGTGAATGGTATATATTGTATATGTACTGTTTTGCAGGTTATGAAGTGACTAGTATGGCCCAAATAGGATAGAAAATATGGTCTGCGTACCATTAATTTGAATGTAATTGGTCTAAAGTACCAAAGTTATTTTTCAATTCAAATATGGTCTGCGAACCATCAAATAGTTGTAATTAGTTATAGCTTATCCTATTTGAAGAAAATGGTGCCTCCCACGGAAATTTTCAAGACGGACTTTGAAGTCAAAGCTTCAAGATGAAGTCGGGCCATACTAGATCACAAATATCTTATGCATGTTTTAAGTTATTTATTGTTTTAAATATGTCTTAAAATGCATGAGATCAAAAGCTTGATTATGTTGCATGATTAAGGATTTTAGTTCACTTAAAATCTAACCAACATAGTAAGAGCCTTAAGTTCCAAACTTAAAAATTGAGTTAAAAGGTGCCATGCCAAAATATACACTTGCTTGGATATCCTTTACATCAATCTAGTAATAGTTTTCGCTCAGCGAGGTGTTACTTATTGGTCCTAAAGGGGCAAGGTACACAAATAATTGTGAGTACATGTTAGTTTTGGTGAAACTCAACGATATAAGTAAGGAGTCCTTTTATGTCGTGGCAAATTCGATAGGTTTACCTAATAAGTTCTTAGACGTACCTATCAACCAAGAATAGTTTCTAGACTATTAGCAAAAGGCTTTTGCTTACCTAAGATGTTCTAGGATTAAGTCGACAAACTGTGCTTAGTTCTTCAATGATTTTAGGATCTTGGAATCATTTTATTCACACCTGCCGGAACACATAACTTGAATAAAATGCTTAATAAACATTGAATTATGCATGTATGCTAGAATTTAAGTTTATTAAGAGAAACTGTGAATGGTTATTTATTTGTTTATTCTTTTCAATTGTAGTTTTTAATATGGCAAACAACAATTCATTCAACATTCGATCAATTCTCGAAAAGGAGAAGTTGAACGGGAAAAACTTCCTTGACTGGCAAAGGAACTTGCAAATAGTTCTTATGCAGGAAGAAAAGGAGTATGTCCTAGATGAGGCGATGCCCGAAGCTGCAGGCGACGGGGTCACTCAGGCAGCCCTCAATCGTTGGATTGATGCCAACAAGGATGTGAAATGTCTAATGCTCGCCACCATGAGTGCGGATCTGCAGAAAACGTTCATCAACTCAGATGCTTTCACAATCATCAGTGAGTTGAAGAACATGTTCCAAGATCTGGCTCGAGTCGAAAGATTCGAGACTCATAGGCAAATTCTTGAGACCAAGCTTAAGAAAGGCGAGCCCGTAAGTCCACATGTTCTCAAAATGATTGGACTCATTGAGAATATGAGTCGGCTGGATCAGCAATTTTCTCAGGAAATGGCTATAGACACCATCCTCCATTCTCTTCATAGCGGGTATGATCAGTTCAAACTGAACTACAGTATGAATAGTCTGGACAAAACGCTCACTGAGCTTCACGGTATGCTGAAGACCGCTGAAAAGACGCTCAAAAGTGATAAGCAGGATGTGCTTATGGTGCGTGGGGGCAAGTTCAAGAAATCTGGAAAGAAGAGGAATGCTAAGAAAGGTGGCAACAAGGCCAGCCCAACTAAGCAAACTGGCGCCAAATCTGCAAAGAGGAAGGTCAGTCAACCCACTTCTGAATCCGAATGCTTCTACTGCAAGAAGAAGGGGCATTGGAAGAGAGATTGCTTGAAGCTAAAGGAAGATCAGAAGAACGGAACAGTCGTTCCATCTTCAGGTATTTTCGTTATAGACTGTATACTTGCTAATTCAACTTCTTGGGTATTAGATACAGGTTGTGGCTCACACTTATGTTCCAATCCACAGGGACTAAGAAGAAGTAGAAAGTTAAGCAAGGGTGAAGTCGACCTACGAGTGGGAAATGGAGCACGGATTGCTGCATTAGCTGTAGGAACTTACTATTTGTCGTTGCCCTCCGGGCTAGTTTTGGAACTGGAAGAATGTTTCCATGTTCCAAGTCTTACTAAAAACATCATTTCAGTTTCTTGCTTAGATGCTAAGGGATTTTCCTTTATAATAAAAGACAATAGTTGTTCGTTTTATTTTAAAGAGATGTTTTATGGATCTGCTAGATTAGTCAATGGACTTTATTTATTAGATCACGACAAACAAGTATATAACATAAATACCAAAAAGGCAAAAAAGGATGATTCAGATCTCACCTATCTGTGGCATTGTCGATTAGGCCATATAAACTTGAAACGCTTAGAAAGACTTCAAAGAGAAGGAATTCTAGAACCATTTGACTTAGAGGATTATGGTAAATGCGAATCATGTTTACTTGGCAAAATGACAAAGCAACCTTTCTCTAAAGTTGGAGAAAGAGCAAATGAACTATTGGGTTTAATCCATACAGATGTATGTGGACCAATGAGTACAAATGCTAGAGGTGGTTTCAGCTACTTTATCACTTTCACTGATGACTTCAGTAGGTATGGTTATGTCTACCTAATGAAGCATAAGTCTGAATCCTTTGACAAATTCAAGGAATTTCAGAGTGAAGTAGAGAATCAATTAGGCAAGAAGATCAAGGCACTGCGGTCTGATAGAGGCGGTGAATATCTGAGCTATGAATTTGATGACCATCTGAAAGAATGTGGAATTCTATCAGAATTGACTCCTCCTGGAACACCACAATGGAACGGTGTGTCAGAACGGAGGAACAGAACATTGCTAGACATGGTCAGGTCAATGATGGGTCAGGCCGAACTTCCATTAGAATTTTAGGGACATGCACTAAATACAGCTGCACTCACTATAAATAGAGCTCCGTCTAAAGCTGTCGAAAAGACTCCATACGAATTATGGTTTGGAAAGCCTCCAAATGTGTCTTTTCTTAAGATTTGGGGATGTGAAGTATACGTCAAACGATTAATTTCAGACAAACTTCATCCAAAATCTGACAAATGTATCCTTGTGGGCTATCCAAAGGAAACAAAGGGGTATTACTTCTACAATACATCTGAGAACAAAGTGTTTGTTGCTCGAGATGGTGTCTTTTTGGAGAAGGATCACATTTCCAAAATGACAAGTGGGAGAAAAGTAGACCTCGAAGAAATTCGAGTCGAACAACAAACTCTAGAGAATGCTCAAGATGACATTCAAGATGAAACTCAGAGATCTTTAGAAGAATCTGGTGAGAAGCATGGTCAATCTAGAAATGTTACCCCGCGTAGATCGCAAAGATATAGATCTCAACCGGAAAGGTACTTGGGTATTTTGACGAACGAGAGCTATGACGTTCTATTACTTGAAAGTGATGAACCTGCGACTTACAAGCAAGCTATGACGAGCCCTAGCTCCAAGCAATGGCAAGAAGCCATGCAATCTGAATTAGACTCCATGTCTGAAAACCAAGTATGGGATTTGGTCGATTTGCCAGATGGCTACCAAGCCATTGGAAGCAAATGGGTTTTCAAACTGAAAAAGGACAAGGATGGGAAACTTGAAGTTTTCAAAGCTAGATTGGTTGCAAAAGGTTACAGGCAAGTCCACGGTGTGGATTACGATGAAACCTTTTCACCAGTTGCAATGCTAAAGTCTATTCGAATAATGTTAGCAATCGCTGCATATTACGATTACGAAATATGGCAGATGGATGTCAAAACTGCTTTCTTAAACGGCGTTTTAACAGAAACTGTGTTTATGACACAGCCTGAAGGTTTTGAGGATCCAAAGAATGCTAAAAAGGTATGCAAGCTAAAGAAATCAATCTACGGATTGAAGCAGGCATCCAGGAGCTGGAATATACGTTTTGATGAAGCAGTCAGTGACTTTGGTTTCATCAAGAACGCGGACGAATCTTGTGTATACAAGAAGGTCAGTGGGAGCAAAATTGCTTTCCTAGTATTATATGTCGACGACATATTGCTTATCGGAAATGACATTCCTATGTTGAACTCTGTCAAGATTTGGCTTGGGAAATGTTTTTCGATGAAGGATCTAGGAGAAGCACAGTACATATTGGGCATCAAGATTTACAGAGATAGATCTAAAAAGATGATTGGACTAGTCAAAGCACTTATATCAATAAGGTGCTTGATAGGTTCAAGATGGCGGACTCCAAGCGAGGCTACCTACCCATGTCTCATGGAATGACTCTAAGCAAGACTCAGTGCCCAAAAACACTTGATGAGCGTAGACGAATGAATGGGATTCCATATGCATCATTGATTGGTTCAATAATGTATGCTATGATATGTACACGCCCGGATGTTGCGTACGCACTCAGTGCTACGAGCAGATACCAGTCAGACCCAGGAGAGGCGCATTGGACTGCTGCCAAGAACATTCTGAAGTACCTGAAAAGGCACAAAGATGACTTCCTGGTCTATGGTGGAGATGATGAATTAATTGTTAAAGGCTATACGGACGCAAGTTTCCAAACCGACAAAGATGATTTCAGATCACAGTCTGGGTTTGTCTTCTGCCTCAACAGAGGAGCAGTAAGCTGGAAAAGTGCTAAGCAAAGCACCATTGCGGATTCTACAACTGAAGCGGAGTACATTGCTGCACATGAAGCAGCAAAGGAAGCTATATGGCTAAGGAAGTTCATAGGAGAACTTGGTGTAGTCCCCTCCATTAAAGGACCAATAGCCCTGTATTGTGATAATAACGGAGCTATTGCACAGGCAAAAGAGCCTAGACACCACCAGAGAGTCAAGCATGTACTTCGTAGATTTCACCTTCTACGAGAGTTCGTTGAAAGAAAAGAAGTCGAGATAAGCAAAATTGGAACTAATGACAACATATCAGATCCATTAACTAAACCTCTGCCGCAAGCGAAGCACAACTCGCACACTGCAGCTATGGGAATCAAGCATATTGGAGAATGGCTTTGATGTCTCTGTTTAATGTTTTAAAGTTTTAGAGTTTAAATCTTTGTAAAACATTATTGGTTAATCATTCACAATAAATGAAAGGAATTCATTTTTCCATTTAATTTGTGGTTTATTAAATGATGAGTCCCTTCAATTTGACGATATATTCAAGATAGACTGTCAGGACCAGTCCTGTGACTAAGAAATGTCTATCAAGTGAACTTGAATGTCAAAGGTTGAAAATGGTCCCTAATCGGAGTTTTCTATAAAATTGGACGCATAGAAAACGTTAGACGATTAGAATGCAAGATGACTAGTAGTTCTGTTTCTTGAACTATGTGGACATGGCAATGTCATAATCATTTGCATAGATACTTACTTTGGGAAGACTAGTATCGGACAAGACCTATGAAACTTTACTGTAAGAGATGAAAGTCTGTCATAAGTAAATTTCATTAAATTATTAGACACTAAATCCTCAATACCTGAGTGATTTGAGATTACTTGTTTGAGAACTGGTTGCTTTGACGTTGACCAACCGTCGCACCGTAAAAGGAGGCTATAAAGGCAACGCTCAGGTAATCACCTATCAAACGAAGTCTAATCTCAAGATCGCAAGATTGGGATTGTCCTCCCATAAATCGGGATGAGATGCTTAAAAGTTGTACAAGGCCACTCGGAGAGCTAGAAACTGTGAAATGCATGGCCGTGCTCGGATGAATCATAGACTATGATTATCTGTTTATTTGATCAGTTGAACTCTGAAACCGAGGAACACCTCTGGACATAATAAGGATGACAACTCTTACCTTATGTTCAAGAGCAAGCATCGAGCGACAAAGGAATTAGGAAATGCACACTTGTCCCTAAGGACAAGTGGGAGACTGAAGGAAATAATGCCCTTGGTCCAAGTATGCATTCTATGTTAAGTCTAATAAATGCGGTTCAGTATTAATTGACAAGTTAATAATTCAGTGAGATCAAGTGAGCTGAATGCCTAGCTAGAGGCCGCTTCAGTTCAAGTGGAATTAATGATATTAATCCACAGCTTACTCTTGACTGAACCCGTAGGGTCACACAAATAGTACGTAAACGGATCAAGTATCTAATGGCATTAGATACTCTATCTATGAATATTCGGAACCGACGGATCTTGGTTTCAGTGGGAGCTAAGATCGTCACAGGCAAGAAATGAATACTCCGGAAACGATGATATTGCCGGAAACGGAAATATGGATCGTATCGGAAATATAAATATTATCCAAGTCGTAGATGTTGCCGGAAACGGAAACATGGTACGTATCGGAAAATATTATCGGAAATGGAAATATTGCCAGAATCGAAAATATTGCCGGAAACGGAAATATTGTCAGAATCGGAAATATTACCGGAATCGGAAAATAATTCCGGAAACGGAAATATTAAATATTTGTTCGAAACGGAAATTAATTCCGGAATCGGAAATATTAAATATTGTTCGTATAGGAAATGATTTCCGGAATCGGAAAATTTAATCGGAAGCGCATCGTACGAATAAGCATCGGACGAGGCCTGCCGGACGAGGCCCAGCACGAAGCCAGGCCATCGCCCAGCAAGCCAAGCGCGCCGCACAAACAGCAAGGCCAGGCCCAGCAGGCTGCGCGCAGCGCGCAGCGCGCACAGCGCGCACAGCACGCGCAGCGCACAGCGCGCACAGCGCGCGCAGCGCGCAGCGCGCGCGGGCGCTGAGTGGGCTGCTGCTCGCGCGCACGCATGAGGCCCATCGTGGCTGTCGTGTGTGTGTGTGCAAGTGTTTGTGTTCGTGCACGTTTCCTAAAACATGCAGAGTTCGGTTAATGATTAAATTCCTAATTCTAATTGATAAATTAATTAAATTAGAGTTCTTGTAGGATTCTAGGTTTGATTAATTTGTATCTGAATAGGATTTCGATTCCCTTTCCATACCGCTATAAATATGAGGCTAGGGCTCACAATTTATAACACAAGTTTCAAAGTATTCAAAGTGAGTTTTTGAGAGAAAATTCAAACACACATCTTGCTCAAATTGCCGAAATTTTCTAGTACCTTAAGGGCGATTCTAGTTGGTCAATCTTAAGGCGGATCCGGACGTGTTGTGGACTATCTACGGAGGGACGACACTTGGAGTCCTAAATACTTGTTCTTGTTCGGTTCGGGCGCAGCTAGGGAAGGCACGCAACAAAGAGTATGCATCTATTCTATGCTAAATGATTATGTGTAAATAATATGTATTCCTGGGTTTATGGTTTTTCCGCATGATTTATGAATTGTCATATGTATCATAACCTAACAAGCGATGACTTCCAAACCTCCTCACAAGGGGTACGAGCTTATGATAACTCCCGAAGGCCTGTATTGGGAAAAATCAACCTTACCATACAAACTGGGCCTGTGGCACGCACCATGGAGTTTCAAATAATCGACATCAAGCCCACTTTCAACCTCCTCTTGGGGCGACCTTGGCTCCATGACTTAGGAGGTGTGGCTTCTACCTTGCACCAAATGGTTAAACTTAACCATAACGGGGTAATACTAGAAATCCGCGCCCCTCCTCTCGACGTCAGTTGTACTATGGTTGGAACGGCCGAAACTGCAGATGACCTTTATGGGTTTCAAATGGAAGAAGCAATCCAGTTCATCGAAGATTATGATCCAGCATTCCTAGACCCGCATGCATCCCGAGTCATCCCTAGAATGCTGTTGGCTCAAGGTTATTTCCCAGGAACCCCATTGGGCATAAGGAAGAAGGAATGCACATTCCATCCTTTTCCCGACAAATCTACTCCCTTTGGCTTGGGTTATGAACCAACGGAGGAAGATATTGCTGACCGCCTATCTAGGCTACGCCTTAACAAAGCCAAGCAAACCACCCTCCTTCCCCCATATCAAAGGACCCTTAACGGGATGTTTGTTCGGGAAGGAGAAGAACACCCATGCTGTGATTTCCCTGAACCCTTCGTTCAGGATGGCTTGCTAAAACCCGGATTTGAAATTTTCCATGACTGCCACACCTTGGATGAGGCACCCCACCTCACCAAGACTAAAACAGCTGAAATATTGGACAACCAGGCTCTATGGACATTGTTTAACGAATCGAGGCCTATGGAGAACGAGACTGTGATGACTACCTTAGCTTTACAAGATGAAGGTTTCGATCCAACCCGGTTAATTTCTCCGGCATCAACACTAGAAGAGGTCGGGAACGGATGGGTGAAGACATATCAGTGGGTCAACGCAAAAGGAATAGGATTCAAGATGAGTACCGGTGAAGGACCGAAGTTTTATGAGACTAAACCTCAGGCTTGAGCCATATAGAGCACCATTAGTAAAAAACGCCTAGTAGTTCTTTAGATTGATAGAAAAAAATAATAGAGACTTTAGATGGTCCTAAGGCCCTTTAGAATATGGGTCAGTTTTATTTCAGTATGTTTTCCTTACTTTCCAAATCAATAAAGGCGTAATATTTCTCCTAAAAATTTTATTCTAACACTAAATAAACACCAAATGTCCTTGCAAAATAAAAAATAATAATAATAATAAAAGTGGCCCACTATAGGCCCGACAAACAAAGCCCACTCGGTTTTGAAATAATGCCGTGTGAACCAGTTCCCGAAACCCACAAAATAAACCACACTATCCCATCCTCAAAAAGCCAACCATCATAAGAGCCAATCCATGCAACCCAAAATCAAAAAGAAATAAAAAATTTAAAACAAATGCAAATGTTACCAAAAAAATAAATTCATAAAACATAGAATCCACCAACAGCTTTCACATAGATGCCATCATACCCTCCACAAAGATCTTCATAAGTTCCGCACCCTAACTCCATTTTCAAAACTGTTTTGAGTCACCAATAGAAAAAATTAATCTGGACAAAAATGCGTTTCACGCTAACAGTCAAAAAAGCCTCCAAAATAGCCTCAAAATTAACTTTAACTACGAAGCAAAATATCAAAGCACAAAAAACGAAATAGAAATAAACGCAAGAACATGTGAAGCAAAAACGTCAAAATTGACCGCCCAAGTTATTTTCAGCGCCCAGGGCTGGGCGCCGAAATTTATGACGCCCCAGCCTGGGCGTTGAAACTCTCTGCCTGCCAAAAGTTTTCCTTTTTTCGAAAAGTGCTCGTCATTTTATCCGCACACAACGGAAAAATAACGAACACTTGGGGGGTACAGTACGTATCCAAATAGGTTTACCAACAAATTGGTCGAATTTTACGAAACCTATGGAAAACGGCAGATGAAAATAAATGGCAAATACTTCACTCATTTGACCGATTAAGTAATATGTTTCCACTTCAGGACATATCTACCGAAATCCGGCATACTAGAACTTATTCTAAAAGCTAAGAACTACGCGCGACCTGATTCTGACAAGATACGTAGGCAATCCTTACCAAGGATTCGGTCCAAATAATAATAAAAAATTATATTCTTTGTGTAAAAAGTGTTAGACATATAAACAAAATTGAATGGGAACTAAAAATACACCTTTATTAAAATAAAATAAGAAGGAAAACAAAGTGCTAGGAATAAAAACAAACACAACTGAAATAAATAGAGGGCACCTACACCCTAGCAAAGAACTACACTACTCTAGTTCTTCCGGATCATCAAATAAAGTCTTGAAGAGAGCAATATTCGCAGGATCCACCCCCATAGTCTTCTGCGCTGCCCCAATATCAATCTCCATAAGAACTGGCTCCTGGACACTAACTTCCAAAGATGCCAAAGCTTTAGAAACATTCTCAGTTATAGCCCGCTCAGCCTCAAGGGCACAAACAGTGGTGGGAGAAGGATTACTATCATCAACTGGACTAGCCACTGTTTCTACAGGCGGCTGAGCCTTCCTAACCCATACATTGTTCCGGCGACGATCTCCGCGAGAGCTTGCATTTCTTTTAACAACAGCAGGCCCCTTTATGTTAGGCATCTTTTTAGGCCTGACACTGGAACGGGGAAGAACTTCCTTTCGCTTTCGATCAGGACGAGCTTTCATAGTCTTAAAACTATAGGTACGAGGTCTGGCAGAATCAGGACCCTCATACTTAACACGAATACGAGGTATCAAAAGCTCAGCCGGCTCCCCATTACGAGCCTCGGTCCTCACATCCTTGTCATCGGAACTCATCCACAACTTATAGTTTTCAGAAAGACCCACAAACCCATTTGTAGCTACAGCCCAACGCGGGAGACCATCATAATACCTAGCCCACGCTAAGACCCGTGTTTGAGCAAAGGTCGCTACCTTAGGTGGTACCGTATCAGAAAAGGGGATAGTCTGCCTTAAACCATATTGACGCATGACTCGGTAAGGGAAAATATAAATGGGATAAGATAGCCCCAACAAAGAAATATAAACCGATACATTAGACCCCCCCTGTCATAGTAGTCAAACCCCACCATGGTACCACCCACTTAATATAACAAATGCCATAAGTAAAAAAGGAGGTCCATTCGGCCTCGTCCTGGCCTTGGTGCAAGTATTTTCGGTTACCCAAAGCTATAGGGCGATAATGTTTAGGATCGGCAGGAGCTTCTAAAAGTCTAAGCCGTTCCGCAAGCCAAATCTGCAAAAGCAGGTACGATCGAATCAAAAGAATGAAAAGAAAGAAAAAGGTTCCTGGGGCGCAGTTTCAACGCCCAGGACCAGGCGCCGAATATTCCAGCGCCCAGCCCTGGGCGCTGAAACTCAGCCCCAGGCAAAAAGAAATATATAAAAGTGGCGTATGTGTGCGCAAAGAAAAAAAATAGATTACCTGCAGTAATAGGGGGCTTCCCTTAAAAATTTCGGATTTGGCATCCTTCTTCAGCTCATCCGCACTCAGCAAAGTCTCAGCAACAACCAACGGCATAATAGAATAGCAACTTTCCATCTGGCTAATCAAGGGGATCAGCCTTATGTCACCGAACTCACCATATTATTCGACAGCAAATAATGATTCAACAAGCAAAATACAAGGGCTCGAATGTTCAATTTTTGTTCGGTCATATTCTTACTAGGCCTAAAATGATGTTTTACGAGTTTTGCCAAGTTAACCTTATCGTCTACAACAAGTTCAGCAAACATGTTATCATCTAGCCCTAGGAAAGCCCTTATGGTTGTTTTACCCTCTTCAATAGTGCCAGGGGTAACAGGAGTAGCATTAGTAGGATAACCAAGGATCGCAGCAAATTCATCAGGCAAAGGACATATTTCATTGCCCCGAAAGGAAAAAACATGATGATCGGAGTCCCAAAAGTTTAGGGCAGCATGCAGAAAATTATAATCAATATTAATTTGTTGTAAGCCTAAAAGTGCCTCTAAGTGGTATTCTTTTAACAAAGCTTTTTCTGTGGGAGTAAGGGCTCGTAGCCAACGCCTAACAGTCCGTTGGAGTGAGAAAGTAGGGATCGACATGGCAAAAGCAGTAAATAATTAGAGCACAGCAAAAAAGAGAGAAAGAATTTGAGAGTGGTGGAAAATAAGGACGTACCTAGCCCCTATATATAGCTGAAAGCACCCAATAAACATCCCGATCCCATTCGGAAACGTGTTTAGAAATCCGAAAATCAAACATTACCAGGAAAGAACTTTCAGCGCCCACCTCTAGGCGCCGAAATTTTTAACGCCCAGGCCTGGACGCTGAAAGTGCAGCCCAAGGCCCAGATTTCACAAAAACATGGAATAGGAAAGGACTTGAGACCGTGTTGCTAAAACACGAGGCCCTATCACAAGTAAGATCAAGCCCAAAGCACCTTTAGCTCCCAAATAAGCGAAAAATAATAATAACAGTGAAACTTTGTCGAAACTTAGACTCATCTCAGAAAACGCTCATGTACACTTTTCAAAAAAAAAGCAAGTTAAATATCATGGTCATTCTTCGAAACACCAAAAATATGTGTCGTCAAGTCATTGGTTTTCCAAATAGAAAATGTCTGTCTGTCAAAGGGATAATCCGGGCCAAGCCAAAACCGGATGTCGCCTGAAAGCTAAAGTCGTACTCCACGGCTTCACTAAAAATAGCACATTACTATAGGAGGTCGCTCGCACATACGAGCGTGACCCCAAACATGATTACAAGACGCGAAAAACAACCGACGAGCCCCAACACTTGGGGGCTCGCGAAAAGTGGACTCCAACAGGGAGCACCAATCAAAATCACATTCCCAGACTGCGTCACACACCATAACATGTTTGGATATCTCAAAAAATATTGTTAAACAAAAATACACAATGTGGACCCACTTATAGGACACATCTAATCAGGAAATATTACGACCCACCAACAGGTTGTAATCACCAAAAGCTCTTCTACATAGGCAAAATAAGAAATTCAAAATGGGCTCGCCCACGCTCAGCGGGCGGGGTCTGCGTTACTAGCCGCGCGGGTCCTCAGTTTTTCAAAGAATAAAGTCTTCAAATTTAAAATAGGTTCGCCACCTTCAGTGGGCGGGGTCTACGTCACAAACCGCGTAGGTCCTTATTTTCAAAAAAAATTTAAACAGATTCATCCACTTCTATCGGACGGGGTGTCCACCCTCAGCGGACAAGGTTCGCCACCTTCAGTGGGCGGGGTCTACGTCACAAACCGCGTAGGTCCTTATTTTCAAAAAAATTTTAAACAGATTCGTCCACTTCTATCGGACGGGGTGTCCACCCTCAGAGGACATGGTTCGCCACCTTCAGCGGGCGGGGTCTACGTCACAAACCGCGTAGGTCCTTATTTTCAAAAACATCAAACAAATTCGTCCACTTCTATCGGACGGGGGGTCCCCCTCAGAGGACAGGCTCGCCCACCTTCAGCGGGCAGGGTCTGCGTCACTAACAGCGCAGGTCCTTAGTCGCTGCAGCGATAACTTTTATTGGTTTTCCCTTTTTCCAAAAATTAAAGGATTGGTTTGTTGGATTTTCCTTCGTTTTACATCCTATAAAAACAAGGGGGTTTTCTCGTTTAGCTAGCCCTGAAAATGAGAATCTTTAAAAAACGTTTTACCTCGTGATTGGGCTTGGCCAGGCCCAATTACACTTTACAGCTTTAATTTCGAAAACATCTGTAGTTACTCCCAATGACAAAGTGAGGGAGTTTTCTACGCATCTTTAGATCCTTCCAATGACAAACTGAGGAAGTTTCTATACTATCAGTTGACAAATCCCAATGACACGTGAGGGATATGTCGACACTTCAAGTGATGACCCTTAAGTCAAATGTTATCACTCGGGGGCTCGTGAGACCCTCGCAAAACAGGTCACATACACCATGGCTTGTGTGACGCACTCCGTCTAATACTTTGACCATCGTCTTACTCCAAGACTCAGTCAAAGTGGGGGCTAACTGTAGACACCTACTTTTGTCCCCATTCCCGCAAGGGAAAGGTTCGATGATGAAAGCATAAAAACTCCACTTGACAACGCATCTCCTATAAAATAAACGAATCTCGATTCCCCATTTCACCCAAAACCTGCTATTTATGGAAACCTGCTAAAAATAGTAACTGCCGTAAAAGGTAGCGTCTAAAAGTGGAAAATCATAAAAGATAGAAACCTGTCAGAATTAGGTGTTGCATTCCAACATAAATCCTAAATGAGATAGAAAACTGCGAGAATCCTATTCCTAATAGAATTCGGAAATAAGAGTTACGTATTAGTTAAAATCCTAACGAGCCTAGAGTTCGTTACGGGCCCAGACGCATTCCGTCACAAATTGATACGCGCTAAAAGACTCAAATTAATCTCAAACTCTACGGATTTTAGAATCCGAATCTGACTAAACAAAAAACTGCCCAGACCCTATTTTCAACGCCTGGCTCTGGGCACCGAAATCTTCGGCGCCCAGGCCTGGGCGCTGAAAATACCTGGGTACGTTTCTTTTCCTAAATTCTTCGCGGATTAGAACTCTGCAATTCTATCTTTCCACAAACTCTTCCCTATAAATAGGCCCCTAGTTTCGACGTGAAACAACACACAACAACACATAATATATTCTGAGTATTGACTCTAAACCCCTTAGCCTAAGCCTCTCGCTGCGAAACTGTTCACGCGTTCTGTCGTAATCGATCCATAAATCGAACAGAACGTATCCTGTCCCCATAATCGAGATTCGTTAAATAAAAAGGAGAAATAGCAAAGTCAAAGTGGTTAGTTTTCTGAGAACCGTGACGCACCTCTCAAGGGTGCGTCGTAATGTGTCCCTTTTCGATGATTTAACTGCTTTCCTCGCCCTTTTTATGAACTGTTAAACTAACCTAATATGATTGTTCTATCACGCCTAATAAATATAATATTTTTGGGAAATCGGATTATCATGCTAGGTCCCTTAATGCTATTTAAATCAGATAATCACGATCGAATTAGTATTATATGCTGCATATTGCTAAAATCAATTCAGATTAGTTTAATAGTTGACGCATGTCCCTTCAATTATTTATGCTGAGCTAGTAAGGATATCCTGCCTCTGGAGTTATCGACGAGCGAATTACTCATCTCGGTAGTTACAGTCCCCCGAACCCTCAATCTCTACCTTGCGGGTGTATATTGAGAGATCCCCACATCAGGGATCACAAGGGAACCTACGGCCGTCGTGGTCAAACATAATTGCACTCCCTTTATGTCACGATAACCGGGTTTTGTCAGTTTTTCTCATTGTCGTCAAAAACTGAATGGCGACTCCTATATTACTAGTCAATTGGGTGTATACTCACAGGAAATCCAATTACACTTGATTGAATAAAAAGAATCGTCACACCCACGAGGGACAGGTCACGCATTAGCCTCGCGCTTTTTCGGCCCCCTCACAAGTACAACAATCATTTGAAGTACCTAGGCCTGGAAAGTTTCAAGAGAACATATGACATGGGGGTTGACATAGAAGATGACCTGATGAAAGCACCGGTAGCACCAACTCCACAAGCTGAAAAGTGGAAGGGCAAGAAAGCTGAAACAACACATAAGGTCCACGAGGTCAACGCCTTAGAAGCCCCTCAAGGTCCAAATCCAAGCAACTTCAAGAAAAACACCAATCAGCGTAATTTCCAAAGCAGGCCTCAAAGGGTCTTTACCAACCTCGGGATGTCCTATAGTGACGCCTTTGACCGATTGGCCGAGAAGCAAGTCATCACTCCCATTGGTCCCACACCAGATCCTCCAACTGACAAAAGGTCCAAAAATATGGGACCCAAAGGCATATTGCAAGTTCCACCAAGGGAACGGGCATGACATTGAAAACTGCTTTAAGCTCAAGCATCTAATCCAGAATATGGTCGACAACAAGACTTTGCCCCTACCTACGGGAGCCAAGCAGTCTCCTTCAGTGCAAGCTATCTCCTATGACTATGAAGATGAAGAGGAGGATTTTCCATGCAATTTAATCTCTACAATGTACAAGCTAGGCTTCAAGATGATGGTTCCAAGCTTTTACCATCTCATTCCACATACTCAAGACTGGGTGATCCCCGAACCAAGGGTAACCACTGACATACAAGAAAACATTTGTCCCCTTGCCAACCTAAAAGCTTTGGGCTTCTCCGAGTACGGTCTGATGCTAACCACCAAGCAGACCATCAAGTTCCAGGGCATCGCATACAAGATCCTCGGGGTCCTCGATCTGGTCTTCTCTTTTGAGACTTACTACAACAATGCTGAAATCCGGGTCATCGATATGCCTGCCGACTTCGACCTGCTATTTGGAGAACCTTGGTTCGAGGAGCTATTGGATGGCCCTGCCTGTCTCACACCCAAGGGTTCTAGCTTCCATGACACTTCTATCAAGCATACACCGGCCTTGCGCCAAGAAAGGAATGAATGTGTTCAAGAATACTACCACAGGTGGAATGCCTCTGCTCGCGCAGTCTAGCCTGAGCTACCAGAAGGGAAGATGGTGAGAATGTTTCTCCTAAGCCTCAACACTCAGTGCAAGAGCCGCTTCGCTGCATTTCCCTACAGCACCTGGAATTAAGTCTGGCATCAAGTCTTACAGATCTGTGGATGTAGCCTCGTCTATGATGATGATGGTGATGATGGTGATGAAGACGTTTGGGAATACCCCGAGAACTATCTCTATGATTAGTGTCTTATGTTCAACTCTAGAGTCTGTCTTTCAATTTTCGAGTCTAGTGATGAGTTTAAGAGTCTAGGGCTAGAGTCTTGCATCAATCAAGAGCCTCTAAAGGCCGAACTTCAAGTTAAAGTTGTCGATGTAATGATTGCTAATTTCAATAATACTTCAATTTCCTCATACTCTTCAAGTCCAAATTCAAAATACACTCCTAATCTAAACAACTTTGCTTCAAAAGAAACTGACCTTGAAATCTTAAAAGCTATTAAAATCATGAAAATAGGACGCCCATAATTGAGGAAACAGAAAAAGTTAACCTTTCTAACAGCAGTGATCCAAAACTAGTTCAGATTGGTTTGACTCTATCTCAAGCAGAGCGGGATGATCTTATCAAGCTACTTTCAGAGTACATAGACGTCTTTGCATGGTCCTACCATGATATGCCAGGGGTTGATCCAAGCATCGGTCAGCATATAATTCCCCAAATTCCTGGTTAAAAGCCTATCAAGCAGAAATTCCGTCGCATGAAACCGGCTGTTTCCCTCAAAATTCAAGAAGAAGTCTCTAAGCAGCTAGAGGTCGGGTTTATTCGAGAAGCCAAGTATTCAGAATGGATTGCAAATGTCGTCCCGGTTCCAAAGAAAGACGGCAAAGTACGAATGTGCGTTGATTACAGAGATCTTAACAGGGCTAGCCCTAAAGACGATTTTCCATTGGCTCACATCGACATCTTGGTCGACAACACCGCAAATCATGCCTTACTCTCTTTTATGGACGGGTATGCGGGCTACAATCAGATTCCCATGGCAGAGGAAGATATGGAGAAGACAACCTTCATCACTCAGTGGGGTACATATTGCTACAAAGTTATGCCGTTTGGACTGAAGAACGCGGGGGCTACGTATCAAAGAACAGCCACATCCATTATGAGCGACATGATTCACAGAGAAATTGAGGTATATGTCGACGACATGATCGTCAAATCCAAAGAGCGACATGAGCATACAACAGTACTTCGAAAATTCTTCAATATGCTCAGGCAATACAATATGAGGCTCAATCCTCAAAAATGTGCATTCGGGGTAACATCAGGCAAGTTGCTCGGGTATATCACCAGTTCTCGGGGCATCGAGGCTGATCCTTCAAAAATTAAGGCCATTCCAGATATGAAACCGCCAGCGAATGAGAAAGAAATTAGGGGGTTCCTTGCCAAGTGACAATACACCAGTAGATTCATCTCAAAGCTCACTATGATCTGTGAGCCAGTATTTCGAAAACTCCGCAAGAGTGAGCCCAAGGTATGGGAGGAAGATTGTCAACATGCTTTTGACGCCATCAAAGACTACCTTTCGAATCCGCCAGTGTTAAAGCCGGCAGTACCGGGGGCTCCCCTTAGGCTTTACCTTACAACAACTGATTCAGCAGTAAGGGCCATGCTTGCCCATGAGATTGAAGGCAAATAAAGTGTCGTATACTACATAAGCAAGAAGTTGCTCGAGTACGAATCCAGATATACTCAACTCGAAAGGCTCAGTACTGCCTTGGTTTGGGCCACAAAGAAACTACGGTACTACATGCTCTCCCATACAGTGTATGTAATTAGCAAAGCGGATCCTTTCAAGTACCTATTTGAAAAGCCATCTCTCAACGGACGGTTGTCCAGATGGTTGGTCATGTTAGCGAAATTCGATCTCAAGTACATTCCCCAAAAATCTATCAAGGGTTCGGCGGTCTCAGACTTCCTAGTCGACTGTCCCATCGAGGTAGAAGAGGAGGATTATGACTTACCCGATGAGCAAATTCTAATGACAAGCGATGACAGTTGGTCGCTGCACTTTCACGGTGCCTCAAATCAGAACGGATGCGGTGTTGGAGTATTCCTAGTAGCCCCGGACGGCACTCACATTCCTATGTCGGCAAAATTGCAATTCAATGTCACGAACAATGCTGCAAAATATGAAGCATGCATTATGGGCCTGGAAGCCGCCTTAGCATTAGGTGTCCAGAAACTTCGAGTGTACGGGGATTCCTCCCTAATCATGAATCAAATTTCCGGCAAATGGAAAGTTAGAAGGGAAAGCTTGGTCCCATACCAATCCTATCTTAAGAAGCTGTCTGAGAAAGTAGAAGAGCTTCGCTACACCTACCTCCCAAGAGAGGAGAATTAATTTGCCGACGCACTGGAAAAACTGGCATCAATGATCAACATTCCAAATGGCATGGCTGAAATGCCACTTACAATTGAAACGCGTCAAGAAGCAGCATATGTCCATGCTATTTACAACATCGAGCCTGACAAAGATGAGCCTTGGTTTACAGACATTCAAAGGTATCTACAAAACTCTGAGTATCCCCCGCACTTTTCAAGCAAGAGTCAAAGAGCTTTACGCCTACAATCAGCCAACTTCGTCATAGAAGGCGGCGTTCTATACAAAAGGTCCCCTAGCGGCCCCCAATCTCTTATGTGTTGACAAGAACAAAGCACAAAGAGTCATGGACACCGTGCATGCCGGAGTCTGTGGTACCCACATGAATGGGAAGATGTTGGCCCTCAAAGTCATCAGGGCTCGGTATTACTGGACCACCCTCGAACGGGATTGTTACTTCTTCGTCAAGAAATATCCTACCTGTCAAAAGTGTGCGAAACTGAAGCATATTCCCCCATCCTTGCTATATTCTCAATCATCACCATGGCCATTCTCAGCTTGGGGTATCGACGTCATCGGCAAAGTCACTCCAACAGGCACCGGAGGTCATGAATTCATACTGGACGCAGTCGACTATTTCACTAAGTGGGTCGAAGCCAGGTCATTCAAAGTGTTGGATTCCAAGCAAGTGGCCCAGTTCATACAAGAAAACATCATATGCCGATAGGGCATTCCCCACGAGTTCATTAGTTACCAGGGAACCCATTTCCAAGGAGAGTGAGAAGATCTATTCACTAAGTACAAGATTCAACATCACTGTTCTTCGCCTTACCGCCCGCAAACTAATGGGGCAGTCGAAGAAGCCAACAAGAATGTCAAAGCCATCATCATGAAAATGACAACCAGTTACATAGACTGGCCCCAAAAGCTGCACTTTGCATTGTGGGGGTATCGAACTTCAATCCGCACTTCAACGGGCGCAACCCCATTTTCATTGGTCTATGGAATGGAAGCAGTACAACCTATTGAGCTGGAGATACCTTCTCTAAGGATAGTCCTCGAAAGCAAAATCCCAGAAGCTGCATGGGTACAAGTAAGATATGACGAGCTAGTCATGCTCGATGAGCGTCGGCTTCAAGCCGCTCACCATGTACAAGTCTATCAGCGCCGAGTGGCCAGACATTTCAACAAGAGGGTCAGAACCCGAAACATTAAGAAAGGTGAGCTTATCCTGAAAGCCCTTCGCAAGAGCGTCATGGACCCAAGGGGAAAATTCAGACCCAACTGGGCAGGGTCGTATGTTGTCAAGAAAATTTTCTCCGAGGGAGCAGTCGAATTAACAGATGTCGATGGGACAGAGTTCTGTTCCTTGACAAACCTCGATCAGCTCAAGAAGTTCTATGTCTAAGTTCTAGATTCAAAATTCAAAGTCAAATTCAAAAAGTTCTGTAAGTTAGAACTACGTTCGGCATGATTCCTTAACAGGACACGTAGGCAACCTCATTCCGAGGCCCGGCCACCTTAATACAAAAAATTCAAAATTTTCTCAATTAAGGGCATCCTAAAAATCTAATCAAAATTCAAAATTCAAATGTTGTTGTTTCTATTCCAAATGTGAAAATTAAAAAAGCAAAGCATGTTCAAGCGAAATTTAACACAATAATAACTTTTATTTGGCTCTAAAGCCTCCATCAAATCTGATTCAAAGTACAAGGTTTGAATCAAGTGAAGCAAAGTTCAAAGCCTTTTCACTTCCACTAAACACAATTCCTAAACACATCTTCTAAACACATTCTTAAACACACTTCTTGCTAATACAACTTCAAACACATTATGCCTACAAAGATCTGGGGTTGGGAGACTATACTCTTGAGTCTTGGCACCTGGAGTACTATCCCCTAGCTCTTCCCGCAATCATTCATCAATCTTCCCCTTGCCCAAGCGGCGGGAGAAGGAACTTGCTAGTCTTCCAAGACGGGAGGATGGCGAACCTCCTTTGGACCCAGAACGGTCAAGCACCGGACGGGCCACATTCCCGTCACCTTCTTCATAATCAATTGATGCAGGGCGTCTAGCTCTAGAACCTCAGACTCCCGCTGGTCCGGAGAGAGAAATGTCCCTTTGGCTTGGGCCTTTCATCCATACAATATACCCCCGCAGACAGAGTAGCAGGCTCAGGTGGGAATTGAATATTCAAGAATGGTTTGGCAACCCAATACTGCCTCCAAATTTCAAGCCGATTAGTGTAGACACCTACATTTGTCCCCATTCCCGAAAGGGAAGGTTCGATGATGAAAGCGTAAATCTCCACTTGACAACGCATCTCCTATAAAATAACGAATCTCAATTCCCCTCTTCATTTCACCCGAAACCTGCTATTTATAGAAACCTGCTAAAAATAGTAACTGCCGTAAAGGGTAGCTTCTAAAAGTGGCAAGTCATAAAAGATAGAAACCCGTCAGAATTAGGTGTTGCATTCCAACGTAAATCCTAAATGAGATAGAAAACTGCGAGAATCCTATTCCTAATATGATTCGGAAATAAGAGTTACGTATTAATTAAAATCCTAACGAGCCTAGAGTTCGTAACGGGCCTAGACGCATTCCGTCATGAAATTGATACGCACTAAAAGACTCGATTAAGTCTCAAACACTACGGATTTCAGGAATCCGAATCTGACTAAGAAAACAGCCCAGACCCTATTTTCAACGCCTGGCTCTGGGCGCCGAAACCTTCGGCGCCCAGGCCTGGGCGCTGGAATTACCTGGGTACGTGTTTTTTCCTAATTCTTTGTGGATTAGAACTCTGCAATTCTATCTTTCCACGAACTCTTCCCTATAAATACAGCCACAAATTCGACGTGAAAAGGACACACACAATTATATTCTGAGTATTGACTCTAAACCCCTAAGCCTAAGCCTCACGCTGCAAAACTGATCACGCGTTCTGTCGCAATCGATCCATAAATCGAACAGAACGTATCCTGTCCCATAATTTGAGATTCGTTAAATAAAAAGGAGAAATAGAAAAGTCAAAGTGGTTAGTTTTTTGAGAACCGTGACGCACCTCTCAAGGGTGCGTCGTAATGTGTCCCTTTTCGATGATTTAATTGCTTTCCTCGCCCTTTTTATGAACTGTTAAACTAACTAAATCTGATTGTTCTACCACGCCTAACAAATATAATATTTTTGGGAAATTGGATTATCATGCTAGGTCCCTTAATGCTATTTATATCAGATAATCGCGATCGATCTAGTATTATATGTTGCATATTGCTAAAATCAACTCAGATTAGTTTAATAGTTAACGCATGTCCCTTCAATTATTTATGCTGAGCTAGTAAGGATATCCTGCCTCTGGAGTTATCGACGAGCGAAGTACTCCTCTCGGTAGTTACAGTCCCCCGAACCCTCAATCTCTACCTTGCGGGTGTATGTTGAGAGATCCCCACACCAGGGATCACAAGGGAACCTACGGCCGTCGTGGTCAAACATAATTGCACTCCCTTTATGTCACGATAACCGGGTTTTGTCAGTTTTTCTCATTGTTGTTAAAAACTGAATGGCGACTCCTATATTACTAGTCAATTGGGTGTAAACTCACAGGAAATCCAATTACACTTGATTGAATAAAAAAGAAGCGTCACACCCACGAGGGACGAGGTCACGCATTAGCCTCGTGCTTTTTCGACCCCCTCACAGTGGCGACTCCACTGGGGACAGTGAAGGAAATACTCGTGCTTGTAGGTAATCAAAATAGCCGAAGGGTGAAACGATCCTACCCCGCGTTTATTTCCCCATCAAGTTGGGACGACCTGAAAATCAGCATATTAATGTGAACGGGCAGAACCGCATAACGAATCTCGGCTCCCTCGGGAGTTGGGACTAAGGATACCTTTTTTTTCGCCAATAGGGGGGTGCATACGCCGCGCATGTTGCCCACTCGGTACTTGTGCGGGTAGTACACCTATCCCGAACCCAATCGCTCGCTCATTAGGTCCCTCTCGCCTGCATGCCCCCTTGGCTTGCACTTGCGGGTTGGCCTCTTGAGCGAAATTCGTCTGTTGAAGACACTACCTCGATCGGGGCATGTGTTGGATCTACGATAGAAGCGGTACCAAGCTAGGCGCAAATAACTACCCATAGAAGCTTATCATAAACTACATGACATGTTATTATCGCCTCATGATGAATGTTAGTTATGTGTAGCGAAATATGTGATTGTGTGTGACAAACTATCCTAGAAAACCAACGACCTCAAAAATTGCCCAAACATTCATAGACTAATTTGTCAAAGAGTTATACCGAAATACGTGTTCCGCAAACCCGAATGATCGCCACAAAAATAAGCGACGCTCGGGATGGCCTGTAACGAATCCCACAAACGCTGCACAACGCGTAAAGGACGTTATTAGGCAAGCACGCAAATCGAAGTCGCATAAACAAAAGTAGACGTAAACAGAAAACGAGAATCAGCCAGGGACGCATTTTCAACGCCCCTGGCTGGGCGCCAGAATTTCTCACGCCCCTCGCTGGGCGCTGAAGTTGCTGCTTGGCCTTCTGGTCAGGCGCAGCAGCCTCGATGCCCGCGCAAAAGGAAAATACGTAGCACAAAAAATGTTCGTAAAAAGAATTGCTACGAGGGCGTAAGAAAAGCACTCGATTTCAAAAGCGACTCGTAAAAAATTAATAACTCTTTGCGTCGTTGTTAGGCCTCCTACGACGACAATGCTCGGCACTAAAAACCGAACATGCTAACAATTATGAATGTCACACGGGCAAGTATTTCGAAAATCCAAAGAATGACCAAAAGAAAAAAAAAACCAAAAAGTGTACCAACAAAAGAAAGAGTGAAAAACCAATAGAGAGAGTCGAAGTCTAGACTAAGTAATGCTTAAAACTTTGGGAACCTAAAATTTAGCTTATCTTATGCCTAGGATTGGTCCTGCCACTTGGTGCCGATCAGGGAATCAACGGTTAGTGCGTCTCGAAGATACACCGCCAACATCAGGTTTAGTGACTCCAAGCTCCGTCCGTCGTCCCTCATTTCAAGGATCTCCGCTTCCCCAACCTCGATTCGCACCTTCAAACATGTCCATCGAAGATTTGCGAGACCAGATGGTCCAAATGACCCAACTTATGGGCCAATTGAAAATGGAAAATGAAGCTTTAGCGGCTGCGCAAGCCAAAAATGACCTCGATAACGAGAAGAGGATTGAAAAAATGGTCCTACAGCAAACCATGGGGAGCAAATACTTCTCCCTCGATCCTGAACCTTTTCCTGGCAAACTACCAGAAAAGTTCAGTTCATCTGTCTTACCAAAGTTCAAGGCCACGGACAACCCCCGTGATCATCTACTGAGCTTTGTGAATGCCATGAACTTGAAAGGCGTGGACAAGTCCATGTATTTACCTGCCTTTCCTTTGTCCTTGGAACCTGTGCCGCTCAAATGGTACTATCACCAGGACCCTAAGCTCTTCCCCACTTGGGAAGACTTTGTCAATGTCTTCATCAAGCAATACTCGTCGAACATGGATTTCCAAGTCACCATGCGCGAGCTAGAAGTTCTCTTCCAAAAGAAAAATGAGGGTTTCACAACCTACTTTGCTATATGGAGGGACCAGGCGGCCCAACTGATCAATAGGCCTCCCGAAACAGAATTGGTCCAAAAATTCATTGACAACCTGGACCCGGCTTACAGACAACACCTTAGGTACATGGGACTTGACACTTTCAAAAGAGTTTATGATGTGGGAATAAAGATCGAGGACGACCTCGCCAAAACCATACAAAGCAAACCCACATATAAAAACAACACCTATAATCGGGGTAACACATCCCAAGCCCAAGAAGTCCATGTTGTAGAAGAGACACCCGCCCGAAGAAGCCCTGGAAGATGGGTCCGAGACCGAAAGTTTTCTCCACTCGGGTCGACTTTGGTACAAGCCTTTGAAAGACTAACCAATCAAGGAAAGTTGAGACCTATAGGCCCCACCCGTGACCCTCCTGTCAAGGGCAAATATTGGGTCGAAGGTACTTACTGCAAATTCCATCAAGGAAATGGGCATGACACTGAAAACTGCTGGAATCTAAAACATACGATCCAGGACATGATAGAGGATGAAGTGATACCTCTCCCTAACGTTGGCAAACCCAACAACAACAAGAGCCCACTCGGCTCTTGTCACATCTCTCTCGACCAACCAGAGAACTTCGACCCCACGGTGTACATCACGCCTCAAGGTGCACCAATCGCTGTGGTCCCTATGGATCGAATCGAGAGAGATGTGTGCGGTGTGTGGGATGATGATGCTGAAGATATTTACTTATCTCAAGTGTCGGGCCAGGACCTCTTCACTGAAACTTGGCCCGGGTATGCTCTCATTGACACCACCCCTCAGGAGCCCGAGGTCGACAACCTCACCCGATCCGGAAGAATATACCAACCGGATATTCGCCCACCTCCTATGGACGACATCCCAGTCAGGCAATCTCCTGAGAATGGACGGCACGCCACCGTCGCAGAAGTCATTGAAAATCCTCTCCTGAAACAACTAAAAAGAACCAAGGCCGAGATTACCATCTGGGATCTCATGTGTACTTCAAAGGAACATCGCGAAAAGCTTATTCGCTCACTCGACCTCATCTCAGTACCTACAGATATCACACCTGACTCACTGGTTAGCCATGTCACGAGTGATGCTGGAGAAAAGGCCATAGTTTTCACTGACAAAGACTTGCCCAAAGAGGGGGGTGCTCACAATAAATCCCTTTATCTAGTGGTTGGATGCAAAGGACAAAACATCCCCCTAGCGCTCGTATATAACGGTTCGGCGGTTAATGTCTGCCCATTGCGAACCGTCCATTGCTTGGGGCTAGGAAACGATGACTTCCAAACCTCTACACAAGGGGTACGAGCTTATGATAACTCCCGAAGGCCTGTATTGGGAAAAATCAACCTTACCATACAAACCGAGCCTGTGGCACGCACCACGGAGTTTCAAATAATTGACATCAAGCCCACTTTCACCCTCCTCTTGGGGCGACCTTGGCTCCATGACTTAGGAGGTGTGGCTTCTACCTTGCACCAAATGGTTAAACTTAACCATAACGGGGTAATACTAGAAATCCGCGCCCCTCCTCTCGACGTCAGTTGTACTATGGTTGGAACGGCCGAAACCGCAGACGACCTTTACGGGTTTCAAATGGAAGAAACAATCCAGTTCATCGAAGATTATGATCCAGCATTCCTAGACCCGCATGCATCCCGAATCATCCCTAGAATGCTTTTAGCTCAAGGTTATTTCCCTGGAACCCCATTGGGCATAAGGAAGAAGGAATGCACATTCCATCCTTTACCCAACAAATCTACTCCCTTTGGCTTAGGCTATGAACCAACGGAGGAAGATATTGCTGACCGCCTGTTTAGGCTACGCCTTAACAAGGCCAAACAAACCACCCTCCTTCCCCCATATCAAAGAACCCTTAACGGGATGTTCGTTCGGGAAGGAGGAGGACACCCATGCTGTGATTTCCCTGAACCCTTCGTTCAGGATGGCTTGCTAAAACCTGGATTTGAAATTTTCCATGACTGCCACACCTTGGATGAGGCACCCCACCTCACCAAGACTAAAACAGCTGAAATATTGGACAACCAGGCTCTATGGACATTGTTTAACGAATCGAGGCCTATGGAGGACAAGACTGTGATGACTACCCTAGATTTACAAGATGAAGGTTTCGATCCAACCCGGTTAATCTCTCCTGCATCAACACTAGAAGAGATCGAGAACGGATGGGTGAAGACATATCAGTGGGTCAATGCAAAAGGAATAGAATTCAAGATGAGTACCGGTGAAGGACCGAAGTTTTATGAGACTAAACCCCAGGCTTGAGCCACATAGAGCACCATTAGTACAAAGCGCCTAATAGTTCTTTAGATTGGTAGAAAAAATAATAAAGACTTTAGATGGTCCTAAGGCCCCTTAGAATATAGGTCAGTTTTATTTCAGTGTGTTTTCCTTACTTTCCGAATCAATAAAGGCGTAATATTTCTCCTAAAAATTTTATTCTAACACTAAATAAACACCAAATGTACTTCCAAAATACAAAAATAAAGAGGCGGCCCACTCTAGGCCCAACAAACAAAGCCCACTCGGTTTTGAAATAGTGCCATGGGAACCAATTCCCGAAACCACAAAATAAACCACACCATCCCATCCCCAAAACATAAAAGTCAACCAGTGTAACCATAAAAATCAACCCATACAACCCAAAGAAGTCAAAGGAAATCAAAATCCAAAACGAAAGCAAATGTTTCTTAAAAGGGGAATTAATAAAATATAACCCCAACCAATTCTTCAAAAATGACACGCACCTCAACCCACCTCAAAAGCCTACACAAAGAGCTTCATAACTTCCGCACCCTAACTCCATTTTCAAAACTGTTTCGAGTCACGAATAGAAAAAATTAATCCGGACAAAAATGCATTTCACGCTAACAGTCAAAAAAGCCTCCAAAATAGCCTCAACATTGACTTTAAATACGAGCAAAAATCAAGGCACAAAAAAAAAGAAATAAATGCAAGAACATGTGAAGCAAAGCGTCAAAAATTGACCGCCCAAGTCATTTTCAGCGCCCAGGGCTGGGCGCCGAAATTCCTGACGCCCCAGCCTGGGCGTTGAAACACTCTGCCTGCCAAAAATTTTCTTTTCAAAAGTGCTCGTCATTTTATCCGCACACAACGGAAAAATAACGAACACTTGGGGGGTACAGTACGTATCCAAATAGGTTTACCAAGAATATAGCCATACAAATTAGTCGAATTTCATATTTTACGCGACTTATGGCAAAAAAAAAACAGCAGATGAAAACAATGATAATACTTCACTCATTTGACCGATTAAGTAATATGCTTCCACCTCAGGGCATATCTACCGAAATCCGGCTTACTAGAACTTATTCTAAAGCTAGAACTACGCGCGACCTGATTCTAACAAGATACGTAGGCAATCCTTACCAAGGATTCGGTCCAATAAAAAAAACATATTCTTTGTGCAAAAGTGTTAGACATATAAAAACATAAAAAAGAGGAGAAACAAAAATAAATGAAAATGAAAAATAAAAATACGCCTTTATTGAAAAATAATAAGAAGGAAAACAAAGTGCTAAGAATAAAAACAAACACAACTGAAATAAATAGAGGGCACCTACACCCTAGCAAGAACTACACTACTCTAATTCTTCCGGATCATCAAATAAAGTCTTGTAGAGGGCAATGTTCGCAGGATCCACCCCCACAGTCTTCTGCGCTGCCCCAATATCAATCTCCATAAGAACCGGCTCCTGGACACTAACTTCCAAAGATGCCAAGGCTTCAGAAACATTCTCAATTATAGCCCGCTCAGCCTCAAGGGCATAGACAATGGTGGGAGAAGGATTATTATCATCAACTAGACTAGCCACTGTTTCTACAGGCGGCTGAGCCTTCCTAACCCATACATTGTTCCGGCGACGATCTCCGCGAGAGCTTGCATCTCTTTTAACAACAGGAGGCCCCTTCATAATAGGCGTCTTTTTAGGCCTGAAACTGGAACGGGGAGGAACTTCCTTTCGCTTTCGATCAGGACGAGCTTTCACAGTCTTAATACTATAGGTACGAGGTTTGGCAGAATCAGGACCCTCATACTTAACACGAATACGAGGTATCAAAAGCTCAGTCGGCTCCCCATTACGAGCCTCGGCCCTCACATCTTTATCATCGGAGCTCATCCACAACTTGTAGTTTTCAGAAAGACCCACAAAGTCATTTGTAGCTACGGCCCAACGCGGGAGACCATCAAAATACTTAGCCCACGCTAGAACCCGTGCTTGTGAAAAGTCCGCTACCTTAGGTGGTACCGTATCAGAAAAGGGGATAGTCTGCCTTAAACCATATTGACGCATGACTCGGTAAGGGAAAATATAAATGGGACGAGATAGCCCCAACAAAGAAACATAAACCGATACATCAGAACCCCCTGTCATAGTAGTCAAACCCCACCATGGTACCACCCACTTAATACACTAGTGGAAAAACAATCATTTGCATCACCATATTTGCCTCGCACATTTAAACATGTGACGCAATTGACAGTTTTAAGCATTAAAATTAGTCATTTGCGTCGCAGAATTACTAATCTGCGACGCAGATGACTCTAAGATGTTCTTAAAGTCATTTGCGTCGCAGATTAATAATAATGCGACGCAAAATATTACCTCCTTTGCGTCGCAGAATTACTAATCTGCGACGCAGATGACTCTTAGAGTCATCTGCGTCGCAGATTTACTAATCGGCGACGCAAAGGAGGTAAAAAAATTTCGGTTTCTAATTAAAATTTAATTATTACCTTTTCCTTTTCTTTTTTAATTTGGTGCGACGCCCTGCTCCCATTCCCTTTCTCCCTCATACATTTCCTGCCTCCCCAAACTCTTCTCTCTCATAATTTCCAGATCTCCATTGTTGAAATTCCAAAGCTTCTCTGTCTCTCCTTCAGAATCAGTATCGAGCTTTCCCTTCAAAGTCTCCTCTCACCAAATCATCCCAATATCTCAAATTTGTTTTAAAATTCAAGCTTAGCGAATACGAAGGAGGCAAACCCAGATCTGAAAGCGATGACGTCTTCAGCCGGATTTCAAGCCGCATTCTCTGCAAACTCCAGCTCTGAGGTGGATGACTCGGCGGCGACTCATCTGGGTGCGGTGGAAGTGGGGCTGAGTTTTTGGGGAATCTGTTGAGTCGACTCAGACCGAGTTGGTCCCGAGTTACACCGCCATAACAACGCCGAAGTGTTGGTGCTGGAGTTTCGGTTTTTATCGCCACCGACCTTGAATACCTTGTTTCGATCTAAAGGTATTTTCTCTCTCCCTACCGTGATTTCCATGTTTAATTAATTTTGCAACTTTTTCATATTGTTTTGATGAATCTAGGGCTTAATTATGTTAGTTAGTTGGTGATTTTGAGTATTTATTTTGTTAGGTTATGATACATATGACATTTACATAGATCATGCGGAAACAACCATTAACCCAGGAAACATATTATTTACACATAATCATATAGCATAATTAGATGCATACTCTTTGTTGCGTGCCTTCCCTAGCTGCGCCCGAACCGAACCAGAACAAGTCTTTTAGGACTCCAAGTGTCGTCCCTCCGTAGAAAGTCCACAGCACGTCCGGATCCGCCTTAAGATTGACCAACTAGAATCGCCCTTAAGGTACTCAGAAAATTCGGCACTTTTGGGGCAAGATGGGTGTTTGAATTTTCTCTCAAAAACTCACTTTTGAATACTTTGAAACTTGTGTATAAATTATGACCCCTAGGCCTTTATTTATAGAGTTATGGAAAAGGAATCGTAATCCTAGTAGGATGCGAATTAATTGGAATTAGAATCCTACATGAATTCTATTTAATTAATTTATCCAATTAGGAATAGACATTTAATCATACACTGACTCTTGCTGATTCAGGAATCACGCATGAGCACAAACTCATACACACACGGCAGCCACAAGGACTGCCCATGCGTGCGAGCTGCAGCCCACGCAGCAAGGCCCACGCATCCGTGGCCTTGGCGCGCGCTGGGCTTGTGGCGTGCGTGCTTGCTGGGCGACGGCCTGGCTTCGTGCTGGGCCTTCGTCCGGCAGGCCTCGTCCGATGCTAATTCGTACGATATGCTTCCGATTAAATTTCCATTTCCGGAATCTATTTCCGATACGAACAATATTTAATATTTCCGATTCCGGAATTAATTTCCGTTTCGAACAAATATTTAATATTTCCGTTTCCGGAATTATTTTCCGATTCCGGCAATATTTCCGATTCTGACAATATTTCCGTTTCCGGCAATATTTCCGATTCTGGTAATATTTCCATTTCCAATAATATTTTCCGATACGTACCATGTTTCCGTTTCCGGTAACATCTACGACTTGGATAATATTCATATTTCCGATACGATCCATATTTCCGTTTCCGGCAATATCATCGTTTTCGGAGTATTCATTTCTTGCCTGTGACGATCTTAGCTCCCACTGAAACCAAGATCCGTCGGTTCCGAATATTCATAGATGGAGTATTTAATGCCTTTACGTACTATTTGTGTGACCCTACGGGTTCAGTCAAGAGTAAGCTGTGGATTAATATCATTAATTCCACTTGAACTGAAGCGGCCTCTAGCTAGGCATTCAGCTCACTTGATCTCACTGAATTATTAACTTGTTAATTAATACTGAACCGCATTTATTAGACTTAACATAGAATGCATACTTGGACCAAGGGCATTATTTCCTTCAGTCTCCCACTTGTCCTTAGGGACAAGTGTGCATTTCCTAATTCCTTTGTCGCTCGATGCTTGCTCTTGAACATAAGGTAAGAGTTGTCATCCTTATTATGTCCAGAGGTGTTCCTCGGTTTCAGAGTTCAACTGATCAAATAAACAGATAATCATAGCCTATGATTCATCCGAGCACGGCCATGCATTTCACAGTTTCTAGCTCTCCGAGTGGCCTTGTACAACTTTTAAGCATCTCATCCCGATTTATGGGAGGACAATCCCAATCTTGCGATCTTGAGATTAGACTTCGTTTGATAGGTGATTACCTGAGCGTTGCCTTTATAGCCTCCTTTTACGGTGCGACGGTTGGTCAACGTCAAAGCAACCAGTTCTCAAACAAGTAATCTCAAATCACTCAGGTATTGAGGATTTAGTGTCTAATAATTTAATGAAATTTACTTATGACAGACTTTCATCTCTTACAGTAAAGTTTCATAGGTCTTGTCCGATACTAGTCTTCCCAAAGTAAGTATCTATGCAAATGATTATGACATTGCCATGTCCACATAGTTCAAGAAACAGAACTACTAGTCATCTTGCATTCTAATCGTCTAACGTTTTCTATGCGTCCAATTTTATAGAAAACTCCGATTAGGGACCTTTTTCAACCTTTGACATTCAAGTTCACTTGATAGACATTTCTTAGTCACAGGACTGGTCCTGACAGTCTATCTTGAATATATCGTCAAGTTGAAGGGACTCATCATTTAATAAACCACAAATTAAATGGAAAAATGAATTCCTTTCATTTATTGTGAATGATTAACCAATAATGTTTTACAAAGATTTAAACTCTAAAACTTTAAACATTAAACAGAGACATCAAAGCCATTCTCCAATATGCTTGATTCCCATAGCTGCAGTGTGCGAGTTGTGCTTCGCTTGCGGCAGAGGTTTAGTTAATGGATCTGATATGTTGTCATCAGTTCCAATTTTGCTTATCTCGACTTCTTTTCTTTCAACGAACTCTCGTAGAAGGTGAAATCTACGAAGTACATGCTTGACTCTCTGGTGGTGTCTAGGCTCTTTTGCCTGTGCAATAGCTCCGTTATTATCACAATACAGGGCTATTGGTCCTTTAATGGAGGGGACTACACCAAGTTCTCCTATGAACTTCCTTAGCCATATAGCTTCCTTTGCTGCTTCATGTGCAGCAATGTACTCCGCTTCAGTTGTAGAATCCGCAATGGTGCTTTGCTTAGCACTTTTCCAGCTTACTGCTCCTCCGTTGAGGCAGAAGACAAACCCAGACTGTGATCTGAAATCATCTTTGTCGGTTTGGAAACTTGCGTCCGTATAGCCTTTAACAATTAATTCATCATCTCCACCATAGACCAGGAAGTCATCTTTGTGCCTTTTCAGGTACTTCAGAATGTTCTTGGCAGCAGTCCAATGCGCCTCTCCTGGGTCTGACTGGTATCTGCTCGTAGCACTGAGTGCGTACGCAACATCCGGGCGTGTACATATCATAGCATACATTATTGAACCAATCAATGATGCATATGGAATCCCATTCATTCGTCTACGCTCATCAAGTGTTTTTGGGCACTGAGTCTTGCTTAGAGTCATTCCATGAGACATGGGTAGGTAGCCTCGCTTGGAGTCCGCCATCTTGAACCTATCAAGCACCTTATTGATATAAGTGCTTTGACTAAGTCCAATCATCTTTTTAGATCTATCTCTGTAAATCTTGATGCCCAATATGTACTGTGCTTCCCCTAGATCCTTCATCGAAAAACATTTCCCAAGCCAAATCTTGACAGAGTTCAACATAGGAATGTCATTTCCGATAAGCAATATGTCGTCGACATATAATACTAGGAAAGCAATTTTGCTCCCACTGACCTTCTTGTATACACAAGATTCGTCTGCGTTCTTGATGAAACCAAAGTCACTGACCGCTTCATCAAAACGTATATTCCAGCTCCTGGATGCCTGCTTCAATCCGTAGATTGATTTCTTTAGCTTGCATACCTTTTTAGCATTCTTTGGATCCTCAAAACCTTCAGGCTGTGTCATAAACACAGTTTCTGTTAAAACGCCGTTTAAGAAAGCAGTTTTGACATCCATCTGCCATATTTCGTAATCGTAATATGCAGCGATTGCTAACATTATTCGAATAGACTTTAGCATTGCAACTGGTGAAAAGGTTTCATCGTAATCCACACCGTGGACTTGCCTGTAACCTTTTGCAACCAATCTAGCTTTGAAAACTTCAAGTTTCCCATCCTTGTCCTTTTTCAGTTTGAAAACCCATTTGCTTCCAATGGCTTGGTAGCCATCTGGCAAATCGACCAAATCCCATACTTGGTTTTCAGACATGGAGTCTAATTCAGATTGCATGGCTTCTTGCCATTGCTTGGAGCTAGGGCTCGTCATAGCTTGCTTGTAAGTCGCAGGTTCATCACTTTCAAGTAATAGAACGTCATAGCTCTCGTTCGTCAAAATACCTAAGTACCTTTCCGGTTGAGATCTATATCTTTGCGATCTACGCGGGGTAACATTTCTAGATTGACCATGATTCTCACCAGATTCTTCTAAAGATCTCTGAGTTTCATCCTGAATGTCATCTTGAGCATTCTCTAGAGTTTGTTGTTCGACTCGAATTTCTTCGAGGTCTACTTTTCTCCCACTTGTCATTTTGGAAATGTGATCTTTCTCCAAAAAGACACCATCTCGAGCAACAAACACTTTGTTCTCAGATGTATTGTAGAAGTAATACCCCTTTGTTTCCTTTGGATAGCCCACAAGGATACATTTGTCAGATTTTGGATGAAGTTTGTCTGAAATTAATCGTTTGACGTATACTTCACATCCCCAAATCTTAAGAAAAGACACATTTGGAGGCTTTCCAAACCATAATTCGTATGGAGTCTTTTCGACAGCTTTAGACGGAGCTCTATTTATAGTGAGTGCAGCTGTATTTAGTGCATGTCCCCAAAATTCTAATGGAAGTTCGGCCTGACCCATCATTGACCTGACCATGTCTAGCAAGGTTCTGTTCCTCCGTTCTGACACACCGTTCCATTGTGGTGTTCCAGGAGGAGTCAATTCTGATAGAATTCCACATTCTTTCAGATGGTCATCAAATTCATAGCTCAGATATTCACCGCCTCTATCAGACCGCAGTGCCTTAATCTTCTTGCCTAATTGATTCTCTACTTCACTCTGAAATTCCTTGAATTTGTCAAAGGATTCAGACTTATGCTTCATTAGGTAGACATAACCATACCTACTGAAGTCATCAGTGAAAGTGATAAAGTAGCTGAAACCACCTCTAGCATTTGTACTCATTGGTCCACATACATCTGTATGGATTAAACCCAATAGTTCATTTGCTCTTTCTCCAACTTTAGAGAAAGGTTGCTTTGTCATTTTGCCAAGTAAACATGATTCGCATTTACCATAATCCTCTAAGTCAAATGGTTCTAGAATTCCTTCCCTTTGAAGTCTTTCTAAGCGTTTCAAGTTTATATGGCCTAATCGACAATGCCACAGATAGGTGAGATCTGAATCATCCTTTTTGGCCTTTTTGGTATTTATGTTATATACTTGTTTGTCGTGATCTAATAAATAAAGTCCATTGACTAATCTAGCAGATCCATAAAACATCTCTTTAAAATAAAACGAACAACTATTGTCTTTTATTATAAAGGAAAATCCCTTAGCATCTAAGCAAGAAACTGAAATGATGTTTTTAGTAAGACTTGGAACATGGAAACATTCTTCCAGTTCCAAAACTAGCCCGGAGGGCAACGACAAATAGTAAGTTCCTACGGCTAATGCAGCAATCCGTGCTCCATTTCCCACTCGTAGGTCGACTTCTCCCTTGCTTAACTTTCTACTTCTTCTTAGTCCCTGTGGATTGGAACATAAGTGTGAGCCACAACCTGTATCTAATACCCAAGAAGTTGAATTAGCAAGTATACAGTCTATAACGAAAATACCTGAAGATGGAACGACTGTTCCGTTCTTCTGATCTTCCTTTAGCTTTGGACATTCTCTTTTGTAATGGCCTATTCCATCACAATAAAGACAGCTTGATGTGGACTTGTCCTGCTTTGATTTAGCATTGCCCTTGGACTTTCCACCTTTCTTGAATGGTCTCTTTCTAGCCTTGAGTAAATCTTTGGCTTCACAGTCCAGTACTATTTCAGCCTTTCTGACAAGGTGAATAAATTCTGCAACTGTTTCTTCTCTTGGTTCACTTAGGTATTGTTGCTTGAAGCGACCAAACCCACTGTGTAGTGAATTGAGCAAGACAGAGACTGCCATCCTTTCGCTTATTGGTGTTCCTAGTAGACTTAGGCGATCAAAATATGAACACATAAGATCCACATGGAACCTCAGTGGGACGCCTACCCTCTGTTTAGTGCGAAGGAGCTGAACATGTGTTTCTTGGACCTCCATCCTATAACACCTGTTGGGAGAACTAACCTTTAGCCCAGACATTGATTCAATCAACTCATGGACGTTCAGGTCCCTGTCCTCCGTACTTCCACGACAGATATCCCTCAGATTCTTGATGAGCGTAAAAGGTTCATAGGCTACAAACCTTCTAGCCCAATCATCAGGGATATTGTTCAGCATGAGACTCATAACCTTTTTGAGATCCGCATCCCAGGCGTAAAATCTCTCAGGGGTCATGTCTCTGGCATAGTAGCTTGGCATGGGATGTGATAGTACATACTCAAGTCCATTGAGTTTGACTATTTCAACTAGCTTAGCTTCCCATTCAAGAAAATTTGTCAGGTTCAGCTTGACCATAAGCTCAGAACCCATGATGATGTTTTGATTGTTGTTTGCCATATTAAAACTACAATTGAAAAGAATAAACAAATAAATAACCATTCACAGTTTCTCTTAATAAACTTAAATTCTAGCATTCATGCATAATTCAATGTTTATTAAGCATTTTATTCAAGTTATGTGTTCCGGCAGGTGTGAATAAAATGATTCCAAGATCCTAAAATCATTGAAGAACTAAGCACAGTTTGTCGACTTAATCCTAGAACATCTTAGGTAAGCAAAAGCCTTTTGCTAATAGTCTAGAAACTATTCTTGGTTGATAGGTACGTCTAAGAACTTATTAGGTAAACCTATCGAATTTGCCACGACATAAAAGGACTCCTTACTTATATCGTTGAGTTTCACCAAAACTAACATGTACTCACAATTATTTGTGTACCTTGCCCCTTTAGGACCAATAAGTAACACCTCGCTGAGCGAAAACTATTACTAGATTGATGTAAAGGATATCCAAGCAAGTGTATATTTTGGCATGGCACCTTTTAACTCAATTTTTAAGTTTGGAACTTAAGGCTCTTACTATGTTGGTTAGATTTTAAGTGAACTAAAATCCTTAATCATGCAACATAATCAAGCTTTTGATCTCATGCATTTTAAGACATATTTAAAGCAATAAATAACTTAAAACATGCATAAGATATTTGTGATCTAGTATGGCCCGACTTCATCTTGAAGCTTTGACTTCAAAGTCCGTCTTGAAAATCTCCGTGGGAGGCACCATTTTCTTCAAATAGGATAAGTTATAACTAATTACAACTATTTGATGGTACGCAGACCATATTTGAATTGAAAAACAACTTTGGTACTTTAGACCAATTACATTCAAATTAATGGTACGCAGACCATATTTTCTATCCTATTTGGGCCATACTAGTCACTTCATAACCTGCAAAACAGTACATATACAATATATACCATTCACCCATTCATTATCATGAATGGCCCACATAGCTGGTTAGTTAAACACATTATGCATCACGTAAACATTTGCAGCAATTAATCAAGGGCACCAATAATCTACCAATTATTCAGTCCTTATTAATTCTAATCGAGTTGTTTTAACCTTAAGGATTTGTAGACCTAATCAAGAGTTTATGACTAAAAGCACTCCCACTCAAACCAATAAATTCATATGCTTTACTAATTTTAAACATAAAATTGTATTTCTAGTCTAACCGGAAACATACAAATTTAATTAAAATTTAAAGCTCATATAAATTTATAATTGAATCCAAAATTTAATTTAATTTCAGTCGCATTTAAATTAATTCATGATTTTAATTTTAGTAAAATAATTAGAATAAATTCCATTTATTATAATTATAATATTCAAAATTAAAATCCAAGAAATTAATTCAAATTATTAATTTTAAAATTAATTAAAATTGCGTGAACTGAAATTTTCAAATTAAACATTCAAAACGATCTAATCGAAACGCAAACACCCTACGCGTTGCACGCCCATGGGCTGTACGCACACAGCCATTGCTGGCCATGTGCGCGCAGCCCATGCGCTCGTTGCATAGCTGCTGCTGTCCCATACGCAAGCCTCCGCACAGCGCCAACCGCACGCGAGCTATCGCTCGCAGCGCGCGCGCGTTACCGCGCTCGCTGGTGCGCGAGATCGCTCGCTGGTGCGCGCGAGCCATCGCTCGCTGGGGCGCTGCATCGCTCGCTGGTGCGCGCGAGCCATCGCTCGCTGGCGCGCGAGATCGCTCGCTGCGCGCGCGCGAGCCATCGCTCGCTGGTGCGCGACATCGCTCGCTGGGCGGGCGACGTCGCGCGCTGTGCGCGCGAGTGATGCTGTGCGCAGCGCTCGTGGCACGCGAGCTTGCGCTCGCTGCGCACGAGGTTGCGCGCTGTTGTGCGAGGCAGCGCGCGCTGTGGCGCAGCTCGCTTGCTGCCCACACGCGACTGCCTTGGCTCGCCCCTCGCCCATGCCCATCCGTTCATTGCTTGTGGCACACGACACAAGGCAGGGCTGCTGCCTTGTGCTCGTGCACTACGCCCTTGCTCATTGCATTCGTGCCGCACGGGCGACGAGCTCCCTTGCTCGTCGTCGCATGCCCGCATTATACAACACCCCTTAAGGGTAACACGAAGCGTCCATTGCTTCGTGCGTGCAAGTTATTTGAACGAATTGCATAAAAATTTAAAATTTATATTTAAAATTAATGACAAATTAATAAATATTATTAATTTCATAATTTTAGGGCGAAAAAATCGAAAATTTATTATCCAATTGATTTCCGATTGATATGGATTCAAGTCTAGGTCATAAAAATTTAAAATTTATCGTAAATTTACAATTTTTATGGTGGTTTTTAATCATAGGTTTCTAATTAAATTACAATTAATTATGAAAATCAAATTAATTCTAAATTATTCTAATTTTCAACAAATTAATCATAATTACAAATTAGATTGCATAATTAACAAGACTAGGCATTCAAACTTGTTAAACATATGCAGTAGGTCAATCAAAAATTCAAGATTTATCAACAGGAATCGCAAATATTTAATTTAACATCTTAAATTTACGAAATTTTGCATCCGAAAAACTAAAACCTTCGAAAAGTCATAGTTAGGCTTCGAATTTGAGAATTCTGGGTTCGGCAGAAAAATACTATTTTTGTCAAAATTTTAGAATGCCTTTTACATGCGGAATTGACACAAAAATCACTCAATTCGGATGAGTAATGAAGAAACTGCCGAAAAACTGCGTACATATAATTAAATAAACGCAATTTGCAATTAATTAACAATTACGAAAATTAATCACCCCTTTTAATTCTTGCAAATTTGTAATATTTAACCATGTTCATGCAATTTAGATTATGAAAATAATAAGGGGCTCGTGATACCACTGTTAGGTTATGATACATATGACATTTACATAGATCATGCGGAAACAACCATTAACCCAGGAAACATATTATTTACACATAATCATATAGCATAATTAGATGCATACTCTTTGTTGCGTGCCTTCCCTAGCTGCGCCCGAACCGAACCAGAACAAGTCTTTTAGGACTCCAAGTGTCGTCCCTCCGTAGAAAGTCCACAGCACGTCCGGATCCGCCTTAAGATTGACCAACTAGAATCGCCCTTAAGGTACTCAGAAAATTCGGCACTTTTGGGGCAAGATGGGTGTTTGAATTTTCTCTCAAAAACTCACTTTTGAATACTTTGAAACTTGTGTATAAATTATGACCCCTAGGCCTTTATTTATAGAGTTATGGAAAAGGAATCGTAATCCTAGTAGGATGCGAATTAATTGGAATTAGAATCCTACATGAATTCTATTTAATTAATTTATCCAATTAGGAATAGACATTTAATCATACACTGACTCTTGCTGATTCAGGAATCACGCATGAGCACAAACTCATACACACACGGCAGCCACAAGGACTGCCCATGCGTGCGAGCTGCAGCCCACGCAGCAAGGCCCACGCATCCGTGGCCTTGGCGCGCGCTGGGCTTGTGGCGTGCGTGCTTGCTGGGCGACGGCCTGGCTTCGTGCTGGGCCTTCGTCCGGCAGGCCTCGTCCGATGCTAATTCGTACGATATGCTTCCGATTAAATTTCCATTTCCGGAATCTATTTCCGATACGAACAATATTTAATATTTCCGATTCCGGAATTAATTTCCGTTTCGAACAAATATTTAATATTTCCGTTTCCGGAATTATTTTCCGATTCCGGCAATATTTCCGATTCTGACAATATTTCCGTTTCCGGCAATATTTCCGATTCTGGTAATATTTCCATTTCCAATAATATTTTCCGATACGTACCATGTTTCCGTTTCCGGTAACATCTACGACTTGGATAATATTCATATTTCCGATACGATCCATATTTCCGTTTCCGGCAATATCATCGTTTTCGGAGTATTCATTTCTTGCCTGTGACGATCTTAGCTCCCACTGAAACCAAGATCCGTCGGTTCCGAATATTCATAGATGGAGTATTTAATGCCTTTACGTACTATTTGTGTGACCCTACGGGTTCAGTCAAGAGTAAGCTGTGGATTAATATCATTAATTCCACTTGAACTGAAGCGGCCTCTAGCTAGGCATTCAGCTCACTTGATCTCACTGAATTATTAACTTGTTAATTAATACTGAACCGCATTTATTAGACTTAACATAGAATGCATACTTGGACCAAGGGCATTATTTCCTTCATATTTTACGATTGTTTGAACTCTTCATTTTAGGATTTTGATTTCAGATGTTGTAGTTTGTTATTGATTATGTCGAATCTGTTTAGGATTTTGATTTTGATTTTAGGATTTTGATTTCAGATGAATCTAAATTTTGATTGTTTGAACCCTAGATTTTGATTTTGATTTTAGGATTTTGATTATGTCGAACTCTTAAAAGAGATTCATTAACTAGCTAAGACAATATCATGAAACATATAGTCCATCCAGTTGAAAAAATTCAGTAAGATTTACCTTTGGATTTTTTTCTTTGTCTACCATGATTGCTAGGCAACCCTGCAGTAGAAGCAAGAACTTAATAGACACACATATGCCACATATATGACAGAAAAAACAACTAATTTAGTCTTTTGGAACCTTGAAGAAATCTTCGCTGACATCTTACAGTCTGAACTCAGCCCATAGAACAGTAGAGGATGTAGAACTTGGACCAGACTGGGACCAGAAAGCCAACAGCCTGCTGCGTAAACATTTTGGGTACTCCGGGTTGAAAAGTTTTCAAATGGAAGCTCTTGGTGCTTGGTTTTCTCAGCAAGACTGTCTTGTTCTTGCAGCAACATGGTCTGGTATTTATTTTCTGATTCTTATTCTCCCTTTTCTGTGCATTTCTTCTTGAATCCTTTGTACAATGTATATACTGTGTCAATGTTTTTGAGGCTTTAATGTTTCTACAGGGAAATCTCTGTGCTTTCAGCTACCTGCGCTTTTGACAAGGAAGGTCGTGGTCGTGATTTCTCCATTGATAAGCTTGATGCATGACCAGTGCTTAAAGCTATCAAAACATGGCATCTCTGCATGTTTCCTTGGATCAGGACAACCAGATAACACCGTTGAGAAGAAAGCAATGAACGGCATGTATTCCGTTGTATACGTTTGCCTCGAAACACTGCTTAGGTGAACACATTTGTACATCATCTGGTATTGCTTGTAGTTTGAATTGTTTCTAAATGCCCTGCTGTTGTCACTTGGGACTGTATGATGTCAGCTTTCACTGTCTGATGAGGTGTATAATGCATACTAATAAGTCCACTTCAGAGGCTTGCGGAGAACCGTGGAATAGCTTTATTTGCCATCGATGAAGTACATTGTGTTTCAAAATGGGGACATGACTTTAGACCTGATTACAGGTTTCACCCTTGCTCACCTTGGATGTCTTATGTTTGAAATGTTCAGTTGCTTATCCAATGATACATGTTTTTCACATTGCCATTTTGTGCATACAATAAATAACAGCTCGTGTGTTTGATTATTGTGAGGTCTAAGTTCAAATTTTAATGTTCTGTGGTTGATTCCCCAATTCTTGCTAGCGTTTATTACTTTTTCTGAAATGTTCCCATATAATTGAGGTTTAATTATTGTTTCCTTATATGAATATAATTGTTCTGAATGCAATTCAAACTGCAAATGGTAGCAAGACTAGCAGACTATTATACCTCCTGTTGAGAGTAGGTTTGGGGTTATGCAACTCTAATGTTTTTCTTTTCTTAATAAGGGTGAATATGTATTGCCTTTGTTGCTAAGAATGTGATTGTTCTGCTATTTTTGTTTGTTTTCTTTGGGCTGATTACATTATGAGCAATGTCGATATTTAGCTAGTTTATTGTAATATTTACTTAAACTTTTATGTTTAAAGTGTAGTTAGGTTATCAACATGTTGGTTGATCTATGGTGAATTTGCCTTTTATTGGGTTGTAAACTGTTTTGACAGGTATATATTAATGTATTATAACATTCCCGGTATTGGGGAGGGTCAAATTACAAAGGAAATATTGTCAAAATTTTCACCTAGTTTACTTTTATTTTTATGCTCTGAATATACTAGTACTGAAAGCTGCTTATTTTATTTAATCTATGGATTAAATAAAATCAGCAGCTCATTTTTTTTAGAATATCCAAAAGTCATTTGCGTCGCACTTTAGCTAATCTGCGACGCAAATGACATTTTTTTTAACATATTGAAAAGTCATTTGCGTCGCACATTTAGCTAATGTGCGTTGCAAATGACATTTTTTTTAACATATTGAAAAGTCATTTGCGTCGCACATTTAGCTAATGTGCGTTGCAAATGACATTTTTTTTAACATATTGAAAAGTCATTTGCGTCGCACATTTAGCTAATGTGCGTTGCAAATGACTTTTCAGCACCATGCCTGAAAAGTTATTTGCGTCGCACATTAGCTAATTGTGCGACGCAAATAAGGTTCATTTGCGTCGCACAAATGTGCGACGCAAATGACTTTTAGTCATTTGCGTCGAGAGCTTTTGCCACGCACGATGTGCGACGCAAATGTGCTTAAAAGTGCGATGCAAATGACCCTTTTTCCACTAGTGATAGAACAAATGCCATAAGTAAAAAAGGAGGTCCATTCGGCCTCGTCCTGGCCTTGGTGCAAGTATTTTCGGTTACCCAAGGCTATAGGGCGATAATGTTTAGGATCGGCAGGAGCTTCCAAAAGTCTAAGCCGTTCCACGAGCCAAATCTGCAAAAAAACGGGCACGATCAAAAGAAAATAATAATAAAAGAAAACGGTTCCTGGGGTGCAGTTTCAACGCCCAGGGCCAGGCGCCGAAAATTCCAGCGCCCAGGCCTGGGCGCTGAAACTCATTATGTACGCAAAAAAAAAAACGTGTATACGTGCGAAAGGAAAAATCGATTATCTGCAGTAAAAGGGCGCTTCCCTTAAAATGTTCAGATTTGGCATCCTTCTCCAGCTCATCCGCACTCAGCAAAGTCTCGGCAACAACCAACGGCATAATAGAATAGCAACTTTCCATCTGGCTAATCAAGGGGATCAACCTTATGTCACCGAACGCGCCATTGTTATTCGACAGCAAATAGTGATTCAACAAGCAAAATACAAGGGCTCGAATATTCAATTTCTGTTCAGTCATATTCTTACTAGGCCTAAAGTGATGTTTTACAAGTTTTGCCAAGTTAACCTCGTCACCTACAACAATTTCAGCAAACATGTTATCATCTAGTCCTAGGAAACCCCTATGGTTGTTTTACCCTCTTCAACAGTGCCAGGGGTAACAGGAGTAGCATTAGTAGGATAACCAAGGATCGCAGCAAATTCATCTGGCAAAGGACATATTTCGTTGCCCCGAAAGGCAAAAACATGATGATCGGAGTCCCAAAAGCTTAGGGCAGCATGCAGAAAGTTATAATCAATATTAATTTGTTGTAAGCTTAAAAGTGCCTCTAAGTGGTATTCTTTTAACAAAGCTTATTCTGTGGGAGTAAGGGTCCGTAGCCAACGCCTAACAGTCCGATGGAGTGAGAAAGTAGGGATCGACATGGCAAAAGCAATGAGTAATTAAAACACAGCAAAAAAGAGAGAAGGAAATTGAGAGTGGTGGAAAATAGGGACGTGTCTAGCCCCTATATATAGCTGAACGCACCCAGTGACATCCTGATCCCATTCGGAAACGCGTTAAGAAATCCGAAAGTCAAATATCACCAGGAGAAGACTTCCAGCGCCCATGGCTGGGCGCCGAAATATTTAACGCCTAGCCTTGGGCGCCGGAAATGCAGCCCAAGGCCCAGATTTCACAAAAACGCGAAACAGGAAAGGACTTAAAACCGTGTTGCTAAACACGAGGCCCTATTGCAAGTGGGATCAACCCCAAAAGCACCTTTAGCTCCCAAATAAGCAAAAATAAACATTAAAACTTGGTCGAAACTTAGACTTGTCTCAGAAAATGCTTATGTACACTTTTCAAAAACAAATTAAATATCATGGTCATTCTTCGAAACACCCAAAATGTGTGTCGTTAAGTCGTTGGTTTTCCAAAAAAAATGTTTGTCTGTCAAAGGATTAATCCGGGCCAAGCTAAAACCGGATGTCGCCTGAAAACTAAAGTCGCACTCCACAGCTTCGCTAAAGTAGCACACTACTATAAAAGGTCACTCGCACGTACGAGCATGACCCCAAACGTGGTTACAAGATGCGAAAAACAACCGATGAGCCCCAGTGCTTGGGGGCTCGCGAAAAAATATACTCCAACAAGGAGCGCATGATCAAAATCACATTCCCGGACTACGCCATACACCATCTCATGTTTGGATATCTCAAAAAAAAACAGGTTCGACCTCAGAGAAAGGTCGTCATTGACACTTGTGCATGGTCATCTGATCAAAGACCAGGTAGTGGCAAAAATTGAGCCATAAAGACTAGCTCAAAACCATGAAAGAAGATGACCACAAGACAATGGTCCGTCTAAGCACGTTGTCAACCCACATTCGGGTTGCAACTAAATCCGAGCATCCCTCGAAAGAATTCGCTCCTGCAAGAATGAATGAAAAGAAATTCTCAAGAGAAATCACAAGAAAAAAAAATAAAATAGGGACTTGTCCACCTCAATCAGGCAAGACCGCGGCACGCGAATCCCAAATCAAAAAGACGAATTCAGGTTCGCTCACCTCCAGCGAGCGGGGCGTCCACCCTTAGCGGACAGGGCTCTTCAGCGGGCGGGGTCTGCGTCACTAGCCGCGCAGGTCCTCAGTTTTCCAAAAATGAAGTCTTCAAAAACAAAATGAAACAGGCTCGCCATCTTCAGTCGGCGGGGTCTACGGCGCAAACCACGTAGGTCCTTATTTTCAAAAAAAAAACACAAAACAAATTTCAAAATAGATTCGTCCACTTCTATCGGACGGGGTGTCCACCCTTAGCGGACAGGTTCGCCATCTTTAGCCGGCGGGGTCTACGTCACAAGCCGCGTAGGTCCTTATTTTCAAATACTCAAAAACAAGATTCGTCCACTTTTTCGGACGGGGCGTCCACCCTTAGCGGACAGGCTCGCCATCTTTAGCCGGCGGGGTCTACGTCACAAGTCGCGTAGGTCCTTAGTCGCTGCAGCGATAACTTTTTCTGGTTTTCCCTTTTCCAAAAAATTAAAAGGATTGGTTTTCCGTTTTTTCCAAAAAGAGCGATGTGCTGGATTTTCCTTCATTTTACGTCCCATAAAAACAAGGGGGTTTTCTTGTTTAACTAGCCCTGAAAATGAGAATCTTTAAAAACATTTTTACCTCGTGGTTGGGCTTGGCCAGGCCCAATTACACTTTATAGCTTTGATTTCGAAAACATCTGTAGCTACTCCCAATGACAAAGTGAGGGAGTTTCTACACTTCTTTAGATCCTTCCAATGACAAAGTGAGGAAGTTTCTATACTATCCGTTGACAAATCCCAATGACACGTGAGGGATATGTCGACACTTCAAGTGATGACCCTTAAGTCAAATGTTATCACTCGGGGGGTCGTGAGACCCTCGCCAAAACAGGTCACCATGGCTTGTGTGACGCACTCCGTCTAATACTTTGACCATCGTCTTACTCCAAGACTCAGTCAAAGTGGGGGCTAACTGTAGACACCTACATTTGTCCCCATTCCCGAAAGGGAAGGTTCGATGATGAAAGCGTAAATCTCCACTTGACAACGCATCTCCTATAAAATAACGAATCTCAATTCCCCTCTTCATTTCACCCGAAACCTGCTATTTATAGAAACCTGCTAAAATAGTAACTGCCGTAAAGGGTAGCTTCTAAAAGTGACAAGTCATAAAAGATAGAAACCTGTCAGAATTAGGTGTTGCATTCCAACATAAATCCTAAATGAGATAGAAAACTGCGAGAATCCTATTCCTAATATGATTCGGAAATAAGAGTTACGTATTAGTTAAAATCCTAACGAGCCTAGAGTTCGTAACGGGCCCAGACGCATTCCGTCATGAAATTGATACGCACTAAAAGACTCGATTAAGTCTCAAACACTACGGATTTCAGGAATCCGAATCTGACTAAGAAAACAGCCCAGACCCTATTTTCAACGCGAAATCTTCGGCGCCCAGGCCTGGGCGCTGGAATTACCTGGGTACGTGTTTTTTCCTAATTCTTTGTGGATTAGAACTCTGCAATTCTATCTTTCCACGAACTCTTCCCTATAAATACAGCCCCAAATTCGACGTGAAAAGGACACACACAATTATATTCTGAGTATTGACTCTAAACCCCTAAGCCTAAGCCTCACGCTGCAAAACTGATCACGCGTTCTGTCGCAATCGATCCATAAATCGAACAGAACGTATGCTGTCCCATAATTTGAGATTCGTTAAATAAAAAGGAGAAATAGCAAATTCAAAGTGGTTAGTTTCTGAGAACCGTGACGCACCTCTCAAGGGTGCGTCGTAATGTGTCCGTTTTCGATGATTTAATTGCTTTCCTCGCCCTTTTTATGAACTGTTAAACTAACTAAATCTTATTGTTCTACCACGCCTAACAAATATAATATTTTTGGGAAATTGGATTATCATGCTAGGTCCCTTAATGCTATTTAAATCAGATAATCGCGATCGATCTAGTATTATATGTTGCATATTGCTAAAATCAACTCATATTAGTTTAATAGTCAACGCATGTCCCTTCAATTATTTATGCTGAGCTAGTAAGGATATCCTGCCTCTGGAGTTATCGACGAGCGAAGTACTCCTCTCGGTAGTTACAGTCCCCCGAACCCTCAATCTCTACCTTGCGGGCGTATGTTGAGAGATCCCCACACCAGGGATCACAAGGGAACCTACGGCCGTCGTGGTCAAACATAATTGCATTCCCTTTATGTCACGATAACCGGGTTTTGTCATTTTTTCTCATTGTTGTTAAAAACTGAATGGCGACTCCTATATTACTAGTCAATTGGGTGTAAACTCACAAGAAATCCAATTACACTTGATTGAATAAAAAACAAGCGTCACACCCACGAGGGACGAGGTCACGCATTAGCCTCGTGCTTTTTCGACCCCCTAACAATTAGTATTCAGTACAACAGGTTTCGGATACTCCTCAGCACAATCCGGGATTTCTTGCTTCAAGCCATATTGTCTCATCACTCGAGCAGGAGAGTAGAAGACTAGCATTGGTAGTCTAGGAACCCTCAAATCAGTAGAGCCAGGTGCATGTCTCATAGCAGCAATTCCCCACCAAGGTACTACCCACCTGATACAAGATCCAATCCCCGAGAGTGTGCAGCGCCACTCATCCAATGAAAGTCGGCCATACATCATGGGCCGCACAGTGAATCCTTTCCTATTATAGCTTTCCATGTTCTCGGGTGGTGCCACCGGCATGAGTCTCTCCATAAGCCAGACCTTGGAGAAAATACAAGAGAAGCAATTCAAAATTCAACATTCAAAATACAAGTACAATTTCAAAATACAAGAAAGCTCCAGATCCTTACTTGGAGTAGTACCGGACTTCTCGACAGCAATGAAGAGGGGTCCGACTTCAAAATATCAAGGCCCATCAATGTCTCGCCAATCACAAGCGGCATTGGGTCCCTGCCACTAGCAAACTGCTCTACAATCACTATTAGGGAGGCATCACCATTGCCAAACCCCTGCTACGAAAAGAGGAAGCGAGCAAAGATATATACAAAAGCTCAAGGCCCTCAAGCGGAAAGCCTTGGGGACATCAAGCCCAGCAAAGTAAGTGACAAGGAGGGACAAATCCACCCCTCGGCCATATACAACAGCACTAAAAAGTGGGGGCTTCAAGCCTAAATACCTTTCAAAAGCCAAGAAAAAGTGTTCTTCGACACTAGCCATGCATGGCTCTATTAGAAGGGGCCACCCCAATATAGCACTGAACTCTTCAGGGAGGGGACATACCTCGTTGTTTCCAAAGTGGAAAACATGGTGAATCGGATCGCAAGCCTCCAACGCAGCAAGAATGAAATGAATGTTAAGTTTCACAAACCGAAAAGAGGCGAGCACTCCAAGATGCATGCCGTCAAGCTCCCTTTTCTCCAATTTGCCTAACGAACCAAACCAAGAGTTCAAGGCGTTTTCAAAAGACATAGCCATTTTCTTTCTTTTTCGTGAAGAAGTAGTATGCAAAGAACAGCATGGAAGGATTGGTGCAAGAATGTGATCCAGAAGGCTCCCTATTTATACAAAAACCGGCATTTATGGTGGTACACCGACGCTGGGAAACATGGCCTGCGCCAGGCGTAGGGCCTGCAACAAGGACGGGTTCAACGTCCCCTTTATGATTCCGAGTACGCACTCTTTATAGCTTTGGACAATTAGTGCAGCCCCAATAATACATACTGAAGATTCCAAAAGCCGCAAGCCGCGCAAATTCAAGCACTCTGAATCAGCACTTCGGGTCGATTTCAGGTCAATCTGTTCAAAATTCAAACATTCTAGTTCTAGATCGGCGTCCTAAGTCAAATCTGCATATGTATAAGCAAGAGTTGAATATACTTTGACTTGCGCTTTTTCTAACCAAAAAACATCAGTTAAAGTGGGGGCTTATAGTGGGTATGCACACCCGAAAATTTGGGCAAATTTTTTCATACAAAATCATACAAATAACCATACAAAATCCAAGTTTCCGACCATACAAAATCCAAAAATTCCAAACTTTACAAAATCCAAGTACAAACCATACAAATACAAATCCAAATACAAGCTACAAAAATCTATACAAAAGATCCTCATACAAAAGTCCAATCGAGGCAAGCTGGAACTCGCTACCATGCAGGATCAATCAGAATCATCATCAGCCGCAATGTCAATCACAGGCTCCTTGTTTCTATTTCATCTCATATAGCGCTCCAGATCCCGGTCTAGCTCCATCCCAGGGGTAACAGGCTCCTGCTCCGAAATACGAAGGGTACCAGTAGGCCGATGTGTTCCCTACTGATAGGAAGGGTACTAATAAGGCTGCGGAATCGCCATGAACTGGCGCTGCATCTCAAAATCATGGACCTGGCGCATCCGGTCCACCTTATAACAGTAAGCCCAAGATCCTGCACTCCAAGGCTGGGAGCTACTCGCTCCGAAATAAGTACCAGGGGGCGGCGTAAAAGGCATCTGGCTGCCCATACCTCCAACAAAATGCCTGGTAGGCTCATCATATGCAAAGGGAATAACTCCCCTATCAACATCAGAATGCTTCTGACGAGCACTAGTACTAGGACCCGGGCCCAGACCTAAGCTCTGCCCGGCCTGCTCTCTCGAAGTATCCACCGGGAACCCCTGTCCACAGAACCTCTGCGACCTCGACGGTGCTCCTATACAAAATTAAAAATTCAAGAATCGGATATCCATGTACAAGTTTCAAGAATACAAAATCTCACAGTCACAGAATGCACCTCTCTATCCCGGCCAGTAAGCTTCATGGTCAGATTGACGCAATGCCTCTTCAGGGAGTCAATCACAAGCATCCAACGACGCACTCTCACCCGAGGCGCCTGCATACAAGATTCAAAATCAATTTCCAGATACAAGATTACAATCAATTTCAAGATATTACAACGGTACTTATAGCTGCATAATGCTCCGGTACAACATCGTACGCCCTTCGATGTGGAGGAGAAGCCACCGGAACAATAACCTCCACCTGTTCCCCGTCCGAGTCAACATAGCGGATAACCCTGTCAGCATAGGGAACATCCTTTGGGTCGATCTCCTCCTCCTACAAGCACTCATACAATGATCAGAAAATATAAGAATACAAGAATACAAGAATACAAAATTCAAATCAAAAGCTCACCGGCAGCACAAAGCGTACAGGTGGAGCAAGCCTCGCCAAAAGGCCATCATGATTGCCCCTCCTATCTACGAAATTCTCCCAAGGGAGACAGATGGACTCGTCTCCAGCATCCATGGCATCCGAATAGAGCTGGGCAACATCTTCAATTTTCGCCAACATGGTCTCTGATCAAGGTGAAAACTAGGTCGTTACTAGTCTCTCCTAATCAAACAAATTACCTAAACTAACCACTAAACACAAGTAAAGCGGTAAGCAAGGGTCGGAATCCACAAGGACTAAGGTGCGCTAATTTATGCTAATCAATCGATAAGCTAGATCGGAATGGGGTTTTGAAAAGTCAACTAACCAACTAAAACTAAATCAACTAAACTAAGTACCAAGGACAAACATGGTCAAGGAATGAGATCAAACACCAACAATAATGAAACATGTATACGAGCAACAATTAGGAATGATGAAGCACAAGCAAAGCATGAATGAGACGGTTGTTAGAAATAGATCCCTAAATGACTCCCGCCTTAGATCAATTCTTAGAATAGCTAAATGCGAACTCCCGTCCTACACACAACTACCCTTAGGTCACGATTAGGCACAAACCAAACAATAGTCAACTTAGGTCACGATCCCTCGATTTCCCTAAGTCAACTACCCCAAAATCCAAGTCATACACAAGTAGCTAAATTGCATACAACCAAGTTCGAGTATGATCAAACAAGCAATCATTTAATCATGCAACATCACCAAATTCAAACTCATTTACCCAAATCAATCATCGTTAGGTTTTCACCCAAACCCTAACCAATAACACTACTCAATCAACATAAAAATAATAAATTTTAAGACTTTAATAACTAATAGCATGATACTAAGCAAAAACAACAACTAATTTGAAGATTAAATTATAAAACTAAACATGAAACTAATCTAATCAAAGAAACATATAAAACAATAAATGAAGAGAGAAGAGAGAAGAGTAAAGAAAATCTCATTGATTAAATGATGGAAATCTCCAAATCATCAAGTTCCCCATCTTTGATTCTTCAAAATCCAATTTCAACCCATGTTTCTCTCACTTTCTCTCTCCAAAATTAACTAAACCCTAAAAAATTAGAGAGAAAAATAAACTAAATTATGTACATGGTTAATTTGTCATGACCCCAAAATTGGGTATTTATACACAAGGCCTAAAAAAAGAAAATAAAGAAGGAAAATAAAAAAATTTGAAAAAAAATGAAATCAGAAGTTAATTAAAATAAATAAGAAAGGAAAAAGTAGAAAGAAAAAATGAAAAAGAAATGGAAAAAGAAAAAGAGAAAGAAAAAGAAAAAGGTAAAAACAAAACAAAACAAATGAAAACCAAAAAAACGAGAAGGTCAGACCCTCCTTCTTCGTCTTCCCCCCTTCCTGTTCCGTCCTTTTCGCCCAAATTAATTGGGTTTTTTTTCTTGCTCCCTACTTCGCACCTCCTCGCCCAATTCGCTGCTCCCTCTCATCAGCCACCATCATCAAGGCCGTCAATCATCATCAACAACGATCATCGCCGTTGATCTTCATCAATCATCAATCATCAATCATCCCACGGTCTTTATTGCTGCTGCTCTCGTCATCAATGGAATCGCAACCCTTAATTTGGAATACAATCGCTGTCGTCGAATTTCATTAATCCATACAACTAATCCGCGCCCAATTGTTCGGTCGAACACAAATGGAGGTTCGGCCGGATTATTTTCGGTTTGGACGAACTCATGGAAGGTTCGGTCGGACCCGACCTTTGCAGGAACTGTAAATATTAGGTTTGGTCGAACTCCGTTACGGGTTAGTTCGAACCCGAATTGCTCTGTTTTTGCTCTGCTTTTTTGCTCTGTTTCTTGGGCAATTTTGGGCTGAATTGTTGTGTTATGGTGCGCGCAATTGGTGTTGGTGTGGTGTTGGGTTGTGCGGGTTGTTGGCGTGGTTGCAGCGCGGTGGAGGTATGAAGGTGCAGTGCTGCCATGGAGGATGCCGAAGGTGGCTGGGAGGTGTTGCAGATGATGGAGGATTGGAGGTGGTGCTGCCCTCTGATGTGGTGTAGGATAGAAGAGAGGGTGGTGTAGGATAAGGTGTAGGTGTGCACAAGGTTGGTTTTGTTGCCTTCAAGCCGAAGTTGACTTTCCTTGACCGCATAATGCATTTAGCCCGACCTTTTAAACTCATGACTTGATACTCCAAATCGCTCACCTACACAATATAAAAATGGAAACTAGGAGAGAAACAAGAGATAGAAAAATAATAATAATAATAATAATAATAATAATAATAATAATAATAATAATAATAATAATAATAATAACAAAAACTAAAATAATTAAAATAAAAATTATCGAAACAAAGAAAATAAATAAATTAAGAAAATAAGACTAAAAACTAATAAGAATTGCTAAATACGCTAAACTAAGTTATAGATAATCGAAATAAGAAATCAAGTAGAAAAAAGGCTAAAAATGCTAAAAACATAATAAGACCGACTCAAATAATGCCTAAATTACTATCCTATGAGTGACATAAATGTCACTCATCAAATGCCCCCAAACTTGAGCTTTTGCTCGTCCACGAGCAAAACAATGAAACACAAAGGACAATGGGATAGGAATTTTGAGCAAAATGAGTTATTAAGAAGCTAATCAACATAGAAAATAGAAATTGAGATAGAATATACACTAACTCACTGTCGTAGGAATCACGATTGCATTTAAGCACATGCAATAAGCTCTTTAAACCCCTAAATCGCTCTAGAGGGCGAGTGAGATCTCGCAAGGGTTTCCCACAAGATTAACCCATAACTCTTATTAAGCACTATCAAGACATTTCACCCAAAGCCATCTCATGAAGCACGGTTCACCAAACACGGTCGATTCAAACAAGCTTTCAAAGCATAATCATCATCAAGATGCATCCATGAATTAGGAATATAGGGGATAGACTAATCTAAGGTGCAAGAGAATCACAATCAAAGCATCGAATGATCAATTAGGTTCACTAAGGCATCAAAATGTCAAAAATTGTTCTCAAATGGATTAATATGATCACGACCACCTAAAATGCACATTGACTCCCCCAAACTTGACTTTTGCTAAGAGAATCTTGGATTGTAAGATTAAATAATTTGAGTAATGGGTCTAAAGTCTCGATTCTTGAGTCGTTCATCATCACTAGGGAAAACTTTACTTAATAAATCTTCAAGCTCCCACTCAATCATCTAAACTAACCCACTTTCTCATAGACTTGTGGTATTTACCACTTATTGACTCTCTTTTTTCGTTTTGTAAATTTTAATAGGCTTATTATGCCTTGTGGGCTCATTGGCGCCACTTATTGACTTGAACTTGACACTTTGGCTTTCGCCTTGTGGGCTCATTGGCTCCACTTATTGGACTCAAAACATTAATCACAATCTTTTTGTTCTACAATCCAATTAACTCTTAGCATTGGTCTTACCTAAGGGAATGAAGTGTGCATCAAAGGGAATTAAGGTAGCAAAGAATTTCCAAAAGAGAACAAAATAGACTCTTTTCAAACCAAAGCTTATCATTTAGAATCATCAAAAACTTTTTCAAGGAGAGACTCAAGCAACAAAGATTAAGCTATCTCTAATCGCCATAACTCATACATGAAAAAATTCAACGGAAATACCTTTACTCAATTATCCAAATGACAAGCAAGGGAATCCACATTAAAAATCGTCAAGATTCTTCCTTTGGACGAACAAATCATTTTTTGTGCTTTTATTCAATTACTTGAGACTTTTTTGGATTTTCTAAATATTTTTTGATTTTTTTGATTATTTTTTTCAAATAATTCAAAATAAAAATAAATAAAGAAAATGTTTTTGGATTTTAAAAAAAAAATTAAAAAAAAGGAAAACTAAAGAAATGAAAAGAAACTCGACTCCCCCAAGCTAGCGAAAAGCTATCCCCCCAAGCTAGAATTAAGCATTGTCCTCAATGCTTGAAACAAAGACTCAAGGGAAGGGAGGGGGGGAAAGAAAACACGCATTCAACCAATATACATAGTTTGGCAAATCACAACACATTAGAGAAAGAGAAATGGAGGCAACCAAATCGACATTTCAACCATCCAACCTCATGCCTCATTAATTCATATGCCCAATCAATCCATGGAGTAATAAAAAGAGAGAGAGGAAGGACACTACCGGATAGTAGGTGGGTGTAAATACGCGCAAATGATCCAAATTCTCCATTTGTAGTCAACTTTCTCCAAAATCGTGCTTTGTTTCCATATGCTATCGAGAATGAACGTTTATTCCGCTTAAGTACCTAAAACAAAAATTGAAAAGAAACATAAGTAAGAACAAAAATAAAGAAAATGAAAGCAATAAAGCACGGGTTACTTCCCGATAAAGGCTTGTTTAAGGTCCCAAGCACGACCTTTCTAGTAAATAACCCGACAAAGAACGCAAGAGTTTGTCAAATGCATCGGCACACATTTCAAGGAATAAAACATATGCAATGCTCAAAAGAAAAGCATGAACAAAGATTAGTGCTATTCTATGCCAACAAGGAGAGGGATGCCGAAAAGAAGTGGGATCAAAAGAGAAAATGAGAAAATAAGAAGAAGAAAAACAAAAAGAATTAGAAAAAGAAGAAATAATCGGCAAACTCTCCTCAACAAACTCTTATTGGGGGGTAATCTCACTCATTTCCTCAAAGATGATCGAATTGGGAACTTTTAGAACAATGGAGGAAAGATGATCATCTAATGGAGATGGTTTGAGAAAAGAAAAAGGGTATGAGATGGGAAATGAGGGAATTAGGCCAAGATTTCTTGAAAATGGGACATAAGGGGAAGGGGTAGAAACAAGGGCTTCACAAGCAACTTCTCCCACATCACAAGAATTCAAAACATAAGCTTTTTCGACCAAAGGGTCCTTAAACAAGGAATTTTCCTCCAAATCACCATCATTCGCCTCAAAAACATCCTCAACCACCAAATGAGATGTCTTAATTTCACATTGACCAAAGAATTCACTCAAGGAATGGGGGATACGAGAGGATGGGTGCTCTAAAGATAGCGGAAAGGGAGTGAAATTAAGGTCACTTGAGATAGGAGTAAGAGACTCAAGAATCGAACCATCAATCAATAAGGGCTCATGATTCTCTACACCCTCAACTAACCAATCTCCAAAAGAGGCTACCTCACTCTCCTCAACATCATGCTCCTCATCTTCATCATCCCAAAAACCACCATCAAGATTTAGACTACTCTTTCCAAATTTATTTTCATTCTCAACATTCATCAAATCATCGTCAATAATAGCAAAATGATCTATGGGTTTCCGAATAGCATTGATTTTAGCCTCAAGAAAGGTCGTGTGATCGGCTATTTGGTTGGCCCTATAATTAAACTCTTTGATGCAATTCTCAAGAAGAAGCTCTAAGTTAGGTTCCGATGATTTTGAATGCATAGAATTTTGAGAATCAACAAGGGAAGAAGAGTCACAATCAAGCATATGAGGGAGATCATGCGAATTCTTGCAAATAATTGAAGGGCTTTGACAAGAAGCATCAAAAACATTTACATTGGAATGTAACTCATCAACATGAGAATAAGGGGAAACGGGATTAGAATCATGCATATTTGGCTCACTATTGAAAGCATGGGACATTTCAAGGGAATTCATGCAAAAACTAGAATCAACATTAGAAACATGAAAATCCCTAATACATGTCCCATGATTGGTCATTTCCCAATCATAGGTATCTCTAGCTAACCAATTATAAAAATTCCAAGCTTCATCCAATGATTTAGCCCGAAATTCACCATGAAACATATTCTCAACCATTCCCCTAGTAAGTTCATTAAGACCATCATAAATCATTTCACATAACTCCCACAAATCAAACCTATGATCACTTCCAAGAGATTCCTCAAGTCTTTCAAAATACCTCCAAAACGATTCACGCTCAAATTGAGGAAACGAGAAACTTGCCATTTTTTTGAATTTTCAAAATGAAACAAATAAATAAGAAAAACAAAAAGAACTATGCACAATGACCTAGACTCATCTAACTAACACAAACTAATGCAAACCGAAGTCCCCGGCAACGGCGCCATTTTGATCAAGGTGAAAACTAGGTCGTTACTAGTCTCTCCTAATCAAAAAAATTACCTAAACTAACCACTAAACACAAGTAAAGCGGTAAGCAAGGGTCGGAATCCACAAGGACTAAGGTGCGCTAATTTATGCTAATCAATCGATAAGCTAGATCGGAATGGGGTTTTGAAAAGTCAACTAACCAACTAAAACTAAATCAACTAAACTAAGTACCAAGGACAAACATGGTCAAGGAATGAGATCAAACACCAACAATAATGAAACATGTATACGAGCAACAATTAGGACTGATGAAGCACAAGCAAAGCATGAATGAGACGTTTGTTAGAAATAGATCCCCAAATGACTCTCGCCTTAGATCAATTCTTAGAATAGCTAAATGCGAACTCCCGTCCTACACACAACTACCCTTAGGTCATGATTAGGCACAAACCAAACAATAGTCAACTTAGGTCACGATCCCTCGATTTCCCTAAGTCAACTACCCCAAAATCAAAGTCATACACAAGTAGCTAAATTGCATACAACCAAGTTCGAGTATGATCAAACAAGCAATCATTTAATCATGCAACATCACCAAATTCAAACTCATTTACCCAAATCAATCATCGTTAGGTTTTCACCCAAACCCTAACCAACAACACTACTCAATCAACATAAAAATAATAAATTTAAAGACTTTAATAACTAATAGCATGATACTAAGCAAAAACAACAACTAATTTGAAGATTAAATTATAAAACTAAACATGAAACTAATCTAATCAAAGAAACATATAAAACAATAAATGAAGAGAGAAGAGAGAAGAGTAAAGAAAATCTCATTGATTAAATGATGGAAATCTCCAAATCATCAAGTTCCCCATCTTTGATTCTTCAAAATCCAATTTCAACCCATGTTTCTCTCACTTTCTCTCTCCAAAATTAACTAAACCCTAGAAAATTAGAGAGAAAAATAAACTAAATTATGTACATGGTTAATTTGTCATGACCCCAAAATTGGGTATTTATACTCAAGGCCTAAAAAAAGAAAATAAAGAAGGAAAAAAAATTGAAAAAAAAAATGAAATCTGAAGTTAATTAAAATAAATAAGGAAGTAAAAAGTAGAAAGAATAAATGAAAAAGAAAAGGAAAAAGAAAAAGAGAAAGAAAAGGAAAAAGAGAAAGAAAAAGAAAAAGGTAAAAACAAAACAAATTAAAACCAAAAAAAACGAGAAGGTCAGACCCTCCTTCGTCTTCCCCCCCCCTTCCTGTTCCGTCCTTTTCGCCCAAATTAATTGGGTTTTTTTTCTTGCTCCCTGCTTTGCACCTCCTCGCCCAATTCGCTGCTCCCTCTCATCAGCCACCATCATCAAGGCCGTCAATCATCATCAACAACGATCATCGCCGTTGATCTTCATCAATCATCAATCATCCCACGGTCTTTATTGCTGCTGCTCTCGTCATCAATGGAATCGCAACCCTTAATTTGGAATACAATCGCTGTCGTCGAATTTCATTAATCCGTACAACTAATCCGCACCCAATTGTTCGGTCGAACGCAAATGGAGGTTCGGCCGGATTATTTTCGGTTTGGACGAACTCATGGAAGGTTCGGTCGGACCCGACCTTTGCAGGAACTGTAAATATTAGGTTCGGTCGAACTCCGTTACGGGTTCGCTCGAACCCGAATTGCTCTGTTTTTGCTCTGCTTTTTTGCTCTGTTTCTTGGGCAATTTTGGGCTGAATTGTTGTGTTATGGTGCGCGCAATTGGTGTTGGTGTGGTGTTGGGTTGTGCGGGTTGTTGGCGTGGTTGCAGCGCGGTGGAGGTATGAAGGTGCAGTGCTGCCATGGAGGATGCCGAAGGTGGCTGGGAGGTGTTGCAGATGATGGAGGATTGGAGGTGGTGCTGCCCTCTAATGTGGTGTAGGATAGAAGAGAGGGTGGTGTAGGATAAGGTGTAGGTGTGCACAAGGTTTGTTTTTTTGCCTTCAAGCCGAAGTTGACTTTCCTTGACCGCATAATGCATTTAGCCCGACCTTTTAAACTCATGACTTGATACTCCAAATCGCTCACCTACACAATATAAAAATGGAAATTAGGAGAGAAACAAGAGATAGAAAAATAATAATAATAATAATAATAATAATAAAAAAAATAATAATAATAATAACAATAATAATAATAATAATAATAATAATAATAATAAATAGAAAATAATTTAGAAAATAATAACAAAAACTAAAATAATTAAAATAAATATTATCGAAACAAAGAAAATAAATAAATTAAGAACATAAGACTAAAAACTAATAAGAATTGCTAAATACGCTAAACTAAGCTATAGATAATCGAAATAAGAAATCAAGTAGAAAAAAGGCTAAAAATGCTAAAAACATAATAAGACCGACTCAAATAATGCCTAAATTACTACCCTATGAGTGACATAAATGTCACTCATCAGTCTCCGGAGGATCCTTAGGTACAAGCCTGCCTCTCGTGCTATGTTGAAGAGACACTCGCTCCCCCCAGATACCACATATGACTATACACCCCCGGGAGCAGGACCCGCTGTCCAGACAAGAAGTAGGCCCCCATGGCCGAAGCAGGTGTAGGCGCACCAGCAAAAGGACGCCAAACCACCTATAAAACAGACAGCTCAGACAAGTATACAAGTGCAACAAATACAAAGGTCCAGAACAGTACAAAGGCATACCTGTCCAACAGGCAAAACCCGCAAAGCTCCGTGGAATGTCGCCAAAGACACATCACTGCGCACCGCTCCTTCCCAAGAGGCAGCATACAGATAAGCCGCACCCCCAAGGCGAGTTGGCGCCAAGGTCGGAAAATGCTCGTACGCCCAAATCTTCAAAAACAAGCAAAAGCATCAGTCAAATCCTATGCGTACAAAATTCAAGATACAAATATGCAAGTAAAAAATACAAGATACAAGGAGTCCCAAAGACCTCCAGCACGCTCCAAAAAGTAGCAACACTCCCCTTGCTCTCCGGTGTAGTCTGGGAGGCGTTCTTCATTTCATACAAAAGGTGGTTGTATGCCAGACCACCCCAGTTGAGGTCTGAAACAGCCCTCAAGTCACTCAAAGACCCCAGGAAGCCAACCAGTACCCGGCTATTCCTGCCCGGGGGCATCACTCTACTCACAAGGGCCAGGAGGAAGAGTCGAACCCTCTGCGAATCCCAGTCATAATCATCGGCAGAGGAGCACGGGTGTCCTCCATAGTCAAATCAACAACAGGGCCAATCAAATCCCTGACACCATCCGAATGCCAGGTCAATTTGGGATCGAAAGTCACCTCCCTCTCAGAAAAGGGGAGGCCTGTGATCATGGAAAACTCGAAAGGGGTAATGGTGATCTCCCCCCAGACCATATGAAAAGTGTTGGTGGTATCCCACCACCGCTCCAGCAGGGCCTGTAGCCGGGCTTTGACGCCCGTCCTCCCTTGGGCGCCTCCCAAAGAATTCCAGAAATCAGCCAGACTCGTTTGTGTCCAGATCGCTCGAGCCTCCTCGTAGCATAGACAGTCGGGAAAAAAATACAAAGATCCCTCAAAGACCAAAATGTGCGCACCGGCTCCCCGTCATCCTACAAATGGGTGGATCAATTCAAGGTCTATACAAGTTTAAGAGACAAGTTCCAAACACAGTACAAAACTCACCAAGCCAGCGCGTGGCCGCTGGGACAGATGAAACTCTGGTCGAAAATAAGATCCGAAGGTCGCTAGCCAGTGCTCTCAAAGGTAGGTACTGCCTGTGGTATCATGCCCGGCCCCAACACGTCTGTTGCCGCCGCTTCATTATCCGAAGCATCCTCCATAGCCGCTCAAACTGTCGAACGTTCGGCGAGCTTCCTCCGGGTATGACGAGGCATGCTAAGTCATTCGAAATACAAAAAAATCAACATCCAAGCCTGGGGGCTATCTTATACTAGCCCATACAAAGATAAAAGTCCAAAAAATCCCCAATGGCCATACAAGTTTAGCCAGGGACCTCTACTTCAAAAGAGAATTCTACCCCAACGCCTAGGCTATCCATGCCGAAGCGGGAATACAAGTTCTACACCAACGCCTAGGCTATCCATGCCGAAGCAAGAATACAAGTTCTACACCAACGCCTAGGCTATCCATGCCGAAGCAGGTATACAAGTTCTCCACCGACGCCTGGGCTATCCATGCCGAAGCCAATATTCAAGAAATTCTACAACTACATCTAGGCCATCCTAGCCTACTCTCCTACAAGACCCAACAAGATCACCAGTGGGATCACTATCTACAAATACCAAGTACAAAATTCAAGGAAAAGTTCAAAATTCTACAAGTTCCAACAGTTCAAAATTCTACAAGTTCCAACAGTTCAAGCTCAAGTGGCCACCAAACAATTCTCTCCTACAAGATTCAAGAAGCCTACTATCATACAAGCATCATATCAACAAGAATTTCTAAGTACAAAAATCGAAACTACATGAAATCCTAGAGGTTATTTTATGAAAAAACATGAAATACTTACATGGACAAAGCAAGAACAACAAGATCAAGGGGAGAGTAGTCGACCTTTGAGAGAGAAAAGCAAGAAAAACAAGTGAGGTTGCTCTTCTAAGGGCACGTCAAGGGGGGTATTTATAACCCAAGCCCGCGTCGAACGCCGCCCCCTACGCCGGGCGCCGCGCTTCTGCATGCGCGGAATCTTCTCCGCGCGGTCCTCCGTGCTGATTAATTGCACGTTCTTTGTTGCTACGGTTTTCTGCACCAGGCATCAAACATCAAATCAGGCTACCTTCCGAAATTACTGATATATATCTGTTTCTCCAAACATCAACAGATAAATATTTCAAGAATGCAAAGTCCGAAAAATACAAGAATTCAGGCGTTCGACTCTAAACGGGCCAAAGCTCCAAGAAAGTCAGCCGAAATTTCAAGATTTTAAGAGTCAATAAAAAGCTCTTCTCTCCAGTGAACATATCCCCAGCGGATCAACTCCGGGTATTCAAAATTCAAAATTCAAAACACAAAATACAAAACTTCAAGATTCAAAATTCAAAATTTTCGATGCCAAGCTCCGTTCTAAAGGCGGAAAAATAGTACAAGTACAAATCAGAGTCGTCATAACCGCACGGAGGTAGACTCTAACCTTTTTTTCTAATGCTTGTCTTGTGCAGGTACCGGCGTACAAAGAATGGTCTTGATTGCAGAACATCTTGACCGTTCTCTATCCCTATTCGAAAACTTTGACTTGCGCTTTCCTAACCGGACGCTCAATCAAAGTGGGGGCTTCTGTAGACACCTAAATCGTGTCTCCCCTATGGGATGATGACGATACTATTATCCTTGCTAGGTGGTTGGTGCAACTCCGTGCGGAAGTCCTAATTTCTAAAACATATTCCAAAGTCCAAAATCCAAAGTCCAATTCCCGAGCCCGTTCCCATTACGGAACTCGGTACAAAATTCAATTTCCAAAAATCAATTTCAAAATACAAACACAATCTCACCCAATGGACATCTCCATTGGTTTTACAAGACCTTTTCCAGTCAAAATGACACTAAGAAATCCAAATTCGGGCGCCGACCCACAAAACCGAGCAAGCCAAGCCTCGTCCCGTAAAACCGAATTCAAAAACCCGAAAAACGGCTAGTTGTTAGTCGCAAAATCAAAGCCTTACCCATTAAGCAAATGCTACGTGCCAAAGTTCGTACATTTTGTACAAAGGTACGTTCACTAAAGCCAAATGCAAGGACGATGTCATCGTCCTTGCCTTTGAGTATCTTGTGCCACGTCAACGGTGCCAGACGCCAGCCCCTGCGCTGGGTGCAGCTGGCATTTGGCGTTTAGCCATCTAATTTTCTATTTAAACCCTAATTTCCAAGCATTCTAGGGCGCCAAATTAATATCGAAACATCGTAATTCTGAAATTCCATCTCAAAAATCAAATACAAAAACCAACTCTCAATCTTCAAATTCTCATACAATCTCAAGTGTTCAAGAAATTGGGAGCTCCAAGAGGAATTCTATCCTAATCCTAACTAGGTAATTCCAAATCTCAACCCTAATCTACCATGTGTTCTAAAATTTTCCTTTAAAAATGATTAGTAAAGTTGACACTTTTGCTCTCAAAAGTGTCACTTACAACAATCACATATTTTTACAAAATCAACACTTTCTATGATTCAAATACAAAGTTATGGATTCCATGATGTTTAAGGTTGTTTGTAATCACTTCCTTAAACTAGAATCATTTTCAAGATATGGAGCAAATCAAAGGTGAGGCCTTTTTAACATTTAAAGGTCTAATCTTTGAGATTCAAGACTCCTCATTTCAATATTCAAGTACAAGTTTCATTTTCAAGATTCTATGATGTTTAAGGTTGTTTGTAATCACTTCCTTAAACTATAATCATTTTCAAGTTATGGAGCACATCAAAGGTGAAACCTTTTTAACATTAAAAGGTCTAATCTTTGAGATTCAAGACTCCTCATTTCCATATTCAAGTGAAAGTTTCATCTTCAAGATTCTATGATGTTTAAGGTTGTTTGTAATCACTTCCTTAAACTAGAATCATTTACAGTTATGGAGCACATCAAAGATGAAACCTTTTTAACATTAAAAGGTATAATCTTTGAGATTCAAGACTCCTAAGTTCAATATTCAAGTTCGATATTCAAGATTCAATATTTCAAGTTCAATTTCTATGCCCAAAATCTAAGACACTTTTGGATGAGCAACTTGTCCTAAAGTTGAGATTTCTAGACTTGAATCCGTGTCTGACGCACTAATTATTAAGTAGTCATTTGGCGTTCGGATCTCAAATACAATAGTTCAGTTTCAATATAGCATCTTTTCAATTATGCACTTCAATACCGCAATTTCAATAATGCCTTTCAATATTGCACTTCAATTTCGCACCTTTATTATTTGCTATTTTAATTCCGCATTCTTTACTCATCTCACTTTGAGATGATGTGGTTTTGTACGCACTTTGAATAATTCATTTATTTATTGTGATGTTGCTTTACTTGTTTATTGCTTTCATCACCTCACATGCTAAATACAACAAAATGCAAAGTTACACCACGCTTAACAAAGATAATTTATTGGATAAATCGGCCTTAGGTTCCCTTAAATTAACTTTAAAGCAAAGTGGTCACAATACAAGTAGAAATTCTATGTGCTAAAGTTCCAAGTTCAAACCCACATAGCGTCATGACTAGGGGTTATTCGAAAATGCTCTTTGTCATGCACTTGAATACGATTTTTAAAGCTCGCGGAATAAGCATTTCGTTCCCTTGCCCGGATCTCACACATCCGTTTCTAAGATTCAATGCCTTATCCACTAAAGAGTCAACTTTGGTCTTTCCAAACGGGACCCTTAAAATTGTTTGGTGGCGACTCCTTCGAAATCCAAAAACATACAAAGAGCATTTCCCGTAGGGGAAAAGTCAAAAAAAACCCCTACAGTAAGGTTGTCACTTTGCCTGATGAATTTCGTGCATTCTTGGTTATCTTGTTAATGCACTTTCTATCACCCCTAGTACTGTTAATGAGGGTAGGAAGGTGATGGGGAAATGCCTTGGCCTGGGTGATGATGCGGTTAATTAGATGTTAATATAGGATAATGTTGACCTGGATAAACTCATTAAATGTTTCAGAGTCCCTATTAATAACATAACTAAACAAAAGTGTAGGGTTAGGGCTCTTTCCTTCTGTTTGTTGAGCTGTTATTTATTCTGTAACAATGACAATATGTTTGGGGATCTTAAAATGATGCCAATTGTCAGTCAGATGAAAAGTCCGTACTCCATGATGCCAATCTTAAAGGGTAGCGTTATGGCTCTTTGCTTCTATTTGTTGAACTGTTATTTATTCTATAACAATGACAATATGTTTGTGGATCTTAAACTGATGCCAATTGTCAGTCAGATGGAAAGTCGGTACTCCATGATGTCAATGGTCGTTCTCGAGACTATATTGTGTGTGGATGCGCTGAAGAAGGATGCAAAGTCCGAAACTTTTGGTGGAAGCCCGATGTTATTGCAGGTAATCAATCATATGTTTTTAGTTTATTTTATATTGTGCGCATGAATTTTATCACGCTACAATGTATGACGCTATAAAATTGTGGCTCTTCGACATAGGTGCTATAATTTTGTAGCAATGTCAATAGTGAATTAGAGTTTATGCATTAGCGGGAACATGCTAGAAATTTGCAGCGTCCCCGTGTAGAGCGGTGATAATTTTTAGCGCTCCTGTCATATGCGTTGAAATTTTCCAGCGCTTGTTCCTACTGTTGCGTCCCTTGACCAGGATTCATAATGCTAAACCTGCTAAGCTGATGCGGTCACAAAATAGACCTAAGTATGAGCGGTAGATTGTTTCAAAGTCTCGTGATGCTAGTGCTAAACCTCAGAAGAAGCAGATAGACAGAAAGCGTAGAACTGATCTTCCATATAGGGATACTAGATCTCGCAACAAACTTGTTGAGTGTGGTGCAACTGCGCCTAAAAACGTTATGGCAGTAGACCCAATTAGGGGTAGTCGTCGTGAGAGAGGTAAAAAGTAGGTGTGGACTAAGAAGATTCCAGCTTCCGCAAGTGCAGTTGCTGAAACTTCTACTATCGGTGCACCCACTAGAACTACTGCATCTGGAGCTGGTCCTTTGATTGATGTGTAAGCTAAAAAGATGACCGAGGGCTTGGCGTCCATGGAAGTAGGCTTACAAGAGCCGGTTGCTTCTATGGATATTGATGTGGGGGCAGTGAAGGAACCTGTTGATGCGACTCTAGAGTGTTCCGACCTCCATATCTGTATGGTGTGAAATGCAGGATATTCACGGATCATAAGAGTTTGAAGTACATTTTCACACAGAAGGACTTAAATATGCGCCAACGAAGGTGGTTGGAGTTAATCAAGGACTATGATATGGATATTCAATACCATGAGGGAAAAGCCAATGTAGTCGCAGATGCCTTGAGTAGGAAATCAAGTCATGGTGTGAATGCGTTAGTAGTTGCTAACGAGCGGTGTAAAGACATGCAGCGATTGAATCTAGAAATAGTGAGTGGAGAATGCCTTGAGGGTATGATGAATGCCTTAACCATCCAGTCGTCGGTATTTGATGAAATTAGGGAGGATCAGGCTGGTGATGTTAAGTTAGAGCGGATCAAGGAAAAGATTTCGCAAGGAAAAGAGATTGATTTTAAGATACACGAGGATGGAAGTTTGAGGTATAAAGGACGATGGTGTGTACCTCAAAAGTGTGGTGAACTAAAGGAGAAGTTGATGAGAGAAGGTCACAATACACCATATTCTGTTCACCCGGGAGGTGACAAGCTGTATAAGAATATGAAGAATGTCTATTGGTGGCCAAGGATGAAAATCGAAGTGGCTGAATTCGTGGCAAGGTGTTTGACTTGTCAGAAAGTTAAGATTGAGCATAGGAGACCTTAAGGGAAGGTCCAACCTTTAGAGATTCCGAGTTGGAAGTGGGACTGTATCTCAATGGACTTTATCACTTGTTTACCCAAGTCGAAGAGTGGAAATGACACCATTTGGGTAGTGGTGGATAGGTTGACTAAGTCGGCAGTGTTCATACCAATGAAAGGAACCTGGAAAACGGAACAACTTGCCAAAGCTTACATCAAGCATGTAGTGAGATTACATGGAGTTCCTAAGGATATCGTATCTGATAGAGATTCTAGGTTCCTTTCGAATTTCTGGAAGAGTGTGCAGAAGAACTTTGGTACCACATTGAAAATGAGTACAGCGTTCCACCCAGCCACAGATGGACAAACCGAAAGAACTATTCAAACCTGAGAGGATATGCTAAGAGCTTGTGTGATTGATTTTCAAGGTGGATGGGAAGATAGCCTAGATCTAATTGAGTTCTCATACAACAATAGCTATCATGCCAGTATTGGGATGGCACCATTCGAAGCCCTGTATGGACGAAAATGCAGAAGTCCACTATGTTGGAGTGACAGTAGTGAAACCGTTATATTAGGTCCCCAATTGATAGAGGACACTATGAATCAGGTAAGGACTATTCAATCCAAAATCCAAGCCGCGCAAGATCGCCAAAAGAGCTACGCAGGTTTAAAGCGTAAGGATGAAGAGTTTGTTAGGTTATGATACATATGACAATTCATAAATCATGCGGAAAAACCATTTAGCCAGGAATACATATTATTTACACATAATCATATAGCATAGTTTAGATGCATACTCTTTGTTGCGTGCCTTCCCTAGCTGCGCCCGAACCGAACAAGAACAAGTCTTTAGGACTCCAAGTGTCGTCCCTCCGTAGATAGTCCACAGCACGTCCGGATCCGCCTTAAGATTGACCAACTAGAATCGCCCTTAAGGTACTAAAGATTTTCGGCACTCTTAGGTAAGAAATGTGTCTGAATTTTCTCTCAAAAACTCACTTTGAATACTTGAATTATCTTCTAAAATATGTGACCCTAGGCACGTATTTATAGAGTTATGGAAAGGGTTTTGGAATCCTATTAGGATACTAATTTATTTAATTATAACCCTACTAGGACTCTAATTAAATAATCATTATCTAATAGTTTTAGAATTTAATCACACTTCGAATTCTGATTACTTCAGGATTCCTGCACACGCAATGCACGAGCACCGTACACCCGCGCAAGCCTTGCGGCCCACGCTAGGCGCACAGCGCTCGGCCCATTGCTGCGCTCTGCGCGCGCGCGCCCAAGGCCTTGGCTGGGCCTGGCCTTGCGCTGGGCCTGGTCGAGGCTTGGCGTGCGCTGGTGTGCGTTAGCTCGCTGGGCGACGGCCTGGCTTCGTGCTGGGCCTTCGTCTAGCGGGCCTCGTCCGATGCTAATTCGTACGATACGCTTCCGATTAAATTCCCGATTCCGGAATTCATTTCCGATACGAACAATATTTAATATTTCCGATTCCGGAATCAATTTCCGTTTCGAACAAATATTTAATATTTCCGTTTCCGGAATTATTTTCCGATTCCGATAATATTTCCGATTCTGACAATATTTCCGTTTCCGGCAATATTTCCGATTCTGGCAATATTTTCATTTCCGATAATATTTTCCGATACGTACCATGTTTCCGTTTCCGGCAACATCTACGACTTGGATAATATTTATATTTCCGATACGATCCATATTTCCGTTTCCGGCAATATCATCGTTTCCGGAGTATTCATTTCTTGCCTGTGACGATCTCAGCTCCCACTGAAACCAAGATCCGTCGATTCCGAATATCCATAGATGGAGTATCTAATGCCATTAAATACTTGATCCGTTTACGTACTATTTGTGTGACCCTACGGGTTCAGTCAAGAGTAAGCTGTGGATTAATATCATTAATTCCACTTGAACTGAAGCGGCCTCTAGCTAGGCATTCAGCTCACTTGATCTCACTGAATTATTAACTTGTTAATTAATACTGAACCGCATTTATTAGACTTAACATAGAATGCATACTTGGACCAAGGGCATTATTTCCTTCAGTCTCCCACTTGTCCTTAGGGACAAGTGTGCATTTCCTAATTCCTTTGTCGCTCGATGCTTGCTCTTGAACATAAGGTAAGAGTTGTCATCCTTATTATGTCCAGAGGTGTTTCTCGGTTTCAGAGTTCAACTGATCAAATAAACAGATAATCATAGCCTATGATTCATCCGAGCACGGCCATGCATTTCACAGTTTCTAGCTCTCCGAGTGGCCTTGTACAACTTTTAAGCATCTCATCCCGATTTATGGGAGGACAATCCCAATCTTGCGATCTTGAGATTAGACTTCGTTTGATAGGTGATTACCTGAGCGTTGCCTTTATAGCCTCCTTTTACGGTGCGACGGTTGGTCAACGTCAAAGCAACCAGTTCTCAAACAAGTAATCTCAAATCACTCAGGTATTGAGGATTTAGTGTCTAATAATTTTAATGAAATTTACTTATGACAGATTTTCATCTCTTACAGTAAAGTTTCATAGGTCTTGTCCGATACTAGTCTTCCCAAAGTAAGTATCTATGCAAATGATTATGACATTGCCATGTCCACATAGTTCAAGAAACAGAACTACTAGTCATCTTGCATTCTAATCGTCTAACGTTTTCTATGCGTCCAATTTTATAGAAAACTCCGACTAGGGACCATTTTCAACCTTTGACATTCAAGTTCACTTGATAGACATTTCTTAGTCACAGGACTGGTCCTGACAGTCTATCTTGAATATATCGTCAAATTTGAAGGGACTCATCATTTAATACTAAACCAAGATTAAATGGAATATGAAAATACATTTCATATATGATAAATGTTCAACCCCAATGTTTTATAACCATGGGCCTCAAACCCATCTTCTAAAACAATTCATGGAATTCAAAGCTATGCTTGATTTCCAGTGCTACAACGTGAGTGTTGCTTCTCACTTGTTGCATAGGTTTAGTTATCATGCTTTGCCAATCTTAATATCCTTTTCATCGAATGTTCTTCGAGATATGATGATAAGATCTTTTCGAGTTTGTTTATTATGTGATCTAGTCTTTCTTACTTCGATGGTGGTTTTACTCATTTTGCAATGAAGAACCATCAAGTTAGCAGACGTTTTTCTTGCTTCAAGAGTGGTTCTACGCATTTTTCAATGAAGAACCATCAAGCCAGCAGATAGGTGATCTACCCAAGTTCAGTGAAGAACTTTAAACAACCCTGTTTTATTGCTTCTTAGGCAATAATTACTTTTACTTCAACTGTATAGGTTGCTAGTGATGCTTTATTTGGATTTACCTATCCAGGCAGTTCATAGATATGTGGAAGATTCTCCAACTATATCTTAGAACATAGAAATTATTATTTTAATTTCCCACGCAACAACTCATGGTCTCCAACCCATGTTGCCATTTTCAAAACACGATGCTCTATAGCTCGTCCTTATCAATGGTTAACTCCAAAGGGTCTTGCTTGATCCTTTGCCAGTGTTTATGCGTGTAGCATCAATATTTAGCATATCTTTATTTCCTTGAATCAAGAACTATTCCTATGTACCATTTCAAGTACCATAAGTATTCTTGATCTCAATCTAGTTGATCTTCACTTAGATCAATAGAGATTGGTATATGTTCGTCATGCCTAAAGTCATACGATACGTTTTTGGCGATCCTCATATTATATCATACATGATAAATTCTTTTGCAGAATAATTCCCAATTGAATTCTATTCATGTAACTTTAGCTTATCTAGTTTCAGTAGATACTAAATTCAGCTAAATTCTTTGACATATAATATAGGTTAAGAATCTCATTTAGACTCTTTGATGTTTAACTTAGTAAATTCTTATACATAGTTCAAACATCCTTTACTTAGATTTATTCACATGGGTCAAATATCTCCAATGGAGACTTTCGTGTTTGATTTAGTAAATGCCATTACTTAATCCAAAACAATATCATAAGATCTTTGTAAATAGATCTTAATACCCAGTATGTACTAAGTTTCGCCATGGTCCATCATTGATGAATAATTTCAAATCTAAGTCATTAGCATTTGAATGTTATTTCACAATAGAGAGATATGTGTGTGATACACATAGGACCAAATAAGTTTTTATGTACTCCCACTAAACTTCTTATACATCTATAAGAATCATGTATATTTTATGAAACTAAAATGCTTATTAGCTTCACTTAAAATACAGTTCCAATTCCCAATTGCTTGCTTAAATCTGTACTTTGATTTTATAAGCTAGCTTTCCTTTTCAAGCATTTATTTGGATCCACAAATTCTATGACATACCATGTACATATTATATTCCAACATTTGATTGAGGAATACGTTTTGTCATCCAATTGCTATATGTACCAATATGCAATCATTGCTTGAATTATAGACTTAAGCATTACGATTTTGCATGAGGTTTCAACACAATCCATGCCATGAATTTGCTTGTAACCTTTAGCAACTAATCTCGCTTTGTGTGTGAACACAATTTCATGTTTGATGGTTTTTATCCTTAAAACAAACTTGCAACCAATAGGTGTGAAACTATTCTTGCAAATCAACAACATTTCAATTTTGTCATCAAAACATTGAGTATGTTTTATGGCCTTTAACCAATTAAACATATAGTCTATATATGGCCTCTAACCATTTTAGGGAATCTGGGTTTCGTCATAGCTTTCTTACAAGTCACTTCTTTTAGTTTGACTGCAAGTTGTAGGTTTCTTTACTATCTAATAGAAGAATTGCATAGTTTCAGTGACCTGAACTCCATTTTTCTTTACTATCTAATAGAAGAATCTCATAGTTCCAGTGACTTGAACTCTATGCCTACTAGGGTATAGAACATCAAACAATAGAATATCAATAGCCACTTGAAAGTCCTTTGAATATTCTGTTCTCCTTGAAGCACTTGTAAAGTCTTCTAAGAGATGTCTATTCTTTAAAGCCACTTCTAAAGTCTTTAAAGAATAAGTTCGGATTTTCTGAAGCACTTCGAAAAGCCTCCGGAATGTCCGTTTATGTTTGTTGTTCGCCTCGAAGACTTTCGAGGTCTATTTTCTCCCACTTGTCATTTTGGAAACGAATTTCCAAAAAGGACATTATTTCGAGCAAACAAACATTATGTTCTCAAAAATTCGTGGTAGAAACAATACCCTTGTGTTTCATTTGAATAAATCATAATGAAACATATATCTATACTTGAGCCTTAGTTTGTCGAATGATAAACACTAAGCTCCCACTGAGTTTTGCAACTCTCTAGATATATTTTATGAAAAGTTATTCTGAAATTACTTTTCAATAGCTTTGACGAATTTGGTTTAGTTTGGTGGTAGTTGAGCATTTTGTTTTAGAAATTATAGGAAAAGTCTTTATGATCCATCATTGATCGAATCAAGTACTAATTGACTTCGATTATTCCAACTAAGATATGCCATATCTTATGGACCTAGATTGTGAAATTACAACACACAATCATTGATGATCATATTTGGTCTCAAGTAATCATCAACATGATCTAACCTAGATCTTTATGATTTCTTGCCAAGTGGATTTTATACTTCTGAATCTTTGAACTAGCCAAACAGATTCAACTTATATCACATTTGAGTAAATAAACCTATATTCACTCAAATCCATGTGAAATAATAAAGTCATAAAATCTTTCTTTAGCTTTGAACTCTATTGTCTAGGCGTTCTAACAATAGTTCATATCTTTTGTTACTTTCAACAAGTAAGATTAGTTGTCTTAAAATGATCTAGAAATCAATCAACTTTCAAAAGTCCATCAAAATAGAGCTTATGAATGTTAACTTGTTGATATGGTCTAAGCAACAATGCCAAAGATTAGTGGAACTCAAATCAAGGGGTTGATTTGAACCTAGTAAAGTTCTTTAAAGAGTTGTTTGTTTTAATCAAGCATATTGACTCAACCTGTAATTGACCATTTCATTCAAATAAACAAACAAACATTGTTTTTGTTTTTCTTGAATGTGAGTCTTTCTGTGTTTGAAGCAGAAATTTAGGTATGCTGATTATGGAACAAAATAGCCATTAAGTTCCAGCCTTTGAAAGGACTTAAAACAAACTAGATGACCCTACAATTAATGTAGCAATGCCATGCTTCATTTCCCACTTGTAGGTCATTAGTGTATCCTAGCTTCCATTGTTTGAGTTATTACCGAAGTAAGAACCTCAAGCGGTATATGATACCAAGGAAGTTTGATTGCTAGGTCACTTCTCTTTAAACATAAACTTATAGGTAGAAACGGAATCGTAAATTCCTTTCATTTGTTCCTCGTTTTCCTATTTCTTGTACCCTTTCTTATAGTCTTAAGAATTGAATTCTTTAGTGTTGACTTTTATACTTTGTTAGACATGTCCAATGTCACCCCAACAAGGTTCTTACCATTTAATTTATGTTGAATATTAAGTTTCAACTAGATGATCTTACCAGAAGCTTCTAAAGTTCTCTAAGCATCGATCTATTCGAATGTCTAGGGACTTAGACTCATTCGAGAATTAAATGGACAAAGATATTAGGTTGTTAACCATTGGTAAAGCTGAGCGTATTAAACTCAATGCTTTATGATCTCAAAACTACAGTGTATTTTGAATTCACAAGCACCAATTGGTTTGCCATTCGACTTTGATGTTCGAAAACAACCATAAAAGTCGCTAAAAGAAACGTACATTTTAAATTGCTCATTTTCTCTCATTTCCGTGAATCGTTCTTGGATTCACTACCAATCGAGGAAATTTACTGTTACCTTTCTAAAAGGATTTATTGCAGTGCAAGATATTTAATTATAAACAATAATTAAAACATACATTGAAGCATGCAAAGTCTAAACATTTATCATGAATAATAACTTGAAATTAAAGCAACCATGCAATTCAAACAAGTTATTAGCATTTTATTCGATTTTATTGTTCCGGCAGGTGTGAATAAAATGATTCCAAGACCCTAAAATCATTGAAGAACTAAGCACAGTTTGTCGACTTAATCCTAAAACATCTTAGGTAAGCAAAAGCCTTTTGCTAATAGTCTAGAAACTATTCTTGGTTGATAGGTACGTCTAAGAACTTATTAGGTAAACCTATCGATTTTGCCACGACATAAAAGGACTCCTTACTTATATCGTTGAGTTTCACCAAAACTAACATGTACTCACAATTATTTGTGTACCTTGCCCCTTTAGGACCAATAAGTAACACCTCGCTGAGCGAAAACTATTACTAGATTGATGTAAAGGATATCCAAGCAAGTGTATATTTTGGCATGGCACCTTTTAACTCAATTTTTAAGTTTGGAACTTAAGGCTCTTACTATGTTGGTTAGATTTTAAGTGAACTAAAATCCTTAATCATGCAACATAATCAAGCCATAATCTTATGCATAATTAAGACATATTTAAAGCAATAAATAACTTAAAGCATGCATAAGATAAAGGTGATCTAGTATGGCCCGACTTCATCTTGAAGCTTTGACTTCAAAGTCCGTCTTGAAAATCTCCGTGGGAGGCACCATTTTCTTCAAATAGGATAAGCTATAATTAAAACTAATTACAACTATTTGGTGGTACGCAGACCATATTTGAATTGAAAAACAACTTTGGTACTTTAGACCAATTACATTCAAATTAATGGTACGCAGACCATATTTTCTATCCTATTTGGGCCATACTAGTCACTTCATAACCTGCAAAACAGTACATATACAATATATACCATTCACCCATTCATTATCATGAATGGCCCACATAGCTGGTTAGTAAAACACATTATGCATCACGTAAACATTTGCAGCAATTAATCAAGGGCACCAATAATCTACCAATTATTCAGTCCTTATTAATTCTAATCAAGTTGTTTTAACCTTAAGGATTCGTAGACCTAATCAAGAGTTTATGACTAAAAAGCGCTCCCACTTAAACCAATAAATTTATATGCTTTACTAATTTTAAACATAAAAATGTATTTCTAGTCTAACCGGAAACATACAAATTTAATTAAAATTTAAAGCTCATATGAATTTATAATTGAATCCAAAAAGTTTAATTTAATTTCAGTCGTATTTAAATTAATTCATGATTTTAATTTTAGTAAAATAATTAGAATAAATAAAATTTATTATAATTACAATATTCAAAATTAAAATCCAAGAAAATAATTTAAATTATTAATTTTAAAATTAATTAAAATTACGTAAACTGAAAAATTTCAAATTAAACATTCAAAACGATCTAATCGCAACGCAAACACCCTACGCATCGCACGCCCATGGGCCACACGCACACAGCCATCGCTGGCCATGTGCGCGTAGCCCATGCGCTCGTCGCATAGCTGCTGCATCTTCCATCGCAAGCCATCGCACAAGTGGTGCACGCTGCGCGCGCGCCAGCGCTCGATGCACGTGAGCCATTGCTCGCTGTGCGCGCTCGCCAGCGCTCGCTGCGCGCGCTCCAGCGCTCGATGCACGCGAGCCATCGCTCGCTGTGCGCGAGCCATCGCTCGCTGTGCGCGAGCAATTGCTCGCTGCGCGCGATAGACGCTGGGCGGAGCGCTCGTGGCACGCGAGCTTGCGCTCGCTGCGCGCGAGGCAGTGCGCGTTGTGGCGCAGCTCGCTTGCTGCCCACACGCGACTGCCGTGCCTTGCCTTCGCCCATGCCCATTCGTCCATAGCTCGTGGCCCACGACACAAGGCAGGGCTACTGCCTTGTGCTCGTGCACCATGCCCCTGCTCATTGCATTCGTGCCGCACGGGCGACGAGCTCCCTTGCTCGTCGTCGCATGCCCGCACTATACAACACCCCTTAAGGGTAACACGAAGCGTCCATTGCTTTGTGCGTGCAAGTTATATGAACGAATCGCATAAAAATTTAAAATTTATATTTAAAATTAATGACAAATTAATAAATAATATTAATTTCATAATTTTAGGGCGAAAAAATCGAAAATTTATTATTCAATTGATTTCCGGTTATCATGGATTCAAGCCTAGGTCATAAAAATTTAAAATTTATCATAAATTTACAATTTTTATGGTGGTTTTTAATCATAGGTTTCTAATTAAATTATAATTAATTATGAAAATCAAATTAATTCTAAATTATTCTAATTTTCAACAAATTAATCATAATTACAAATTAGATTGCATAATTAACAAGGCTAGGCATTCAAACTTGTTAAACATATACAGTAGGTCAATCAAAAATTCAAGATTTATCAACAAGAATCGCAAATATTTAATTTAACATCTTAAATTTACGAAATTTTGCATTCGAAAAACTAAAACCTTCGAAAAGTCATAGTTAGGCTTCGAATTTGAGAATTCTGGGTTCGGCAGAAAAATATTAATTTTGTCAAAATTTTAGAATGCCTTTTACATGCGGAATTGACACAAAAATCACTCGATTTGGATGAGTAACGAAGAAACTGCCGAAAAACTGCGTACGTATAATTAAATAAACGCAATTTGCAATTAATTAACAATTACGAAAATTAATCACCCCTTTTAATTCTTGCAAATTTGTAATATTTAACCATGTTCATGCAATTTAGATTATGAAAATAATAAGAGGCTCGTGATACCACTGTTAGGTTATGATACATATGACAATTCATAAATCATGCGGAAAAACCATTTAGCCAGGAATACATATTATTTACACATAATCATATAGCATAGTTTAGATGCATACTCTTTGTTGCGTGCCTTCCCTAGCTGCGCCCGAACCGAACAAGAACAAGTCTTTAGGACTCCAAGTGTCGTCCCTCCGTAGATAGTCCACAGCACGTCCGGATCCGCCTTAAGATTGACCAACTAGAATCGCCCTTAAGGTACTAAAGATTTTCGGCACTCTTAGGTAAGAAATGTGTCTGAATTTTCTCTCAAAAACTCACTTTGAATACTTGAATTATCTTCTAAAATATGTGACCCTAGGCACGTATTTATAGAGTTATGGAAAGGGTTTTGGAATCCTATTAGGATACTAATTTATTTAATTATAACCCTACTAGGACTCTAATTAAATAATCATTATCTAATAGTTTTAGGATTTAATCACACTTCGAATTCTGATTACTTCAGGATTCCTGCACACGCAATGCACGAGCACCGTACACCCGCGCAAGCCTTGCGGCCCACGCTAGGCGCACAGCGCTCGGCCCATTGCTGCGCTCTGCGCGCGCGCGCCCAAGGCCTTGGCTGGGCCTGGCCTTGCGCTGGGCTTGGTCGAGGCTTGGCGTGCGCTGGTGTGCGTTGGCTCGCTGGGCGACGGCCTGGCTTCGTGCTGGGCCTTCGTCTAGCGGGCCTCGTCCGATGCTAATTCGTACGATACGCTTCCGATTAAATTCCCGATTCCGGAATTCATTTCCGATACGAACAATATTTAATATTTCCGATTCCGGAATCAATTTCCGTTTCGAACAAATATTTAATATTTCCGTTTCCGGAATTATTTTCCGATTCCGATAATATTTCCGATTCTGACAATATTTCCGTTTCCGGCAATATTTCCGATTCTGGCAATATTTCCATTTCCGATAATATTTTCCGATACGTACCATGTTTCCGTTTCCGGCAACATCTACGACTTGGATAATATTTATATTTCCGATACGATCCATATTTCCGTTTCCGGCAATATCATCGTTTCCGGAGTATTCATTTCTTGCCTGTGACGATCTCAGCTCCCACTGAAACCAAGATCCGTCGATTCCGAATATCCATAGATGGAGTATCTAACGCCATTAAATACTTGATCCGTTTACGTACTATATGTGTGACCCTACGGGTTCAGTCAAGAGTAAGCTGTGGATTAATATCATTAATTCCACTTGAACTGAAGCGGCCTCTAGCTAGGCATTCAGCTCACTTGATCTCACTGAATTATTAACTTGTTAATTAATACTGAACCGCATTTATTAGACTTAACATAGAATGCATACTTGGACCATGGGCATTATTTCCTTCAGAGTTCCAAATAGGTGACAAAGTGTTACTTAAGGTTTCACCAATGAAAGGTGTGATGAGATTTGGGAAGAAAGGAAAGCTTAGCCCAAAGTATATAGGCCCATATGAGATCCTAGAACGGATAGGGAAGGTAGCGTATAGACTAGCCTTGCCCATGGACTTGCATAGAGTGCATAATGTGTTTCATGTATCTCAGTTGAGGAAGTATGTCCCGGATAAGTCTCATGTACTGCAACCGGAGACCATAGAGTTAGACCAAAGTTTGACATTTGAGGAAAGACCTGTCAAAATACTCGATAGCAAAGTGCGTAGTACACGAACTAAGGATGTTAAGATCGTTAAAGTGTTGTGGTCTAACCAAGAGTATGAGGAAGCTACCTGGGAAGCGGAGGAGGAAATGAGAAAGAAATATCCCGAGCTTTTTCCCGAGGTTAGTTGAGTTACAGGGCCGTAACTCGTTTTCTTTAAGGGGGTAGAGTGCGGTAGAATTTCGCGCTTTTTACCTTATTTACCCAATTTATCCTTTAAGATATGCTTGAATCGTTGTTTCCAGTGAAGTTTCACTGTTTATTGTCATGTTGAATTACTTAAAGAGTACATCAACTAAAACTTTTTGCAAAGAAAACGCACTAAAGTCTCTCAATAGTCTCAAGTCTAGTTTTAAAGTTGTGATTTCCGTGCCCAAGTTTTTAAGGAGGGTAGACTGTAATATCTCGTATTTTTCTATAATTATAAATATATTTTATTACATTTATAGAGCATTTCGTCGTATTTATAAAGTATTTTTATAAATTAATTCCATCTAATGAGAATTAAAAGCTTTTTACTTTTAATTAATTTAAATATTAATTATTTCGAAAACCGTATTTTCATTAAATTTATTTAATCGGGATTTGTTGGGTCGTATTTCAAAAACGAATTTAATATACTTAAAGCCCGGTTGTTTTGTCTTGATCAAACCCAACAAAGCTTGCAAGGAGTAAACTTAAATGAGCCCGGTAATGAGCCCAACTCAAAACTACCTTAACCTAGCCCACAAGGGAGAGAAAACCTATAAATAGACCTCATGTCAAACCCTCACAACCAAAAATTCAGAAATCTCTCTTTCTCCTCTTTTCCTCTCCTTGCGGCACACTCCATGCCCACACCCCTCTCTTCTTCGCCCTTGCTTGCGGCGCAAGGCAGCCAGTCCTCGCCCGTCTCTCTCGCCTTCCCGCAGCCGCAACGTAGCACTACGTGCCTGTGTGCTGTGCGGTTCTGCCTCACTGCGCTGCCCACTCGTCCCTCACCTCGCGTCGTGTCGCAGCACAACAGCAGAGCTGTGTGCGCGCGTTGTGCCTCGCTTATTCCTAGCGCCCCGCTCCCCTGCCCCTGTCCCTTCGCGCGCGCGCCCTTGCTGCGGTGCGTTGCGTTGTCGCTGTTGTTGCTTGTTGTGCTTGTCGTGTGTGTTGGTCGACACACACACACACACGATTAATTAATCGTTGTGTGTGTGTGTGTGTTGATCAATGGGTTAATCAAAATTTATTTTCAAAATATTAATTTTCAATTTTAAATTGATTTAATTGTTGTGATTAGTTTAACTATTTGGGTTGTTTAAATTAATTAAAACGGTTATGAACACCGTATTGGGTTAGTATTGTGTTTTAATTAAAGAGATTGGTTTTGATGATTGAATTTATAATTTTCAGATTTAATGAGTTTATAAAGTGTTGATTTTTGAAGTCAAAACATGTTTTTGGAATAAACTATTGATAGGGTTTTGGTTTCAAATTAATTAAGCGATTGGTTCACATAATTTAATGACAATTTAAATTATGGGAATCAACTAAAATTTTCAGATTGTTTATAAGCTTTAAGAAGTTGGTTTTTAATGGTTTTAAAACTAAAAAAGTCAATATTTTTATGTTAGGACTTGAGTTGACTATTTGAGACTATTAAATCAACGATTAATGATTAATTTCTAATTTAACTAAGAGTTTTAGAATCTTAAATAGTTGGTGGAAATTTAGTAAACATGGATAATAATTTAGTTCTCTTATTTTGTTTATAGGAGTTGATTTCTAGTGAGTCGTGATTCGCACAGTGGCCCCCGTACTTAGGTATTCCAGGTACGTACAAGACTAGGGTGACCACCCATCCCTTGAGGACTTTGTGAAGTGTATTGAATGCGAATCATGTGAACTTATATGTTGTTATGAATTCATGTTTGATGATTGGGAATGAATATGTTATTGTGAATTCATGTTTGATATTGAGAACGAGCATGTGATTATTATTATTGAATCTATGTGAACGAGCATGTTATTGATTGAATTATGCTTTATAGATTCTATTGAACTATCATGTTATGGACTTTTATAATCGTTGAATTATGTCAAGCATGTTGTTCAGTTGGTTTGCATGTATGAGTAGTGCGCATGCAAGTTGTTATTATTGTTATGCTATAGTACAGGATGTCTAACATAATTATTGAGCCAGTCGAATATTGCCAGTGAGCAATATATATTCTACCAAGGGGTAGAATATGTTAGAGAGTCTATGTGAATTGAATTAAGGACAATTCGTGCTAAGGGCACACCCCGCTTGTTAATAGGCAATGTCGGGTTATCTCGAACAGTGTTTTTGAGAAGGAACAATTGGAGTAATTTCACTTGAGTCTATGTTTGATCACAAGTCCTAAAGAAGTAAAATAATGAAGAGTCATTGTTGAATTGTTTGATTGTTCGATTGTTTGTATGTTGTGTCTTGAGTAGAGTCTTGAGTCGCCTTGAACATAATATACTAATTAACGTAAAGTGTAACCCAAAGAGCTTCAAAACTCTTGGAACGTATATACCTTGAGTATGAACAATGGGGGGAGTCTTGCCGGAACACTTGTACTCCTAGAATGATACAAGACATTGTTTCATTCTCTTTTATGCCGTTGTGCAATGGAATTCCTGTCGGTATGGCCCGACTGTCGGTAGTAGCCCGACTTATTTTGGTGTATGGTTGTCTCCCATCACCCTTTTCTTTCCTTTTGAGGATACTTTACTTTACCCGTTCGAAGCTACTTTTTTATTAATCTGTGAGTCAAGAGTCGTGTCAAGTGTCGAGTCTTGTCTCCATGTTTACCTGTTTATTATATGGCTTTTGCATGTGGATTATTCAATTCGTCGAGTGAAGCATGTTAGGATAGAATGTTATTCTAGCTTGTTCGTACTCAGCTTTTGCTGACTTCGTGCTTCATGTCTTCTGTTCATGGCCTTTGCCTTAATGACCTTATGATGATCCATCAATTGCATTTGCGTCGTTGGGGAGTAGATTTTTAATAAAGCAGGTTTGTAGAGATAACTTGCGGGAGAAGTTATCATGGGATTCGAGTGGAGAGTTTTATTCTTCCGTAATTTATAAACTCTATTTTTATTTAGTCATGACTATCGTTTTTACTAATGCTTATAGTTAATGGATTTTAAATGGTTTAATACTTTGGTTTGGGCCTCAACGGTTCCAACTTGTTTTAATAACCATTAACTACTTATTTAATATGTTTTGAAAGTTAGTTAATTCCGCTGCCTAATTCTGGTAAATAGCCTTAGCCGTTATCACGGTGGTGGTAATATCTTGGTAATTCCTGTGTTTTAAGTCGGAAAATGTTTTATAAAAAGCAAGGAATTATTAGGGTGTTACATAGTAGGATCCAATCCAAATTCTGTCAGTTGTCATCCCTATTGTACAAGTGAGTTGGTGAGAAAGTGAGCTAAAACTTTTAACTAAAAATAAGTTTTAGTGGGTCTTTTGTTAGTAAATAATACCAACGCTCCAAGTTTTATTAGGGATAGAACCAGTTCTGACGGGTATCCACTGTACCGAGCTAAGTCAAATATTTTAGAAATCGGAATTGGAACTTGTCACAACTGGTTCTTGATTTTTAGAGGTGGTACCTAGGGGTGTTAAATCGGATAAACTAATCGAGTTTGGGTCGAATTCATCGGATCGGATCAGATCAGATTTAAAACTTCATGAATCTGACCAGGTAGTATTTTTTATGCACGAGATCATGTCGGGTCGGGTTGTAAACGGGTCGGATTATAATCGGGTTGGGTTGGCTCAGATCAGATTGGAAGATGACGGATTGTTAACGGGTTTAGCTGGACTATTACGGGTTTGGCTCATATCGGGTCGGACTAATATCAGGTCGGATTCATATGAGATTGGATTAATCGGGTAGAGGACTAAAACAAGTCGAACGGAAACAGATTTCGAGTTACATCGTATTTAGGTTCATATCAATTTGGGTTATTATTGGATCGGGTTAATTAGTAGTGGGTTGGAATCCGGGTCGGTCCATTTGGTTCCAAATAATATATTAATTAGGAGACGATAACGATAACTAAGTTTTAAAAGTATTAAGAATTTTAAGATCAGTAATATAAGTTATTATGTATATTGTACGTATATAACTTAGTTTAATGCTACTAATCGATAACGATGAATTAATAACTAATAAAGTTTATTAAGTCATATTAAAGAAGCATTTATTAATGAACTTAAAGTAATAGGTAATGATTGTAATTTCTAACAAATTAAAAAGTATAACGTCCACATGTGATTACTTTAACAAACTAATAATAGCTTCTGGATAGAAGGTGAGTGACAAGTTATTTGACAATTTACTATCAGATAGTCATTTACAAATATTTACATAACAAAATACTTCAATTACAAACTTTATTTGAGCAGATTATATAAAAGGAGACATGAAGTACAAGCACAACTAGCAGTCATAAACTTAATTGGTAGTGCGACATAATTAATGTTCTCTTATGGGTCGTGAATGATTCGGGTTAAACAGATTTAGATTGAAATCGGTTCGGATTAAACGGATGACGGGTTGAAACGATTCGCATTAAACGGGTCACGGGTTGCAAACAAATTGGATCAAACGGATTTTCCTCGGGTTGGAACGGATTTGGGTTGAAACGGATCGGACCATAAAAGGGTTTCAGATCACTTAGGTTCAGATTAAACGAATTCAGATTGTCTCAGTCTGTTATCGGATTAGGATCTTAATCGGATCAATATTAACGGGTTGGATTAGATTCAGATTGTAATATAATCGGATCGTATCGGTTTTCAGATTTTAGCTCTCGAATTCTAAACGGTTCAAACTTTAAACGGTTAGGCAAACCCATCCGATTCACCGGGTCGAATGAGAATTGACACCCCCTACTCCCCTAGGCCCCGTGGTACCGGTTCCAGTTCTGAACCCGGCGAATCTTTACCAGTTCCGGGTCTGAGACCGGATAACTACTAATTTTTCTCACCCCTGGTCCAAACTACACACAAAGCACGGATCTTGTTTAGAACAGAGCTTAAACTGTGTAACCCAATTTCCATCGTCGGATCACCTTCCCCCATTCTCTAGAACAATTCCTTCAGAAGAGTAAGATCAATGTCTTTCTAAATCGAAGGCCGTGTTTGGAAGAAAGAGATCAAAGGTGTGTGAATTCGAGCGGAAATAATGATCGGAGTAGGGAAGATCAAACAATACTCTAACGTTCTCGACAAACCAGTCAGCAAAGGAAAACAAGAGGTTCGTCAATTCCCTTTCTCCAATTTGTCAATTCCTAAGTATTAATATGATCCCATTTTCTCTTAATTAAAATTAAATGCCAATCATTTTTCATTTTAATTTTGTTTGAGGGTTTTGTTGCATTAATTGAAGTTTAATTAATTGTATTCGATTGCAGGTTAGCTTAAGTGCTTTCGCCTTCTTGTTTTCGGAACTTGTACAATATAATCAGACTCAGGTGGATAATATTGCCGAACTCGAACGGAGGTGTTGTTTTTATTTGCATTTGCTTTAGCTATTCTTGTTCTATTTTAATCTTAGTTAGAAAATGCACTTTTTTGGTCGAACCCATTCTTTTGTTGTTGCTTTGACCAAGATATAAGCTACGTTACTTGGACTCTTCATTTTACTTCGAGTATTCATGTTGGATACTTGACATGGGGTATCTGGAATTGAGTACTTACACTTCAATTTAAACCTAAGATATGATTTAAAAAAATAAGTTAGTCTAGCCTGACACTTGAACACATTTTGATTGTCTAACACCAATTGTTGAGTCCGAGTAACATAACATATGAATACTGTCTTGTATTTTGTTTGGTTATATGTGTCTTTTTTGCCTAACAAAAGCTAGTATTCATCTTTGTGTAGGCTAGAGGATGCTGGCTATGCTGTAGGGGCACGAGTTCTGGAACTTCTCTGCCATAGGGATAAGGTAGAGCATGATTTCATCAGTATATTTATTGTATCCTTCAATTTTCAAGCATGTATTGTTCATACTCTACATTTTTTGTATGTTTGCAACTTTGCATTTGCAAGATCAACTATAAATCTTACTTTACTTTATTTTTTCCTTCTGTATCGTCAATTACTAATTGAGCAACAACTCCATTGGCAATTCAATGACTTTTCACCTACTTAATGTTTACGAGAAACCTTCCTGTTTTTGGATATAATTGAATTATATGGCATAATGGTTCGATAAGCTGTCTTGTCTGATCTACTTACACTTGCCTATTTGAACCACTAGTCACGGTTGGTACATTATAGATGCGACTATGTAATCATGTGCTTTGCTACAACGGAGTTGCATACTTTCCTGTACATAACTGAAAGTTTGCATTTTAAACTTGGGAAGTTCTTAAAACAGTGCACATAGTTTTGTGTTACAATTACAAATTGACACGTATCATTAACCCTTCATTTTCCTTGATATCTGGAAACTTGGCAGGGTAACAGAAGGGAGACACGCTTGCTTGGTATTCTATCTTTTGTACACAGCACTGTATGGAAAGTATTGTTTGGAAAGGTATGTCTCTCATTTTGCATTGATACTCCAAATCCTTGCAGATTCATATGCCATCGTGGTTTGCATTATTTTTTCCTTTGAGTGGCATTTTTTCCATGTTGGTTTGGTGGGGTGTGGGTGTGTGTGTGTGTGTGTGTGGGGGGGGGGGGGGGTTGCATAAAGATAACAATGGCGACTATAATATACTTCCGTTTTTATTTAGTTGCAACGTTTTTCTTTTCATGATTGCCAACGCATTATCTTTAATCACTATTATCTCTATTTATCAACAAGTAAAAATTTTAAAACTTTGACATTTTGAAAGTATACATTAAGACGAATCTAATCAGACCTTACATGACTATATATTTTTTCTTTAGAGCTTATTTGGTAGAAGGGAATTGGAAGGAAAACAAAAGAAATGAAAAGAAAAATATCATTTCCCATGTTTGGTTCTAAAATTACATGGGTTTTGTTAGGAAAGGTAGCGAAATGGAAGGATATCCTCTTTAATAATTTTTTACTTTCCTTTCCTCCCAAAAGTGGATAAATTTAGGACCAAAAAGAAAACTAAAAGCTGTCAACTAAATTTCCTTTCTTTTCCCCTCGCTTCCTTCCACCAAACCAAACAAATGAAAAATAAATTGTGTTTCCTTTCCCTTCCTTTCTTTTCTCTTCCCTTTTTTTCCCTTCCCTCCTCTTCCCTTCCGGATACTATTATTATACTCCCTCCGTCCCGAAATACTCGACCCGGTTTGACCGGCACAGAGTTTAAGGAACTTGAATTGACTTATTTAATTTAATATGTAGTAGTTGATAGTGGGGTATTATTTTAATGTAGTTAGTGGAAAATGTGTAAAGGGGTGGGGGTGGGGGTGGGGGAGAGTAGGGGTTGAATTTTTAATTATTTTTTGTATGGAGTAGGGGGTAGGTGGGTTAATAAGTGTGGAGTGAGAAATAATATAATATTGTTAGAATATTTCCATTTTTAGAAACAGGTCAAGTATTAAGGGACGGCCCGATAAGGAAAATAGGTCAAGTATTCCGGGACGGAGGGAGTACCAAACAAAGCATAAGTATAAATCACTAAAGATAGTCAAAGTAGGTTATGTCAATAGTGCAAAAGTCAAACCGTTGCAACTGAAGTATTACTCCCTCCGTCTCTTTTTGTTTTTTACGTTTTCCTTTTTGGGTATTTCAAAATGTTCTTTACATTTCCTTTTATATTATCACATAAATAACTTAGTATTCTATCAAAATTTGTGTCCAATCATTATTTCAACCAATCAAATTCATTGGATCATTTAATCTCTCACACTTTTCCATTGAGACATTAAAATTTTCTCATTTCCCAATATCAGAATTTTGATAAAAGTGAAAACATTATAAACAAACGTAATTTATCTCGTTTAAATAAAAAAATTGAGGGATTTCAATGCAAATTAATTATTCGTTAAAACGCGTGAAAAATACCAAACGTAAAAAACAAAAAGAGACGGAGGGAGTATTTTGGATAGATTGAGAAGCCTGTGAACTCATTATGCTTTTACTTTAGTAATATGACATTGTTGCTTTTCTTGAGGTGATTGGTATCATTTATCATTATTTTGGTTTCGAACCCAAAAAAACCCTTGATGATTATACTTTTGACTACCTCTTCCCTTAAATGTCCCTAGGGTTTAAAATGATTAATATGAAGTGTTAGAAATATTTTTTGATTTCGACTGACATTGGTTACAATCGCATACGTTTGGATTTACCCAAATGCAGGATCCACATTGAGTTGTGGTGGTTGTTTATGTTGTTTGTTTGGATACATTGTGTTAGTCTTCCCTGTGATACCTTTTCTGTTACAGCACACATTATATTAATTTGTTGATTTGGTGGTTATCTAACAAACCGCCTCCATTGCTGTATGGCCACCACTACCACCTGCCTCGTCGTTTCTGAGTCTAAGACTACTCTGGTGCCCTCTTTAATTGTTACTACAAGCATACAATGAAGGTGGGGATGCTTTTGTGATTTGACCAAGTGGTGGTTGACTTTGGTCACCAATATTATTTGAAGCATTAGTCGCTGACTATAACCACCAAGATTATTGGGCTGCCCTCGAGGACGTGTAAAAGAAGGTCTTTTCCCATGACCTCTCAGTAGAAGAAAAAGGCCGTGGAGACTTTGACTGAATGAATAGGCATGCTATCATGATAGAAATTTTGACTCAGGAAAATATATCGAATGTCGCTCCTTTACTTCTTATTTGAAATCTCTCTTTTTCGGTTGATTCAAATCAAATAATCCAAAAAGTAAGTTTCTTAAAAAAGGAGCTAATGGATATCTCAAATCTCCCATGCATTTGATCACCTTTTTGTTGGTAATGAACAGAAGAAAAACTTGTGAATGGGTTTCAAGTGAGTTGTGGGTTTTGGAGATTTATTGGGAGGTGGGGCGAGGGGTGGCAAATTGGGGAATGAAATGGAAATATAATCCTCTGCCTATTCTTGTACACCATTAAACACTAAAGATCAAACACTAAAGCCCATCAGGTTATGCTGGTCCTTTATGGTGGTTTAGGTGAGCGATGGGGATGGGAAGTTCCATGACTTTGAATGTGTAATACAATAATCCACCCATTTTCACTGATCCTTAGTTTCTACACCAACTTTATGTACTGTGTAACCTGTACCGCTATTGTTGTGATTGAGAGTTCTGACTGTTGAGAGGTTTCTTAACACTGTAGCACAGTGTTTATGGGAAAGGCAAAAACTTTAGTGATTTTATTTCAAAATTAATACTCCCTCCATTCCTAAATGTTCTTCCCGTTTCTATTTCGGGCGTTCCTATATGTTCTTCCCGTTTCTATTTTTGGACATGACTTTTTACCATAAATTTCCCCACCATCCCTTATTTAATTCATTCACATTTCCCCATTCACCCACCCAACCCCATTTTTATGATTTTTTATTACTTTATTAAAAATATCTTCTCTTTCCTTCATTTCTTTATTTCTTTCCTTCACTACTTTATTACTTTCTCTTATACTCAATCATTACTCTTACACCCAATCATTACAAGATTCCATTTTCTTAATTTTCACCTCAAACCTCAAATGAGAAGAACAAATAGGAACAGAGGAAGTAGTTCTTTAGATATGAATAAGACATTATGACATGTATTTTAACTAAGATATTGACAATAGAAGGTAGGTCATCTTTCCTGTATGTAGGGAAAAGTAGAAAACAATACAAGGGTTCCTTTCAATTCCATTGCAAACTAAAGGCTCGTTCGCTATCACTATAAGTTTTCATTTTTTGGTTATTTGATTAGTAAGTTATATGATTTAGATTGAATCATGAACTAAAAATAAGCATACTTATTTTGAAAACTGGCCACAAATAACTGGAAACACTTTTTGTGGTTTTTATATTTTGGTTTTTAGTTTTGTGAAAAACAGAAAAATGCAAACAAAAAAGGATACCGAACGACCCTTAGCTTCTGTAGAATACTTTGTTTTCAAGTTTCCATGGAAAAGGGTTGTCCTTATCATGAAAGGCTTTGGTGCTTTTACTAGGGAATAATTAATACTGTGTAGTTCCATATATTTTCAAATGTACCACATATTACACATTTCTAAAGGGACTTGGTAACCCTTTTTTTCCCCTCCGAAGGCGTAGCTTTGGTATTAAACATCAATGCAGCACACTATGTCTTTACCTGATGTTCCCAGAGAAAGGGCAGTCTAGATGTGTTTGCTTGTTCTCCAAAAACTGTGCACTAACATAAGCTAATGCTTGTGTCTTCTCCTTTTCTGCCATGGCTTATTTAGTTTTTCTTTAGTTCAGAAATCATGAAATAAAAAAAGATAGGGTATAGGGTTTTCTTTTCCTTTTCCCTATATATTTTTTCCTATTAAGATAAAAGGTCCATTGTTTTCAAGAAGATGCGGAAAAAATAATATGAGTAAAAGTTTATTACCACCTTGACTTCTCTAGACTCTTCGGTGAGCTTTATTAGAGTTTTGAAAAGATTAATGCTCACGACATGAATCATGCAACATAACAAGCTTTTTTCTTTCAATTCTATAATCAAAGTTCTTATCCCAAACCTGTGTTTGTGTTTGTGTTTGTGTTTGTGTTCTGCATTAATTTGCTTATTAATTGCAAATGTCATAACTGATAGGAGTGTGAAATAGAAGCTGATATATCCTTTCTGATGCTTTAGTTCGGTTCCTATCTACCATTGGTGTTAAAGGGAGAACTGCGAGGAGGGTAAAAGGGGAAAAGAGGTGTAATAATTTCTTGTAGTAGTTGATTTGTTGTTACCTCAACTTCGTGAAAAGAAAATGCTAAATTGGAGGAGATATTGTAGATAGGATTTATGTATTGTAGGTAGGATGTATGCATACGAAATCAAACTTTCTTCAATGTCTTCACAATTAGGATCATCTGGTTAGATGGGCATCAAATCTATACTATATATTAAAAAGGGTTTTTACAAACGTTTACATGCCATGTGGCGCTCTCCCTCAATCCACAAATCCATGCTATATATCCACTTTCATTTTCCACGTGGCGCTCTCTCTCATTCCACAAATTCATGCTATATATCTATTTCATTTAAAAGAGAGATGTATGGTTTGAATAAGATTCGAACCTGCAACCATTAACCAATTAAGTTACAATCTTTTATATGTTATCTACGCAAAACTAATATTAATATAATATAGAAATATTATCTTCTGGAAAAAAAAAAAAACTCAAACACAATTTCATTTAGAAAATATGAGAATATACGCCCGGGCCCAAATACTTGTTATGTTATAATAACTAGAATATCAGAATTACTTTTATACTCTGAGGGTAATGACGGTAAAAGGAGTGTGCTTGGTTGATAGTACTAGGAATTAGGAAGTAGGAACTAGAAACTAGGAAGTGAGGTGCATCATTGAATAACTTACCCTTGCCACTTCTTTTTTTACCTACTCTCCACCTCTATAAGAAACAGTTAGGTGTGGGGGTGATTGAGTGAGATGCATGTGATGCGAGCAAATTAAATTAATTTTTTCTTGGAATAAGGTGATAGTAATAAGAACGAAGTGGTTGTTTGGTTGAGCATAGGAAGCTACACTCGTCGTGGTATTGCAAATACGAAGAAGAGTCACTTTCTAGAAAGTGTGAATCCCTGTGTGATTGATGATAGGAAGTAAAGAAAGTTTTTCTTATCAAGAGGAACTCTTACTAACTTATTCTATTTCGAAGGGACTAGAATATCCTAGCAGGGTGCCTTCTGATTTTGTCGACCAAATAACTCTGGAACTTTCAATTTCTGGTTAACTTCTATTGCGTACGTGTTCCTATGTCATCCAATCATAGATTAGATATGAAATCTGGAACTCAATGAGCTCTAGATGAAGATATGAAGAAACATGTCAGTCCTTACATTGATGTTGAAAATGTTCAAATCCCCAACAACCGCCGTTTAATTTTCAATTGCAGGAAAGGTTTCTTGGGTTTTTGAAGTCTTACATTTAGTGGGTTTAAAGATCATTGGAAGTCAAGGTTTTATTGTTAAACGCAGAGGTTGATGTCTGGATATTGAAATGATATTCCGAGGTATTGAAATCCATTAAAAGGTTTTCATTCTCTTTGAAGTCAACAGTTAAATAAAATCCACATCATCATTCATCACCCAAACAAAGAAAAAAAGAAGTCATTTTAGATCAATATTAAATAAGAAGTGGAAAATCAATACAATTTATCATCACAAAATACATGCTCATGTTGGGAGTGGCGGGTATATCAGGAGTGGCCTCCCCAAGCCCAGGGAACCCAAAATAACAAACACAACATTGAATATCTTCGATCTATTTTCTATCCTGGCTAAGTTTTTTTAGGGAGAAGAGCCGAAATCCTCGTAGGCTAGTATAGACCTTTCAAGTTATCCCCGACACGACTTTATGGGGTCTCAGTATATTTTACACCATACAATATTGATACTTTGTTGTCATATCTCCATTATATAAGTGAAGAGTTGAGGTCATTTTAGTAAATCCACTTTTGGTGTCCCCCTTGGATTACTAAAATACTCTCTACACTTGTAGAATAGAGAATATAATGACAACCTACCCAATAGGAAAGCCCAAAGAAGCATTTTAATCAATCTAGCCCCTTAAATAAATTCTTACCATTTTAATCAATCTGTTTATATGTGTTCGGCTCTATCTAACTTATATGTTTCTTATACTCACACGCATCGCATTTGTATTATATTTTTTACATGTTATTTCAGGTTTAAATGTACTAACACAAATTTGTTTCTTATATTCGCACGCATCGCGTGCATATAAGACTAGTATGATCAATCAGAGCAGCCATCAGAGTCTGCACCACCTACTTCTTGAACCATCCCACTGAATATTCAGATTTTGGAAGTTAAACATAATCTTCAGTTGATCCTTCACTTCCTCACAGGATAAGCTACTGCAAGAGACACAAGCTCACTTCCACATAGCTTAGAAAGATCATCTTTGGGCATGTACACACAAAACTTCTTCGGTCTCTGCTTAGTATGCATTCTCCCTAACATTGCCATCTAGGCAAAGAAACCATGCTTTGGCACATCAAGTGTATTTCAGACCCACTTATACAACTGCCACTTTAGGAAACTCAAGAGATTACCATTTAAGACCCGACTTGCATTTCACCCTCTAGGTCTAGTATATGTAATGAACTGGTTTGCATTGTAATGAAGTGGTCTGCTAGAGATCATAATAGGCAGGGCAAGTAATAAATATGTTAGAATCCTTAAGAAGAAGACAAATTAGGTACTTAGGGTAGAGATACTTTAAATAAGGGAACCTATGTTACTCGTGTCCAACAAGGTGTCGGAGTATCTGATACTCCGATTCAAATATTTGCAGACACTCCGACACGGTCAAAGGAGTGTCTTAGACTTGTGTTTTAGACACGGCTCCCATACAAAGTGTCGGATAAAAGTTAGACACTTTTTTTTGTTTTTTTAAAGTAAACATAAAAATAAAATAAAAAAGTAATACAAGTAAGAATTAGAGTGTTTTTGTAAAAACGTATAAAAAGAAAAAAGAACATTGTGCGACAAACTCACCTAAGTATTGGCGAAAAGTAGAGTCAAAGATAGTAAATTAATACAGTAAGAATTAGAGTTTTTTTAAAAAAACATTTAAAAATAAGAGAAAAGGAAATGGTGGGACAACCAGACAAACCCATGTGAATATTGGTAAAGGGTAGGTCACGTGGCATTGTTTTCCTTTCTCAATTCCCACCCTACTTATTTAAAAAAAAAATCATAAAAAATCACACGCCCACCACCAGGACGCAGTAACAAACGCGTTAAATGGAAGGAGAAAGCAGGAGTGCAGGATTACGCAACATCCATGGCTTAGATGAAGCATTCATCAATGAAAACAAGAATTGATAAGTGTTTTCATCTCGTTTTTTCTTCTACAACAAAAGCCCCAACATATTTTTTCTTCTCTCTCTCCTCCCGGCACCTTCAATTGCTAGAACTAGGGTTTCGAATTTGCGACCTCGACACCTGATTTCGGATTCTTTTCCGACACCGGTGTCGACACCTCCCTCGATACGTGTTGACAGCGTTGTTGACCTTAAACTGAGTGCCTGGTTGATTAGTTTCACATAGTACATAAAATATCTACACGAAACTAACAACGATCATGAATTCAGGTATAATGCGCATTTAGTTTATGCTAGTCTCTAAGGTATAATAGGTGGGTGTCAAAGTGTACCAAAACTATCGCCAATCCCGTAACAGGCCCTTGTTAGAGTAGCCAGGTTCATGACGAATGTTATCAAGGCCTATCTGGTACGTGCTGGAGTGGCATATACCGTGAATGGACCTAGGAGATAAGCGGTTTGATTTTGGTGGATGTGCTACATTGCGAACGTGCCGAGTGGACAACATCCAAAGCACGTGCACCCCCGGGCTGATAGATGTCCTTATTCCAAGCTTCCGAGATGAAACATGCCAAGGAAGCCAAGATTAGTTACGCGGTTCTGTCGCGATCATTCGTCACATTGAATACTTCAGGTCGTCCCATAAAAAAATAATTGTGGCGTAGCGTTCGATTTCTGCTATACGACTTCCACACCGACGCACTACTTGCACAAATTACTTTAATATTGTCCCCAATTGAGTCGCCAGTGTGAGGGGGTCAAAAACACAACGGGGCGCCTCTAAAAGAGTATACGACCCACACGACTTCTCCCCTCTGGATGTGGCAAGCATATTAAGTAAATAAAAACTAACCGTGGGAGTTAGCCTCTTTTTTACTAATCTATACGAGTCGCCATTCAGTTTAACAAAACTGACAAAGCCCGGTTATCGTGATATGCCTGGAATGCAAATATATTTGACTCACAACGGCCTTAGGTTCCCCTGTGATCCCTGATGTGGAGATCGTTCTACATACATCCAACGGAGCAGAGATTGAGAGTTTGGGGGACGTTTACTAATACGGGGAGTGCCCAGTAAGTATGAGTTTGAGAAATATTATTATCCGAGCTATGTTATTCTAGAGCCTGAAGGCAAGCACTAGAACATTGTGGCGCATACAGGTGTGCCGGAATCATGGTGTAAAAACTCGCCCGAGTTAACTCGTATCGCCCAAGTTAACTAGGTTTTGGAGGCTGGCGATACGAGATATCCCGAGTTGTAAAGGTGTTTTTAAAAAGGGTGAGATCTCGGCCGGTTCAACCGATCTGAACGAATTTTGTCCGCATTAAACGTTATTAGCCTCACATCTCTTCGGTTTTCAGCCCAATTCCCATGTTTTCGACAAAAAGAAAGGGAAAAAGGAAAGAAATGGAGAAACTCCACTTAAATAGAGTAGAGAACTCCATTTTCATATCTAAACAAGAGAGGAGAGAGAAGGTAGACAAAGGAATTCATTTAATTATGTCACGTGTACGATTTAGGGGAGGGAGACTAGGGTAGGTAGTGACTGGGGCTGACATGGGACTTCTTTTTCAAATTCCTACGCAACAACCACGACATGGTTCGCGACTAACGCATCATTTCCGTTACTAAGACTCCGCGACCGATCCCGCGACCGTGATCGATACCGCAATTTTTATCTATGGCGGGAATACGGACAATTTTATTATATCTTTCTTTTGATGCAACTACAAATTAAGCCGTATCGGGATGTGAATGCGACTAAGTACGTGTCCAGTCTATTTTAGGAAGCTTTCTATTTATGGAAGTTACTATATTTAACAGGTTCTGCTTCGGATGGTCTCTTAAGTCAGTTGAGGGTCGTTCTTCAGCTAATCAGATTACATTGATGACAAGTGGCTTAGAGTTTCATCATCAAACTCACCACTTCGGGCCTAGAGACAAATGTAGGCGTCTACACTAGGCACTATTAATTAACTTAAATCATTATTTTGACGATCGTTAGTTAATACATGTGCATTAAAAACAACTCAGATTAGTAATGTAGTCTAACGCATGTCCCTTTCGTCGTCGCATTGAACTAGTAAGGACCACCGCGTGGGCTAATGCGGGCACTCCCTGTATTAGTAAACGTCCCCCGAACTCACAATCTCTACTCCGTTGGATGTACGTTGAGCGACCTCCATAACGGGGATCACAAGGGAAACTATGGCCGCTGTGATCAAATATGTTTTACTTTCGGGCATATCACGATAATCGGGTTTTGTCAGTTTTCTTCATTGTAGTTGTAAAACTGAATGGCGACTCCTAAACACTAGTAAAGAGAGGCTAACGCCCACAGTTAGTTCCGATTTTACTTAATATGATTGCCACATCCCGAGGGAAAAGTCGTTAGAGCCATTTTCCTAGGAAGAGTACGCTCGTCCTATTTTTCGACACCCTCACACTTACAATCTAGGAATACTAAATAGCACCTCACTTTGGCGGAAACTTACTGTCTTAAGTTTGGAGATTTCTGTAACCCAAGACAATTTTATCATTCAAAAGGAACATGTGGATGTCTTTCTGTTTATTGATTAAGGTCGTTCCAACAAAACATTATCCATGAGGATTTTCTTTATGAAAGGGCAAATCCAATTGAGAAGTTAGTGGGGAACCATAACTTGTCCAACATATAATTTAGCAGGGAACTCAAGTAATGCATCAAAAGCATTGAAAGTACTAAATAGGTACATTATTTACCCTTTCAGCTCTTATTCTTCTTATCGAATGAACAGGTTGTTGAACATCCTGATCGCTTGCGGCTACAGGACTAGTTCTTGGAGGAGTAGAATGTTGTTGCGGAATGTCTTGGTTATCTTTTGAACCCAAACTTTCCTTACCCTTTCTGCTTGTCTTGTTTCTTCTTTTACTTACATTCTAAGGTCTCCTGCTCCAACAACAATCATTCACCACGTTGACTTCTATTTATCATGCACGTCTTTAACCCAAATGTCCACATAGGTTTCCCAATCAACTCACTATCCTAGGGGAAAAAAATTCCCCAGTATCTCACAGGAATTCTTGGAAATTGAATTTCAATTAGAACAATTTCAAGCTTTACCACAGGTTATTTGCTGTTTTGTATTTGAAGAATAAAGGATTCTCATTTTCTCACATCTGACGCCATGGTAGAATGTATGAGAAAGAGGGATTACACCAAGTTTCTTGGGTCAATCACTCAAACTATAAATATGTCCGTAGAGTTTCTTGAACATCAACTTTTGGTATGTTGCTTTTTTAAACATGATGATTCATCGGTAGTTTTGTTAGCTAAGTGATACCTTTTTTTGTGCATGACATGGCATTTAACATCTACCATCAATTTAGTATTAGTGGTTAGGGTGTTTGGGACATCATCCATTTCTTATGTTCTTTGTTTGCTGATTTTATGCGTTCCATTCTATCAATGGCAGGTTGCTGACTCACTTGAGAAGGGCACTGAACATGAAGATGAATATATGATCAGCGAGAAAGAGCTCCTTGTGAACAGGTAAAATCAACTTTTGTTTTTGTGCTGGATGACGTTTTCTCCAACTTTCCTGCTAAGCCTAGATTTACCTTTTGAGCTGCGACCTCTCAGGTTTATATCAATACCAAAAGATATGGGAACTTTCAACTGTGGCGCATTTGTTGCTGGAATAGTGAGGGTATCTGTTCTATCTTTGTCTTATTTGATGACTGCTTCTTAGCAATTCGAAGGTCTTGCTGATATTTGGTACCCAATGAAGGGTGTCTTGGATGGTGCAGGTTTTCCAGCTGTTGTAACTGCTCATTTTGTTCCAGTGGAGGGGCTATTGCGGCCAAGAACAACTATATTGATAAAGTTTGCTGAAGAGGTACCTCTTATGCTTTCCACATACTTCCACTCATTTGAGTTTGACAGCCATATTTGTCAAATGTCACGTAGCTCGCATTACTATATTGGAGGATCTCTGTAGGATAGATCATTAATTGTTAATATCAAGGCTAAGTTTGAAGATGTATAATAAGTCTAACATGATATCATCTACCAATTCTATTATTCACTGGCCGATTTTCTTGCATAACTCTACAACTGATAAAAAAATTGGTCTTTCCATTCCATGGATCTTCACTTCTCTTGCTCAGCTAACTAGCTTCTTTAACTGACATGAAAAAAGCTTGCTTAGAATTTTGTATGGACAATTATACTTCCTTTGTTCTTTAATTATCGCAACAATTGGAGTTTCACGCTTCCCTATCCTCAAACATAACCATTAATATCTTCAATTATCTATAATTAAAAATTGTGAAAGTTGATATTTTGAAAGACCCCGCATGACTATATTTTCCTTTACGTAAAAATCACAATAGACCCACATGACTAGAAACAAGACCCACATGACTGTATTTTCCCTTACGTAAAAATCACAATAGATAATCAAAGTGAAGTGTGTAAATAGTACAAAAACCCAATTGTTGCAATAAATAAAGAATCGAGGGAATATATTTTATATGTCAAGTCTTGTAGAGAGGCTTCATAGAACTCCAAAGCTGTTCACTTACTTGGAACAAGTAAGGCCTTTTAGGGCCTCTAAACTGCAGTGAAATATCAATGTTTGTTGCCCTTTATCTGATATTCCCTTTCCACTTTCTAGCTCCTCTATAAAAAATTGTCACATTTATATCCTTCGGTTCTTGCATATATGTATCATATGAATGTAAAATTGAACATATGATTTAATTATGTGAAACTTTTACCGCAAGTCTAGTAGAACTTGAGCTTCCGTCAATCAATAATTATGCTTGAACACTAGGGCTAATAGAATGGTACTAAATGTGTAGCTTCCTGATTTAGTACTTCTTCTGTGAAGTAAAAATCTCGGGTTATCATTGATCTTGTTTGGTGTGTAGAGTTATTATGGGCATGATCTTTTTTATATTATACTTCTACTCTTCATTTTGTCTCACGAACTTGTGCCGGACACTCGACACTCCAACAAGGGTTTGGATTTTGGAATACTTACATGGCTTTTCAATTTTCTATTAATCTTCAATTATCTTGAACTTCGTACTTGTAGAGTAAATAGAGGGTAAGAGTATAAAACTACAAGGTCTAAGCTTACAAATGTGTCTGTCTGCCTGAGATCAGAAGTTCAACAAGAACTAGCAAACAAGTCAACTAATGTTTGCACTGTTTATGTTTGTTAAATGAATGCACTTGGTAAAAGCCTTCTTAAGTCAGGAATGTGTTCTATTACGTGTCCGAGTACCCATGTCCGATATTCGTACTGTGTCCTTGTGTCCAGAAACCCTAATGTGTCTTACACTTGGATATGTACTCGTATCTGACACTCGTAACTGTATCCGAGTCATAGAAGTTAATGTTAAGATCTCTCTTTCTCCCTCTTTCTTTCGTTTCTCTTTGAAGTGCTTCTATTCATGGCAATTATTTTGTGTATTACTCCATCCGTATTTTAATATGAGTTACAGTTTGACCGACACGAGGTTTTAGGATGGTTGGTTGATTTTATTAAAATAAGATGGAAGTGGGTATTGATTTATTATTTATCACAAGAAATTGATAGTGAGTGAATTATTTATTGTGGTAAAAAGAGGATGTGAGTAAGTGTGGGGAACCATAGGAGGGAGAGAAAGATTAATATCATTGGCAGTGGGGAACATGACTTACCAAAAATAGAAAGTGTAACCCATCTTAAAATACGACCGCTTTTAGAAAGTGTAACTTGTTGTAGGCAAAATTACCATGCCAACTTCTACCAATGGGAATGTGACATGTGATACCTTTTGTGGTCAGCAAGCTGTCCTACGTGGACTATTGACCATTACATGTCATTGCAATCAATCGTACCTAAAGAGATGCGACATGTCCAAATCACGGTCATATACGTGGTCCGGCTTCTGTCATAATATCAGCATGATTGAATGAAGCCTGTTAAACCTTTATTTTGTTAAACTTTTATATTGCACAGAGGCCCAGAAAGCCCATTTATGTCATCAAATTGTTAAACTTTTATTTTGCACAGAGGCCCAGAAAGCCCATTTATGTCATCAAATCATTATGGCTGCACAAGGCAAGGGACACATGTCCTCTCCTCCAAGCTCAACCATTCATATTGGAGGGATTCTAGGTCATTCCTTGGAAAACCTAGTACTATGTAAAGCTCCAATTCCCAAGGGACAGGGACATTGAATTCACATAACCCCCACCTAAAATATTATGCTCTACCTTCTCTCTACTCTCTCTCTCTAAAAACACCCTTACTTACTTAGGCATCGGAGGGAATATTGCGAAAGGAATATTCTTGTTTTGCAGGTCAGACCAGAGATCGTGTCGTGTCAGACCGGATACCTCCTTGTCATCAGCTCATCGGAAAAACCCCACAACTTTTGGCGCCGTTTGTGGGGAGGTACAGTAACATGGTAGATCAACGGCCTGAAAACGAAGTTCAACGACGCGAAAACAAAGTTCAACGTCCTGGACGTGAACAGATGATGGGCGAGGCCGCCCGAACTTTTGCAGCAGGACACACCCCTCGCCATCCCCCCGATGTGGAGGTGTCCAGTGAAGAGGATGATCAGGCGAACCAACCGCCCTCTGGTGGACAATTTGGATCCTCTGGTGGAAACTGTGCTAGATGAGAATCCGAACCTGCCCGTCTCTGTAGGTGATCCTGGTCGGCTTCCTGGCCGAGATAGGCAAGACTGTTAATGCGGAGGTTCGGAAGAATATGCTGATATATAATGCAAGTACAACCAACACTCGGATCGGGCGACAGACCTTCACTTACTCTGCGTCCACCGAACGTCTAGACCAGACACGCTGAGAAAGATGCAAGGCGGCGGTTACCAATCGAGTCGTCTAGGCTCAAACTCATTTGCCGCAGAGAATGCCCCAGCTGTAGATTGGCGAGACGTCATGGGCATGTGAGCCGAGCCATGTCGAGCCGGTACCTGACTCTAAATCTGAGCTCTCTGATACGGGATCTACCCAGTTATGCAGGTCTTGCAGACCATGACTCCTCTCGGCGTTTGTTACCGCCGCAGGGCCAAGACCTGTGTATCATATTTAAAGAGTTGCTCATATGGCCCTCGGCCACTCCGCTCCCTTCGCTGACAACATCATGAGGGCACCTAAGGAACCCAAAATCAAGCCGCCTAACATTGACGCCTATGATGGGACCACCGATCCGGGTGCTCTGCTAGCACACCTGCATCATATGTATGTTTAAGGAACAAACGAGTTTACTTGGTACAAGTATTTCCCAGGTACGTTGAAAGGAGTGACGTCTAAGTGGTTTGAGAGACTCCTTTGTTGAACTTGAGTTGTTGTTCTCTACCGATTTATGGCTTACAACCAGCCACATTCGAACGTCTAATTAACACTGTTTTTAGCAAACAGCTCTGACAGAGATATTGAGGCTTACATTGATGATATGATTGTAAAAAGCAAAGAAAGGGCGACACACATGGCCGATCTGAGGGAAACATTTGAGACAATCCTTGCTTACAATATAAGGCTAAATCCTAAAAAATGTGTTTTTGGGGTAACTTTCGGGAAATTTATGGGATTCTTGATTTCGTAAAAAATGTGTTCCTAAAAAATGAACGAGGAATAGAAGCAAACCTAGATAAGATACAGGCGGTGATAGGCATGAGCTCGCCAAAGACCGTCAAAGTGGTCTAGCGGCTAACCGGGTGTTTGGCGGCGTTAAGCAGATTCCTATACAGGGCCGGAGATAAATGCCATTACTTTTTCAGAACAATCAAGAAGAAATCCAAGTTAGAATGGTCGACTGAGGGTGAGACAGCCTTTTTGAGGTTAAAAGACCACTTGAATACTCTACCCCGTTTTGTCATCCCTCTGAACGGAAAAGTCCTATACATGTACTTGGCAGTGTCAGAACATTCACTGAGTGCAGTTCTCCTCACGGAAAAAGAAGGGGTTCAGATGCCCGTCTATTTTGTGAGTCATGTCTTACAGAATGCTGAGATAAGGTACCCCACGGTAGAAAAGTGTGGCCTAGCCTTGTTCCTGGCAAGCAAGAAGCTGCGTCCTTACTTTCTGGCCCACGGACTGGTAAACTGGCTTTCACAAAGCTAGAATTAGCCAGGTGCATGTTGAATTTGGCTATTGAACTTAAATGCATTCGATATCACTTATGAGCCAAGTAAAGCCATCAAAGGGCAGGCGTTCGCTGATTTTATTGTGGAAATGACAAGGCCCACTTTCTCTAAAAATACGAAGACCTTATGGACGGTTTATGTGGACGGATCATCTACACTTAACGGGTGTGGGGCCGGAATAATCTGCCAGTCACCTGAGGGAGATACGTACGAGTATGCTATGCGCTTTAACTTTCAAGCGCCCAACAATGAGGCCGAGTATGAGGCACTACTCTGTGGCATTAAAATGTGCAAAACGGCAGGAGCTGAGGAGATTTTGGCACTATCCGACTCACAACTCATTGTCAGCCAAGTCAATAGAGACTATGAGGCAAGAGACCCTACAATGATCAAGTATATGAAGACTGTTCACCAAGAAGTAGAGCCCTTGAAGAGTTTCGAAGTAAAACAGGTCCCTCGATCAGAAAACAATAAGACAGATGCCTTGTATAAATTAGCTAGCTCGGCCTCTTGTGACACCCCCCGTCAAGTATTCTGGGAAGTGAAGGAACAGAAGAGTATCGAGCAGATTGAGGCGGCGGTTCTGGACAGAACGTCCACATGGATGGATGATATCATTAATTTCAAAATGAATGGCGTCCTACCAGACGACCAGAAATAGGCGACAAAACTCAAGAAGAAATGTTCCTTGTTCGAAATATGGAATGGTACATTATACAAAAAGTCTTACTCACATCCTCTTCTGCGATGTGTGACTCCTGGAAAAGGACAAGAAGTCTTGGAAGATCTTCACCAAGTATTGTGCAGTTCACATATTGGGGAAGAGCTTTGGCTGAGAAAGCACTTCAGACCGACTATTATTGGCCCACCTTGAGAGAAGATGCACTTTCTTTGGTCAAAAGGTGTGACAAGTGCAGATTTTGACGCCCATAACTAGTCCAATACCTTTTGCTAAGTGGGGCATGGACCTGCTGGGCCCGTATACCGTGGCATCAGGAGGGCGGCGTTATGTTATCGTTGCTGTTGATTACTTCACCAAGTGGGTGGAAGCGGAAGCACTAAAAAACATCAAAACTTACGATGTGAAAGCCTTCATCTGAAGAAACATCATTACTCGTTTTGGCTTACCACAGTCCATTGTTTTTGACAATAGCCCTCGGTTTGAAACACCCAAACTCAAAGACTGGCTAGCAGAGCATGGTATTGCCGGTCACATCGCTTCAGTGGGACGTCCACAGGCAAATGGGCAAGTGGAAGCTTTTTACAAAATAATTTCTGAAGGAATGAAGAAGAAGCAGGATGAGGCTAAAGGTTTATGGGCAAATGAGTTGCCAAATGTCTTGTGGTCCATTCGCACAACAGCTAAAAACTCTACGGGAGAGACGCCGTTCTTACTAGCCTACGGGGTCGAAGCAGTCCTTCCCATAGAGATGTGTGAACCAACTCTCCGTGTCATGTTGTATGATGAGGACGCTAACCAGGAGATGATGAAAGTTGCCCTAGACTTTCTACCTGAAGTAAGAGGAAACGCCGCCTTGAGGCAACATTTATACAAGCTACGTATGGCGAGAGAGTATAACAAGAAGGTCTCGAAGTGAGTACTGAAGGTTGGTGATTTCGTCCTCATAAAATGGAGTCGGTAGGACGAGCCAATGAGCAGGGCAAGCTGACTCCTACTGGGAAGGTCAATATGAGATATATGATGAAGTTAGGGATGAAACCTATCGAATTCAGGACATGCATGAACGTCCTATCCTCCGCACCTGGAATGCAGACAACCTCAAGAAATACTTCTTTTGAGAATGTACGACCTCGTCCTATCCGCTTTTTAGTTTACTAACGGCCTAAATGGTCCTTCTAGAGAAGTAGACTCTTTGTACTTGGCTAAATTTTCCTTACAAACATTATAAATAATACTCCGTCCGTCCCGGAATACTTGCACCGCTTTCCTTATAAAGCCGTCCCGGATTACTTGTACCGTTTCTACAAATGGTAAACCTTTATAAATATTATATCAACTACCCCCCTTCACATGTCATTTTGTGGTCCCATGCACCCTCCCCCCTACTCCCTTTAAAAAGCTGACACATATCCCTATCTATATTAAAAAATACCCCACTATCAACTACCATCTAATTAAATAATAAGTCAATTACTTTGTATTAAACTCTGTGCCGGTCAAACCGGTTCAAGTATTCCGGGACGGAGGGAGTACTACTTTACTCACTATTTGTCTTTTTAATAAATACATGCTCATATGCACAAAAACCTAATTGATTAAAGGCCTAAGAAGTGACCCAGATTAGCAACTATACCACTTCGCAAACGAAGACAAAAGCCTAACTGATTAAAAGCCTAAGAAGTGGCCGAGGTTAGCACCCACATAGGGTGATCACCTATAGAAACTAAGAGCGGCTTAGAAATGCCAAATAAACCGACTAAATAAAACCAGCGGGAAAGCCCGCGCACCTAAATGGGCCTGGCGGCAAAGTTATTCCTTGAAAACAAGGGTTGCTTGCTATAAGGCGCCACGACATTGTTGCATGCCGCCCGTAAGCCGTTTTATTGAAATTGAAAGCCAGCGGCATCTGGATTTGCCAGCGGCATAAACTCTTGAAAACAAGGGTTGCTTGCTATAAGGCGCCACGACATTGTTGCATGCCGCTCGTGCTCCCGACGTTCATCATTTCCTGACGAGCATGTCTAGCGGCAATTATACCTATTGATTGACTTGCGTCAATCAATTCTAACATAGACACGCCCGTCAGAAAATGTGACGAACCAACTTAAGAAAAGCTCAGGCATCTAGATTTGCCAGAGGCATAAACTCTTGAAAACAAGGGTTGCTTGCTATAGGGCGCCACGACACTGCTGCATGTCGCCCGTGCTCCCGACGTTTATCATTTCCTGATGAGCATGTCTAGCGGCAATCATACCTATTGATTGACTTGCGTCAATCAATTCTAATATAGACACGCCGTCAGAAAATGTGACGAGCTAACTTAAGAAAAGCCCGCGACATCTAGATTTGCCAGTTGCATAAACTCTTAAAAATAAGGGTTGCTTGCTATAGGGCGCCACGGCATTGTTGCATGCCGCGTGGCTCCCGACGTTCATCATTTCTTGACGAGCTTGTCTAGCGGCAATCATACCTATTGATTTGCGTCAATCAATTCTAATATGGACACGCCCGTCAGAGAATGTGACGAGCCAACTTGAGAAATCATGTCGAGTCAATAGGAAATTCAATAACTGTTTTCTTTCAAACATTTCGTTGGTCAGAAGTACCGCTTGTAACCTTACCGACCACTAACCGTTCGTTGCAAAGCCGTGATTTTGGGACATACAGTACATATAAACGCAACAAAGAGTATTAAACAACAGTACATATAAATGCAACAAGGAGTATTAAATAAAAGGGCACGGTGGCACCAAATTTTCCAAAACGCCCAGCGGCGTAAAAGTAAAAAAAAAAATTGATTGTTAAGTGCTCAGCTGGCATAAAGATACATACGCCGACGACACATAATATTTAAAAAGTTCTTGAAATACGCGAACAGGCGTAAAAACAACACAAATCTAAAGATCAAGGGGCAGGGGAGTCGTCTTCATCATCGGAAGGCACAAACTCTGGAGCAGGAAGACCAAGTCGCTCCGCGGCAAGAACGGCAGCACTATATCCAAGCGGCGTTCGAACCAAGGCTAGTCTGACCCCTCCATGTGTGCCTCCCAAGCAAGACGAGTAGCGTCTCGAACAACCTGCTCTCCCTGGCCATACGACTCCTGAAGCCGCTCGCCGAAAGCATGGATTTGCGACAACGCCGCTTCCAACTCCCTTTGGAGCAGTTCTGTCTGCTCCGGATCGCTCCTTAATTTGAGGAAGCTCCTCAAGTTGGGCCCGCAGTTCCGCCTCTTCCTCGGCTTTCTTACCCTCCGCGGTCAGCTTGGATAAGGACGCGTTCTGCACAAGGATCTTTTTGAGCAGATCAACCTTGTTCGACTTAAGAGCAGCTAGCTATCTCCTTTGCCTGGAGGTCGATGGTAGTGTGCATCTCTGTCCGAATAGTCTCCGTTTCGGCGAAGGTGTAGTCTCCATGGTTGACGACATTGGAGACGACGGTCTCAAGCTCCTTAGCAACCCTTCTCTTCCAATTCTTGCAGAACTCAACGCGGAGAAAGAGCTACCAAAACCGAAAGAGAAGATTTGAATTGGTTAGCATGAATTCCTATGTTAAAAAAAAGAAATAAAAAAGAATAAAAATTGAGGCGTAGGGTATAGCACGAATTCCTATGTTAAAAGTAGTGACTCGTCATCGGAATAAGCCGCCCGTACAAAGACGAGGCGCACTTTAGTGATCACAAGTCACTCTTTAAGTAGTGTTCGTCATCAGAATAAGCCGCCCGTACAAAAACGAGGTGCACTTTAGTGATCAAAATTCACTTTCTAAGTAGTGATTCGTCATCAGAATATGCCGCCCGTACAAAAACGAGGTGCACTTTAGTGATCAAACGTCACTCTCTAAGTAGTGACTCGTCATCAGAATATGCCGCCCATACAAAAACGAGGCGCACTTTAGTGATCACAAGTCATTCTCTAAGGAATGACTTGTTATCGGAATAAGCCGCCCGTACAAAGACGAGGCGCACTTTAGTGATCACAAGTCACTCTCTAAGTAGTGACTCGTCATCTGAATTACCCGCCCGTACAAAGACGAGGCGTACTTTAGTGATCACAAGTCACTCTCTAAGTAGTGACTCAGCATCATCAGCATAAGCTGCCCGTACAAAAGACGAGGCACACTTTAGTGATCACAAGTCACTCGCTAAGTAGTGACTCGTCATATTGACTCGTTCCTTAGTCAAACGCCCGTCTAAGTTTTGAACAATAGAAGGGGCATCGTACTTGAAAAAATCACTCACCTTCTCCTCTAGCTCAGCGGCGGCTTTCTTCATCTTGGCGTCATAAATCGCCGCCATCCAATCCGACATGTCTCCCGCACCCACATCGGTGTCCTTCAGCTGGCTCATACCTTCTTCTGAAAAACTTAGAAATAAATGTTGGTTAAAATGCATAACTACTAGGTGCAAGTTGAAGTTTCATAAAAGCACGATCACAAAAATCACTCACTACCTCTAGACATCGAATATCCTAAATTGGCGGCCGCTAAAAATGCCTCATTTTCAAACTGATTCACGTGTGACAACCACTGTGCCAGCACATAAAAAGACTTGTCCGCCGAGAGACGGTGGGAGGTGGACTTAAAAATAACATTTATTTGGTCCCATTATGCCGTCGTCAATGGAGGAAGCACCTCCTCATGATCCATATAGTTTAGCCACTGTACTTCAGCGGCTCATCCTATAATACATCTCTTCGTCCTCGGCGTGAAAAATGACCCACCTCTTTCTCCATTTGAGCCACTTAGAGGGCTTGCCCATGACAGTTTGATAAGCACCTCGGCTGCTCAAGGTGAACTACCCCTCGGCTACGTTCGGAAATTTAGAGATGGACACCAAGTGAAGAAAAGCCGCGAAGGATGGTTGAACTCCCTTCAACGCACATTTGGCAATGTAGCCAAAGACGTTGGCCAGGAATTAGGAATTTGAAGTTAACTTGGCTACTCCAATGTTAAAACTATCCAGGACATCCACAACGAAAGGGTGTGGAGGGAACCTCATGCCGAGTTTAATGGCGGCGGCGTACACCGGAAATTCGCCGTCCGCCATCAAACTCATGGTAGACTCTATGTCTGCTGGTACCATATCCCTCTCCTACGCATAGGCCGTCTCGATAGTCAGCATCATACGTATCCAACCACTTCATCCACCCGTGCTGTGGATGAATTTCCGAAGGAAGGAGGTTAGCTTCTTCTTGACCACCTCGCCTAACTTGGGCCGGCTGAGGATTCCCTCCCTGATTAGTGCGAATTCCTTGGCGTGCCTCCTCCACCAGGGTCCGCTCAGAAGAGCTAGCCGCCTCTTCTTCCCCATGGTCGACATAATCATCGATCTCTTGAAAGAGTGCGACAAAGCTACCATCTGGTTCCGGCTCAGTGGACGAATTACCTTTGGGAGGGGGCATTATCGCCCCGTCCGCAGACGTAAGCGAGTAGGGTCAGCCGTCTGCTTTATCCTCGCCATAACCGTCTTCATAGTATAACAGAATACGGCTTAAGGAAGGCTCGGAAAGACTAAACAAGGAGGGCGGGTGTATAAACAAAATAAACCTATGCGGCACTCCAATACCTAGCCACTACCACACCTACCGCTCCCTTCTCACCGACTAGTTCTTAAAAGTCATTGCATGCCAGAATTGCTGAAAGCAAAAACACGAAATAGAGAGAAAACATTAAAAGAGCGTAAAGTAGCCTACCTAAAAGATCTGAAGTAAAAAATGAGATGAGTTTTGCGAAGAACAGGTTGAGTATCACGGTGGCCGAAAATCGCCTGCGGGTGTTTTTCTCTCGCCGGAAATCGCCTATTTCAGAGCTCAGTAAAAACGAGAAAAGTAAAAGCCAAAAAATGAAGGAATTACCCCCATATTTATAGAGGGGCAGAAATGAGATTTGTGACACTTGTCACCATCTCCCTAAATGGCCCAAAGTACCTCAAGAATATCAAGAGTCAAGAAGGGATATCTGAAGAATCGTTTCCAGAAATACCCTCCTTGAGGGGCAAATGTTGTATGCAAAATTCCCATGCCAACTTGTACCAATGGGAATGTGACACGTGTCACCTTTTTATGGTCAGCAATCTGTCCTACGTGGACTATTGGCCATTACATGTCATTTTAATCAATTGTACCTAAAGAGATGCAACATGCCAAGTCACGGTCATACACGTGTACCGGGGTTCCGTCATAATATCAGTATGATTGAATGAAGCCTGTTAAACCTTCTATTTTGCACAGAGACCCAAAAAGCCCATTTATGTCATCAAATCATTATGGCTGCACAAGGCAAGGGACACATGTCCTCTCCTCCAAGCTCAACCATTCATATTGGAGGGATTCTAGGTCATTCCTTGGAAAACCTAGTACTATGTAAAGCTCCAATTCCCAAGGGACAGGGACATTGAATTCACATAACCCCCACCTAAAATATTATGCTCTACCTTCTCTCTACTCTCTCTCTCTAAAAACACCCTTACTTACTTAGGCATCGGAGGAAATATTGCGAAAGGAATATTCTTGTTTTGCAGGTCAGACCAGAGATCGTGTCGTGTCAGACCGGATACCTCCTTGTCATCAACTCATCGGAAAAACCCTACAACATAACTCATATTAGAATTTAGAAGATGGGGTTGGGGGTAGTATTATTCTCTTCAGAGAGCATATAAATCATTCTTTTTACTCTACAACCTCAATTAATTAAATTTGCGAATTGTGATGTCAAATACTTCTCATATCAGAAAGAAATCCAATGTACTGCTTACATATAATGTTGGCGAATACAGGGATAAGCTAATTTGTGAAAAAGCGTAGAAGTAATATAAATAAGTTCATGCCCCCATCAAATTTCCATTTTTTGGGTTTAAAACAAGTAGTTCTCTACATGCTTTAGTTGGGATGGCATGAGCTATAGCTGATATACTTTCTTCTTAAGAGTAACAACGTAAACGTGCATAATCTTATTTAGCAATGACAACTAATTCCGGACGCAGGTAATTTTTGTATTCTAGGTCACCCTAGTCCCTTACATAGCTGCTGTGGTCTTTAGGTTTTTCTGCAAAATCCTTAGGACCATGGCAACCCTCCTCATAACACGGTAACACCTATAGCCTGTGTTTGCATGCCTATACTTCGCATCATGTAATAAGAATTTTACTGATGCTTTGCATTAATTAATTTTTCCTAAATCCTGCATTTTGGAACGTTGGCATCTGCATCAATGATTGTGTTACATTCATTTGCCAAACTATGGATCAGCAAGTGTTGTTTTTTCTTTTATTCATATTATTTTTTCCTTTTCTTTTTTTGTGGCTTGGTTGATATAATTTACACGCGTTCATGTTTGACTGTCATATTTTCTTGAGATCAAGGCTAAATGGCTAATATGCTAGCCATTGAACACAATAAGTAATAAAAACGTGTGTTTCCTCTCCAACCCTACTTCAACCTTTTGCTTACTTTCCCAAGCACTTATTTTCAACATGTTTGGTGTTGGTTATCTAACATGTTGGATGAATGGATTATGTCTTTTTCCAATTGTCAAACCCTAACAAATTTATGAAATCTGTGTAATGAGATATGATGCAAATAGTTGAAGTGTTTAGACCAATAATCTGTCCTAATTGTCATAGTTCATTTTCCCAATGCAGGTACTGAAAAGGGAAGCAAGATTAGGTTGATCTTTCTCAGGACTACAGGTTGAGGTCTTTTCATGTTAAATCATCTTCTGTAAAAGTTGTACGTTTAGTTGCTTCCTGGTATTTCAAGGTGGGTAGCATTCTTTTCATTGCAATTCCGAAGTTAGAATTCAAGCAAAATCACTTACTATGTCTAAGTAATTTTTTTCTGGTCATTGTCCCATGGAGGACCTCGTATGTAGGCAGAGGAATGGATTGTTACGTGCCAAGTGTTAAATATTGGAGTAGCTGCTGTTTTTGAGAAGCTATTTAGTAGGATAATACATTTGGTATAGATTTTCTGTATGTTTGTCTACGAGTATAGCAGTAGATTTTATCTTTAAAAGGATCATTATGTCAAGTAGCATGTTGCAAAAGGCTAGGTGAAGGAGATAGGGAGAACTGAAAAGGTGGTGTGCATCTTTTAGAACAAACTCTCGACATGATTTTGGGCGATTTGGTCATCACATGTAGGCTATGAGTCTCTTGGTAAGAGGAAGATCATTTAAAGTTTGATTATCTTTTTCATTAAGAAAAAGAAAATAAAGCCTTTGACTAAAGCTAATGGATGAATTACAAATCCATTAAACTCTTTAGCAATTATTATGTTTTATTATTATTATTTTTTTATTTTTTTTATTTTTAACATAGGCTAAACATACATTGAAAATTAAAGGTTCAGAAAGTACAACAAAACATTACAAAAGCTTCGGTGCCTTACAAAACCCTTACACATTCGAAGCTACTACAGTGAGCTTTACTAGCTCTTACAAAGCCTTGCACAATACCCTTAATCGGATATGTAGCCAACAGTTTAATTATTGGCCTTTGATTGCTTGAGCCACCTTGCACTCCCACATTTTCCATTCCACTTGTGCTGAACCTTGGGCATAACCCGTTGAGGTGAATCCTTATAAACCTATGGCACTTAAAAGACAAAGGAAGAAACAAAGGAATGTAAAATCTCGAAAAGGTTGAAATGACCTTGTGAGCAGGGTGAAATACCCACAACCAAATAGAACCACGAAAAATGACTCGGGTACTCCAAATTTCCCCCAGTTAGACAAGGGGAGACTCAAGTTAGTGAACATGCTATGAACACCCAAATACTCCATTTGGGGAGCAGTCTTCGTATATGAGATTTTGAATGCAACAAGAATACAACTCATTGCAAACCTAAACTTAACAACCATGTCTCGAGAAAACCAAGAACTCCTTCCACATTCACCCTCACAACCTTCTTCCTCCATCTTAGACTATACCACCTTCAACGGCAGTATAAATAACACCAGGGCATAAATGAGCCCCTAGGTCGGCTAACCCGAATTTAACATGACTCGGGATAACATATAAACCCAAACCTACAGCGTATGCCTTCCACATCAAGGACCAAACACACAATGGGCATATAACCCACCTCACTTGAGTAACCCACAAGGACATACTTGACTCAACAAACACAACCTGAAAACTTCCAAGTACGAGGCAAAGTAACATACTTACGACAAACATGAAAATAAAATAACAAAGCTTTTCCACTAATCACCTAAACCACAAATGCTACACCAAAACAGGGAGAGACAAAAAAAACAAGCCACAACCACCGGAATTAATCTAAATTAATACCAAACCAGAAACCTTAACCTAATCTTTACCTTTACCGTTAAGATTGGGGTTTTTCCGACACTACGAAACGGCGGCGACGAGGTTAGCTGTGGTATTAACAGACTCTAAAATTCCTGGAGAAACAGAGGAAACAACAAAAAAAAAAAAACCAACTTCCTATCCTAACCAAGAACTCTTTACCCCAAACTTTACCTTTTACCGATGAGATTATCAACGGCGGCGCTCGGGTAAGCCTTAGAGCAGGACACAAAGGTTGAGACCTCACACCGAAAGAACTCCTCCCCACTTCGAGCAAAGGCAAAGGTGAAATTGCGAGGGCGAACTTGAAACAGAAATTACTCTTATCCAGCGACAGAAAAGCGAACTAAGAGGGTGTGGAAGCTCCGATGAAAGAACTTGCTACCTCTTCTTCTTCGTCGCCAGAGAAGGACCCCAATAGCTACGAGCCTACGAATACACCTAAATTATACTACTACACCGTTGAGACGCAAGCTCGCCGGCGGCCGTTAAGGCTGCGACCACCAGCGAGCAAGCGGTGGGCGGTTAGGGTTTTTGGATTTCCTTTGAGAAGAGGAAAGTTAGAGAGAGAAAATTAGGTAACGTTAAAGGTTCTCCTTAAGTATTCAAATATCAGTGCTTAATAATTAATATAGTTGTATACTGGCTAGATCTTTAGCAATTATTATGTCAGACTTCTTGACACACTAAAAAGTAAAAGAAGCATAATTAATTTAAAACAAAATAGTTATAGTATAATAAAAATTATTTAGTTGAAGGCTTTTTAGCCGCATTATTCATGGTGCGGCAACATTGGGGGGCGACAATTGAGAAATACCATTTACCACGCCAAAAACATACGGCAAAAAAAAGTCATTTTCTACAAAATTGTCCAAAAATGTTGCAAATGAAATTATCAATTGCTACACTCTTTTACTTAAAAGTGTGAAGCGTGGCAAATGTATTGTAATTAGTTTTTGAAAAAAAATGCAGCTTCAAATTAATATTGCAGCATAAAACCAACCACGATAGAACTTACAAAATACTATGGGAAATAATGTTCTCAAAGAATAGTCATTTCATAATACAAAAAACCCACAAATTTTTTGATAAAATGTAAAAATATAGAATGGGAATCAAGTGAAACCAAAATGTAGATTATGTTGACAATCAACATTTATTAAATATTCTGTAGAAGTTTTAGTCATTCACTGTATTTTCAGCTGCATTATGAAGGTCTTCTATAGTTATGATCCCGCAAATTAACTTATCCAATAATTTCTCGACAAGAATTTGAGATGCCTGGCGTTTCAAAATAAATATAATTAATGAAAGAAAATAGAAATACAAGATTAATTGATAACTGTTGTCCTCATCTACGATGAACAATGACAACACGGAAGAGTAATATATACACCCTAGATATCATCTAGAGAGTTGACTACTTTCAGTCTTCAGGCTATGAGGGGAACAACAAAGTATTTAAACTTATTGGAAATCATGTTGACCCCATTTCATGATGTATATGAAACAAGTTAAGCAACATAGGTTTTTGAGTTCTGCCTGTTAGAGCAAAAGACGGAAACTTGATTCTTGCCTGTTATATACAACAACAACAAAGCCTTAGTCCCAAAATGATTTGGGGTCGGCTAACATGAATCGTCGTAGGGGATCGTCATTGTAACAATCAACCAGAAAGGAGCAGGAATTAAAAAGAAAAAAGCAAGGAAGAGAAGGTGGAATTAATGAAAGTAAGATAAGAGAAAAATAAATAAATATATTATAGAAGAAATATTGTAGGAGATAATAAAAAATAAGTAAAGTTTAAAATAAATGAATAAGTAAAATAAGTACATTTCAAAATAGCATGTAAAAATAAAAAATTCAAAAGAATTTTAAAAATAACATAAAAAATAAAAATAAGAATAAAAAATAAATTAAAAAATAAAAAGAAACAGAAACATGAAAGTTGTATAAGTAAAATGAAGTCATCAATATATATTCTCTCCCTCCACGTTGTCTTATCGAACGCCATATTTTCCTTAATCCCAAGAAAGCTCATATCGTGCTCAATCACCTTCCTCCAAGTTTTCTTAGGTCTTCCCCTACCCCTTACAATCCTATCATTTTGCCACCCTTCTATCCTCCTAACCGGGGCATCACTTGATCTTCTGCTTACATGTCCAAACCATCTTAAACGATTTTCCATCATCTTAAACTCAATCGGTGCAACCCTACTTTCTTCCTAATAATCTCATTCCTCAAACGATCCTTTCTTGTATGCCCACACATCCAACGTAACAATCTCATTCCTCAAACGATCCTTTCTTGTATGCCCACACATCCAACGTAACATGCGCATCTCCGCCACATTCATCTTGTGCGCGTGACAATGTTTCACTGCCCAACATTCCGTGCCGTATAACAAATCCGGTCGAATTGCCGTGCGGTAAAATTTTCCCTTCAATCTTTGGGGCATGTCTGAATCACATAGGAACCCTGTGACACCTTTCCACTTCAACCAACCTGAGTTGTTAACCATACAACCCCTCTCTCTCCCAAACATCTCCAGACTTCGATAGGTATACCATCGGGCCCCACTGCCCTCTTGCACCCCATCTTTTTCAGTGCAATTTGGACTTCTCTCTTTTGAATTCTTCGCATAAACTCTAGGTTAACCATATCCCGAGGGATATTTGTATCCCCAATATCTCGCCCTTGATCCCCGTTGAACAAGTTATCAAAGTAGAACCTCCATCTATCCTTGATTTCCTTATCTCCCACCAAAACTTTTTGATCAACATCTTTCACACATTTAATCCTCCCGATGTCTCGCGTCTTTCTATCTCTCATTCGAGCAAGTCTATAGATGTCTTTTTCCCCTTCTTTTGTAACCAATCTTGCGTAAAGATCCTGATTCACCTTTGCTCTAGCCTCTCTTACGGCCTTCTTTGCTTCCCTTTTAGCCTCCTTGTACTTCTCGTAGTTCTCATCACCTTCTACATTTTCCCAACTCTTTATAGCATTCTCATTTGCTCTTTATATCTTGTTGCACAACTTCGTTCCACCAAGATGTGTCCTTACTTGGTGGCATGATTCCTTTAGATTCCCCTAGGACCTCTTTCGCCACCCCTTTATGGTGTGCTCCATTCTTGTCCACAATGAGTCTATATCCAAATCCATATCCCCGGCCCAAATACCTTCACTTGCCACCTTTTCCTCAAATTTTAGTTGTTGCTCCCCTTGAAGTTTCCACCACTTGATCCTAGGCTCTACTAGTGGTCTTCTCCTCCTTATATAACTTCTACCTCGAAAATCAAGTACCACGAGTCTATGTTGGGTTGCTGTACTCTCACCTTACAATTGGTGTAGCACTGTCTCAAAGCATTCCTTACTAAAAAGAAGTCAATTTTGCTCGTATTATCTCCACTCCTATAGGTTACTAGGTGAGAGTCTATTTTCTCAAACCAAGTGTTCATTATACCCAAGTCATATGCCAATGCAAAATCCAAAATAGCATTTCCCGCTTCACTCCACAACCCATACCCAAAACCACCATGAATGCTTTCAAATCCATCGCGAGTCGAGCCTACATGCCCGTTGAGATCCCCACCAATGATCAGTTCTCACTTCTAGGGACACGTTGCACCACTTCTTCTAAATCCTCCCAAAATTCTTGTCTAGTTGAAGCATCTAGTCCTGCTTAGGGTGCATAGACACTCAAAATAGTTACAACTTCATCCCCTATCACAAGCTTAATACTCATAATTCGATCACTCTTTCGGGACATGTCCACTACATCATCAATATATTCTCGGTCAATAAGGATACCTACCCCATTCCTACCCCTAGTTTTTCCCGAATACCAAAGCTTATAACCCATGGAGCTATTTCTCTTGCCTTGTTTCCAACCCACTTAGTCTCCTGCAAAAATAATATGTTAATTCTCCTCCTTCTCATAACCTCTACTACTTCAACTAATCTCCCTGTCAAAGAGTCAATATTCCAAGTCCCAAAACGCATACTACTACCCTTACTCTTACCCTTGCCCTTACCATGAAACCTTAGATAGTTAACACCACCCTCGGATAGTGCGCCGCTTCCGGGCGACGGCCTGTTATATCTAAGAACAAAATATTTGAGTTCCCCAGGGAAATATTATTTTGAGGGATATACATATAAGAGACGGGCTCCTCGTGGATTTAACCTGCGATTAACCTCTTTATTATCTGTTTGTTACAATCACACTCACAATCTCAAAGAGCTCACGCATAGAGGACAATATTTGAAGCCCCAGAACCCTGTTTTTACTAAACTTACAACACGTGCATAAAAGAATTTCAGAATCTAAAATCAACAACTTGATAGTCGACAATCACACTTGATATATATGTAACTAAGATGGAACTAATTTCTTTATTGAAGTATAATAATTAAGATGGTTCACTACGTTTATACAACTTATAATAATCAGGATTTTTATAAAACAAACCACATAAATATTCATACATCACGACAACCACCTCAGTTAGTAAGTAATTTTCACCTAAATATTTTTAGTTTTACTGTCAGCTCTATTTTCATGATTACTGTTTTTTTCCTGCTTCTTGCTCAAGTACATTTGAATCAAATCATTTTGTTGATTTACATGTTTTTCACCTTTGAAGTAACACTAGCTTAAGACAATAATGGGAAGTACTTATCTTATATAAAATATATATTTTGTCTTTTTAAACTTCTCTCTTGACTGGTAGGTTTCTTTCTAGTCTACCAATCCACATGAAGGAAATCATTTATCCTATTTTTTTTTAGAGTTGGTTAATAGGTTAGTAACTTTTCATGAATATTAGACTTGTATGAAATATGTTCAAGAGTTAAGTGTGAGGATTGATATTGGTGATTTTCACACAGATAAAAATCATAGGCAATGATTGTTGTGGGAGTTTTTCAATAGTCGATGACGAGGAGGTATTCAGTTCAACGTAGCGCTTGATCCAAGTCACGGCTGGTTACGTCACATGCAAAACAAGAATATTCCCGTAGGAGTATTTCCTCCGATGCTTAAGTAAGATTAAGGGTTTTAAGAGAGAGAAAGAATTTTAAATGTAGAGAGAAGAGAGAGCAATCAATGTCATGAATAGTACGTGTGGTATTCAGTGTATTGAAACTTGTGTCCCTTGTCTTTAGGAAATGGAGTATTTATACTTGATTTGGCCAAAATTGGTAGTCCACCTTGGACTAATCATGGAGCAGCACGTGGCATCTTCCACGCCTACTAGGCTGCTGATCAAAATATGAAAGATCTATACTTAAGCGGAAAGTCCCAAAAGACTATAGGCCCACATCCCTCATAAACGCACTAAGCCCACTTCTAAACTGCATAATAAAGGACACATGTCTTCATATATGAGGATAGCCAATCAGGTGACTGGGGTTTGGGAACAAATCCCAAAACCCTAGCCTTATAAATAGCTCAGATCCCAAGGTGAAAGACAATCAATTTATTCTCACCTACCTTAATTATTATGCTCTGCCTTCTCTCTTGAAGTATCATTTTCTCTCTCTAACAACTACCTACCTTAATTATTTTGTAGGTTGTAAGAAGACAGTGCCATCGCATACCTGATACCTCAGTGGAAAAGGTGACACATCAACACCAACAAAAGTTCCCACAACATTTGGCGACGTCTGTGGGGAGGTACAGTATCATAGAAGACTTACAATCTGGAGGTAAAGGATATGAGGACGACTCAAGAGAAAGGAGTCCATGCGAAAGGGGTTCCTCGCTAACTCGCTCTCACAACGACCTTCAGCCTACTGCTAAGGGCGCAACATTAACCACAAGACGGGTAAACGCGACGCCTCCTAACGCAGTAGCTAGCCGACCGGCTTCAGCCAGATAACTACAACAAATGTTACATGGCCTCCACTTGGACATCACGGCGAAGTGGCAGACGCAACCACATCACACCCTCCAAGAAGACATTACAAGGTCTTTAAATGGAGCAGGCCTAAAAATGGGACAAGGTATGACGAGCTCGCTAGAGAGAAGAAACGATGAAGATAACTTACTTCTCAACCCTCACAAGGGAAATTCAACTGCAGACGAAGTGTCGGATACCGGCTCTATGCCCAAGATGACCCGCTCAACTGATACCCTCAGCTATCATGTGAGGGAGGAGTGCCCAAGACGACGGATGGAGTCAATACATCATATCCAACAAGGGGTCATGCCTACAAGGCCGGAGTATATATCCCCCTCTGCATCAACATCATGTCTGCACCCAAAGAGCCCAAGGTAAAATCTCCATTCATGGACACATACGATGGTACATCTGATCCAGACATGCACCTAGTAGCATATCGACATCATATGTATGTGCAAGGGACTAATGAAGCCACCTGGTGCAAGTATTTTCCTGCTACACTGAAAGGAGTTGTGTCCAAATGGTTTGAAAGATTGCTAAGTGGATCTATAACCTCCTTTGGGGAATTAGAAGCTCTCTTTTCCTCCCGATTTTATGGCTCACAAAGAAGAGAAGAAGACGAGTATGCACTTAGGACGTCTACAACAGGGTTCCAATGAGACACTTAGAAGCTATGTAAAGCGATTCAACATGGAAGAATCTCAGACTTACCAAATGGAACGACCCTCCATAACGTTGTACGCGGACTAACGAAAGCGTCCTTCAAATTCGACCTAATAAAGAAGAATGTGAAGACGATGGAGGATGCCCTGGACGAAGCAGAGGCCTTCATACACTCCACCGAAATTTGTAGCCACTCAAATGAGCCAAAGTCTACAGTACCCTGCTAACCCTCCAAGCTTAACATCTGGGCCCTGAATGAGAAAATGCCATTACCACACGAGATGAAGAGAGAGCGTCCTGCAGACAGAAACATATTTAAATATAATACAGGACTGTGCACTATCCTTATGAATGAGGGATCCAGACTGCGGCTAGAGCGTTTGTTCCCGATGAAGACGCCGATGGAAAGCCGACACCCTGGGTTATTTTGTAAATTTCACGAAGAAATAGGGCATGACACCCAAGACTGCCGAAACCTGAGAAAAGAATTGGACGGTTTTGTAACTAGAGGCTATCTTAAACAATATCTTTGCCAAGCAGACAAGGGTCGGGTTAAGTCGCCAGCACCTTTATCTGACGATGAGGATATATATACCTTCAGACGGGGAGTTTGTAGCCGCCATTTCAGGGGGATTAGCGTCTGAAGGGCCTATGAATCCAAGGCGTCAAAACTATGCGCCGAGCTCTGAGTGGAAAAATGTCCTTCGAATAGAGATATAAGAAGACGATTACCGACGGTCTGCAACTCCGTATGATGTCGACCCATTGGTGGTGGAAATCAAGGTGGCAAACCTGAAAGTGAAGAGAGTTTTGGTTGATACAGGGAAATCATCAGACAGAATTAGCCTTCAATGTCTACAAAAGTTACGGCATAATCCGGGCATAATAGAAGACGTCCATGGTCCACTGGTATGCTTCGGACGAAGCATTTTTTGCCCTACAGGGGCTATCTCACTTCCTGTCCAAATTGGGGAACCTCCGCTGGTAAGTCAAGGCTTGGTCCGCTTTGTAATTATACAGGATCTCACTACATTTAACATAATACTTGGCCGGCCAACCCTGAATAGCATCAGAGCTGTAATCGTGCCCCATCTTTTACTAATGAAATTTGTGGGAAGCAAAGGGGGATTCGGCACTATTTATGGGAATCATCAGTTGGCCAGAGATTGCTATCTCACGACGTTAGACTCGGTAGCTTGGGGTGAAACTACCAAAAAGAATAACCGTAGAGAACCTCTGAAAGTCAAGAAAGAGCGGATACCTCCCACTGCCCACAGTGCAGATAGGCGACCTGAGCCTATAGGTGAACACTATGACGTGGTCCTAAATCTCGAGAGGCCATCTAAAACTGTTCCGATAGGAATTTCCCCGGAGGATCCAATGCCAGCGGACCTTGTCCGTTAATTACAAGAATTCAAAGACATCTTTGCCTTCACTGTGGAGGAAATGCCCGACATTCACCCGGCTGTGGAAGTACACAAGCTGAATGTGGACTCAAAGATGAAGCCAGTCTCGGCAGAAGAAAAGAAACCACGGTGAAACCAGAAACCAAGCAGCCACAACCGAAGTACGCAAACTTATGGATGCCGGCTTCATCCGTCCAAGTCAGTACCTCGACTGGGTGGCCAATGTGGTCCTCCTCCCTACTCCAAATGGAACCTGGAGGATGTGTGTCGATTACACATACCTAAACAAGGCCTGCCCCAAAGATAGTTTTCCTCTGCCCAAAAATAGATCGACTGGTAGATTCCACTGCCGGTCATGCTATGATGAGTTTTATGGACGCTTATTCTGGCTTTGATCAAATTCCTATGTGGCCTGAAGACTAAGAGAAGACTTCCTTCGTCACAGAGCTAGGGTTGTATTGTTACAAGGTTATGCCTTTTGTCCTGAAAAACACGCCGGCCACATTTCAATGTCTGGTAAACACAGTCTTCGCAAAGCAACTTGGCAGAAACATAGAGGCCAACATTGATGACATGATAGTAAAGAGTAAGCAGCGGCCGCTACATATTGCCGATTAGAAAGAAACCTTCAAGAAACTTCGAGCCTATCAAATGAAGCTAAACCCCAACAAGTGCATTTTCGGGGTAACCTTAGGCAAATTTCTGGGTTTCCTGATAGACGAGAGGGGGATAAAGGCGAATCCTGATAAAGTGCAAGCCGTCATCAATATGACTTCTCCTAAGACGGTTAGAGATGTACAACGACTAACGGGCTGTTTGGCGGCCTTAGGACGCTTTCTCTCTAGGGTAGGGGACAAGTGTCATTACTTTTTTAACACCATTAAAAAAGAGCCCAGTTTCAATGGACGTCCGAGGCGGAAGCTGCTTTCTTACGACTAAAAGGGCACCTACAACTCTACCTCGTCTCGTCAGCCCCCTACAAGGAGATATCATTTGCATTTATCTAGCCATTTTAGACCACACTCCCCTCAGTGCCGTCCTGCTAACAGAGAGGGAATGAATACAACTGCCTATTTACTTTGTAAGTCATGTATTACAGAATGTCGAGCTGAAACATCCATCGATTGAGAAATTTGGTCTAGCGTTATTCCTGGCAAGCAAGAAGCTACGACCTTACTTTCTGGCTCATCAACTGATAGTTTACACTGATCAGCCTCAAAAGCGACAGTTCACTAAGTTGAAAGCGTCTAGAAGGATGGTAACTGGGCTATTGAACTTAATGCGTTTGACATTTCGTATGAACGTAGGAAAACGATAAAGGGGCAGCAATTTGCTGACTTTATTGTAGAAATGACCCGTCCCTCTTTCGTAAAAAACTACAAAACTTTAAGGACAATTTACGTGGACGGATCTGCTACTCAAAATTGGTGCGGAGCAGGCATCATCTGTGAATCTCCAGAAGGCGATATATACGAATATGTCATGCGTTTTAACTTCCAGACGTCCAATAATGAAGCCGAGTATGAGGCACTGTTTTGTGGGATCCAAATGAGCAAAGAGGCCGGGGCTAAGGAAATTCTGGCCTTATCAGACTCCCAACTAATTGTCAGCCAAGTAAATGGGGAATATGAGGCTAGAGACGCTACAATGATCAAGTACTGGGAAGCCGTCCATCAAGAGGTACGATCCCTTAAAAGGTTTGAGGTACGACAAATACCACAGTCTGATAATAACAAAGCTGATGCCCTGTCAAAACTCGTTAGTTCGGCATCTTGCGATACCCCATGTCATGTATTTTGGGAAGTGAAACATAGTAAAATCATTGGCGTTGTTGAAACGACCGTTTTGGATAGGACGTCCACTTGTATGGATGATATAATCAATTTCAAGATGAATGGCGTAATCCCGGACGATCAGAAACAAGCAGAAAAACTCCAAAAGAGGAGTTCCTGGTTTGAAATGTGGAATGGAACCTTATATAAAAGTCCTTCTCACATCCCCTCCTTCGATGTGTGACACCAGAAAAAGGACAAGAAGTCTTGGAAGATCCGCACCAAGGGCTGTGTAGCTCCCACATAGGCGGCAGAGCCTTGGCCGAAAAAGCCCTCAGAACTGGGTATTACTGGCCCACCTTAAAGGAAGACGCACTCAACTTGGTAAAAAGGTGCGACAAGTGTCAGCGGTTTGATCACCTAATTCGCCGACCTGCTCAGCTTTTGACGCCCATCACCATCCCAATACCATTCTCCAAGTGGGGGATGGACCTGTTAGGGCCCTACACAACAGCGCCTGGTGGGGTGCGGTATGTAATAGAAGCTGTAGACTACTTTACCAAGTGGGTAGAAGCAGAAGCATTGAAGAACACCAAGACGCAGGATGTTAGAACTTTCATTTGGAAGAATATTATTACTCGATTTGGTGTTCCGCAGTCTATTGTCTTTGGCAACGAACCCCAATTTAAGACGCCTAGAATGGTTGGCCGACAATGGCATCAAGGCTTGTTTTGCATCTGTCGGCCGCCCACAGGCCAATGGGCAGGTAGAAGCATTAAAAAAATTGTTTCCGAAGGGATGAAGAAAAAGTTGGATGAAGCCAAAGGCCTATAGGTAGACGAGTTACCTAACGTTCTTTGGTCGATCTGAACCACAACAAAAAATTCAACAGGAGAAACTCCATTCTTATTAGCATATGGAGCCGAAGCTGTTTTGCCCATTAAAATGTGCGAACCTACTATGCGTGTCATGTTATTTCATAAATGAAGAAAAGACTAATCGTTTGAAGGCATGAGAAGTGGCCCAGATTACCACCCTCACTGGGTTGATCAGCCAGAACACAAGGTACCCATCAAAAAGCCACATGCTACAGATAGTATAAACGCTTTTAATGTAAAAACTACATAAAGCAGACTCTTTCCGTCCCTGTCTAGGGGTAAACATACTAATTAAATAGCAACAGTCAGGGACGAATAGACATACACGACAAATTCTCCAGACGAGGATAACAAAGTTGTTCTAAATTGGAATGAAATCAACACTTGGATAAAAATGTCCATAAGGAAGTTAAAATTATATTAGTGATCAAACAACAATACACAAAAAACATGGCCTTAGGAAGGTCTAATCTAATACCTCTTACAAAGGGACATCTTACAAAAACCCAAAAAGTGGTTACCACTAAGCAAGACGTTTTATAACTTAGGGCCAACAAAAAATGGCTATATACAAAGTTAGGCGTCTCTCGGACGACTCATTCGTCATCATTGTCAGGAATAAACTCAGGGGAGGGACACCCTTCCTTCAGAGCTTTCTCCACCTCCATGTGGTAGTCAATCCTCCGCTCAAACCAGTGGAAAGGGTGTTGGTCCGCGAACTCCCTGTTCCATGCCAACTCTATTCCGCCCCTGATCGGCTGCTCCCCCAAAGTAAAGGACTGGGCGCGCACTTCCCTTGAGTTAGCCGCTTCCCGCCAAGCCTCATCTAGATGAGAATTCAGCAAACTAAATCTGGAATTTATTTGCTGCAACTCCTCCTCCTTCTCTTTGTTCTTTCTAGCAAGACCCTCCATCTCTTCAAAGTTCTGGTCAATTTGCCGAAGACGTCTCGTGTTATCAACACGAAGAGTAGTCAGGGAGCCGGCTAGGGAGTCTAACGTCTCTTGTATAGTAAGAATAAGTTTCTCCAAGTCACCATAATGATGCTCCCCACATTGAAGATCAATCCTACGAGGCTTGACTTCTTCCCTAACCAAGGAGGCACACCATTCCTTCAGCGAGTCCAACCGAATAAACATCTGCAGACCAGGAAAGAAGTTAGCCGTGAATACTGAAAAAGTAGAACGTTACAGATATCAAGAGAAAATAACTAACGTCCAGCGCACGAGACTGCATGGACGTAAGTTGAGTCTTAGTTTCCTCGGGATGAGTCTGGGCATACTCTACTGGGATGACATTGCGCATAAGGCCCATAATTTTGTCCTTGTCCCGAGAAGAAAAGCGGCTGGAGGAGGGGATCTGCTCAAGTTTAGTGTCTAACACTTTATGGGGGTCAGGTTTCTCTACTAGAAAAACAATAGCCTTAGAATTCCTTGGAGACTATAGAACTACTAGAGGAAGAACGCCAAGTGCTTACGACGTTGGAATCTAACTTACCCCACGAACTCCTAGCCCTCGCAACCGCCGTGGGAGGAATATTATGGCTGACGGCTTCCGGTATCCCTCCCAACGGATCTTGGGAGATGGGACCCTGGGCTCCCTCAGAAGGAGAAGCTCCCTTCGGATTTTCTCTCGTTCGTTTGGAAGGCGTCCCTGCCTCTGAGGACGTCTCCACCTCCGAATTCTGAGGGACCTTGAATCGCGGGTTGCCCGTCCTTCCCGCCCTGCGCTTTGTAGATTGCGCCACCGTGGTGGAAACATCCTCTACCATGTGATCAACAAAAATAACCACGGTAAATAACAATGCCAAACATTATGGGCGACTACGAAAGGGACACCCACCTTTTGAGTGCTCATCTGCAGGGTGGCTGCGCCATCCTCTTGCTTATCCCCTTGCTTCTTCATGACCTTAAGAGTGCCTTCGCTGAGCACCTCGGCCAGCCACGCCGGCATATCCACCTTGCCCTTGAAGGCGTCGTCCAATTTCTCCATAGCTTCGTCTAAAAAAGAAACATTAGTTAGAACCGTGTACATTGAAACAATGAAGATTCTGAAGGAAATAATGCCCTTGGTCCAAGTATGCATTCTATGTTAAGTCTAATAAATGCGGTTCAGTATTAATTAACAAGTTAATAATTCAGTGAGATCAAGTGAGCTGAATGCCTAGCTAGAGGCCGCTTCAGTTCAAGTGGAATTAATGATATTAATCCACAGCTTACTCTTGACTGAACCCGTAGGGTCACACAAATAGTACGTAAACGGATCAAGTATTTAATGGCATTAAATACTCCATCTATGAATATTCGGAACCGACGGATCTTGGTTTCAGTGGGAGCTAAGATCGTCACAGGCAAGAAATGAATACTCCGGAAACGATGATATTGCCGGAAACGGAAATATGGATCGTATCGGAAATATGAATATTATCCAAGTCGTAGATGTTGCCGGAAACGGAAACATGGTACGTATCGGAAAATATTATTGGAAATGGAAATATTACCAGAATCGGAAATATTGCCGGAAACGGAAATATTGTCAGAATCGGAAATATTACCGGAATCGGAAAATAATTCCGGAAACGGAAATATTAAATATTTGTTCGAAACGGAAATTAATTCCGGAATCGGAAATATTAAATATTGTTCGTATCGGAAATAAATTCCGGAACTGGAAATTTAATCGGAAGCGTATCGTACGAATTAGCATCGGACGAGGCTTGCCGGACGAAGGCCCAGCACGAAGCCGGGGCCATCGCCCAGCAAGCATGCGCGCCACAAGCCCAGCCAAGGCAGCGCCCAGGCCTACCGCAAGGCAGGCCCAGCGCGCGCCAAGGGCCACGGATGCGTGGGCCGCGCTGCGTGGGCTGCTGCTCGCACGCGCATGGGCAGCCCTTGTGGCTGCCGTGTGTGTGTGAGTTTGTGCTCATGCGTGATTCCTAAATCTACAAGAGTCAGTGTATGATTAAATTTCTATTCCTAATTGGATAAATTAATTAAATAGAATTCATGTAGGATTCTAATTTCAATTAATTCGTATCCTACTAGGATTACGATTCCTTTTCCATAACTCTATAAATAAAGGCCTAGGGGTCATTATTTATACAACAAGTTTTTAAGTATTCAAAACTAAGATTTTTAAGCAGAAAAATCAGCCAATATTCTTGCCTACCCAACCGAAAATATTAGAACCTTAAGGGCGATTCTAGTTGGTCAATCTTAAGGCGGATCCGGACGTGCTGTGGACTATCTACGGAGGGACGACACTTGGAGTCCTAAAGACTTGTTCTTGTTCGGTTCGGGCGCAGCTAGGGAAGGCACGCAACAAAGAGTATGCATCTAAATTATGCTATATGATTATGTGTAAATAATATGTTGTCCTGGGTTAATGGTTGTTTCCGCATGATCTATGTAATGTCATATGTATCATAACCTAACAGTGGTATCACGAGCCCCTTATTATTTTCATAATCTAAATTGCATGAACATGGTTAAATATTACAAATTTGCAAGAATTAAAAGGGGTGATTAATTTTCGTAATTGTTAATTAATTGCAAATTGCGTTTATTTAATTATACGTACGCAGTTTTTCGGCAGTTTCTTCATTACTCATCCGAATTGAGTGATTTTTGTGTCAATTCCGCATGTAAAAGGCATTCTAAAATTTTGACAAAAATAGTATTTTTCTGCCGAACCCAGAATTCTCAAATTCGAAGCCTAACTATGACTTTTCGAAGGTTTTAGTTTTTCGAATGCAAAATTTCGTAAATTTAAGATGTTAAATTAAATATTTGCGATTCTTGTTGACAAATCTTGAATTTTTGATTGACCTACTGCATATGTTTAACAAGTTTGAATGCCTAGTCTTGTTAATTATGCAATCTAATTTGTAATTATGATTAATTTGTTGAAAATTAGAATAATTTAGAATTAATTTGATTTTCATAATTAATTGTAATTTAATTAGAAACCTATGATTAAAAACCACCATAAAAATTGTAAATTTACGATAAATTTTAAATTTTTATGACCTAGACTTGAATCCATAACAATCGGAAATCAATTGGATAATAAATTTTCGATTTTTCGCCCTAAAATTATGAAATTAATAATATTTATTAATTTGTCATTAATTTTAAATATAAATTTTAAATTTATATGCGATTCTTCATATAACTTGCACGCACGAAGCAATGGACGCTTCGTGTTACCCTTAAGGGGTGTTGTATAATGCGGGCATGCGACGACGAGCAAGGGAGCTCGTCGCCCGTGCGGCACGAATGCAATGAGCAAGGGCGTAGTGCACGAGCACAAGGCAGCAGCCCTGCCTTGTGTCGTGTGCCACGAGCAATGAACGAATGGGCATGGGCGAGGGGCGAGCCAAGGCAGTCGCGTGTGGGCAGCAAGCGAGCTGCGCCACAACGCGCGCTGCCTCGCACAAGAGCGCGCAGCCTCGCGCGCAGCGAGCGCAAGCTCGCGTGCCACGAGCGCTGCGCCCAGCATCACTCGCGCGCGCCAGCGAGCGATGGCTCGCGCCAGCGAGCGATGGCTCGCCCCAGCGAGCGATGGCTCGCGCGCACAGCGCGCGATGTCGCCCGCCCAGCGAGCGATGTCGCGCCCCAGCGAGCGATGTCTCACGCGCACAGCGAGCGAGCCAGCGCGCCCAGCGAGCGATGTCGCGCGCCCAGCGAGCGATCTCGCGCGCGCGCACTGCGAGCGATAGCTCGCGTGCGATGGGGCGCTGTGCGGAGGCTTGCGATAGGACAGCAGCAGCTATGCGACGAGCGCATGGGCTGCGCGCACATGGCCAGCAATGGCTGTGTGCGTACGGCCCATGGGCGTGCAACGCGTAGGGTGTTTGCGTTACGATTAGATCGTTTTGAATGTTTAATTTGAAAATTTCAGTTCACGTAATTTTAATTAATTTTAAAATTAATAATTTGAATTAATTTTTGGATTTTAATTTTGAATATTATAATTATAATAAATGGAATTTATTCTAATTATTTTACTAAAATTAAAATCATGAATTAATTTAAATACGACTGAAATTAAATTAAATTTTGGATTCAATTATAAATTGATATGAGCTTTAAATTTTAATTAAATTTGTATGTTTCCGGTTGGACTAGAAATACATTTTTATGTTTAAAATTGGTAAAGCATATGAATTTATTGGTTTAAGTGGGAGCGCTTTTTAGTCATAAACTCTTGATTAGGTCTACAAATCCTTAAGGTTAAAACAACTTGATTAGAATTAATAAGGACTGAATAATTGGTAGATTATTGGTGCCCTTGATTAATTGCTGCAAATGTTTACGTGATGCATAATGTGTTTTACTAACCAGCTATGTGGGCCATTCATGATAATGAATGGGTGAATGGTATATATTGTATATGTACTGTTTTGCAGGTTATGAAGTGACTAGTATGGCCCAAATAGGATAGAAAATATGGTCTGCGTACCATTAATTTGAATGTAATTGGTCTAAAGTACCAAAGTTATTTTTCAATTCAAATATGGTCTGCGAACCATCAAATAGTTGTAATTAGTTATAGCTTATCCTATTTGAAGAAAATGGTGCCTCCCACGGAGATTTTCAAGACGGACTTTGAAGTCAAAGCTTCAAGATGAAGTCGGGCCATACTAGATCACAAATATCTTATGCATGTTTTAAGTTATTTATTGTTTTAAATATGTCTTAAAATGCATGAGATCAAAAGCTTGATTATGTTGCATGATTAAGGATTTTAGTTCACTTAAAATCTAACCAACATAGTAAGAGCCTTAAGTTCCAAACTTAAAAATTGAGTTATAAGGTGCCATGCCAAAATATACACTTGCTTGGATATCCTTTACATCAATCTAGTAATAGTTTTCGCTCAGCGAGGTGTTACTTATTGGTCCTAAAGGGGCAAGGTACACAAATAATTGTGAGTACATGTTAGTTTTGGTGAAACTCAACGATATAAGTAAGGAGTCCTTTTATGTCGTGGCAAAATCGATAGGTTTTCCTAATAAGTTCTTAGACGTACCTATCAACCAAGAGTAGTTTCTAGACTATTAGCAAAAGGCTTTTGCTTACCTAAAATGTTTTAGAATTGAGTCGACAAACTGTGCTTAATTCTTCAATGGTTTTAGGATCTTGGAATCATTTTATTCACACCTGCCGGAACAATAAAATCGAATAAAATGCTAATAACTTGTTTGAATTGCATGGTTGCTTTAATTTCAAGTTATTATTCATGATAAATGTTTAGACTTTGCATGCTTCAATGTATGTTTTAATTATTGTTTATAATTAAATATCTTGCACTGCAATAAATCCTTTTAGAAAGGTAACAGTAAATTTCCTCGATTGGTAGTGAATCCAAGAACGATTCACGGAAAAGAGAGAAAGTGAGCAATTTAAAATGTACGTTTCTTATATCGACTTTTATGGTTGTTTTCGAATATCAAAATCGAATGGCAAACCAATTGGTGCTTGTGAATTCAAAATACACTGTAGTTTTGAGATCATAAAGCATTGAGTCTAATACGCTCAGCTTTACCAATGGTTAACAACCTAATATCTTTGTCCATTTAATTCTCGAATGAGTCTAGTCCCTAGACATTCGAATAGATCGATACTTAGAGAACTTTAGAAGCTTCTGGTAAGATCATCTAGTTGAAACTTAATATTCAACATAAATTAAATGTAAAGAACCTTGTTGGAGACATTGGACATGTCTAACAAAGTATAAAAGTCAACACTAAAGAATTCAATTCTTAAGACTATAAGAAAGGGTACAAGAAATAGGAAAACGAGGAACAAATGAAAGGAATTTACGATTCCGTTTCTACCTAAAAGTTAATGTTTAAAGAGAAGTGACCTAGCAATCAAACTTCCTTGGTATCATATACCGCTTGAGGTTCTTACTTCGGTAATAACTCAAACAATGGAAGCTAGGATACACTAATGACCTACAAGTGGGAAATGAAGCATGGCAATGCTACATTAGTTGTAGGGTCATCTAGTTTGTTTTAAGTCCTTTCAAAGGCTGGAACTTAATGGCTATTTTGTTCCATAATCAGCATACCTAAATTTCTGCTTCAAACACAGAAAGACTCACATTCAGAAGAACAAAAACAATGCTTGTTTGTTTGTTTATTTGAATGAAATGGTCAATTACTGGTTGAGTCAATATGCTTGATTAAAACAAACAACTCTTTAAAGAACTTTACTAGGTTCAAATCAAACCCTTGATTTGAGTTCCATTAAATCTTTGGCATTGTTGCTTAGACCATATCAACAAGTTAACATTCATAAGCTCTATTTTGATGGACTTTTGAAAGTTGGTTGATTTCTAGATCAACTTAAGACAAGCTAGTCTTACTTGTTGAAAGTAACAAAGAATATGAACTATTGTTAGAACGCCTAGACGATAGAGTTCAAAGCTAAAGAAAGGTTTTATGACTTTATTATTTCACATGGATTTGAGTGAATATAGGTTTATTTACTCAAATGTGATATAAGTTGAATCTGTTTGGCTAGTTCAAAGATTCAGAAGTATAAAATCCACTTGGCAAGAAATCATAAAGATCTAGGTTAGATCATGTTGATGATTACTTGAGACCAAATATGATCATCAATGATTGTGTGTTGTAATTTCACAATCTAGGTCCATAAGATATGGCATATCGTAGTTGGAATAATCGAAGTCAATTAGTACTTGATTCGATCAATGATGAATCATAAAGACTTTTCCTATAATTTCTAAAACAAAATGCTCAACTACCACCAAACTAAACCAAATTCGTCAAAGCTATTGAAAAGTAATTTCAGGATATCTTTTCAATTATATATATCTAAAGAGTTGCTAAACTCAGTGGGAGCTTAGCGTTTGTTATTCAACAAACTAAGGCCCAAGTCTAGATATATGTTTCATTGTGATTTATTCAAATGAGACACAAGGGTATTGTTTCTACCACGAATTTTTGAGAACATAATGTTTGTTTGCTCGAAATAATGTCCTTTTGGAGATTCGTTTCCAAAATGACAAGTGGGAGAAAATAGACCTCGAAAGTCTTCGAGGCGAACAACAAACATAAACGAACATTCCGGAGGCTTTTCGAAGTGCTTCAGAAAAACCGAACTTATTCTTTAAGGACTTTAGAAGTGGCTTTAAAGAATAGACATCTCTTAGAAGACTTTACAAGTGCTTCAAGGAGAACAGAATATTCAAAGGACTTTCAAGTGGCTATTGATATTCTATTGTTTGATGTTCTATACCCAAGTAGGCATAGAATTCAAGTCACTGAAACTATGAGATTCTTCTATTAGATAGTGAAGAAACATAGAGATCAGGTCAATGAAACTATGAGATTCTTCTATTAAATAGTGAAGAAACCTACAACTTGCAGTCAAACTATTATCATATAGATTAATGAGTTTGTGACTTGTAAGAAAGCTATGACGAAATATAGATTCCCTAAAATGGTTAGAGGCCATATATAGACTATATGTTTAAATGGTTAGAGGCCATAAAACATACTCAATGTTTTGATGACAAAATTAAAATTTTGTTGATTTGCAAGAATAGTTTCACATCTATTGGTTGCAAGTTTGTTTTAAGGATAAAAACCATCAAACATGAATTGTGTTCACACACAAAGCTAGATTAGTTGCTAAAAGTTACAAGCAAATTCACGATGTGGATTGTGTTGAAACCTCATGCAAAATCGTAATGCTTCAAGTCTATAATTCAAGCAATGATTGCATATTGGTAAATATGGCAATTGGATGACAAAAGTATTCCTCAATCAAATGTTGGAATAAACTATGTACATGGCATGTCATAGGATTTGTGGATCCAAATAAATGCTTGAAAAGGAAAGCTAGCTTATAAAATCTAAGTACAGATTTAAGCAAGCAATTGGGAATTGGAACTGTATTTTAAGTGAAGCTAATAAGCATTTTAGTTTCATAAAATATACATGATTCTTATAGATGTATAAGAAGTTTAGTGGGAGTACATAAAAACTTATTTGGTCCTATGTGTATCACACACATATCTCTCTATTGTGAAATAACATTCAAATGCTAATGACTTAGATTTGAAATTATTCATCAATGATGGACCATGGCGAAACTTAGTACATATTGGGTATTAAGATCTATTTACAAAGATCTTATAATATTGTTTTAGATTAAGTAATGGCATTTACTAAATCAAACACGAAAGTCTCCATTGGAGATATTCGACCCATGTAAATAAATCTAAGTAAAGAATGTTTGAACTATGTATAAGCATTTACTAAGTTAAACATCAAAGAATCTAAATGAGATTCTTAACCTATATTATATGTCAAAGAATTTAGCTGGATCCAGTATCTACTAAAATTGAATGAGCTAAAGTTACATGAATAGAATTCAATTGGGAATTATTCTGCAAAAGAATTTATCATGTATGATATAATATGAGGATCGCCAAAAACGTATCGTATGACTTTAGGCATGAAGAACATATACCAATCTCTATTGATCTAAGTGAAGATCAACTAGATTGAGATCAAGAATACTTATGGTACTTGAAAAGGTACACAGGAATAGTTCTTGATTCAAGGAAATAAAGATACGCTAAATATTGATGCTACACGCATAAACACTGGCAAAGGATCAAGCAAGACCCTTTGGAGTTAACCATTGATAAGGACGAGCTATAGAGCATCGTGTTTTGAAATGGCAACATGGATTGGAGACCATGAGTTGTTGCGTGGGAAATTAAAATAATAATTTCTATGTTCTAAGATATAGTTGGAGAGTCTTCCACATATCTATGAACTGCTTGGATAGGTAAATCCAAACAAAGCATCACTAGCAACCTATACAGTTGAAGTAAAAGTAATTATTGCCTAAGAAGCAATAAAACAGGGTTGTTTAAAGTTCTTCACTGAACTTGGGTAGATCACCTATCTGCTGGCTTGATGGTTCTTCATTGAAAAATGCGTAGAACCACTCTTGAAGCAAGAAAAACGTCTGCTAACTTGATGGTTCTTCATTGCAAAGTGAGTAAAACCACCATCAAAGTAAGAAAGACTAGATCACATAATAAACAAACTCGAAAAGATCTTATCATCATATCTCGAAGAACATTCGATGAAAAGGATATTAAGATTGGCAAAGCATGATAACTAAACCTATGCAACAAGTGAGAAGCAACACTCACATTGTAGCACTGGAAATCAAGCATAGCTTTGAATTCCATGAATTGTTTTAGAAGATGGGTTTGAGGCCCATGGTTATAAAACATTGGGGTTGAACGTTTATCATATATGAAATGTATTTTCATATTCCATTTAATCTTGGTTTAGTATTAAATGATGAGTCCCTTCAAATTTGACGATATATTCAAGATAGACTGTCAGGACCAGTCCTGTGACTAAGAAATGTCTATCAAGTGAACTTGAATGTCAAAGGTTGAAAATGGTCCCTAATCGGAGTTTTCTATAAAATTGGACGCATAGAAAACGTTAGACGATTAGAATGCAAGATGACTAGTAGTTCTGTTTCTTGAACTATGTGGACATGGCAATGTCATAATCATTTGCATAGATACTTACTTTGGGAAGACTAGTATCGGACGAGACCTATGAAACTTTACTGTAAGAGATGAAAATCTGTCATAAGTAAATTTCATTAAATTATTAGACACTAAATCCTCAATACCTGAGTGATTTGAGATTACTTGTTTGAAAACTGGTTGCTTTGACGTTGACCAACCGTCGCACCGTAAAAGGAGGCTATAAAGGCAACGCTCAGGTAATCACCTATCAAACGAAGTCTAATCTCAAGATCGCAAGATTGGGATTGTCCTCCCATAAATCGGGATGAGATGCTTAAAAGTTGTACAAGGCCACTCAGAGAGCTAGAAACTGTGAAATGCATGGCCGTGCTCGGATGAATCATAGGCTATGATTATCTGTTTATTTGATCAGTTGAACTCTGAAACCGAGGAACACCTCTGGACATAATAAGGATGACAACTCTTACCTTATGTTCAAGAGCAAGCATCGAGCGACAAAGGAATTAGGAAATGCACACTTGTCCCTAAGGACAAGTGGGAGACTGAAGGAAATAATGCCCTTGGTCCAAGTATGCATTCTATGTTAAGTCTAATAAATGCGGTTCAGTATTAATTAACAAGTTAATAATTCAGTGAGATCAAGTGAGCTGAATGCCTAGCTAGAGGCCGCTTCAGTTCAAGTGGAATTAATGATATTAATCCACAGCTTACTCTTGACTGAACCCGTAGGGTCACACAAATAGTACGTAAACGGATCAAGTATTTAATGGCATTAAATACTCCATCTATGAATATTCGGAACCGACGGATCTTGGTTTCAGTGGGAGCTAAGATCGTCACAGGCAAGAAATGAATACTCCGGAAACGATGATATTGCCGGAAACGGAAATATGGATCGTATCGGAAATATGAATATTATCCAAGTCGTAGATGTTGCCGGAAACGGAAACATGGTACGTATCGGAAAATATTATTGGAAATGGAAATATTACCAGAATCGGAAATATTGCCGGAAACGGAAATATTGTCAGAATCGGAAATATTACCGGAATCGGAAAATAATTCCGGAAACGGAAATATTAAATATTTGTTCGAAACGGAAATTAATTCCGGAATCGGAAATATTAAATATTGTTCGTATCGGAAATAAATTCCGGAACTGGAAATTTAATCGGAAGCGTATCGTACGAATTAGCATCGGACGAGGCTTGCCGGACGAAGGCCCAGCACGAAGCCGGGGCCATCGCCCAGCAAGCATGCGCGCCACAAGCCCAGCCAAGGCAGCGCCCAGGCCTACCGCAAGGCAGGCCCAGCGCGCGCCAAGGGCCACGGATGCGTGGGCCGCGCTGCGTGGGCTGCTGCTCGCACGCGCATGGGCAGCCCTTGTGGCTGCCGTGTGTGTGTGAGTTTGTGCTCATGCGTGATTCCTAAATCTACAAGAGTCAGTGTATGATTAAATTTCTATTCCTAATTGGATAAATTAATTAAATAGAATTCATGTAGGATTCTAATTTCAATTAATTCGTATCCTACTAGGATTACGATTCCTTTTCCATAACTCTATAAATAAAGGCCTAGGGGTCATTATTTATACAACAAGTTTTTAAGTATTCAAAACTAAGATTTTTAAGCAGAAAAATCAGCCAATATTCTTGCCTACCCAACCGAAAATATTAGAACCTTAAGGGCGATTCTAGTTGGTCAATCTTAAGGCGGATCCGGACGTGCTGTGGACTATCTACGGAGGGACGACACTTGGAGTCCTAAAGACTTGTTCTTGTTCGGTTCGGGCGCAGCTAGGGAAGGCACGCAACAAAGAGTATGCATCTAAATTATGCTATATGATTATGTGTAAATAATATGTTGTCCTGGGTTAATGGTTGTTTCCGCATGATCTATGTAATGTCATATGTATCATAACCTAACAGATTCGCTACGCTGAAACCATCACCTCTCGGCATATACGGATACAGGCCCACAGCAGAGAGGAAAACAACATCCTCAAACTAATCTAAGTGGGGCAGCCAACCATCGGGCACTCACACCGTCTTTGACCCAACAATGTATGTCTTGGCTCTGAAGAGAGGAACGATCTTCTTCCAAACGTTTGCAGAAACAAGAGGAAGACGATATCTCTTCCCTGCAAAGCTAGGTTGGGTTGTCCAGCGATTCATGCGTCGGTACATCCCCTCGTCAAACGTATGAATAACGACCCACTTCTTTCGCCAATGGTGCCACTTGGACGCCTTCCCAACCACCGTCCTATAAGAGCCCTTGTAACTGAGGGAAAGCCTGCCGTCCGCCGCTTGAGGGACCGTGGACAAAGTCACCAACCTCAGAAAGGCTAGGAAAGAAGGAGCAATGCCTTTGAGTTCGCACAGGGCAATATACCCAAAGACACTAGCCCAGGATTTAGGCGTTATTTGATTGACGCCTATATTATAGCCGTCAAGCATCTTTAAAACAAATGGATGAGGGGGAAATCTCATCCCTAACTTAGGGTAGATGCGTAGAAAAAAAACTCCCCCTATATCAAGCTAGTAGCGGTGCAGTCCATACCTCCCGGCATTCTCATCTCGTACCCCTCACCCAAGTTTAGAGAGTCACTATATACTCCTCCCTTCTCCCTGAGATAATCCAGCCACATTTGAAGGGGAACGATTTGAGATGGAGAAAGATGTCCCTCCTCAGACTTCGAAGATGAAGGCGTCACTTTCCCCGAACGTCTTGATTCCAGGACTTCAACTTCCCCGAGATGGGACGAAGACTCACATTCAGCGTCAAGGTCCTTGCTTAGCTTTTCCATGATACCATGCACAAGAAGAAGGTCTGGCTTAAGACGAGGGGCATCAGCCTTGCGGAGATGAAGTAGTTGCTACAAGGCCGCCGTCCTCGAAACAACCAGAACAACCCACCAGACTGATAGGAAAGGAAATAAGGCGGTAAACCATTTCCCAAAAAGAAAAGATTACCTTTTGGATCAAGTGAACAAATTCTCAACGATTCTTTGAAGATGCGAATGAAAGATCGAAGTAACCCCAGAACAAAGTATGAACTCACGGTGGCCGCAAATCATCTGCTGGTGGTCTATTAATGCCGGAAATCACCTTCTCTCAATGGCTCTCAATGCACTTGGAAAAATGAAGGGGGGTAAAACCCCAACTGACATGGTATATATAGAGGATTGAGAGTAAAAGACTCCGGTCACGTGTCACTACGTAAGAGGAAGTATTAATAAGAGTAAAAAACAAGGGGTTTTCACCCTTCTTGAGGGGAAAATGATGTGGCCAAACTTGGTAGTCCACCTTGGACTAATCACGGAGCAGCACGTGGCATCTTCCACGCCTACTAGGCAGCTGATTAGAATATGAAAGATCTATACTTAAGCGGAAAGGCCCAAAAGACTAGAGGCCCACATCCCTCATAAACGCACTATGCCCACTATCCAAACTGCATAATAAAGGACACATGTCTTCATCTCTGAGGATAGCCAATCAGGTGACTAGGGTTTGGGAACAAATCCTAAAACCCTAGCTTTATAAAAAGCTCAGATCCAAGGTGAAAGACAATCAATTCATTCTCACGTACCCTAATTATTCTGCTATACCTTCTCTCTAGAAGTATCCTTTTTTCTCTCTAACAACTACTTACTCAGGCATCGGATGGAATATTCCTACGGGAATATTATTGTTTTGCAAGTTGTAAGAAAACAGTGCTAGCGCATACCTGATACCTCCGTGGAAAAGGTGACACATCAGCACCAACAAAAGTCCTCACAACAATACTGTTTGTCCCTTTAGGGGAAACCCTAAAGGGGAAGGTATATGATTGGCCCATTAATGTTGAGAGGACATGTGTCCTTAATCATAATATTCCTTCCTTGGGCCTTGGGCCATAAACTCTAAGGAGGATATTACTTAGTACTTAACCCAATATAAAAAAAATAGGGTGAAGCAATATAATGTCCTCGGTGCCATATGGCTGGTTACATGTCTATGAAGTGACTCGTGGCGTGTCTTGATTTGACCACGTAGTCTTGGTATTTTTACCCACATGATTTGCCCCTCAAGAAGCGTAATAGTGTAAAATCGCATCATTAATACTCTTTCTTGACCGTTTGATTTCTAGTGCCTGGTCTTCTATGTCATGGTTAGTGGGCCACGTGGGGGGGGGGGGGGTAAAATGTTTGTTTTTCGTTTGGCAAGTTTTTACTCCCCCGTTTAGAGAGAGAAGGTTCTAGAGAGAAGTCCGTACTTTCCCAAATTTGCAGTAAAAAAGAAGGACGAAGGCCCTTCTCGCCGCCGCTCGGTTCTTTTTTACGCCATCCGACTTTGTAGCCATCTGCTCCAGTATTTTTCAAGGTAAACATTTATGTGTTATGTTTGAATTTATTTTCTATACTTCGTACTTTTCTCGTCAGCCCTTGGTCGGCGTTTTTGCTTTTTCAATTTAGTACCGTCATTTATTATGACGATACCATGGTTCTAGGGCCGTAAGGTTGGAACTTCTGGATATGGTGGTCTGATCTGCGCCACACCAATATCTCTCATTTTTAGCCCTTCGTTAAGTTTGGGCTCTCATGATGCCTCTTATGCAGGATACGATGACAAGGACGAAAAAGACGGCAAACATAACTGATTTACGGCTAAGGGGACAACAAATAGACCCTTTTTTCTCAGGAGGGAGATCCATCAGAGTGCCGGCTGGAGAGTTAAGCCATACTCCTCCAGGAAAAGCTCAAAGTTCTCATAATGAAACTACTTATTTTGACGAGTTTTGGATGGAGGAGACGGAGGATGCCGGTCCGCCTAATCATCCAACCGACTCGCTGTAGGAGTCAGAGCAAGAGGAGAGCGATGGTGGGGCTGAGTTTGAGGCTCCCGAGGGACCTCAAGTTGGTGCAGATGAAGTAGTGCGAGGGAATTGTGAACTCCCGGCGGGTCAGATCCGTGTAGATCCTAAATGGATGAAGTGGCTGGAGAAGCACAGAGAAAAATATGCCGACGACATGGATACTAGACCTGGGTATGAGATGAGGTTACCGGCTAGTGAAGCCTTGAAAATCCATGATGTTGGTCCCGACGAGTTCCTAATATATATTGGAGTGTTTAGGAGCGGCTTGCGCTTTCCCGTCCAACCTTTTGTGGAGGAAGTTCTGGATGGGTTTGGCCTCGGCCTATGCCAATTAACTCCCAAATCTTGGTCAAGCTTGTTGGGGGTACGTGGCTAAATGTGAGTTGAAGGGTCTGAAACCTTTTTTCTACGTTTTCCTTAGGCTGGTCCGTCTTCAAAAGGCAAAAGGAGCCGAAGGGTGGTTCCAATTGGCAAATAGGGGCGAATATGTGACTACTTTTGACAAGACATCCAAACACCAATTCTGGAGGTTAAGGTAGGTGGTAATGTGGACGGGTGACCAGGAGATTGAGTTGAAATTTGGCCGGTGGCAACTGGAGCCTCGCTTCACACGGGTAAGTGAGGAGTTGTCGGCTCTTACTAGGCAGGAGTGGGATCAGATTGCGGTTAATTTTCAAGTTCAAACGCTGAATGTGAGGGGAAAAACCCTGCATATTCTAAAGTCTTGGCTGCCGTCATGTTCCCTATTTAAGGATTCGGTATTTCTAGCGGCCGTTGGTCTAGACCATGGGTTAGACCAAGGTATTTGGGACAGTTTTTGTTTTGACAATATGGTTTATTTGTTTAACTAATCACGTATTTTTGTGCAGCCGTTGCCATGTCAAAGCTTCCGGCTCACGAGAGAGGTGAGATCGGCACCAAGGAATGGCTGACTCAGACAGTGGACCAGAAGCTGAAGGGGATCGTCAGGGGTCCGCCGAGAAAAGTGAGTCTTTTACCTTAGGAATGATTTTGAGTATTTGGTTTGTTTTATGTGTTCTCATTCTTTCTTTTTGTTTGTAGTAGGGTGGGAAAGGTCAGGCCGGTCCCAAGCGCAAGGCCGAAGGTAGGTCAGCTTTTGTGGCAGGGAAGCGACCCAGAGTCAAGGCGGGGATTAAATGGCCCAAGAAGGAGGACGTTGCTGAAGGGTCAGCTGAGTCTCCAGTTGAGGTGATCGCGATGGCGGTGACGCCTTTGAGGGAACATCCTCCGCCGGAAGGTTCGACAAGGAGGGAGGATGCCAGACAGGAGACTGCCCCTAAAAAGGGAGTCCCCTCGCCTTCTTCCATTGATATTCTCGATGGAGAGGAAAACCGCCTAAGGCTCATGCTCTGGAGGCGTCTTATTAGACGGCCAAAGAGGACATCGGTAAATTTGAGATCCGTTTTATGCCATTATTTTGCCGTTACAGCCAATTATTTGACATAGTTCTTTCTTTTTGTTCAGTCCCTGATCGACAAGCAATGGCTGATGAGGAGATTTGCAATATACCCCCTTCGAAGAATTTTTCTTCGAGGGATAAGACCAAGATTATTTCGTCTGTGATCAAGGTCGTTCCCGAGGAGTATATGGAGCAATTTCCTCCAGCTGCGGAAGCTCAGTTTAGGGATATTCAGGCGACCCTCTTGGATGTAAGTCTTCGCGTTGCCTTTGTTTCTTGTGAGTTTTTATCAGTAATAATTGTACTGTATATTTGTTTGCAGTTGCTGATCAAGGCCGAAGGCTGCAAGCATTGGTATGCCCACGTGATGCCGGGGTCCTCTCAACCCAATCCTACAATAAGGAGGACGATGCCAAGATCTAAGAGGCGGCATCCCTGAGGCAGCGGGCGTCACAATCTGGAAGAGCTTGTTTCCGCCGCATAGTGCGAGCTAGCCAAGGTCAAGGGTGAGGCTAAGGAGGCCGAAGCTGAGACAAGGGAGAAGACTCGTCGTGCCTGGGATGCATTCATGGACGAGTTTTCGTTTTCTTAGTTTGAGTGGCGAATGGAGAAACAGGGCGCTATCATCGTGGTTGAGAAATTGGGCCTTCCTCCTCCCGTCTTCGAGGACTCCGATGCTGAAAGCGAGGAAGTAAACTAGCCAGTTCAAATTGGGGAGACGTCCGTTCAGCCTTTGCCTCCGCCTGCCGATAGTCCTGGTCCAGATAGTGTTGACGTATCGGCCTCTGCCAACTCTCCTTCTGTCCGGCCTTGACTCCTTCCTCCCCTCTTAAAAATGTATTTTCAACGCCGTGGGCGCTTGTAATGAACTATTTTTTATTTTGCGCTGTTGTGCGCTGGTTGTTTTAACGCCGAGGACATTTGTAAAATATAATTTTTTATTTTGTTGCTGAATTCTGCGTTGGTTTAGCGTAAACAAATGGTGCTTTAGGGCCTTTTATTTTCAACTGCGGCGCGTTTTTGGCGCTTTGTTTACTTCATCACTTTTCGGGACTTTAAATTCCTTTTACGTATCTGTAAGCTTCTGTTGTCAGTAGCTGCCAGACTCTTTGCCCAGAGGAGGCATTTCAAGTCTTTAGGGATGACTCGTATGTCCAAGTTTAATTTTGGCGATTGATTGACGCAAGTCAATCAATCAGTATGATTGCCGCTGAACTTGGGCATGGGGGCGGACTAAGGAATATACTGGGGTAAAGGTGATGGATAATGTCGCCTTGATGAGTTACAGGCTTCAGAATTTCAAGTGAACTTATATTTCATTGACGATCATCTGGTAATTCATTAGTATAATTGCCCCTCACTTAAAATTCTCAATCGCACCGTTGTTTTAGTGTAGAGAATTTGGACGTGAAGTCTCCGTCAAAAGGTGGAAGCGGCATATTCATGCCGTAACACATAGGAATATTTCCTAAGTGCTAAGAGAGGAGACGTTCGATTAGAAGAACAATTTCGGGGGTTTACCCCCGTCAACATGTGGAAACGATAAAATTGTGCCGCGGAACATAGGATTATTATCCTAAAGGCTAGAATGATGACGTTCAATTAGAAGAACGATTCTAAGGGTTTGCCCTCGTATAAATGTGGAAGCGAAATATTTATGCCGCAACATATAAAAATATTTCCTAAGTGCTAGGCAAAAAGACGTTCGATTAGAAGAACGATTTTGGGGTTTGCCCCCGTCAAAAAGTGGAAACGTCAAAATGGTGCTGCGACACATAGAATTATTATCCTAAATGCTGGAATGATGACGTTCGATTAGAAGAACGATTCTGGGGGTTTTCCCCCGTATAAATGTGGAGGCGGCATATTCATACCGCAACACATAGAAATATTTCCTAAGTGCTAAGTGAAAAGACATTCAATTAGAAGAACGATTTTGGGGATTGACCCCCGCCGAAATGTGAAGGCGGCATATTAATGCCGCAACACATAGGAATATTTCCAAAGTGCTAAGCAAAAATACGTTCAGTTGGAAGAACGGTTTTGGGGTTTCACCCCCGTCGAAATGTGGAGGCGGCATATTCATGCTGCATCACATAGGAATATTTCCTAAGTGCTAAGCGAAAAGACGTTTGATTAGAAAAACGATTTTGGGGGTTTAATAGGTGATCAACCTATATTTATGCTAATATGGGCCACTTCTCAAGCTTCAAACAATTAGGCTTAGGTTTCGGTTGTGAAGTTTGCTAATCTAGGCCACTTCTTAGGCCTTTATTCAATTAGACTTAGTGTGTTTGGGTTAGTCTTGTTAGATATATAGCTTAAAAAAGCAAATAACGTTCGAGATAAGTAGAGTAGTATTATTTATAACTTTCTAAGGAAAATTTAGACAAGTACAAGGGAGAGTACTACTCTACAGTGACTGTCAGATGTCTTTTGGTAGTGGAACTTCAAGAAAGACTAGAATTTGGGTGCTATCTAGAAGAAGTATTTCTTTAGATTTTCTGCATTCCAAGTTTGTAGAATAGGCCGACCCTGCATGTCCTGGATACGATAGGTCCCGTCTCTAACTTCATCATATATTTCGTAAGGCCCTTCTCAGGTAGGAGTCAGCTTACCCTGCTCATTGGCCCGTCCTACGGATTCTATCTTGCGGAGGACGAAGTCCCCAACTTTAAGCACCAGCTTAGAGACCTTCTTGTTGTATTCCCTCGCCATCATTAACTTATACAACTACTGTCTTAATGCAGCATTTCCCCTGACCTCTAGTAAGAAATCTAGGGCAGTTTTCGTCATTTCCCAGTTGGCATTTTCGTCTTAAAGCATTACTCGGAGAGTCAGCTCACAGATTTCTATGGGGAGGACATCCACTGCGCCGTAAGCTAGCAGGAACAGAGTTTTTCAAGTGGAGTTCTTTGTCGTGGTATGAATTGACCATAAGACGTTTGGTAACTCATCAGCCAATAGACCCTTAGCCTCATCTGGCTTCTTCTTCATGTCCTCAGAGATAATCTTGTTGAAGGCTTCAACCTCACCATTGGCTTCTGGTCGTCCTACGAAAGCAAAACAACTTTGGATTCCATGCTCTGTCAACCACTCTTTCAGCTTAGGCATCTCAAACTAAGGTCCATTATCAAAGACAATAGACCGCGACACTCCGAACCTGGTAATAACATTTCTCTAGATGAATGATTTTACATCATAAGTTTTGATGTTTTTGAGGGCTTCGGCCTCGACCTATTTGGTAAAATAGTCAACTGCCGCAATTACATAATGCCTGCCGCCAGGAGCTGCCGTGTATGGTCCTAGCAAATCCATGCCCCATTTACCAAATGGAATGGGACTGGTAATGGGTGTGAATGGATGAGCCGGCCTGTGAATGAGATGAGAAAACCGCAGGCATTTGTCACATTTCAGAACCATAGTCAGTGCGTCTTCCATCAGAGTAGGCCAATAGTAGCCGGTTCTTAACGCCTTTTCAGCTAGAGCCCGTCCCCTAATGTGAGAACTGCATAACCCTGATGCAAGTAAGTTAGTATCTCGTGCCCCTTTTCAGGCGTCACCCACCGCAAGAGAGAGCGGGAGAAATATATCTTATATAGGGCACCATTCCACAACTCAAACCAAGAACTTCTCTTCTGTAGTTTAGCAGCCATATGTCGGTCATCGGGAAGTATTCCGTCAGTTTTGTAAGCAACAATGGTATCCATCCATGTTGAAGTTCGATCAAGAAAGGCTACTTCGGGAGCAGGAGTGCAGGGCTCTTGTTTGATTCTCCGCCTTTGTTTGACTTCCCAGAATACATGACGAGGGGTGTCGCAGGAGGCCGAACTGGCTAGTTTAGACAAGGCGTCGGCCTGGTTGTTCTCTGTTCGAGGAATCTGCTTTACCTCGAAGCTCTTCAAGTTCTTGATTTCTTGGTGGACGTTCTGCATGTATCTAATCATGTTGGGATTCCTGGCATCATAATCTCCATTTACTTGGCTCCCAATAAGATGTGAATCTGACAGAGCTAATATTTCTTGTGCTCCAGCAACCTTACACATTTTATTGCCGCCTAGCAATGCCTCATATTCTCATTATTGGATGTTTGGAAATTGAACCGCATGGCGTATTCATATTTGTCACCTTCAGGGGACTGACATATTATGCCGGCTCCGAAGCCATTCTGAGTTGATGAACCGTCAACATAAACCGTCCATCGGGTCTGCTCATTTTTCTCAAAAATCGGTCTCGTCATTTCTGCAATGAAATTGGCAAATGCTTGCCCTTTGATAACCTTTCGGGGTTCATATGAGATGTCGAAAGCGTTCAATTCAATTGCCCATTTGAGCATACCACTGATAAGTGTATTTTCCGTCGTTGATAGAAAACAACCTATGCAAACAATATTTATAAAACCACTCAACTAACCGGCTAGCGGTAAGCAAAGGGATCGTCCCAAAGAAACGGTGGTTATCGAGTTTGAAAGTCAATCTAGTTCGAACAAGAATTTGGTTTTGAATTGTCACTTTTAAGAATCTAAAAACTACGAATTATGCTAAATTGAATCAAGAAAGGGAGATGTTAGGGAGTCGGGGATAGACTAGGGAAATCGGGGGAAATGAATTCAACTATCTAGCAATGATGATCATGCAACGAAGTGAGGATTAGGCAAATAGCATCTAAAGACGAACCCGCCACCTCTCGGATAGGGAACGCTAAGCGTCTAATCCACGGAAGAGCTTTCGCCTAATCCTAGATTATACTAACTAGCATATAATAGGCACCGCCATTTGATCACACAAGATAGGCCCACAATCTCTTGCCAAACCTAACCTATGGTTCCACGTGATTCTAATCGAATAGCATTTGCAACTACCAATCAATTAGCATGGATGTCCTATCATCAAATCATATTTAATCACATGAATCAATCAACAATCAATCATCAATTTCCCCTAATTAAGCCCCTAGAATCTCCCCTTTCCCTATCCTAATTCTACTCACTAATCATTCTAGAAATTAAGCAATCCATTAATCCTAAGCTAGCAAGCATGAAATTGAAGGAGTAAGAGAAGAGAATTTAAGAATTCAATTGCACAATCAACTAGGAATTAAGAATCAAAGTAACTTCGATATATGAAATCAAGAATTCAAGAAATTAAGGAATTGAAGAACAATCAACAACAAGGCAAGAGAAAGAATTAAGAAACTAAGAATTAAATTGCAAAATTGAAGAAGAGTTAAGACGGATTACAAATTGAAGCTTGAATGGAGGAGAGTTTCTCTCTCTAGAATTGCTGAAAATCTACTTTTAGAATCTCCAATTATCAACTAAAATTCTCCTCTCTACAAAATAAATCGAAAAATCTATTTATAAGTTTCCACAAATAAAAGCCAGAATTCGAATAAGAGCAGCCCGCGCAACCATTCGGTCGCACAGACCTTTTGTGCGACCGAACGTAAAAGAATCATTCGAGCAAATACTGGGTCTTGTGCGAGCGAAGGCAGCGAAGAACACTTCCTTCGTCATGTGCGACCGAACGAAGAACCATGTTCGGTCGAATGAGATTTCTTTCGCTCATAATTCCTTCGCAGCTTCATTTGGTCGAACAAGGAAAGCCGTTTGGGCGCACAAATTTTGTGCGGTCGAGTAGAGAACATTGTGCGATCGCATCCCAAGTTAGGGACATTCTGCCTCCAAAAACCAAATCTGTGCGACCGAACAACAGAGCACGTTCGATCGCACAAAACATGTGCTGTCGAATTACCAGGGTTGTGCGGTCGTTTTACAATCTTGGGACATTCTGCCTCAAAAATCCGTTTTGTGCGACCGAATGACAGAGGGCATTTGACCGCACAAAACTGGAATCTCCTTGAACTCCATTTGCACTACCTGTTCGGGCGCACAAAACGCCACTCGACCGCACAAGCCCTGTTTTGGCTCAAATTCACTTGTTTTCCATCATTTTTCATCAAGATCACCTATAAAGCACAAGATGGAACAAAACTTATAAATCTCACACAAAAAGCTATAAAAACTATAAAAAAGCATAAAAACTAACATAAAATCCTAGGCTAAGAGCGACATAAATGTCGCTCATCAAACTCCCCCAAGCTAAGCGTTTGCTAGTCTCTAGCAAACTAAACTTAACTAGGGAAGATTGAGCAACAATCCTAATCCTAAAAACCGAAAAAAACAGAAATTCTAACAAATCTAATCAAGGCAAGACCTAAAAATTGAAAAGCAAACCAAGAAAAAGAAAGAAAGAAAAGAAAAAAAGAAAGAAAGGAAAAGAGAAGAAAGCAAAAACAAACTACAAAATCCAAGATAGGGCCTTTATTATGGAACGAGTATAAAAGAACACTAATATTACCAATCAAATAAATGAGTACACACTAACTAATGTCCTAAATCGAGTGAAAGATTCAAGTGCCAAGCAAAGCGAACTGAGGGTGAATACTAGTCAATTCCCCTTCAACCGAGCATACCACGTCAAATCTCTAAATCTTTTCCACCCTTGAGAGTAGCGTCTCGAGACACCGCGAAGGCGCCGGAGAAAACAAGATAGGCTACCCGACATCTTAGCATGACAATCCCGTTCCATAAACTTGACCAAATCCTCCCTCCACCGACAATGACTCAACTCAAAAGGGTCAAGAGTACTTTTAGGGTGTAACGTAGGCTAGGGGTAGGGTGTGGAACAAATTTGGTAATTTGGTGCTCATACCTAAAGTGAAGCGCAATCAATGAACTCAACTCAAGCATATCGAACCAAAAACAAACTCAAACCACTTATTTGGGGCACCCCCAAGCTTATTCAACAACTATTCTAAACTACAACTCTTTTTGCACTTTTCCTGATTTGATTTTCTTTTTTTTTTTTTTGTGTTTCAATTGAAACTTTTCTCATTGCCTTGATTTTCTCTATTTTTGGCTTTTTCAAAACTTTTATTTCTCAATTTTTCTTTTTTCATCATTTATTCACTATATACAATACAATTCCCAAACTTTGCCATTCATACCAATAACAATCATTCCTCAACTTTGCATATTCATTCAAAACCAACAAGCATCATAACACAAAGTTTCACAATCACTTCTAAGGGTGAAAACAAAACAAAGGCTATTGGGCTTGTAATGTGCTTATAAGAAATGAAGGGTCAAGGCTCAAATGGCTAGCAAAGGGGCAAATGCAAACATAAACATATGATAAAAATAAGAAAATAGAGTCCTAAACTAAAAAGAAAAATAGTCACCGAAAGAAATGCCTCTATCGTCCCCTAAAGTAGTTCGGTCGCGGTCTCGGGAAGGAAATGGTCAAACTCGGGAGACAAGAAAGTCAATGCTAAGGATCAATGCCACTCAATATATGAAAATGTGTTTGGGCTTATTTTTGAGCATGAACCTCACAAGGGAGCAACTACCATTCTCTCCGGCTTCAAATCACTAGAGAAATCGACACCATCTTACCACAAGCCAAGGGTTCAAGACGCATGCTACCCAAAGTTCTAACCAACTTCCTTGACACCAAATCCTAGATTCGACCCAAGACATTAAAAACCGTGTAAACATCTACCAATTGGGAATAAAAGCATTCTAGTCTACAAGTTCCAATTTTATTTGCCCAAATCAAGAATATTGCCTAAGAAAACCTAGAAAAACTTGCCTTGACAAAAAGGAAATCAAAACAAAAGAAAAAGGAAGAAAATAAGAAAACACACCAAAAAGGGAAACAAAAAGAAACAAACAAAACAAACAAAAAGAAAAGAAACTAAAATCAAACTAAATCAATCTAAAAACAAAGAAACAAGCACATAATGGTATGATTCATAGCAATGAGCATCAACAAGTAGCCAACCACACAACAAAACCCCCCCCCCCCCCCCCCAAGCTAGAATTAGGCCATGTCCTCACGGCCTAAAACCAAGCAAGGAGAGGCACAGCTACCCATCCAACCAAATGCCCCAACATGATGTATGCCCGTCCCCCAAAGTATGCAATAGAGTTAGAAGGATGTTACCGGAATTGTCGTGGGAGCAAGTCCCGCAAAGAGCCGTTAAAACCCGAACAAACTCACCAAAATAAAGACGGGTAAGGCAAAAGGTGGAAAGTGTGAACCCACCGCGATGAAACATACCAAAACAATGCTCAAAAGCAAGGTAGAAAAAAAATGTTAGTAGACAAGGGCCAAATGGCCAAAACACACCAAAAGTACCATCATAGACTCATCATTATCATACGTACAACCACACGAAGTGGCAAGAAGACCAACAACACCAACAAGCATCAAAAGATCCCTAAGTAAACCCCCACCCCGCATTTCTCCCCCAAGCTAATCGCAAGCATACCATCACATCAAGATGGGGGAGAAATGGAGTGTATTTTCCATTTTGATAAGTGTATTTTTCGTCGTTGATAGAAAACAACCTATGAAAACAATATTTATAAAACCACTCAACTAACCGGCTAGCGGTAAGCAAAGGGATCGTCCCAAAGAAACGGTGGTTATCGAGTTTGAAAGTCAATCTAGTTCGAACAAGAACTTGGTTTTGAATTTTCACTTTTAAGAATCTAAAAACTACGAATTATGCTAAATTGAATCAAGAAAGGGAGATGTTAGGGAGTCGGGGATAGACTAGGGAAATCGGGGGAAATGAATTCAACTATCTAGCAATGATGATCATGCAACAAAGTGACGATTAGGCAAATAACATCTAAAGACGAACCCGCCACCTCTCGGATAGGGAACGCTAAGCGTCTAATCCACGGAAGAGCTTTCGCCTAATCCTAGATTAAACTAACTAGCATATAATAGGCACCGCCATTTGATCACACAAGATAGGCCCACAATCTCTTGCCAAACCTAACCTATGGTTCCACGTGATTCTAATCGAATAGCATTTGCAACTACCAATCCATTAGCATGGATGTCCTATTATCAAATCATATTTAATCACATGAATCAATCAACAATCAATCATCAATTTCCCCTAATTAAGCCCCTAGATTCTCCCCTTTCCCTAACCTAATTCTACTCACTAATCATTTTAGAAATTAAGCAATCCATTAATTCTAAGCTAGCAAGCATGAAATTGAAGGAGTAAGAGAAAAGAATTTAAGAATTCAATAGCATAATCAACTAGGAATTAAGAATCAAAGTAACTTCAATCAATGAAATCAAGAATTCAAGAAATTAAGGAATTCATGAACAATCAACAACAAGGCCTGAGCAAGAATTAAGAAACTAAGAATTAAATTGCAAAATTGAAGAAGAGTTAAGAAGGATTACAAATTGAAGCTTGAATGGAGGAGAGTTTCTCTCTCTAGAATTGCTGAAAATCTACTTTTAGAATCTCCAATTATCAACTAAAATTCTCCTCTCTAAAAAATAAATCGAAAAATCTATTTATAAGTTTCCCCAAATAGAAGCCAGAATTCGAATAAGAGCAGCCCGCACAACCATTCGGTCGCACAGACCTTTTGTGCGACCGAACGTAAAAGAATCATTCGAGCAAATACTGGGTCTTGTGCGAGCGAAGGCAGCGAAGAACACTTCCTTCGTCATGTGCGACCGAACGAAGAACCATGTTCGGTCGAATGGGATTTCTTTGGCTCATAATTCCTTCGCAGCTTCATTTGGTCGAACAAGGAAAGCCGTTTGGGCGCACAACTTTTGTGCGGTCGAGTAGAGAACAATGTGTGATCGCATCTCAAGTTAGGGACATTCTGCCTCCAAAAACTAAATCTGTGCGACCGAACAACAGATCACGTTCGATCGCACAAAACCTGTGCTGTCGAATTACCAGGGTTGTGCGGTCGTTTTACAATCTTGGGACATTCTGCCTCAAAAATCCGTTTTGTGCGACCGAATGACAGAGGGCATTCGACCGCACAAAACTGGAATCTCCTTGAACTCGATTTGCACTACCTGTTCGGGCGCACAAAACGCCACTCGACCGCACAAGCCCTGTTTTGGCTCAAATTCACTTGTTTTCCATCATTTTTCATCAAGATCACCTATAAAGCACAAGATGGAACAAAACTTTTAAATCTCACACAAAAAGCTATAAAAACTATAAAAAATCATAAAGACTAACATAAAAAATCCTAGGCTAAGAGCGACATAAATGTCGCTCATCAACCACCAACGACCTCTAGCTTTGTAAGCGGCTTCTCCAAAGCTAATATGTATAAACAACAAGTTTATGTGCCAAAAAATAAGGACACAACTTCTTGCTGGATATGAAGAGTGCAAGTGCAAACTTCTCAATTGTGGGATATTTCAATTCGGCATTTTGCAGAACATGACTCACAAAATGGACAGGGAGTTGAACTCCTTCCCTTTCCATCAACAACACAACACTTAAAGACCATTTATAGATAGCCAGATACACATACAAGATTTCACCTTGAAGGGGACTGACAAGCCGTGGCAGTGTATGTATATGTTCTTTTAGCCTAATAAGGGAAGCTTCGGCCGACTCAGTCCACTCAAATTTTGACCTTTTTTAAATGGTGTTGAAGAAGTAGTGGCATTTATCACTTGCTCTTGATAGGAAGCGTCCTAACGCGACCAAGCATCCGGTAAGCCGTTGGACCTCCTTCATGGTTTTTGGTGACGTCATATCTATTACCGCTTGTACTTTATCAGGGTTTCCCTCTATGCCCCTTTCATCAATGAGGAACCTTAGGAACTTGCTGGTCGTTACTCCAAAAACACACTTCTTCGGATTTAACTTAATATTTTACTTTCGGAGCGTTTCCAAAATTTCTCTCAGATCAGCGAGGTGGTTTTTGCGCTGCTTGCTTTTCACAAAAATGTCATCAATATATTCTTCAATGTTACGACACAACTGATTGGTGAAAACTGTGTTCACAAGTCGTTGGAAAGTGGCTGGTGCATTTTTAAGGCCGAACGACATTACTTTGTAGCAGTATACTTGCTCGGTGACGAATGATGTTTTCTCCTGATCATCCGGCCAGAGAGGAATTTGGTGAAAACCAGAGTAAGTGTCCATATAAGACATCATGGCATGGCCGGCCGTTGAGTCTTCTAGACGGTCGATCTTTGGTAAAGGAAAACTGTCTTTTGGGCACGCCTTATTCATATCTGTATAGTCTACACACATTCTCCTGGAACCATTCGGCTTTGGTACTAATACCACATTTGCTACCCAGTCTGGATATTAACTTAGGCGAATGAAGTCAACATCTAACAACTTCTAGACTTCCTCAACCGTAGCCTTGTTTCTTGCTTCTCCATGATTTTGTTTCTTCCGACGAACAGGTTTCAAGGTGTCATCTAGATTTAGCTTATGGACGGCTACAATTGGGTGAATGCTTGGCATTTCTTCCACAGTGAAGGCAAAGATGTCATGAAATTCTCACAAGAGGATGACCAATTATGCCCCAAGCTGATCGTCAGGAGAAACTCCAACTAGCACCGTCCTATCCGGACGTGTCTCATCGAGCACAATTTTATAGTGCCCTCCAACAGGCTCAGGTCGCCTAGCTTCCATATGTGCCGTTGAGATGGTAAAATTTTATTTTTTGATTTTGACTTTTGTTTGTCCAATTTCCTTTTTCAACCGGTTTTTCTTTCATTGACCTTGCCCGATCCCCAAGCCTCAGGATTCAGGGTGTTTAAATAACAATCTCGAGCCTACTGTTGATCACCATGAATGGTGCCAACTGTTCCCTTATCACAAACATATTTCATTAGCATGAGATGAGTGACGACCACTGCCTTCGTCTGATTCAGCGCAGCGTCCCAAAATGATGTCGTATGCTGTAACACTAGTAGAAAAATCTTCAAAAGTGGCCCCTTAAAGGTTGCTCTTGTTTGACAAGCGCATCCTTTGACAAAAAAAAAAAAATTAAAAAAATTAAAAATTAAAACATTTCCCTCCTTCTTCGTGGGAAGTGCAGCTCTTAGAAGTTAGACCTAAGTTGCACTCTTTGCTCCCTCCTTTCTCGCTACTCCCCTAAACCCAAACAACTTCTCGCTGCGACGCCTCTGGTCAACTTCCCCGGCGACGCCTCTGGTCAACTTCAACGGCGACGCCTCTGCTCATCTTCACCGGCGACGTCGACGCCTCATCTCATCTTCATAATATCAAGACTGGATCGCTTTCATCACTCCAAGTCTCCAAGTACGGAGTACATTTGAACACTACCTGTTCTCAGTTCCCAATTCCCAATTCCCAGGTCTTCGCAAGTCCTCGCACCCTGATAAGGTGTTTTTCCGTCGTTGAAAAGAAAATCACCCAACCAAACAAAATTTTTAAACCACTAACTAACCGGCTACATTGCTATAGCGGCAAGTATAGGGGTCGTCCCATAGAAACGGTGTGCATTGAGTCAAGGTGTTAAGCTAGTTTTGACAAAAGTTGGTTTGAATTATATTCTATGAAAACTAAGCTAATCAATCAAGGAATTAAACAATATAGGGAAATGCTAGGGAGTCGGGGATAGCCTAGGGAACTGGGGGAAACGATCTACAATCAAAAAATCATCATGATGCAACGACTTAGTGCATAGGGGAATGAAATCGAATGACGTGCTCGCCACCTCTCGGATGGAGCACGCGAAGCATATAATCCATGGAAGAGCTTTCGCCTAATCCTAGACTAGATAAACTTGCATATAATAGGAACCACCATTCACTTGCACAAAATAGGCTCACAATGTCTTGCCAAACCTAAGCTATGCAATCCAATCAATTGCAATCAAATAGTATTTGCAACTACCACTCAATTAGGCATGGAGATCCTATCACTAAATCAAATTTAATTACACCAATCAATCAACATTCGACCATCAATTTCCCCTAATTAAGCCCCTAGATTCTCCCCTTTCCCTAACCTAAATCTACTCACTACACATACTTGAAACTAGGAAATTCATGAGTTCTAGACAAGTAATTATGTAATTGAAGGAGTAGAAGGAAAGAATCAAGAAGTTGAACATTCAATTGCAAAATCATTTAAAGAATTGAGAATCAATGAAACTAAAATCAAAGCAAAGAGGAATTCAAGAAGTTGAAGAACAATCAAAGAACAATAACAAAATAACATGAACAAGGAACTAAGAACTTGAATTAAAATTGCAAGGAATTGAGAAGAGTTGAAGAAATTACAACTTGAAGCTTCAAAGCAATGGAGTTTCTCTCTCTAGAAAACTAAGCTTGAAGAGCAAACTTTCTAAAACTTCTTAAAATTCTATTTCTGAAATGAATTGTTAATAATAGAAAATGAAAATTCTATTTATAGAAACCCCTAAAAAAATAGAAATTAAAACTCGAAAAGGTCAGCCCGCTGTCACGTGTTGACATTTTCCCGATGCTAAGGCCCAGCGTGTCCCATATGAGGCAACTCCCATGAGCCTCGGGGATTCAGGCTCCGCGCGGGCGGTCAAAATGCCCGTCCGTGACATGTGGTATCAGAGCAGCGACGATCGTAGGGGCGGTCTTGCTGAAGTTGCGTTGTGCTAGTTGCTGTGTGTACGAAGGTTAGGTGCGGAGCAATCTGATCATGTCGGGAAACAAGGAGAGTGCTGTTGGTATTGGGTCCGTGGTCCAGGAGACTGGGCGGAAGGGTAGTCGGACCAACATGCTTGAGGAAAGGATGGCCAAGACGGAGGTGGCCGTGGGCGATCTACAAGACAGCGTCACCATGGCGGAACAAAAGGTCGACGAATTCAATGGGACGTTGGAGGACCTAGACGGCCGGGTCAACACCCTTGAGTTGGGTGCTGTAGAAGTAAAGGAGGCAACCCAGTTGCTTGTCAATGAGGCTGCCGACGTTATGCGAAAGAGATGAGCCAACTCAAGGAGTTGTTGATGGGGCAACTCCAGGCTATCCAGGAGCGGGTTGAGTCCATGCAATCGGACGTCAACCTATGCAAGGCGGCTGTGGCGGGGGCTGCCACCGTACGGGAGGGACCAAGGCTAAAGGTGCCCGAGCCGCCCAAGTACCATGTGAAGCGCGATGCTAGGGAGCTCGATAACTTCCTATGGAGCGTTGAGAAATACTTCAACGCAATGCACTTGGACGATGACGAGTCCAAGATCTCTACCGTCACCATGTACTTGGGTGATGATGCCATCCTTTGGTGGAGGAGGCGTGAGTTGGATATCCAAAAGGGCCTTTGCTCGCTCAAGACTTGGGACGAGTTCAAGGCGGATTTCAAGAGGCAGTTCTATCCGGAGAATGCTCAAGAGTTGGCGCAAAAGAGGTTGCGTGGGTTGAAACAGACCGGGACGATCAAGGAGTACATCAAGCAATTCAGCTCACTTATGTTGGAGATCTCAGAGCTGCCGGAAACAACTCAACTCATCTACTTCATGGATGGGCTGCAACGATGGGCCGAGCAAGAGTTGAAGAGATGGAATGTGCAGACACTTGCGGAGGCCATAGCGGTTGCCGAGTCCTTGTTCGAGTACAAGGCTGATCCGAAGAAGGACCACAAGGGAGGCAACAAGAGTGGCGGCGGTAGCAAGGGGAAAGGTGGGGGAGCCAAACCCACCGGAAGCAGCAGTAGCGGTGGTGGCAAGCCGTTCGAGAAGAGGGACAAAGGCAAACAATCTTTCTCGGATAGCAAGGTGAAGAACCGCGACTGTTTCTTGTGCGGAGGGCCGCACTGGGCTAGGGAATGCCCACAGCGACAGAAGCTCAATGCAATGTTCGCTGGCCAGAGTGGATCGACCGGGGAATCGTCGGGGGACGAGGAACAAATGGGGACTTTGCGTTTGCTAAGCAGCGTCAAGGCTATGGTGGAGCAAGGCAACGTGGCTAAGGTGAGTACGCTGCCCCGCTCGAAGAAATCCTCTCTTATATTTGTTGAAGCCATGGTGAATGGCAAGGCTTCAAAGGCACTTGTTGATACGGGTGCAACACACAACTTTGTTGCTTTGAGGGGAGCAACAAGGTTGGGCTTACGATGCACCAAGGAGCCAGGCACGTTGAAGACCGTCAACACTTCTCCCGTGCCTATCCATGGTGTAATTCGAGGAGTCTCCCTTCAATTGGGTGATTGGAAGGGGACGGTGGATTTGACGGTCGTCCCTATGGATGACTTCTCGATGGTGCTGGGACTAGAGTTCATGGACACGGTGGCTCCATGGACCATGCAAAGGGACGGGGCGATGATCATTGCAAGAGATCAAGAAGCATGTTCGGTTCCTGTTGCTCGTGAGGTTGTTGAAGCCAAAATGTTGTCGGCTGTCCAAGTAAAGAAAGGCATCAAGAAGGGGCAAGCAACATTTGTGGCTACGTTGGTCGAAGAGGGGCCTCATCCCAGCGAGGTTCCGAAGGAGGTAGCGATGGTGTTGAAGGAGTATGAAGATGTCATCCCAAAAGGCTTCCCCCTAGAAGGGAAGTTGATCACATGATCGAGCTGGAGCCAGGGGCTAGGCCTCCAGCCATGGCGCCTTATCGGATGGCACCGCCGGAGTTAGAGGAGCTGTGCAAGCAACTCAAGGAGCTGCTGGAAGCAGGTTTCATTCGGCCATCCAAGGCCCCATTCGGTGCACCAGTGCTGTTCCAACGCAAGCATGACGGGTCCTTGCCTATGTGCATCGACTACCGGGCACCCAACAAGGTAACCATCAAGAACAAGTATCCGATCCCCTTGGTTGCCGACTTGTTCGATAGGCTCGGTAAAGCCAGGTACTTTTCTAAACTTGATCTCCGATCGGGGTATTGGCAAGTGCGCATAGCCGAAGGTGATGAGCAAAAAACGGCATGCGTCACTCGCTATGGGTCTTATGAGTTCTTGGTGATGCCTTTTGGTCTCACCAATGCCCCGGCTACTTTCTGCACTTTGATGAAGAGAATCTTCCAGCCTTTTCTAGATAAATTTGTAGTCGTCTATCTCGACGATATCGTCGTGTATAGCGACTCCTTGCAAGAACATGTGCATCACTTGCGACAGGTTTTCCAAGCTCTACGAGAGAGCGAGCTGCACGTGAAGTTGGAGAAATGCTCGTTCGCTCAAGATGAGGTGTCTTTCTTGGGGCACCGTATCAAGGCTGGTCGGATCATGATGGAGCAAGACAAGGTGCAGGCCATCAATGAATGGGAGCCACCCAAGAACGTCTCGGAGCTACGATCGTTCCTTGGGCTGGCCAACTATTATCGGAGATTCATTTTAAGCTATTCGGCAAGAGCAGCCCCACTGACCGACTTGCTGAAGAAGAAGGTGCAGTGGCATTGGAGTGAGAAGTGCCAAGAAGCGTTCGATGATTTGAAGAAAGCAGTCACCGAAGAACCTGTCTTGGCCTTGCCCGATTATGCTAAACCGTTCGAACTTCACACCGATGCATCTGACTTTGCCATCGGAGGGGTTCTTATGCAAGAGGGGCATCCCGTAGCCTATGAGTCTCGCAAGCTCAATGATACCGAGCGACGGTATCTGGTGCATGACAAAGAGATGACAGCCATCATTCATTGCTTGCGGACTTGGAGGCACTATTTGCTTGGGAGTCGGTTCACCATCATGACCGACAATGTGGCTACGAGCTATTTCCAGAATCAGAAGAAGATCAGCCCCAAGCAAGCTCTGTGGCAAGATTTCTTGGCGGAGTTCGACTATGTCATGGAATACAAGCCGGGCAAAGTGAATGTTGTTGCTGATGCTCTTAGCCGGAAAGCCATGCTCGCTAGCGCAAGCAGTGCCGCTAGCAACCTTCTTGATCGGATCAAGGAGGGGACTTCTCAAGACCCCTTGGCCAAGGGACTCATGGAGATGGCCAAGGAGGGGAAGACTCGACGGTTCTGGGTAGAGGATGGGGTACTCTACACCGTCGATCGTCGCATCTATGTGCCTAAGTGGGACAACCTTAGGCGGGACATCATGAAGGAGTGCCATGATTCATTGTGGGCTGGGCATCCGGGGATGCAGCGCACCCTTGCACTCTTAGAGGTGGATTACTATTGGCCTCATATGCGGGACGATATCGAGGCTTATGTGAAGACTTGTCTTGTGTGCCAGCAAGACAAGATAGAGCAACGTGTGCCGGCAGGTTTATTGCAGCCTTTGCCGATCCCGGAAAGGCCTTGGGAAAGTGTATCGATGGACTTCATATCGGCCTTGCTCAAGTCAGAGGGGTGTGGCTCTATCATGGTGGTGGTCGATCGCTTCTCAAAGTACGGGACTTTCATACCTGCCCCACGAGATTGCACGGCCGAGCAAGCCGCCAAACTATTTTTCTCTCATGTGGTGAAGTATTGGGGCTTGCCTCGGAGCATCATTAGCGATCGGGACCCAAGGTTCACGGCAAAATTTTGGACGGAGTTGTTCAAACTCTTGGGATCGGGTGTGCACTTCTCAACAAGCTTTCACCCGCAAAGCGATGGGCAAACGGAGAGGGTGAATGCGTTGTTGGAGCTATACTTGAGGCACTTTGTGGGTGCCAATCAAAGGGATTGGGCCAAGTTGATGGATGTGGCTCAATTCTCATTTAACTTGCAGCGGTCCGAGTCGACGCAACAAAGCCCATTCGAGATCGTCATGGGACAACAGCCCTTGACACCACAAGCCGTTGCGTCGGGCTACACGGGTAGCCGCCCCGCTGCATACAAGCTGGCACGAGGATGGCATGAGCAGCTCGACATTACGAAGACATACTTGGACAAGGCGTCTAAGAAGATGAAGAAATGGGCGGACAAGCATAGACGCCCTCTCGAGTTCCAAGTGGGCGACATGGTCATGGTCAAGTTGCTGCCACAACAGTTCAAGGTATTCCGCTCGGTGCACAAGGGGCTAGTGCGGAAGTACGAGGGTCCATTTCCCGTCCTACGGAAGGTCGGGAGAGTTTCTTATAAGCTTGAGTTGCCGCCCAAACTCAAGATTCATCCGGTGTTCCATGTGAGCATGCTCAAGCCCTACCATGGCGACAAAGAGGATCCAACGAGGGGCGAGTCACATGGGGCACCAACCGCGGTCGTGGCTTCCTTTGATCGAGAGATCGATGGCATCGAGGCAAAGAGGCTCATCCGACGGAGGGGTGTGCCAAGCTATAATGAATATCTCATCCGATGGAAGGGGCTACCGGATAGTGAGGCCTCGTGGGAAAAGGAGGCTGATCTATGGCAATTCCGAGGCAAGATCTTGTCACGTGTTGACATTTTCCCGATGCTAAGGCCCAGCGTGTCCCATATGAGGCAACTCCCATGAGCCTGTATGCCTTACTGATGCATGTATCTTGGTGCAGGTTAGTATCATTACGTGTTGTTCCCTCTACTATTGTGTTGTACAATGCTTGTTGCGCATATGGGGTAGGCTGGCCTGGATCAAGCCTCGGGGATTCAGGCGCCGCGCGGGGGGTCAAAATGCCCGTCCGTGACATGTGGTATCAGAGCCGTCTCAACATCGTCAAGTGGGGAAGGTTCCTACACCATCAAGGAACCACCAAAATTGTGATGTGCCTCCCTCCATCACGACTCAGTCTGGCGCGAGTATAAAGGGCTGTCAGCGGGATGCTTTGGTGGGGCATCAAACCAGCGTGGGTGGTGCGCTAACCATGTGAGTAGGCGATTGAGCTCGAGGAGGAGCGCCCCCGACGGACCGAGGGGTTGTGTCGTGACTACTACATGGCGGAACCTGTTATGAAGGAGACGTGTTGAGCGATCAGGGAAAAATGCGTGCAACAAGCGAGGTGTTTAAAGAGGAGACGCGTTGTGCTGCTAAGGGGAGGGATTCGTTGTGCTAGCATCCTTGTCGATCGTTGGGCGAGCGCGGTGGATGCATGTCACTTGTGTTGAACGAGAGCAACATGGGTGACATGTGCGCTGGGAAGCGACGAGCGGCGAGCCTCGGAGCGCCACACGAGGGCGTTTGTGGCTTAGGTGGGGGAGCTTGTCACGTGTTGACATTTTCCCGATGCTAAGGCCCAGCGTGTCCCATATGAGGCAACTCCCATGAGCCTGTATGCGTTACTGATGCATGTATCTTGGTGCAGGTTAGTATCATTACGTGTTGTTCCCTCTACTATTGTGTTGTACAATGCTTGTTGCGCATATGGGGTAGGCTGGCCTGGATCAAGCCTCGGGGATTCAGGCGCCGCGCGGGCGGTCAAAATGCCCGTCCGTGACACCGCGCAGCCGTGCAATCGTAGAGACCCAGATGCGATCGCATCGGTGCGAACGTGCCTTGGATCCGTGCGATCGTTCTCAGCGACGATTCTCTTCTTCGAACTGTGCGAACGGGCTCATAATCCGTGCGATCTCACGGTCTTGACTTAGCCAAAATATTCCAAATTCTTCATGTGCTCGCAGAAAATTCTGTGCGAGCACACGAAAAATTCGTGCGAGCGGGCTAATTTCTGGTGCGAGCGCACGATATTCCAAATAGTTCCTGCATCGTTTTTGTGATTTCGTGCGAACACACACTCTTGGAACACGATCGCACGAGCCTGATTGACTTTAAGGCCAAGTCTGCTGACCCGCGCGAACACACAGAATTCCCTTGCGATCGCACGGGCCTGATTCGAGCATATTTCCACTCTTTTCCATCATTCTCCAACATTTTACCTGAAAAAGTGCAAGATGGAATAAGGGGATAATAAATGTAACAAAACTATACAAAACTATCAAAAAGCATAATAAAATTCTATAAAATCCTAAGATTAGAGCGACATAAATGCCTCTCATCAAACTCCCCCAAGCTAGGCAGTTGCTAGTCTCTAGCAAACTAGGCACAAACTAGGGAAGGATGAGCATATTATTGAGAATCTAAAAACTGCAAAAACAAGAGCTAAAAGAATTTACAATCTAACTCACTTTTGTAGGAATCACGGTTGCATTTAAGCGCATGCAACAAGCTCTTTAAACCCCACAATCGCTCATGAGGGCGAGTGGGATCTTGCAAGGGTTTCCAAAGAGAACCACCCATAACTCTTCCAAAAACACAATCAAGGCAAGATCTAAAATTAAAAACAAACCAAGAAAAAGGAAGAAAAGAAGAAGAAAGAAAAGAAAAAGAAAGAAAGAAAAAGAAAATAGAAAAGAAAGAAAAATGAAACTACAAAATTCAAGATAAGGGCCTTTATTATGGAACAAGTATGAGAGAATGCTAATATTACTAACCAAATAAACGAATGCACGCTAACCAATGTCCTAAATCGAGTGAAAGATTCAAATGCCAAGCAAAGAGAACTAAGGGTAAGCACTTATCAATTCCCCTTCAACCGAGCATACCACGTCAAATCTCTAGATCCCATCCACCCTTAAGAATAGTGTCTCATGACGCCGCGAAGGCGCCGGAAAACAAGATTTGCAAGGGAGAAGAGAAGGTTACCCGACATCTTAGCATGACAATCTCATTCCATAAATTTGACCAAATCCTCCCTCCACCGACAAAGACTCAACTCAAAAGGGTCAAGAGTACTTTTTAGGGTGTAACGTAGGCTAGGGGTAAGGTGTGGAACAAATTTGGGATTTGGTGCTCATACCTAAAGTGAAGCGCAATGAATGAACTCAACTCAAGCAAATCGAACCAAAACAAACTCATACCACTTATTTGGGGTACCCCCAAGCTTATTCAACAACAAAACTAAACTAAAACTCTTTTTGAACTTTTCTTGATTTGATTTTCTCTTTTTTTTGTGTTTCAAATGAAACTTTTCTCATTGCCTTGTTTTTCTCTATTTTTGGCTTTTTCAAAACTTTCCTTTCTCTTTTGCTTTTGCTTATGCATCACTTATTCACTATATACAACATGCTTCCCAAACTTTTCCATTCATACCAATATCAATCATTCCTCAACATTGCATAATCATTCAAAACCATCAAGCATCATAACACAAAGCATCACTATCACTTGTAAGGGTGAAAATAAAACAAAGGCCAATAGGCTTGTAATGTGCTCATAAGAAATGAAGGGGAAAGGCTGTAACAACGCCATTTTGATAAGCTTTTTTCCGTCGTTGAAAGAAAATTGCCAAACCAAACAAAATTTATAAAACCACTAACTAATCGGCTATATGGACTACAGCGGCAAGCATAGGGATCGTCCCATAGGAATGCATATGTTTGACTACTCAATCTATGCGTTTACAAGCTAGTTCGAATCAAATTTGAGTTTTTGAATTAATCTAATGAAAGCTAGAAATGCAAACAAATAAAGAAATTCTAGAGGATTCGGGAATCGACAATGGAAATCGAATCAAAGGAAGCACAAGGTCAAAACATTCATGAATATGAAACGACTTAGCACATAGGGGAATAGAAACTAAAGACGTGCTCGCCACCTCTCGGATGGAGCACGCGAAGCGTCTAATCTACGGAAGAGCTTTCGCCTAAACCTAGACTAAACAACTTGCATATAATAGGAACTACTATTCATTTGCACAAATTAGGCTCACAATGTCTTGCCAAACCTTGTTCATGAATTCCAATCAAATCCCAATCAAATAGCATTTGCAACTAATACTCAATTAGTCATGGATATCCTATCACTAAATCACATTTAATCGCAACATCAATCATGAATTTCCCTAAAATTCCCCAAATTCAATGCCAAGGCTTCATCCCTAACCTCTAGACTAAACTACTCAATTAGCATGATTAACATCAACATTAAACTAACATTAATCCTAATCATGAAACTAATTGAATTAATGAAACTAATTGAATCAAGAAAATTCAGAAAATTAAAACCACAAAAATTGGGTAAAATCAATGAAATTCAAAACATGAAACTAATTCTAGAATTCAAGCATGAAATCAAAGCATAAACGAAATTAATTAAGCATTAAAGAATTAAAAGAACAAATCAAAAAGAAATGTAGAATTATACCTTGAATTGAAGAATTTGCATCAAACTTTGAAGAACAAAATGAAGAACAAAGCTCAAAAGAAAGAGAAAAGAAATCTGAAAATTGATGATAGAATTGAATTTAGAATCAAGAATTTGAGGCTAAGAATCCTTAATCCTAATCTCTAATCTAATCCCTAAACTAATTCTAGAGAGATATTTCCACGCTAAGCCTAAGAAAAATGAAAATTACGTAATGAAAGCCCAATTCACAATGCTGCGATTTTCAGTCTTTATAGTAGAAGCCCCACGCTCTTGTTTGGTCGCACAAGGGGCGTGTTTGGTCGCACAAAATCTGTGCGGTTGAACAAGGAAGATCATTCGGTCGCACATGAAATTCAGGACATTCTGTCCAGCAACTCGCCCGCACAGGCAAGGCAACTCGATCGCACAGCATCCATTCGATCGCACAAGAGCAGCTGTTCGACCGCACAGACTGCAGCTTCTGGTTATGCGCTATTTTGCTGCGTGTTCTGCTGGGTCTGTGCTGCGTGTTCTGCTGGGTCTGTGCTGCGTGTTCTTGCTGCACTGCTTTGCCTTGTTGTGGTTGTGTAAAGCTGCTATTATGTAGCTGCGACAAGGCTTTCAAGTGAGCACTAAGGCCGCTGCAGTGATGGCTTAAAGGAGAGCACAAGGCTGCTGCAGTGGCAGCTCGTGCATTGCTGTGAGTGCTTGTTGTTCGTGCACTTTGTAGGCAGCCTAAGTAGATTGCTTCACCTAGCAAAATCAATGAAAATCGTAGAGCATTTGTTAAAATCGAAAATCAAAATATTAATTCGTTTAACATTTTTGCAAATCGTAAAACATATAACTCGTCGACAAGCATAATGACACAATATTAACACGTTAATACTCAAAACGAACCTTATGCAATGAGAATGCGCAAAAAAGGCATATTTAGAGAAAAAACGACTAAAATATGCGCAAGACGAGAAAATGTAACGATAAATGCAAAAATGTAACAAACGAACTAAAAACGATAAAACTATGCAAAAATAATAATAAAATGCTAATGAAATGAACTAAAATCCTAAGCTAAGAGCGACATAAATGTCGCTCATCAAACTCCCCCAAGCTAACCCTTTGCTTGTCCTCAAGCAAAGCTAGAATGAGAAACGGGGAGGAGAATGAGCTTATTTATTAAAAATTGAAATTACGAAAATAAGAACTACAAGAATGCACACTAACTCACTTTCGTAGGAATCACGGTTGCATTTAAGCGCATGCAACAAGCTTATTGAACCCCACAATCGCTCATGAGGGCGAGTGGGATCTCGCAAGGGTTTCCAAAGAGAAACACTCATAACTCTTCCAAAAATTTGAATCAAGGCAAGACCTAAAAATGAAAAACGAACCAAGAAAAAGAAAGAAAGAAAAGAAAAAGAAATAAATAAAGGAAAAGAAAATAGAAAAGAAAGAAAAATGAAACTACAAAACTCAAGAAATGGGCCTTTATTATGGAACGAGCACAAAAGAATGCTAATATTACTAATTAAATAGACGAATGAACGCTAACCAATGTCCTAAATCGAGTGGAAGATTCAAGATTCAAGCAAAGTGAACTAAGGGTGAACACTAATCAATTCCCCTTCAACCGAGCATACCACGTCAAATCTCTAGATCCTTTCCACCCTTGAGAATAGTGTCTCGAAACACCGCGAAGGCGCCGGAGAAAACAAGATTAGGCTACCCGACATCTTCGCATGACAATCCCATTCCATAAACTTGACCAAATCCTCCCTCTACCGACAATGACTCAACTCAAAAGGGTCAAGGGGACTTTTTAGGGTGTAACGTAGGCTAGGGTAAGGTGTGGAACAAATTTGGGATTTGGTGCTCATACCTAAAGTGAAGCGCAATGATAGAACTCAACTCAAGCAAATCGAACCAAAAAAACTCATACCACTTATTTGGGGTACCCCCAAGCTTATTCAACAACAATTCTAAACTACAACTCTTTTTGCACTTTTCTTGATTTGATTTTATCTTTTTTTCACTAGTAGAAAAACCCTTATTGCAACGGGCTTTTAGACCCCTGTTGCAGCGTACATCGTATGCTGCAACTGGGGGGCCTGCAACAAGTCTGAACTTGTTGCAGCGTACAATGTTCGCTGCAAAAAGTACTTTTTTGCAGCGTACATTCAAATGTACGCTGCAACAAGTGTCAAAATTTTGGCAAAAATATTGACTTGTTGCAGCGTACAAAGTCGTGTACGCTGCAAAAGACTCCACTTGTTGCAGGGTACATCTATTTGTACGCTGCAACAAGTCTGGAATTTTGCCAAATTTTTGACCCTTGTTGCAGCGTACACATATATATGTACGCTGCAACAAAGCACTTTTGGCGGGAAAATTCTAATTTTTTTTAGGGATACCTAGAGTGCCTTGCACCAAATATAGAAACCTGTCAAAACAATAATAGAATATCGCAACCGGTATAACAAATATAAAAATAATAACTGGTGTTTTGTATACCAAATATCCCAAAACAAAGTGCATGTAGTACATTTAAATATATGTACGTTCCAATTTCAACGTACGCATACATTTTAATATAAAAGATTGTTCTATAACATCTAAGCCAACTCTATCAAACGCGCTTAGGCCGATAATAAATACTTGCTGGTAAAAAACTTAGCCCATTGCTCAAGAACCACATCAATTTCCTCACTAGCATAACGCGCATTCCTCGTAGTATAGACCTTCAAAAACAAAAATTTAATGGGAGCATTAGATTAAATGTCATATTAGTCTAAATATGACCTATAACGACCCAATAAGCCTTAAATGTGCATAAATAGATTGGAATGAGTATTGAAAACTTTAAAACTAAGTATATTAATAATGTAATAAGTTTGAAATAAGTCATTAGTTTCTTTAGTTCAAAGTTGGGAACGAAAATGTAATTTTAGTCTAAATATGACCTATAACGGCCAAAGAAGTCTCGAATGTGCATAATAGATAGGATTGAGTCTTGAAAATTTAAAAATAATCATATGAATCATGTAATAAGTTTGAAATTAGTTTTTAAGTTCGTTAATTCAAAGTTGGGAGCGAAAATGTCATTTTAGCCTAAATATGACCTATAACAGCCAAAGAAGTCTCGAATGTGCATAAATAGATTGGATTAAGTCTTGGAAAATTAAAAAAAATCATATGAATCATGCATGTATTAAAGTTTAACATGAGTTTTTAGGTTCGTTAGTTCAAAGTTGGGAACGAAAATGTCATTTTAGCCTAAATATTACCTATAACGGCCTAATGAGCCATAAAAGTGCATAGATAGATTGGAATGAGTGTTGGGAACTTAAAACTAATCATATTAATCATGTAAAATGTTTAAAATGAGTCCTTATGTTCTTTAGTTCAAAGATGGGAGCGAAAATGCCTTATTTTAGCCTAAATATGACCTATAACGATCAAACAAGTCTCAAATGTGCATAAATAGATTGGATTGAGTTTTGGAAACTTAAAACTAATCATATGAATCATGTAATAAGTTTGAAATGAGTTCTTAAGTTCATTAGTTCAAAGTTGTGAGGGAAAATGTAATTTTAGCCTAAATTAATATGAACTATAACGGCCAAACAAGTCTCAAATGTACATAAATAGATTGGATTGAGTCTTAAAAAGTTCAAAATAATCATACGAATCATGTAGTAAGTTTGAAATGAGTTTTTAGGCTCGTTAGTTTAAAGTTGGGAGCAAAAATGTCATTTTATTCTAAATATGACCTATAATGGCCAAACAAGTCTCAAATGTGCATAAATAGATTGGAAAGAGCCTTGGAAACTTAAAACTAAGCAAATTAATCATGTAAAGGGTTTAAAATGAGTCTTTAGGTTCTTCATTTCAAAGTTAGGAGCGAAAATGTCTCATTTTAGCCTAAATATGACCTATAATGGCCAAAAAAGTCTCAAATGTGCATAAATAGATTGGATTGAGTCTTGGAAAGTTAAAACTAATCATATGAATCTTGCAGTAAGTTTGAAATGAGTTCTTAGGTTCGTTAGTTCAAAGTTGGGAGCGAAAATGCCTCATTTTAGCCTAAGTATGATCTATAACGACCAAACAAGTCTCAAATGTGCATAAATAGATTGGATTATGTCTTGAAAAATTAAAAATAATCATATGAATCATGTAGTCAGTTTGAAATGAGTTTTTAGGTACGTTAGTTCAAAGTTGGGAGCGAAAAAGTCATATTAGCCTAAATATGACCAATAACGGCCAAACAAGTCTCAAATGTGCATAAATAGATGGATTCAGTCTTAAAAAATTAAAAATAATTATATGAATCATGTAGTAAGTTTGAGATGAGTTTTTAGGTACATTAGTTCAAAGTTGGGAGCGAAAATGTCATATTAGCCTAAATATGACCTATAATGGCCAAACAAGTCTCAAATGTGCATAAGTAGATTGGATTGAGTCTTCGAAAGTTAAAACTAATCATATGAATCATGTAGTAAGTTTGAAATAAGTTCTTAGGTTCGTTAGTTAAAGTTGGGAGCGAAAATGCCTCATTTTAGCCTAAGTATGATCTATAACGACCAAACAAGTCTCAAATGTGCATAAATAGGTTGGATTGAGTCTTGAAAAATTAAAAATAATCATATGAATCATGTAGTAAGTTTGAAATGAGTTTTTAGGTACGTTAGTTCAAAGTTGGGAGCGAAAATGTCATATTAGCCTAAATATGACCAATAACGGCCAAACAAGTCTCAAATGTGCATAAATAGATGGATAAAGTCTTGAAAAATTAAAAATAATCATATGAATCATGTAGTAAGTTTGAGATGAGTTTTTAGGTACGTTAGTTCAAAGTTGGGAGCGAAAATGTCATATTAGCCTAAATATGACCTATAATGGCCAAACAAGTCTCAAATGTGCATAATTAGATTGGATTGAGTCTTCGAAAGTTAAAAATAATCATATGAATCATGTAGTAAGTTTGAAATAAGTTCTTAGGTTCGTTAGTTCAAAGTTGAGAGCGAAAATGCCTCATTTTAGCCTAAAAAAGACCTATAACGACCAAACAAGTCTCAAACGTGCATAAATTCATTGGATTGAGTCTTGAAAAATTAAAAATAATCATATGAATCAGGTATTAAGTTTGAAATCAGTTTTTAGGTACGTTGTATTAGGTATTTGAGAAAAAAGAGCTAGAATGTTCTTGAATCAGAAACTCTGAAAAGAAATAATGCCTTGAAGTGGTATAGTTAAGAAGTAAAACCTTTATTTAGCAGTGCGTCATTTCAGAAACATAGATAATTTGTTCAACTCCGAAATAAAGCAGTACTTGAGCAGCCTCCATAATTGCCCGATTATTGTAGCTAGAAATCAAAATCCAAAGTAAATTAGAAACAATTAACAAACCACATAATATACACACTGGATGTAATAGAGAAGGTTATTATTAAGAGTAGTATACCGCATAAGTTAGTACTCCGTATTTTCATTGTATTCTGTTTCAGATGTTATATTCCGCTTACATAAACAGAATTAACCTTTCAAGTAGTTCAGATGAACTTCGATGAATGAGGAAGGAGGTTCAACGAGCAATCAATGGAGGGAACAGACAACCACAAACCCCACAGAGAAAAAAAACATGAGCCTACAAGAACAATGTTAAACACAAGAATATAATACCTGAGATGCATTCAACTCTGGAAGACCTGGAGCGCCAAATCGATGAGGCAAAGTATTTCAAACCACCTGCATCTCGACTTCATGTCCCAACAAATGGTGATAAATATACCTGTACCAATTTACAGACTTAAAATATCAAGCAACAAAGTGAAAAGGAATACAATGCTTATAATTGCATGGAAATGCTGACATAAAGAGATGTAAAAGAATAACTAGTATTTTACAAATTACGACAACTATCAATACATCTTGTTCTCAAAGATCAACTGTAGTTGACAATAAAATCATGTAAATATGGGATAATCAAACTATAAAAGCAAAAAATTAAACAGGAGGGGCAAAAATTGCGTAAAAATCTAATCACATGGTGATTTAAGGTCTACTTGAAATCTAAATCTCACATCATATATGAAGTATATATGTTTTAGAATCCCTCAAGTTCATCTCATGTAATTGTTCCACTGTGAGTGGGGTAAAATTTCAGCATCTCTAGAGTATACGACGCCTATACTCGGCGAAGGTAGCACACAAGTCATGTATGACTAGTTTAGTTTAGTCCTAGCATTGTTGAGGCCACTGTTGGCTTTGTGTCTCAACTCGTGCTCGTTCCTTATTGAACCATTTGGACTCCCTGAATCATCGTGCCATCTACCATGCCAAAGGATCGGAAAACAGAAATCAATCATTGAATAAAAGGAGAAAGTGGAAGTTTTGAACATTAACAAAATAGTTAACGAGGAAAAGATGAATTTGATCAGGATTGAGAGATTACGCTAAGCGAAGCATGATAGGAGCACATTGCTTGGTAAAGATGAGAACACGGAGATGTCTTCGAGTTCTCTCAATTTCCTTCAAATATTCTGCATTCACCAACCTGTATAAACTTTGTAACGAAAATATAAGTTTAGCCTTGATTATTTTGCTAAAAGTAAGAGGGCCTGTTTAATTGATTGTCTATTTTACATATTCAGTAAATGTGACAAGAAAGCTCAACATGTACAAGTTATCCTCAACAGTTACATTTCAGTCTAGCCCTAAGCTGACATGCCTGCATGTATCTTTCATTTTTCAGGCTTTCGTAGCAGAGCAGGGTGGGTGAACATCATCTTGTGTGACTCCGCATAGTGAGCGAAGAACACCTTTTCATCCTGACAATTTAATACGGAGTAGACAACTACTCTTTGGTCAGTTCGTTACTTGACAAACAAATTAAATGTTTGATAATTAAGTAGTTTATTCAAAGATTGTTAGTATTCACTTTTCCCTTTAATTAAGCACTATTAGTGGTTTTCTATTTTTTCAGTAGCAGTGTGTTTTGTACGTGGGATATTTCTTGCCCACTTTCCTTCCCTTTATCTTAAGAGCATTGCATCAAGAAAGAAGTAACCTAAGCTTGTGCAAATTTTCAGTGCTAATAGCCAAATATTGTAATATGAATTGACACACAACAACGCAAATTCGATGGAATCCCTTTTTCACAACATTTTACTATCAACACAAGCAACACTCAGCTTCATAATTAGTTCTATTTGACTTATCAAGTTACATCCAACCAGGTGTTCTTAAGGCCTCATGAAATTAATGTCTTACAAAATAATCAACATCTTAACTATCCACATTCTTCAATCACCGTGTGGAACTTCTCCAAAGATTCACATACAAAACTGACAAGTTACTCTTGGAAAACAAAGGCAGAAATAGTGAACATATGAGTATATATCCTAGCTTGTAATAGCACCCAACACACCCACAATAGGATGAGCCATCCACCTCAATGACAAAAGGGTACACCATTCGATTACAATCAGAAACTCTTGATGTTGTTGATTTCTAGCTACTTGGGAAACTACTACAAGTCTACAGATCAAGCATGCACCTTTGCAACCTAATCATGTGAATTGCTAAAAACTAATTGAACAACAACCAAAAAAAAATCAAAAAAAAATATAAATTGAACAAAACCCTAATCCGAAAACGAAAATACAGCTGGGAAGATAATTACTTACTGGTTGTGGCGAGGAGAGTAACGGCCGAGCAAGCACCGGAACAAGGACGCGACGGGGGGACGCTGAACCCCTGGCCGACCAAGCTGACCGAGTTTTCAGCGACTGAAACGTCACCCACCAGAGAGGACAACGACGGGGGAGATGAGGCGAGAACAGACACCACCGGAGAGGACATCGACGCAGAGCCGAGCAAGGGCGGAATTCGACGGCGACGCAGGGCCGAACAAGGGCTGCAGTTCGACGGCTTGTTCTCAAAAATATGGAGATGTTTGGAGAGTTGGAGTTGAGCGGGGAAATGAGTTCTAAAATTTTGAGATATTTTGGATTATTTTGAATTGCAGGGTATTTTGAAACACGGAGCCCGCAACAAATTTTAAGAAATGGGCTAACTTATTTTGAAACACGGATCAGGACTTGTTGCAGGGTACAATAGCATGTACGCTGCAACAGAGTATGATTTTTGCTGCGGGCTTTAATTTTGTACGCTGCAATAAACTATTTCGCAGCGAACAATAAAAATGTACGCTGCGATAACCCTTTAAAGGGTTTGACCCGCGTTGACCGACTGGTTGTTGAAGCGTATTAATACTTGTACGCTGCAACTAGGGGGTTGCAACAGGGGTTTTTTCTACTAGTGTTTGTGTTTCAATTGAAACTTTTCTCATGCCTTGTTTTTCTCTATTTTTGAATTTTTAAAAACTTTCCTTTCTCTTATTTTTTCTTATGCATCACTTATTCACTATATACAACATATTTCCCAAACTTTGCCATTCCTACCAATCACTATCATTCCTCAACTTTGCATAATCATTCAAAACCATCAAGCATCATAACACAAAGCTTCACTATCACTTCTAAGGGTGAAAATAAAACAAAGGCTAGTAGGCTTGTAATGTGCTCATAAGAAATGAAGGGGAAAGGCTCAAATGGCTAGCAAGGGGGCAAATGCAAACAAAAATATATGAGAAAAATAGAAAATAAAGTCCTAAACTAAAAAGAAAAATAGTCACTGAAAGAAATGCCTCTATCGTCCCCTAAAGTAGTTCGGTCGAGATCTCGGGAAGGAAATAGTCAAATTCGTGAGATAAGAAAGTCAATGCCAAGGATCCATGCCACTCAATATATATATATGTGTTTGGGCTAATTTGAACATGAACCTCACATGGGAGAAAATACCACTCTCTCCAGTTTCAAGTCACTAGAGAGATCGACACCATCTTACCACAAGCCAAGGGTTCAAGACGCATGCTACCCAAAGTTCAAACAACTTTCTTAACACCTAAATCCTAGATTCGGCCCAAGACATTAAAACCGTGCAAACATCTACGAATTAGGAATAAAAGCATTCTAGTCTACAAGTTCCAATTTTATTTGCCCAAATCAAGAATATTTCCTAAGAAAACCTAGATTATTTTCCTTTTCTTTTCTTTTCCTTTCCTTTTCTTTTTCTTTTCTTTTCTTTCTTTTTACTTTTCGATCTTTGTCAAAACTTGCCTTGACAAAGATCGAAAAGGAAAAAGAAAGAAAAGAAAATTTCAAGATATTTTATGAAAATGAGCCTCTCCAATGATGATCTTGGAGATTCAAAATTCAAAGAGCTTATAAAATTATCATGAAGAAAGAGAAGAACATCAAGTGAAATCGACTCATCATTTTGAGAAACAACAGAATTTGCCATTTTTTTGGTTTTAAAAAACAAAGAAAATAAAAAATGAACTAGTCTAGAGAACTAGAAAGAAAAATCAAACAATGATGCCATTCCCCGGCAACGACGCCATTTTGATAAGGCTTTTTTCCGTCGTTGAAAGAAAATTGCCAAAGCAACAAAATTTATAAAACCACTAACTAACCGGCTATATGGACTATAGCGGCATGCCTAGGGATCGTCCCATAGGAATGGATATGTTTGACTATTCATTCTATGCGTTCACAAGCTACTTCGAATCAAATTTGAGTTTTTGAATTAATCTAATGAAAGCTAGAAATGCAAACAAATAAAGAAATTCTAGAGGATTCGGGAATCGGCAATGGAAATCGAATAAAAGGAAGCACAAGGTCAAAACATTCATGAATATGCAACGACTTAGCACATAGGGGAATAAAAACTAATGACGTGCTCGCCACCTCTCGGATGGAGCACGCGAAGCGTCTAATCAACGGAAGAGCTTTCGCCTAATTCTAGACTAAACAACTTGCATATAATAGGAACTAATATTCACTTGCACAAATTAGGCTCACAATGTCATGCCAAACCTAGCTCATGCATTCCAATCAAATCCCAATCAAATAGCATTTGCAACTACTACTCAATTAGTCATGGATATCCTATCACTAAATCACATTTAATCACAACATCAATCATGAATTTCCCTAAAATTCCCCAAATTCAATGCCAAGGCTTCATCCCTAACCTCTAGACTAAACTACTCAATTAGCATGATTAACATCAAAATTAAACTAACATTAATCCTAATCATGAAACTAATTGAATTAATGAAACTAATTGAATCAAGAAAATTCAGAAAATTAAAACCACAAAAATTGGGGAAAAAATCAATGAAATTCAAAACATGAAACTAATTCTAGAATTCAAGCATGAAATCAAAGCATAAACAAAATTAATGAAGAATTAAAGAATTAAAAGAACAAATCAAAAAGAAATGTAGAATTATACCTTGAATTGAAGAATTTGCATCAAACTTTGAAGAACAAAATGAAGAACAAAGCTCAAAAGAAAGAGAAAAGAAATCTGAAAATTGATGATAGAATTGAATTTAGAATCAAGAATTTGAGGCTAAGAATCCTTAATCCTAATCTCTAATCTAATCCCTAAACTAATTCTAGAGAGAGAATTCTAAGCTAAGCCTAAGAAAAATGAAAATTACGTAATGAAAGCCCAATTCACAATGCTGCGATTTTCAGTCTTTATAGTAGCAGTCCCGCGCTCTTGTTTGGTCACACAAGGGGCGTGTTTGGTCGCATAAAATATGTGCGGTCGAACAAGGAAGCTCATTCGATCGCACATGAAATTCAGGACATTCTGTCCAACAACTCGCCCGCACAGGCAAGGTAACTCGATCGCACAACATCCATTCGATCGCACAGGAGCAGCTGTTCGGCCGCACAGACTGCAGCTTCTGGTTATGCGCTATTTTGCTGCGTGTTCTTCTGGGTCAGTCCTGCGTGTTCTGCTGGATCTGTGCTGCGTGTTCTTGCTGCACTGCTTTGCCTTGCTGTGGCTGTGTAGGGCAGCTGTTATGTAGCTGCGACAAGGCTCTCAACTGAGCACTAAGGCTGCTGCAGTGAATGGTTAAAGGAGAGCACAAGGCTGCTGCAGTGGCAGCTCGTGCATTGCTGTGAGTGCTTGTTGTTCGTGCACTTTGTAGGCAGCCTAAGTAGATTGCTTCACCTAGCAAAATCAATGAAAATCGTAGAGCATTTATTAATAATCAAAAATCAAAATATTAATTCGTTTAACATTTTTGCAAATCGTAAAACATATAACTCGTCGACAAGCATAATGACACAATATTAACACGTTAATACTCAAAACGAAACTTACGCAATGAGAATGCGCAAAAAAGGCATATTTAGGGCAAAAACGACTAAAATATGCGCAAGATGAGAAAATGTAACGATAAATGCAAAAATTTAACAAACGAACTAAAAACGATAAAACTAAGCAAAAATAATAATAAAATGCTAATGAAATGAACTAAAATCCTAAGCTAAGAGCGACATAAATGTCGCTCATCAGCATAATCATTCAAAAACCATAAAGCATCATAACTCAAAGCTTCACTATCAATTCTATGGGTGAAAATAAAACAAAGGCTATTAGGCTTGTAATGTGCTTATAAGAAATGAAGGGGAAAGGCTGAAATGGCTAGCAAGGGGGCAAATGCAAACAAAAATATATGAGAAAAAATAGAAAATAAAGTACTAAACTAAAAAGAAAAATAGTCACCGAAAGAAATGCCTCTATCGTCACGTAAAGTAGTTCGGTCGCGGTCTCGGGAAGGAAAAAGTCAAATTCGGGAGATAAGAAAGTCAATGCCAAGGATCCATGCCACTCAATATATGTAAACAATGTGTTTGGGATAATGTGAACATGATCCTCACATGGGAGCAAATACTACTCTCTCCGGTTTCAAGTCACTAGAGAGATCGACACCGTCTTACCACAAACCAAGGGTTCAAGACTCATGCTACCCAAAGTTCTAACCAACTTTCTTGACACCTAAATTCTAGATTCGACCCAAGACATTGAAAACCGTGCAAAAGAAGAAAAGAAGAAATCACACCAAAAGGAAAACAAAAAGAATCAAAAGAAAAGAAAAGGAAACAAAAGAAAACTAAAATCAAACTAAAATCAAACTAATAACAAAGAAACTAATATATACAAGTACACACAAGGTATGATTTAATAGAAATGAGCATCACAAATAGGCAACCACACAACAAAACTATGGAGGGGAACAGCTACCCATCCAACCAAATGCCCCACAAGAAATATGCCTGTCCCAAAGAATGCATGTGAGATAGAAGGATATTACCGGATATGTCGTGGGAGCAAGTCCCGCAAAGAACCGGTAAAAACCGAACCAAACTCACCGAAAAATCGACGGACAAGGCAATGGTGGAAAGTGTGAACCCACCGCAATGAAACATACCAAAAAAAAACTCAAAAACAACCAAGAAAAAGTTAGTAGACAAGGGCCAAATAGCCAAAACAAACTAACAACCAACAAAAGCTCATCATATATACAACCACACAAAGTGGCAAGAAGATCAACAACACCAACAAGCAACAAAAGGTCCCCATAGCAAACCCCAGCTCCGCACCTCTCCCCTTAGCTAATCACAAGCATACCATCACAAAAGAAGACGGGGGAGAAATGGAGTGGACCCTAAGAGGTGCTCGGGGCATGCCCTTTACCCTTCGATTCATAAATCCTCCAATATTAATCCATTTTAAGACGATGAGCACGAGCCTCTTCGTCCGTAAAAGGGGTGAAATTGAAGGTGGGGTCCACGTCGGGACCCGAAGCATCGGTATAGGGAGGCCAAGCATACTCGGGGTTAAGGGGGTAGTTTCCATGGGGAGACTCTCCTCGGGGACCATCCCAACAACCCATATATCCCTTGGGCCATCCGGTGAAATCCTCGGGCCAATCACTAGGCCGATCAACCAGTGGGGGAGTGGGATACATCGGATCACCACGGTAGTCACTCCCTCCCATCATAGTATAATCATAGGGCGGGAAGGAGGGGGGGAGTGAAACTGGGTTGGGAGGGGCCCGTCCAATACGGGTAAGTGGGTGTACGCTCCTCATTCCAACTAGGGACGTGCCCTTGTTGGGGAGGGTGATAGGGGTAGTTGACATAGGGGGAAAAGTCCCCTTTGTCAACATGGTAATCGTACACCCGCCTACCGTAGTAGGACGAGTCAAAATCGGGATAAGAATCCCCCGTGCGGCTCCCTTGAGGAGCAAGAGAAGCCAAGGTACGAGCTTGGTCCTCTTGCCCTTGCAAGATAGCCGCAAGGGTAGATTACAAGCCATGTAAATCAAAAGGAGAGGAAGAAGATGACATACCACCCTCATTAGGGGAAGGCTACGTGATCGGAGGAGGACCTTGAGGAGGACTATGAGGAGGACTATGAGGAGGAGACTCCGGGGCGGGTTGAGGAGGAGGAAGGCTTGCATCTTGGGCAATGAATAGAGGATTGCGGGGAAGAAAATACCGCACATTGGGAGTCCAAGAAGTGATGGAGGGATTGGGAAGGATGCACCAATCTCGTTGCTTGACCGACCAAATATACTTATCATTCTTGGTGGCCTTGATCCACTTGGCATTGGTGAGAGTCCGCAAGTCAAGGAACTCCCCTCCGGAATCGGATCCAATTCTTCTAGGGCGGTCTTGTAAGGATCATTGGGGAGTGCCCTCAAGAGAAGAGTGAGCATCCCACCAATAAGAATATCACCACTAGTCGGTTGCCCATCCCGAATTTCAAGACTCCGGGTGATCAAAAGCTGCCCAAAATCCGAAATGCCACAATCCTTTTCAGTGGCTAGCAATAAGGCTCCAAGCTCCGGGCTAGACAAGGACCCGGTAGCCCCCTTTGCAAAAACCGCGTATAGAAGCATGCGGTTCAAGTAATGGATGGCGGGGTGATGAAATGAAGATGACTTTGCCGAAGAGGAAGTGAACTTCTTCGGCTCTCCCGTGAGGTCCCCCACCATATGTTCTCGTCATAGGAGCCCGCATACTCCACCACCAGGTTAGTGACAAGACCCCGGTTTAGGTAGGTAGTGAAGAAATCATTGATCTCTTCGTCGGTGAGCTTGTGTTGATTATTGAAGGCTTGAAAGTGATGCTCTACCGTCTTTTTCCCGTCCTCATAAATCCTTCGCCTCCGAGCCGAAGCAAGAAATTCGAGGGTTACCCTCTTGTAAGTCTTAGCGTGCATCTTCACGAACTCCTCAAGATCGAGTCCCTCAATCAAAGTATCAAGCTCCTTCTTAAACCCCAAATCACGAACGGTTTTCTCATGATAGAATTTTGTCGGGCGGATGGTCCTCTTAGACAATTCTTCAAAATGGCTCCAAGACCGTTGTTCCGGAAACGTGATGCCGTAAGTTTTGAACGCCGGCAGGGCGGGTGCCTTGCGCTTGTTTGGTTGGGCGTTGGGCCCCTTCTTGGATCGTTTAGTCATCATGATGAACTCCTAGAAAACAAAAACCTACACACAAACAAAGAAAACAACCACAATCCAAAACAAAAGGAAAAACTAAGTTAGTCAAGAAAGCTAACAATCTACCACCAAGACTACCGCGAACAAATACCAATACACCACCGAAGTTCAAGGCGAACAAGAGTACTCCAAACAATACTCATCAACCAAAACCAACAAATCAACTAGAATTCCATTCAACATTTCACCAAAAATCTACCAAGAGACTAGACTTTAACAATAAGAACAATGAATCATGCATAACAAGTCTAGATTATCAAGGAGTAAACACAAAAACAAACATGCATCTCTAACCACTCAAAATCAAAAATTCAGAAATTCCAACAAATAGTATGAACAATGAGATAAAATGTAAAGAAAATGGAGAAGGAGAAGGAAGGGAAAGAAATTGTCACCACTAGTAGAGGAGGAAGATAAGATCACCCAAAAGCACTCTCCAAAGCTCCAATTACACCAATGAATCACAAAATCAAACTTCAAACCAAACCCTAAAATTTGGGGGTTTTTGAAGGAAAATCTGAAATTAATGGTTTTAGGGTGAGGGAAGGGGATGAATTTGTGAATTAGAGTGATTGAGAGTGAAATGTGTGAGTGAAATTGAGTAGGAAATGTGTAGGAAGTAGAGGTTGAAGAGTTAGAGTAGAGAGAAGAGTAGAGTAATGGTGAAGAATGAGAAATGAAGAAGAGAAATGAAAAAGAAGGGGCGCGATTTCAGTAATAGCTCGATCGCAGAACCGGGTTGCCCGACCCGTGCGAGCGCACGAAATTCCCGTGCGATCGCACGGATCGAGCACGAGCGCACTGAATTCTGGCCCGCTCGCACGATCTGCCGATGAGCTACTGATCCATATTTCCAGTTTTGTGCGATCGCATGAATGAGCTGTGCGATCGCACAGAACTGGATGAATGCCCCTTTTTCTTTGCTCTATTAATGCACCCCATCTCTCTCTTTTTATTTTTTAAAAGAAAAATAAAACTACAAAAACAAAAGTTAGTAAACGAAAACAAATTAGGACTAGGGTTAGGCAACCGGGTTGCCTCCCGGATAGCGCTCGTTTAACGTCATTAGCTTGACGGACCCCCCAAAAGTCAAGGGGGGTCAAACACACCCAACTTTGGGTCATCACTAGTCAACAAACTCTTCTTAGCCCCTTTGGGCACAAACAACTTACCCAAACCACCACTCATGGAATGGGGACCAAACCAAGTCTTCTTAGGCGTAGGATCGCCTTGCTTAGATTTCTTGCTCCTGCACCTCTTACCATTACATGCCGGAGTGAGTGATCCCACATCATCAAGATCCATCCCGAATGTGTCGGGAATGGTGATGACGTCATCATAGGAGTCACCTAGCACCAAGGAGTTCTCGTGCATATCCTTCTTGACTTTCCTATCAATCTCAAAATCACACTTAAAAACACAAGGATTATTAGAAGAATTAGCACAAGATTGATTGTGCTCAACACAAGAAGGAGTGTCAATTTTCATGCAACTTTTCATCTTAGAGCAACATTGATCATCAATAGCAAGCTTGAAACTAGCCTTGGTGTCTCCCGCCTTCAAAGTGATAAGGCAACCTTGAACATCGATGAGAGCACCCGCCGTAGCCAAGAATGGCCTCCCTAAGATGATAGGGGTATGCGTGTCCTCATCGATGTCCAAGACAATGAAGTCAACGAGGAAAGTCAACTTCCCTATCACAAGGGGAACATCATCAACCCTACCCAATGGGAACATAACCGAGCGATCGGCTAATTGCAAGGACATAGGGGTAGGGGTGAGATCAACAAGACTAAGTTTCTCATAAATTTTGTACGGCAAAATACTTACACTCGCCCCCAAATCACATAGAGCGTTGTCAAACTTAAGCTCTTGGATGCTACAAGGAATCGAGAAGCTCCCGGGATCCTTGAGCTTTGGGGGGAAAGGGCTCGAAACCGAAGCACTACAATGCTCCGTTAGGTGCACGGTGTCATTGGTGCCACAAATCTTTTTGCCGCTCAAAATGTCTCTCATGAACCGAGAATAATGTGGAATTTTCTTAAGCGCCTCGGTGAAAGACAATGACACATATACCTTGCTAATTGTTTCCCAAAACTTATGGAATTGATCATCTAGCTTTTTTCCAGCAATTCTTAGAGGATAGGGGGGAGGAGGAATTGTGAGAGGAGGAAGAGTAGTCTCCGTCGACTTAACACCAACAATCACGTCATCGACATGAGACTCCTCTTCCGCCATATCACAGTCCGGGGACTCATTTCCCTTAGAATCCTCACCCCTAGAGCAAGGTGCATCAACAAGCTTAGCACCATCATCTAGAATCATCCCACTCCTAGTCACAACCAAATACATTTGTTTAGGTGCTTGACCTTGGGGTGGGAGACTAGTATGCACTTGTTGTTCTTTGATGGTGCTAGCTAGTTGTTCCAATTGAGTCTCAATCATTTTCAAGTGAGTGTTGGATTGCTTGAATCCATTCTCGAACTCAACATTCTTCTTGGCTTGCGCCCCCACGAACGACTCCATGAAAGCCTCAAGGTTAAACTTGAGAGGCGGGAGTGGTGGAGGTGCATTTCCATAACCACTAAGGTTGGAATTGGTTGCCAAAGGTCCTCGGTCAATTGAATCCGGGAGGTGGAAATTGAGACACACCATATGGACCTCCCGAGTTCAACGGATAACCCCCACTAGAGGCACCCCTAAATTTCCCATAAGAGTAGTTGTAACCCCCTCCACCTTGATGGTTAGGATTATAACTACCTTGATTGTATTGGGCTTGAATGCCAAGATCACGAGATTGACCATAGGGTGCTTGGCCTTGATAGCCTTGCGCTCTGTAGCCACCTCGGCCTTGACTATCATACCCACCTCCTTGGCCATAGCATGGGTAGGATCCATACATAGGGGGCCCTCTAGGTGCTTGCCTAAAAAAGTTTTGATTATTGGGGTTATCATTTCTAGACTTCTCATTCAAAGCATGGGCATATTCCATATCAAAATCACCTTCACAAGAAGGGCCATAATCCACATAGGACACATTATGCACCAAAGGACAAGCATTAGGGAAATGACTATAGTCTTGACAATTATCACAAAAAGATGTGCCCGGAGGCATAGTGTCATAGGAACTAACCTTGATCTTCCCCTTGGTGAGAAGAGTAGCCGAAGGCGGTGGAATTGTTGATGGTGATGGTGGTTGGCTTGGTGTGCTCTCTAGATTTTCGAATCTCAAGCTAAGCTTCTCAATGATCCTAGCTTGCTCCATAGCATATACCGACCCTTTACCATCATCATTCCTACCCTTGCCATCATAGTCCCTTGCACCAACGTGCCAAGCTTGATAACTTTGGACCACATCCTCAACCGTGGCCTTGTTTCTTGCTTCTCCATGATTTTGTTTCTTCTGACGAACAGGTTTCAAGGTGTCATCTAGATTTAGCTTATGGACGGCTACAATTGGGTGAATGCTTGGCATTTCTTCCACAGTGAAGGCAAAGATGTCATGAAATTATCACAAGAGGATGACCAATTATGCCCCAAGCTGATCGTCAGGAGAAACTCCAACTAGCACCGTCCTATCCGGACGTGTCTCATCGAGCACAATTTTATAGTGCCCTCCAACAGGCTCAGGTCGCCTAGCTTCCATATGTGCCGTTGAGATGGTAAAAGTTTATTTTTTGATTTTGACTTTTGTTTGTCCAATTTCCTTTTTCAACCGGTTTTTCTTTCATTGACCTTGCCCGATCCCCAAGCCTCAGGATTCAGGGTGTTTAAATAACAATCTCGAGCCTACTGTTGATCACCATGAATGGTGCCAACTGTTCCCTTATCACAAACATATTTCATTAGCATGAGATGAGTGACGACCACTGCCTTCGTCTGATTCAGCGCAGCGTCCCAAAATGATGTCGTATGCTGTAACACTAGTAGAAAAATCTTCAAAAGTGGCCCCTTAAAGGTTGCTCTTGTTTGACAAGCGCATCCTTTGACAAAAAAAAAAAATTTAAAAAAATTAAAAATTAAAACATTTCTCTCCTTCTTCGTGGGAAGTGCAGCTCTTAGAAGTTAGACCTAAGCTGCACCTTTTGCTCCCTCCTTTCTCGCTACTCCCCTAAATCCAAACAACTTCTCGCTGCGACGCCTCTGGTCAACTTCCCCGGCGACGCCTCTGGTCAACTTCACCGGCGACGCCTCTGCTCATCTTCACCGGCGACGTCGACGCCTCATCTCATCTTCATAATATCAAGACTGGATCGTTTTCATCACTCCAAGTCTCCAAGTACGGAGTACATTTGAACACTACCTGTTAATTCCCAATTCCCAGGTCTTCGGAAGTCCTCGCACCCTGATAAGGTGCTTTTCCGTCGTTGAAAAGAAAATCACCCAACCAAACAAAATTTATAAACCACTAACTAACCGTCTATATTGCTATAGCGGCAAGTATAGGGATCGTCCCATAGAAACGGTGTGCATTGAGTCAAGGTGTTAAGCTAGTTTGGACAAAAGTTGGTTTGAATTATATTCTAAGAAAACTAAGCTAATCAATCAAGGAATTAAACAATATAGGGAAATTCTAGGGAGTCGGGGATAGCGTAGGGAATTGGGGGAAACGATCTAAACAATCAAGCAATCATCATGATGCAACGACTTAGTGCATAGGGAAATGGAATCGAATGACGTGCTCGCCACCTCTCGGATGGAGCACGCGAAGCATCTAATCTATGGAAGAGCTTTCACCTAATCCTAGACTAGATAAACTTGCATATAATGGGAACCACCATTCACTTGCACAAAATAGGCTCACAATGTCTTGCCAAACCTAAGCTATGCAATCCAATCAATTCCAATCAAATAGTATTTGCAACTACCACTCAATTAGGCATGGATATCCTTTCACTAAATCAAATTTAATTACACTAATCAATCAACATTCAACCATCAATTTCCCCTAATTAAGCCCCTAGATTCTCTCCTTTCCCTAACCTAAATCTACTCACTACACATACTTGAAACTAGGAAATTCATGAGTTCTAGACAAGCAATTATGTAATTGAAGGAGTAGAAGGAAAGAATCAACAAGTTGAACATTCAATTGCAAAATCAATTAAAGAATTGAGAATCAATGAAACTAAAATCAAAGCAAAGAGGAATTCAAGAAGTTGAAGAACAATCAAAGAACAATAACAAAATAGCATGAACAAGGAACTAAGAACTTGAATTAAAATTGCAAGCAATTGAGAAGAGTTGAAGAAATTACAACTTGAAGCTTCAAAGCAATGGAGTTTCTCTCTCTAGAAAACTATGCTTGAAGAGCAAACTTTCTAAAACTTCTTAAAATTCTATTTCTGAAATTAATTGTTAATAATAGAAAATGAAAATTATATTCATACAAACCCCTAAAAAATTGAAATTTATATTGGAAAAGGTCAGCCCGCGCAGCCGTGCGATCGCGAAGACCAAGATGCGATCGCATCGGTGCGAACGTGCCCTGGATCCGTGCGATCGTTCTCAGCGATGATTCTCTTCTTCGAACTGTGCGAACGGGCTCATAATCCGTGCGATCGCACGGTCTTGACTTAGCCAAAATATTCCAAATTCTTCATGTGCTCGCACGAAAATTCTGTGCAAGCACACGAAAAATCCGTGCGAGCGGGCTAATTTCTGGTGCGTGCGCACGATATTCCAAATAGTTCCTGCATCATTTTTGCGATTTCGTGCGAACACACACTCTTGCAACAGGGTCGCACGAGCCTGATTGACTTTAAGGCCAAGTCTGCTGACCCGTGCGAACACACAGAATTCCTGTGCGATTGCACGGGCCTGATTCGAGCATATTTCCACTCTTTTCCATCATTCTCCAACATTTTACCTGAAAAAGTGCAAGATGGAATAAGGGGATTGAAAATGTAACAAAACTATACAAAACTATCAAAAAGCATAATAAAATTCTATAAAATCCTAAGCTTAGAGCGACATAAATGCCGCTCATCACACCCTCGCAGCGGCCAAGCCAGGAACAACAATGACGACTGACCTCAAACTTCACAATGCCTCTAATTTTCTCTCTCTCTGGTTCCTCTCTTTTCTTCATGGATCATCCTCTGCGACGACTGATCATGATATGCGAATCTCAAATGCTGAGCGTAGAGTATGCTCTAATCGATAAATATTTAAATTTTAAGTAGTTGATTGAAAAATAATCAATCTATCAATTAGTATCGATTTCAAGAAACTTGTGGTATGAATCTATACCTACATCCTTCCGTTTTCTCTAGTTTTTGGTTGTTGATTAATTTTATCTATGTTGCAGATAGATTTGAGTTCTCAAATCATCCAGGTGTTCTTAATTCTAAAGGTATATTTGTCTATAATTTTTTTTGAATCACTCTATTTTCTGCTACTCGAAACACTAATTGATTTCCTGTTGAAACGAATTGCTCATGAATTCAATCAAGCTATCATAGCTGATGCTATGTTTATTTTCTGATTTGTTTTATGGTTGCTCGGGAATGAAAGTTTTTCTCGGGGAGTAATCCACTGTATTTGAACCTCAAAAAGACGGAATTCCAAGCATTCTTTTATTCATGGTTGTTGTTGTTGTTGTTGTCCTTTTGTTGTTGAGGTTAGAAGATCTTGCAGACTCTGATTCATAGGTTCTGCTTGTCCAAATTTGGTTATGAGGAATTATACTCAAGATTGTTTCAAAGGATTGATTTTATTTCCAGTAGTAGAAATAGTGCATTGTTGTGATTCTTCCTCAATAAAATGTTTGTTACACTGAGTTTAAGTTAAAAACATCATGAATTACTGTTCCTGTGAATTCAAGTATGTTGTAGACCATATTTTTAAGGGAGATCAATACAACAGAGTACACTATCTAGGCAGACTGTAAAAAAAACTATGTATATAAAGAAAAGCACGAAGTTTCCAGATTTCAAAGGATTCTGAATCTGAACATTTGACCAAAATTTGCATATCATGTGTTATTAATTTAAACTTCAAAGAGAAGAGAGGAGGTCACGATTTTATTTTTAATGCTGATTTCGACTCTCTCACTTAGTTTTTGTTTAATCCCTTGAAATCTGTTGTGATTTGCGGTGTTTGGGTTGCTAGAAGACCTCCTGGCTATGCATTCATTGATTTTAATGATACCAGGGACGCCAAAGATGTCATTCATGAATTAGATGGTATTTTCTTTACTTAAAGCTATGGAATTGATGATTATTAGGATATACTCTAGGCCTGGTTGTTCTATCGTCTTATGTTATAGTCGTTTTTGCATCGACACATTTATGTCTTACTGAATTTTCCAACATCTTGTCATGCAGATTCCATTGACTAGACCAAATGTAGTTGTCGGTGGAGCCCTTGTGGTTCATGAACTTGAGGATGACGTTGGAAAAGGTAGAATTATCTCATACTTGGTTGAATTGTTGGCTTTTTTTTAATTGCCTCTGTGTTTGTGTTTGAGGTAGTAGCTAATGAATTAAATAACCCCCTATTTTATTTACTCCTCTGTTTTCTCCATATTTCTTTGATAGAGTAGCAGATCCATGACTCCCATGCAATTTGTTTCTACCTTATGTATTTATTTAATAGTTTGGCAATTTTTTTTTTCTGTCCTTTTACTTTAAAACATTTCCCCTTGCTCTTAGTCCTTTGTAATTTGATAATTGTTGTTTGTCTTTTGTCTACTAGAAGTTGAAAATGTGAATATATGTCTCAGTTTTCAGCTTAGATTAAGATTGCGTTAAAGGAATAACATGAAAAATACCTTCAGTAAAAGGTTCAATTCTTTAGCATATAATTCCATTACGACTTTGGTTGTGAATTACATTGCTAAGCCAAAAGAATATTTCCAAGATCTAATTACAAAAAATGTAGTGAAATCAATTATACAGGGTTTATATTAGAAGAGCAATATAGAGAGGGGAAGCTTAAGAAGTAATAGATAAATCTCATGTTTCTTGTTGTTCTCCTCCATAGAATGTAGAATCTGAAACAGGCTTCAGTGAAATAATTTAGGAAGAAAGATGGAGTTTCCAGATGTTTACTTTGGAGTAATGTTCTGAGGCAACTCCCCTTATTTTGCTCTCATCTTCCAAAAATGCATGTTTCACAAATTTGAGTGAATTCTGCAGAACAAAAACCGTAACTTATGACAGGTTTACATATTCCTATATAACTGAAGTAAATAGGCTGAGCAATAATCAACTTTAGTACTGCAATGTTATTCAGGAGTACCTGGATATTGTTTTTCTGACCGTTTTCATACATCAAGGACTTAATGGATATGGAAACTGAAGTCTATGTCTTAAATTCTGACAGGAAGGTCTATGCAATAGATGCAATAGGCGTGCTACCTGACGAGCTCTGGAATTTGGTTTACCTCACTAATTTGTATGGTTCTTTTTACTTTGGAAGTATCATCAATGTCTTGGTTTTACTCTGAATATGATGAACACCTGCTCTTTGTCCATGTTATCTAATAAAGTGATGCCTTCTTTCTTTGTAGGACATTGGGACAAAATTACTTGACATGCCCTATCTCTTCAGGCGTTAGAAACTTAACTCGCATGCAATACCTGTACTGTGCACTTCAGCTAATCTCCAAATATTACACTAATGATAATTTTGGTTAGTTTCTATTGCCATATTCTGCTTTTATCTTTTCTAATTCAATTTTGAAATATTTTCTAGGGATTTCGGTATTAATGCATTTCATGGGCCACTTCCGAAAGAACTCGGTCTACTTACTAAGCTGATAGTATTGTGAGTTTTTACAGCATAGTAGTTTTCCTTGTTCTCAACTGTCTTTGTATTAAAATATTGGCATGTCCATGGTATATAAATAAGTCATATTACTTTCTCAGAGCATAGTATTTTTGCTGGCCTAGGTCGCTTCCTGCGCTTTGTTTTTTCTGGAAACTGATATGCTTCTTATTTGAATTCTCTGTTTGAAACTTGTATGTATCTTTGAACATGGGTTGTCATACATTGGAGAAATGATTAGAGTATGAGAAGGTACTGTAAGGTCTGTAACTAATATAGAAAATTTGCGCTTCTATATCAGAAATGTATCCAAATATACATTCTTTCATCTCCCCAGAAGAGGATTGCGCTAGGTAGTTTGAGGCTTGCTTGATGAAATTGCAGTTTTCCTGCACAAATTTCTTTTGTTGCTCAGGTTTAAAAAGACTCCGCACGCAACCGCTTGTCTGATTATTTCTGTTCATATGCTGAGTTCTGTGATTTCTGAACATTTAAATTACATGTGATGTTTTATGTTAGGGACAATAGTGATAGTAATTCGTTTGGAAAATCATTGGTTGGCATGACTAGTTTTGGACCTTTTGGTTGACATTCAAATCCCTAGCTCCAACTTGCTTCACTGCATCAGAAGAAGACAACGTTTGTATTAATTATTTTTTGCTCTCATGACAAGTATTATTTTCTTGACAAAATAACTTATATGAGTCCAGTTTGACCTCATATTGTTTGAGGGGTGACTTGTTATATTTTTTGACATATGGGTTTTTTTTACGGAATTACTTTTTATACTTACTCTGTTACATACATATTTCAGCTTTTACCACTTGAGGAAGTTTCATCACATTGCACATTTTTTAGAACTCGTCTTGCTAATACTTTTGAGACGACGTGTAAGAATTCCCCTTCAATCTGCTGCTCCATAAATCCTAATCTTGTTAAAACGAAAATTCCTATATAGTTGAAATTATGACAAACAGTGAATGAGGTCTTTAGATATATTGGAAGTTTATGTGTTTCCTTTCACATTGTCCCAGGAACATCCAAGAAGCTCTATTTTGGTTTATAGCTTATTAGAGGAGTCTCGTAATGCCTATACTATGTGAGACGATTATTCCTCAACTCCTATGTAGCCTTTGGTTTTTTCTGTGATATTGTGAGGGGGTCGAAAAAGCGCGAGGCTAATGCGTGACCTGTCCCTCGTGGGTGTGACGATTCTTTTTTTTTCAATCAAGTGTAATTGGATTTCCTGTGAGTATACACCCAATTGACTAGTAATATAGGAGTCGCCATTAGGTTTTTAACGACAATGAGAAAAACTGACAAAACCCGGTTATCGTGACATAAAGGGAGTGCAATTATGTTTGACCACAACGGCCGTAGGTTCCCTTGTGATCCCTAGTGTGGGGATCTCTCAATATACACCCGCAAGGTAGAGATTGAGGGTTCGGGGGACTGTAACTACCGAGAGGAGTAATTCGCTCGTCGATAACTCCAGAGGCAGGATATCCTTACTAGCTCAGCATAAATAATTGAAGGGACATGCGTTAAGTATTAAACTAATCTGAATTGATTTTAGCAATATGCAGCATATAATACTAATTCGATCGTGATTATCTGATTTAAATATCATTAAGGGACCTAACATGATAATCCGATTTCCCAAAAATATTATATTTATTAGGCGTGATAGAACAATCATATTAGGTTAGTTTAACAGTTCATAAAAAGGGCGAGGAAAGCGGTTAAATCATCGAAAAGGGACACATTACAACGCACCCTTGAGAGGTGCGTCAGGGTTCTCAGAAAACTAACCACTTTGACTTTGCTATTTCTCCTTTTTATTTAACGAATCTCGATTATGGGACAGGATACGTTCTGTTCGATTTATGGATCGATTGCGACAGAACGCGTGAACAGTTTTGCAGCGAGAGGCTTGGGCTCAGGGGTTTTGAGTCAATACTCAGAATATATTATGTGTTGTTTTGTGTTGTTTCACGTCGAAACTAGGGGTCTATTTATAGGAAAAAGTGGCGTAGAAAGATAGTTTTTCAGGATTTTGAATACGAAACGGATTAGGAAAAGAATCCGTCCCAGGTACTTTCGGCGCCCAGCTCTGGGCGCTGGAATTTTCGGCGCCCAGGGCTGGGCGTTGAAAATAGGGTCTGGCAGTTTTGTTTAGTAAGATTCGGATTCCTAAAATCCGTAGAGTTTGAGATTAATTCGAGTCTTTTAGCGCGTATCAATTTTATGACGGAATGCGTCTGGGCCCGTTACGAACTCTAGGCTCGTTAGGATTTTAATTAATACGTAACTCTTATTTCCGAATCCTATTAGGAATAGGATTCTCGCGGTTTTCTATCTCATTTAGGATTTACGTTGGAGTGCAACACCTAATTCTGACAGGTTTCTATCTTTTATGATTTGCCACTTTTAGAAGCTACCTTTTACGGCAATTACTATTTTTAGCAGGTTTCCATAAATAGCAGGTTTCGGGTGAAATAAAATGGGGAATCGAGATTCGTTTATTTTATAGGAGATGCGTTGTCAAGTGGAGTTTTTATGCTTTCATCATCGAACCTTTCCCTTGCGGGAACGGGGACAAAAGTAGGTGTCTACAGTTAGCCCCCACTTTGACTGAGTCTTGGAGTAAGACGATGGTCAAAGTATTAGACGGAGTGCGTCACACAAGCCATGGTGTATGTGACCTGTTTTGCGAGGGTCTCACGAGCCCCCGAGTGATAACATTTGACTTAAGGGTCATCACTTGAAGTGTCGACATATCCCTCACGTGTCATTGGGATTTGTCAACTGATAGTATAGAAACTTCCTCACTTTGTCATTGGAAGGATCTAAAGGTGCGTAGAAACCCCCTCACTTTGTCATTGGGAGTAACTACAGATGTTTTCGAAATTAAAGCTGTAAAGTGTAATTGGGCCTGGCCAAGCCCAATCACGAGGTAAAACGTTTTTAAAGATTCTCATTTTCAGGGCTGGCTAAACGAGAAAACCCCCTTGTTTTTATAGGATGTAAAACGAAGGAAAATCCAGTACCCTTGTTTTTATAGGAAGTAAAACGAAGGAAAATCCAGTAAAAGTTATCGCTGCAGCGACTAAGGACCTGCGCTGTTAGTGACGCAGACCCCGCCCGCTGAAGGTGGGCGAGCCTGTCCTCTGAGGGGGACCCCCCGTCCGATAGAAGTGGACGAATCTGTTTGATGTTTTTGAAAATAAGGACCTACGCGGTTTGTGACGTAGACCCCGCCCACTGAAGGTGGCGAACCTTGTCCGCTGAGGGTGGACACCCCGTCCGATAGAAGCGGACGAATCTGTTTGATGTTTTTGAAAATAAGGACCTACGCGGTTTGTGACGTAGGCCCCGCCCACTAAAGGTGGCGAACCTTGTCCGCTGAGGGTGGACACCCCGTCCGATAGAAGTGGACGAATCTGTTTTGAAATTTTATTTTGTTTTTTTTTTTTTTTTTTTTTTTAAATAAGGACCTACGTAGTTTGCGCCGAAGACCCCGCCGGCTGAAGATGGCGAGCCTATTTTAAATTTGAAGATTTTATTTCTTTCGAAAACTGAGGACCTGCGCGGCTAGTGACGCAGACCCCGCCCGCTGAGGGCGGGCGAGCCCATTTTGAATTTCTTATCTTGCCCATGTAGAAGGGCTTTTGTGATTACAACCTGTTGGTGGGTCGTAATATTTCCTGATTAGGTGTGTCCTATAAGTGGGTCCACACTGTGTATATTTTTGTTTAATAATATATTTTTTGAGATATCCAAACATGATATGGTGTGTGGCGCAGTCTGGGAATGTGATTTTGATTGCGCGCTCCTTGTTGGAGTCCATTTTTCGCGAGCCCCCAAGCGTTGGGGCTCGTTGGTTGTTTTTTGTATCTTGTAATCATGTTTGGGGTCACGCTCGTATGTGCGAGCGACCTCCTATAGTAGTGTGCTATTTTAGTGAAGCCGTGGGGTGCGACTTTCAGTGAAGAAATCGGCAATTTTGCAAGTCGAATGAATATGGCAGGGCCCAATAGAAGTTAGGGCCTTTTGAGCCTGGATTTATTTCCGGCGCCCAGGCCTGGGCGTCGAAATAATTCACGCCCAGGTGGGGCGTGGAAAGTGTTGTTTGGGCTGGTCTTTTGATGACACAGTCGGCCTCTTGTTCATTCGTTTATTTCACTTGGAAGTTCTATGTATTCTCTTTTCTTTTGTTTTTTTCTTTGTTTTTAGAACGTGATGATTTTCTTTGAGAAGCCGTAGCCGATTGGTGGACTACGGTGCTTTTCGCTTTGGGGCGATTATTTTGAGGCACTGTTGCTCTTAAGGTGTACAGTTATTGCAATAGTCGGGCGAGTCTACATGGCCCGAGGAACATACCTTGAGGTGTAAGACTTTGATCGCTCTTATATTTTTTGAACGTGTTCGTGAATGATGATATGTATGTGCGAACGAGAGTTCATAGAATGGCCGTTGTGTGCGGTCCATTAATCAGTTTGCTTGAATCATTTTTTTTGAGCAATGACTGATTTTGAATAGTTTTCTTAGAAGCTTGATAGGGTTCAGGCTTATTCATGAAGTGGGCTCAAACATCGTGCCCTTTCGATTGTTCAAACATTTGCTTCGAGATTTTTTTTATTTTGCTATGGTTGTTTCGTAGCTTGGAGCCCCCAAGTATGCATGTTGGGATGCTTCCTTTTGGCGTACGATTTTTGTAGGTTCTTTCGAGACAGATGCCCTGGGGTTCCGCTCGTGCAGGTGCGAGCTATCCCTTTCGTGGTAGGTAATATTTTGCTACTTTAAATCCTTAATGTAGAAGTCGTGTAGCTTGCATTTTGAATTTGGGCGATAAGTAGTCTTTGCCTCTTTTACACATGCTCTTTGGTCGTGCCTACATTAGTGCAATATGCCTTACTCTTTTTTAGACTTGTACTGTGGGATGGTTGAACTCATGGTGCAACGTAGGCGTGTGTGGCCTAACGGCGTGTCTTAGAATATTCCTCCAAGTGTTGGGATATCATTATTATTTTGCATTTAGAGTACTTCATCGTACCTCGTTCAGGTGTTCGAACAAGTGTAGCACCTTCTGTGTGGGTTTGCACGGCTTATTACTTCGTTCGATGCAAGGATTCATAAGTGTTTCTTTCTTATTTTTATATCTGGGAAAAATTTGGCTAGCAGAAAGATTCAGCGCCCAGGCTGGGGCGTGAAAGATATCGGCGCCCAGCTCTGGGCGTTGAAAATGATTTCTGGGTATATTTTGACAATTCTTATCCTTGATTTTTTCCTTTCGCTTTTGCTTTGGAACGATGTAGACTGTGTAACGGGCGTTTTATAGGGCGAGCGTTATGTGCAGTGGTTTGATCGGAGTTTTGGTGACTCGCGATTTTCAGTTACCCTTGTTAGTGGGGTGACTTTATATATTCTAAGTAGTGCTTAGAATTTGGGGAGGGTTGTAGCCATTCTAAGGTTCGTTTTACATGATTAAAGCTTAGGATTGTGCCCCTATGATGTATGTATAGCATTAGCGCCAAGGATTTGCGATAAAATCGTCATTTCGAGCATTTTTAGAGTGCTTTTCTCAAGCCCCCAATTGTAGCTACGGGATTGGCTTGGTGCTATAATGCTTTGCATACGTCTTTATGCATTCATGGTGACACGGATCATGAATAGTTTGAACCAGACTCGTTTAGTGCGAGGTACGCTCGAGTAGTGATCTGCTACTTCTCTTGTAAATGTCGTATTGTGCGACATTGCCATGGTCAAGGTAGTCACATGTTGAAGTGTGCCTTGACCAAAAGCTAGGTGCCTTTCTTTACCCATAATCATATTTAGAAATTTTTTGTCTCACTTGCAATGTTGAGATAGACGCATACTAAGCTTAAACCAACGACACTTTATTATGTTCGAAGAAGTCTTTAAAAATCATTTGAAAATTATTTAAAATCCGAATCCTACTGTGTACAATCCGAGGTGTCCTAAGTAGGTTGACTTATAAAAGGGTTCGTACAGGATTACATGGGTGAATCAAAATACTGTTACGATTTTTGGAATGCTGTCTAAGGATTTGCTGGAAGCCAGGGTGCAGACGTCAAGATATTACTTGTGCCCGTTTGGCATATGCTTTTAGGCTTTTAGGGCCATCTTTTCCAGAATTGCGGGAATATACACCGTTTTCAAATTGACTTAGATTTACTTGGTGTATGTCTGTATAAAAGGTTGAGGTATACTTAGTTCCTTCCCTATCTCTTTCATTTCAATTTTTAGCCCCCCAGTTGCTGTTATGTCTTCCCATTAATGATGTGTTTAGATTTCGATTTTAGATGCCCGTGTCATATGTCTGAGTAGGGTTAGCCTTGGTTAAGTGCCAAGTCCTATGGACAATGTCTGATTTTTTTTCAAAGGAGATTAGCAAGCATTTGAATTACCACGAACGGATACCCTGAGTTCGGAGGAACGATGGGGCGATGCCGTAGAACAATCCTCTTTATTGCAAGCTTACTGCCCTTACTATTTGTTGGCGATCATGACTGTGTCTAGTGGTGAAAGAAGGTCTTTAAGCGAACGACTATGTCTAGTGGTGAAAGAAAGTCTTTAAGCGAACGACTATGTCTAGTGGTGAAAGAAAGTCTTTAAGTGAGTTAGTTCGCTTTAGGGAGGGTCAAGTCGAGTACTTTAGAGGTCATGGGCGCTTGCGCTAGCCCCCATTCAATTGAGGCAGAGCGATCTTTTGAGTCTTGGCTATGCGCCTAGGAGTGTGAGTGCTCCTTCTGGCAAGGTACGTGCCTTTATTATTTTTCGATGTGTACTCATTAATTTGGCATCTTGGTGACTTGGATTCTTCCTTTGACTTAAATTTTTCTTTCGACTTGGGTTGCAAGTAATTAAATTTCAACAAGGGGCTTCTATTTTTATTCTTGTTATTCTATAGGCTTTAATAATTTTGCAAATTGGTTGGACCGAATCATGGATTGCCTACGTATCCGCCTTAAATAGATTTAATTTGGAATCAGGTCTTGCGTAGTTCTTAGCCTAGAAAATGGTTTCTTAGAATGCCAAATTTGATAAGTATGTTCTGAGGTGGAAACATATTATTTGAAACGGTAGATTAAGTGAATTTTATTATTATTTTAATCTACTGCTTTGCCGTAAGCCAAAAATTTGTTTTATATATTTTTTGAGTACATGTATTTTTTGGTGGTACGTATGTCTGAATACGTGTTGTACCCCTCCAAGTGTTCGTTATTTTTCCGTGCATGTGCGGATAAAATGACGAGCACTTCTGGACAAAATTTGGCGAGCAGAGAGATTCAGTGCCCAGGCTGGGGCGTTAAAGATTTCGGCGCCCAGCTGTGGGCGCTGAAAATTATTTCTGGGCGGATCTTTTTGGTGCGCTAAATGCTTTTTTTCTTTTTAGACTAACTTTAGAGGCGTTTTGCAAAGTTTCTTTTTTATTATTCACATTTTTTGTGCTTTTCATTTGTCTTTTTTTTTTTTTATATTCGTGACTCAAGACGGTTTGAAAGGCGGGTTGAATGAGATAGGATAATTTGTATAGGTATTGGTCAAGCATGAGGATTATATTAGCTAGGTCTCACAATTTGCAGCTTCGAACTAGTGTCATGAGTTTAAATTACCCAAGGTCAATGAGTAGTATGGGGACGGCTTAAGGGTATATCAACAGTATGTATCCACACAAGTTATATGGTTATTATGCTAATGGTGGTGTAAGAACAGGTTTTGGGCTTTGGAAATAATGGGTATGACGCACGTGTCAATGGCCGTGCGTGGTTTGCGGTTGACAATAAGTTCAAGAACAAGAGTCGAGGTAATGGTTTCTTGGGTTATGGCAATGGGAACATGGATGGGTTAGATGAGCTGAACAGAGACCCCAGAGCGAATGCGTCTAAGAGCATAAGGATTGGAAAGGGTAGACATCGTAGAACTTTATGTAGCTTTTGTGCCATGATTTGGATTGGTTGACTCAGTTCTTTTCCTTCGTTTACTTGGGTAAATATTGCACTTTTTGGGAGGTACGGGATAAATATTCCATGGCTCGCTCTTTTCGCTCTCCCTTTTCTTTTTCTCTTTTTTCTTTTTTCGCTCGAGATTTCCCTCCCCTTTTTATTTTAGGCTAAAAGGTAGATGGTGGTGGTCTTTGAGTCACGAGGCGAGACCGAGTGAGCCTCGTTTGGTGGGCCTATAGTGGACCTTTAATTTTAGTGGGCCTAGGGTGGACCTTTTAAATTGTCTTACTTTGCAAGCGTATTTAGTCGTTTCTTAAAATGTGCAAATAGCGTAGATTCAAAATGTTATTTTTACCTTATTGAATTTTAACGAAAGAATTACATCGAAAATAATTTTTTTGCTTCTTTTCAGATTCCAGTTTTCGGGATTTAATTGGAAGTTGTGATTTAGACTCGAACTTTCATTAACTTTTCTGATTATAACCCGTGTATGACTACAAGGAGGTGGCCTAGACTCAAAATAATGACGTGGCGTAAGCCTATAATACTTGACCAAGCAACTCTCAGACTTAGGCTAATTGGACCATAACTTTCGTTGGTTGATACTTTAGATTTTAACCTTTGGGTGTTTATTCGTCATGCGCCATTTTGCTTAATGTTGGCAAGGTAGTTAATTGGGGAGATCGAACTTTATTTTTGCAAGACTAGAGTCATTAGTGCGGCTTCTCTTTTAGTGTGTATTGCTTTTACCCCAATAGTTGTCTTATGGCATGCCGATTTGGGTATTTTCATGGTTGGTCATGTTGCATTCATGGAAAATCTTTTAGTCCCTACCCAGTAGTATTTCATGGAGTGAGTGGCTCGAGAGGACTATGATAGTCGTGACCCGATGTGATCCTAAGCCCTGAGGCCATTAATTTTTCCTAACGGTATTGACACCTTAGGTTCACTTTGGGGTTTGTGCGACTATGGGGGAATGATTTTCAGAATGTGACCGTTTCCATTTTGCAAATACTATAGTATATTCTTTTTATTGGTGAGAGAGTATTGAGGCCGTGGATTTGATGAGTCATATTTGTATAGGGTATTTTAGGCGCATTTAGGTTGCATTATTAGGCATTTATATCATTTTAGTTGCATTTAGGATCACATTTGCATAAGTTATCGTTGTCGTACTCTATTACGCCCCGTTTGTGTTTTCTTAATGTTTCAGGTGATTTTACGGTCATTTGGATGCTTTCGGAGTGTTATGAGTTGATTTGGATGATGAACGGATGGAATGTTGACTCGAGGATCATTGCATATCTCTAGGGATAATTTTGAGTCAATAACGAAGCTAAACGCTATTTTTCTAAGCATCAAAACGGACAAGCGTTCACTCTTTTGATGATATCTCAAGTTCTACATGTCGGAATGAGACGATTTTTATTGGCCTAGAAAGTAGACTTCAAGAGCTTTCCAACGACAGGTCACACGTCCTTATAGGCATTGTAGAACAAGAGTTATGACACAAACAAGATGGCTCGACTATCCGATTCGCCCGAAGCCCAAAACGATGGCCCAATCTTCCCCTTGGGCGCGAAAACCAGCGACCCACCAGCGGGCCCGCTGGTTTCTCCGCCCAACTACTTCCACACGCGGGTTCATGCTTTCGTCTTGGTGATCGTCCAATTAAATCTTAGCTTATGTAATTGTTATCTTTTCCTATTTTGTTTAGAATTTAGGAAACACTAAAATACCTCAAGGGAATGAATGTATTCCCTTATGCTTTTATTTCCTTTAGGTTTCAATTCCCTAGATTTCGAATTCACGTTCTTTTTCTCTCTTTTCTTCTTCATGAACCCTAGTTTTTCTACATACTCCATCAATGTAATTCTTTGAGGTATAATTGATTTTTCTCTTTATTTTATTTATTGCTTTTAATTATGTTTTCATTCTTAGAATTGATTTTCATTGTTCGTTTCATGATTGAGTAGTTCGCTTTCTAGGGTTTGGGAATCCATGTTTATATTATGAATCCTTATTATTATTGTTGATGGTTTGATTATTCATTGATATTTCTAGTTGATTAGGTTTATATTGTTAATCTTTGCAATCTGATCAATTGTTTGATTAAATCATGCTAATAGGATTTAGAATCGAAAGATCGAATTTTAGAGGCTTACCTACAACTAGCAATTCTGATTATGTTAGCGATCGTACTGCATATGTTGAATTGAGAGTGTTAAGACCCGACCGTAGGATTAACTTGTGCTCTAGATAATTTGAATATTTGAGTTGTTGATGATGTTTTGATTGATTCTGAACTATGAATATGGTGAACCGTTGCCCTAGATATTTTAGTTTATTTTTCTATTTATTTTAGTTTAAACATTGAATCCTAAATTTCGTGACATTGTTAGTTTCGCCATACCTTGAAAGCTAGATTTAAATAGCCATCTCTCTGTGGATTCGACCCTGCTTACCCTACTACATTGTTAGGAGGTTTCGTTAGGATTTTATTTTTGACGGGTGTACGACAGCCTATCAGGATTCTTAGCAAGGGATGACAAATACATATGGGTGCTTATTGATTTAAATGTTAGGAAGGGAGGCTCAATATGGTTTAACCTTTTAACTTGCAGAACGACACCAAGCATTAGGACCGATTTTATGGATAAGACAACTAAGACTTAGGATTTGGATTGTATTTTGGCATAGCCTAGTCTAGACTCGGATTTATTTGAACATTTATTTTTTTCTTGAAGAGTTTATTCGAACATTATTTTTTTTGAATACTTCGCCCATTGTGACATTCAAGGTCGTTTAATTAGCATGCTCGGTTTTGGTGCCGAGCATTGTCGTCGTAGGAGGCCTAACAACGACACAAAGAGTTATTTTTTTTTATAAGTCGCTTTTATAATCGAGTGCTTTTTCATACGCCCTCATAGCAATTTTTTTTGAAAAGTTTTTTTTTGCTACGTATATTTTTTCATGCACGGGCACCGAGGCTGGCCTGACCAAAAGGCCAGACAACAACTTCAGCGCCCAGCAGTGGGCGTGAGAAATTTCGGCGCCCAGCCAGGGGCGTTGAAAATGCGTCCCTGGCTGTTTCTCGTTTTCTGTTTGCGTATACTTTGTTTTTGCGACTTTAATTTTGCGTGCTTGCCTTATAACGTCCTTTACGCGTTGTGCAGCGTTCGTGGGATTCTTTACAGGCCATCCCGAGCGTCGCTTATTTCTGTGGCGATCGTTCGGGCTTGCGGAACACGTGTTTCGGTATAACTCTTTGGCAAATTAGTCTATGAATATTTGGGCAGTTTTTAAGGTCGTTGGTTTTCTAGGATAGTTTGTCACACACAATCACATATTTCGCTACACATAACTACATTACAAACATGGATTTGAAAATTAAATATGCCACGTAGTTTATGATAGGCTTCTATGGGTAGTTTATTTGCGCCTGGCTTGGTACCGCTTCTATCGTAGATCCAACACATGCCCCGGTCGAGGTAGTGTCTTCAACAGACGAATTTCGCTCAAGAGGCCAACCCGCAAGTGCAAGCCAAGGGGGCATGCAGGCGAGAGGGACCTAATGGGCGAGCGATTGGGTTCGGGATAGGTGTACTACCTGCACAAGTACCGAGTGGGAAACATGCGCGGCGTATGCACCCCCCTATTGGAGAAAAAAGGTATCCTTAGTCCCAACTCCCGAGGGAGCCGAGATTCGTTATGATGTTCTGCCCGTTCACATTAATATGCTGATTTTCAGGTCGTCCCAACTTGATGGGGAAATAAACGCGGGGTAGGATAGTTTCACCCTTCGGCTATTTTGATTACCTACAAGCACGAGTATTTCCTTCACTATCCCCAGTGGAGTCGCCACTATGAGGGGGTCGAAAAAGCGCGAGGCTAATGCGTGACCTGTCCCTCGTGGGTGTGACGATTCTTTTTATTCAATCAAGTGTAATTGGATTTTCTGTGAGTATACACCCAATTGACTAGTAATATAGGAGTCGCCATTCAGTTTTTAACGACAATGAGAAAAACTGACAAAACCCGGTTATCGTGACATAAAGGGAGTGCAATTATGTTTGACCACGACGGCCGTAGGTTCCCTTGTGATCCCTGGTGTGGGGATCTCTCAATATACACCCGCAAGGTAGTGATTGAGGGTTCGGGGGACTGTAACTACCGAGAGGAGTAATTCGCTCATCGATAACTCCAGAGGCAGGATATCCTTACTAGCTCAGCATAAATAATTGAAGGGACATGCGTTAACTATTAAACTAATCTGAATTGATTTTAGCAATATGCAGCGTATAATACTAATTCGATCGTGATTATCTGATTTAAATATCATTAAGGGACCTAACATGATAATCCGATTTCCCAAAAATATTATATTTATTAGGCGTGATAGAACAATCATATTAGGTTAGTTTAACAGTTCATAAAAAGGGCGAGGAAAGCGGTTAAATCATCGAAAAGGGACACATTACGACGCACCCTTGAGAGGTGCGTCAGGGTTCTCAGAAAACTAACCACTTTGACTTTCCTATTTCTCCTTTTTATTTAACGAATCTCGATTATGGGACAGGATACGTTCTGTTCGATTTATGGATCGATTGCGACAGAACGCGTGAACAGTTTCGCAGCGAGAGGCTTGGGCTCAGGGGTTTTGAGTCAATACTCAGAATATATTATGTGTTGTTGTGTGTTGTTTCACGTCGAAACTAGGGGTCTATTTATAGGAAAAAGTGGCGTAGAAAGATAGTTTTTCAGGATTTTGAATACGAAACGGATTAGGAAAAGAATCCGTCCCAGGTACTTTCGGCGCCCAGCTCTGGGCGCTGGAATTTTCGGCGCCCAGGGCTGGGCGTTGAAAATAGGGTCTGGCAGTTTTGTTTAGTCAGATTCGGATTCCTAAAATCCGTAGAGTTTGAGATTAATTCTAGCGCGTATCAATTTTATTACGGAATGCGTCTGGGCCCGTTACGAACTCTAGGCTCGTTAGGATTTTAATTAATACGTAACTCTTATTTCCGAATCCTATTAGGAATAGGATTCTCGCGGTTTTCTATCTCATTTAGGATTTACGTTGGAGTGCAACACCTAATTCTGACAGGTTTCTATCTTTTATGATTTGCCACTTTTAGAAGCTACCTTTTACGGCAATTACTATTTTTAGCAGGTTTCCATAAATAGCAGGTTTCGGGTGAAATGAAATGGGGAATCGAGATTCGTTTATTTTATAGGAGATGCGTTGTCAAGTGGAGTTTTTATGCTTTCATCATCGAACCTTTCCCTTGCGGGAACGGGGACAAAAGTAGGTGTCTACAGATATTAGTCATTAGTGTCTTGACATGACAAACTGCTTTGTTGTGCTTGGATGTTTATGTTCATGATTCTTTACATATCTCAGTGAAAATGCCTATGTCAGAGATATCTTGTCAGCTCTTCTGGTTTCACTTGTGCTAATACACCAAAACAAAAATGTTTGCAACTATAAACTCGAGGCTTTGAGAACCCAACATGTGCAGGTTTGAGCCTGATATGCTTTCATTTTTTGGGTGCTACTACGGTGGAGGTAAAAAGGAGATAAATGAGCTTTGTGAAGTCAGGAAGCGGTGGGACACATTACCAGTGAGCTTTCTTTCTTTCATATTGCTTTGAACTAAACCTTTTCTTTCCTTGCTTGGATGGTATCCATAACGTTTTGCTAGTATATTTATAATATAAATTGATAGTATAATCGAGTCGATTGTACATCCAATGCATTGTATAAGGCGGAAAATTGCAGTGTAACTCGTTGAAAATCGCAGTGTAAATAAGTAGCAGATCAGCAGCAACAGATCAGTAGCTGATCAGATCAAAAGCTGAGCAGATCAGCAATAGATCAGTAGCTGATATGAGAAATCTCTGATCTGATCAGCTACTGATCTGCTGTTGTTGATCTGCTGCTGATATGAGTAGATCATCAACTGGTCTGATCAAAACATCGACCGCTAGTTATGATGATTTATGTGATTGTAGAATTAACAAGTAATGTGGCTTGACTTGTTATATTGTACTTGAATGAAGAAATAAGTGCTCCATTGGCATTAAGAAAATGTTTTATCGGCACGTTATATTGTTACTGTTATTAGCTTTTCCTAGATCTAAGGATAAGTTAACATATTCCTTGAGAAGATGAGTATATCTGTATGAGAGGCCAAGTTTTTTGTTCGAAGGAAAGAAAAAAGTAGAAGGGACTAGGAAGAGGGAGATAAGATGTGATCATGTCATATTTTGACTAAAACAGGAGTTTTCGCTCCCAACTCTCAACTAATGAACCAAAATAAGAATTCTTAACCCTTTACATGTTTAAAATACTTTGTATTAGGTTATCAATCCTCATTCTCATCTACTTTGGTCAATTTATGTACATTTAAGGCTCGTTCGATCCTTACATGCTATATTTTGAAAAAAATAGCCGTTTTCGCTCCCAACTCTTACCTCATGAACAAAAATAGGAATTATTAACCCTTTACATGTTTAATATACTTAGTATTAGGTTTCCAATCCTTATTCTCATCTACTTTGGTTAATTTATGCACATTTAAGGCTCTTTCGATCCTTACATGTCATATTTTGAGTATAAAAGATGTTTTCGCTCCCAACTCTCAACTAATGAACAAAAATAGGAATTATTAACCATTTAAATGTTTAAAATACTTAGTATTAGGTTTCCAATCCTTATTTTCATCTACTTTGGTCAATTTATGCACATTTAAGGCTCGTTCGATCCTTTTATGTCATATTTGGACTAAAATAGTCGTTTTCGCTCCCAACTCTGAACTAATGAACAAAAATAAGAATTCTTAACCCTTTACATGTTTAAAATACTTAGTATTATGACAATCCTCATTCTCATCTACTTTAGTCAATTTATGCACATTTAAGGCTCGTTTGATCGTTATATGTCATATTTTCACTAAAATAGTCGTTTTTGTTAGGTTATGATACATATGACAAAACATAAATCATGCGGAAAACCTTAATGCCAGGAAACATATTATTTACACATAATCATTTAGCATAATTCAGATGCATACACTTTGTAGCGTGCCCTCCCTAGCTGCGCCCGAACCGAACAAGAACAAGTCTTTAGGACTCCAAGTGTCGTCCCTCTGTAGATAGTCCACAGCACGTCCGGATCCGCCTTAAGCTTGACCAACTAGAATCGCCCTTAAGGTTCTAAGAATTTCGGCTAATAGGCTACAAGTGTTTGGCTGATTTTGTTCCAAAATCTTACCTTTGAATACTTCAATTGTCTGTCTAAATATGTGACCCTACGCACCTATTTATAGAGTTTATGGAAAGGAATTATAATCCTATTAGAATACAAATCTATTTATTTATAATCCTATTAGGACTCTAATTAAACAAACTTTATCTATTAGGATTAGATTTAATCACATTACGAATTCCGGTAGCCTTAGGATTCCGAGTAACACACACGAGTGGCACAATTCACCGTACGCAGGCCTTACGGCCCACGCACAGCGCACGGCCCAGCTCGCCGCTGCCTTTGATGCGCGCGCGCCCAAGGCCTTGGCTGGGCCTGGCTTTGCGCTGCGCCTGGTCTTGGCTTTAGCGTGTGTTCGCGCTTTGGCTTGCTGGGAGATGGCCCGGCTTCGTGCTGGGCCTTCGTTTGGCAGGCCTCGTCCGATGCTCATTCGTACGATACGCTTTCAATTAAATTCTCGATTCCGGAATTCATTTCCGATACGAACAATATTTAATATTTCCGATTCCGGAATTAATTTCCGTTTCGAACAAATATTTAATATTTCTGTTTTCGGAATTATTTTCCGATTTCGATAATATTTCCGATTCTGACAATATTTCCGTTTCCGGCAATATTTCCGATTCAGCCAATATTTCCATTTCCAATAATATTTTCCGATACGTACCATGTTTCCGTTTCCGGCAACATCTACGACTTGGATAATATTTATATTTCCGATACGATCCATATTTCCGTTTCCGGCAATATCATCGTTTCTGGAGTATTCACTTGCTTGCCTTTGACGATCTCAGCTCCCACTGAAACCAAGATTCGTCGATTCCGAATATCCATAGATGGAGTATTTAATGCCATTAAATACTTGATCCGTTTACGTACTATTTGTGTGATCCTACGGGTTCAGTCAAGAGTAAGCTGTGGATTAATATCATTAATTCCACTTGAACTGAAGCGGCCTCTAGCTAGGCATTCAGCTCACTTGATCTCACTGAATTTATTAACTTGTCAATTAATACTGAACCGCATTTATTAGACTTAACATTATATGCATACTTGGACCAAGGGCATTATTTCCTTCAGTCTCCCACTTGTCCTTAGGGACAAATGTGCATTTCCTAATTCCTTTGTCGCTCGATGCTTGCTCTTGAACATAAGGTAAGAGTTGTCATCCTTATTACGTCCAGAGGTGTTTCTCGGTTTCAGAGTTCAACTGATCAAATAAACAGATAATCATAGCCTATGATTCATCTGAGCACGGCCATGCATTTTACAGTTTCTAGCTCTCCGAGTGGCCTTGTACAACTTTTAAGCATCTCATCCCAATTTATGGGAGGACAATCCAAATCTTGCGATCTTGAGATTAGACTTCGTTTGATAGGTGATTACCTGAGCGTTGCCTTTATAGCCTCCTTTTACAGTGCGACGGTTGGTCAACGTCAAAGTAAGCAGTTCTCAAACAAGTAATCTCAAATCACTCAGGTATTGAGGATTTAGTGTCTAATAATTTTAATGAAGTTTACTTATGACAGATGTTCATCTCTTACAGTAAAGTTTCATAGGTCTGTCCGAGACTAGTTTTCCCAAAGTAAGTATCTATGCAAATGATTATGACATTGCCATGTCCACATAGTTCAAGAAACAGAACTACTAGTCATCTTGCATTCTAGTCGTCTAACGTTTTCTATGCGTCCATCTTTATAGAAAACTCCGACCAGGGACCATTTTCAACTTTTGACATTCAAGTTCACTTGATAGACATTTCTTAGTCACAGGACTTGTCCTGACAGTCTATCTTGAATATTTTGTCAAATTATAGAGACTCATCATTTAATAAACCACAAATTAAATGGAAAATGAATTCTATTCATTTATTGTGAATGATTAACCAATAATGTTTTACAAAGAATTAAACTCTAAAACTCTAAAACATTAAACAAGGACATCAAAGCCATTCTCCAATATGCTTGATTCCCATAGCTGCAGTGTGCGAGTTGTGCTTCGCCTGCGGCAGAGGTTTAGTCAATGGATTTGAGATTTTATCATCAGTTCCAATCTTGCTTATCTCGACTTCTTTTCTTTCAACAAACTCTCGTAGAAGGTGAAATCTACGAAGTACATGCTTGACTCTTTGGTGGTGTCTAGGCTCCTTTGCCTGTGCAATAGCTCCGTTATTATCACAATATAGGGCTATTGGTCCTTTAATGGAGGGGACTACACCAAGTTCACCTATGAACTTCCTTAGCCATATAGCTTCCTTTGCTCCTTCATGTGCAGCAATGTACTCCGCTTCAGTTGTAGAATCCGCAATGGTGCTTTGCTTAGCACTTTTCCAGCTTACTGCACCTCCGTTGAGGCAGAAGACAAACCCAGACTGTGATCTGAAATCATCTTTGTCGGTTTGGAAACTTGCGTCCGTATAGCCTTTAACAATTAATTCATCATCTTCACCATAGACCAGGAAGTCATCTTTGTGCCTTTTCAGGTACTTCAGAATATTCTTGGCAGCAGTCCAATGTGCCTGTCCTGGGTCTGACTGGTATCTGCTCGTAGCACTAAGTGCGTACGCAACATCCGGGTGTGTACATATCATAGCATACATTATTGAACCAATCAATGATGCATATGGAATCCCATTCATTCGTCTACGCTCATCAAGTGTTTTTGGGCACTAAGTCTTGCTTAGAGTCATTCCATGAGACATGGGTAGGTAGCCTCGCTTCGAGTCTTCCATCTTGAACCTTTCAAGCACCTTATTGATATAAGTGCTTTGACTAAGTCCAATCATCTTTTTAGATCTATCTCTGTAAATCTTGATGCCCAATATGTACTGTGCTTCTCCTAGATCCTTCATCGAAAAACATTTCCCAAGCCAAATCTTGACAGAGTTCAACATAGGAATGTCATTTCCGATAAGTAATATGCCGTCGACATATAGTACTAGAAAAGCAATTTTGCTCCCACTGACCTTCTTGTATACACAAGATTCGTCTGCGTTCTTGATGAAACCAAAGTCACTGACTGCTTCATCAAAACGTATATTCCAGCTCCTTGATGCCTGATTCAATCAGTAGATTGATTTCTTAAGCTTGCATACCTTTTTAGCATTCTTTGGATCCTCAAAACCCTCAGGCTGTGTCATAAACACAGTTTCTGTTAAAACGCTGTTTAAGAAAGCGGTTTTGACATCCATCTGCCATATTTCGTAATCGTAATATGCAGCGATTGCTAACATTATCCGAATAGACTTAAGCATTGCAACTGGTGTAAAGGTTTCATCGTAATCCACACCGTGGACTTGCCTGTAACCTTTTGCAACCAATCTAGCTTTGAAAACGTCAAGTTTTCCATCCTTATCCTTTTTCAGTTTGAAAACCCATTTGCTTCCTATGGCTTGGTAGCCATCTGGCAAATCGACCAAATCCCATACTTGGTTTTCTGACATGGAGTCTAATTCAGATTGCATGGCTTCTTGCCATTGCTTGGAGCTAGGGCTCGTCATAGCTTGTTTGTAAGTCGCAGGTTCATCACTTTCTAGTAATAGAACATCATAGCTCTCGTTCGTCAAAATACCTAAATACCTTTCCGGTTGAGATCTATATCTCTGCGATCTACGCGGGGTTACATTTCTTGATTGACCATGATTCTCACCAGATACTTCTAAAGATCTCTGAGTTTCATCCTGAATGTCATCTTGAGAATTCTCTAGAGTTTATTGTTCGACTCGAATTTCTTCGAGGTCTACTTTTCTCCCAATTGTCATTTTGGAAATGTGATTCTTTTCCAAAAAGATTCCATCTCGAGCAACAAACACCTTGTTCTCAGATGTATTGTAGAAGTAATACCCCTTTGTTTCCTTTGGATAGCCCACAAGGATACATTTGTCAGATTTTGGATGAAGTTTGTCTGAAATTAATCGTTTGACGTATACTTCACATCCCCAAATCTTAAGAAAAGACACATTTGGAGGCTTTCCAAACCATAACTCATATGGAGTCTTTTCAACAGCTTTAGACGGAGCTCTATTTATAGTGAGGGCAGCTGTATTTAGTGCATGTCCCCAAAATTCTATTGGAAGTTCGGCCTGACCCATCATTGATCTAACCATGTCTAGCAAGGTCCTGTACCTCCGTTCCGACACACCATTCCATTGCGGTGTTCCAGGAGGAGTCAATTCTGATAGAATTCCACATTCTTTCAGATGGTCATCAAATTCATAGCTCAGATATTCACCGCCTCTATCAGACCGCAGTGCCTTAATCTTCTTGGCTAATTGATTCTCTACTTCACTTTGAAATTCCTTGAATTTGTCAAAGGATTCAGACTTATGCTTCATTAGGTAGACATAACCATATCTACTGAAGTCATCAGTGAAAGTGATAAAGTAGCTGAAACCACCTCTAGCATTTGTACTCATTGGTCCACATACATCTGTATGGATTAAACCCAATAGTTCAGTTGCTCTTTCTCCAACTTTAGAGAAAGGTTGCTTTGTCATTTTGCCAAGTAAACATGATTCGCACTTACCATAATCCTCTAAGTTAAATGTTTCTAGAATTCCTTCCTTTTGAAGTCTTTCCATGCGTTTCAAGTTAATATGGCCTAATCGACAATGCCACAGATAGGTGAGATCTGAATCATCCTTTTTGGCCTTTATGGTATTTATGTTATAAATTTGTTTGTCGTGATCTAACAAATAAAGTCCATTGACTAATCTAGCAGATCCATAAAACATCTCTTTAAAATAAAACGAACAACTATTGTCTTTTATTAAAAAGGAAAATCCCTTAGCATCTAAGCAAGAAACAGAAATGATGTTTTTAGTAAGACTTCGAACATGGAAACACTTCCAGTTCCAAAACTAGCCCAGAGGGCAACGACAAATAATAATTTCCTACAGCTAATGCAACAATCCGTGCTCCATTTCCCACTCGTAGGTCGACTTCGCCCTTGCTTAACCTTCTACTTCTTCTTAGTCCCTGTGGATTGGAACATAAGTGTGAGCCACAACCTGTATCTAATACCCAAGAAGTTGAATTAGCAAGTATACAGTCTGTAACGAAAATACGATGGAACGACTGTTCCGTTCTTCTGATCTTCCTTTAGCTTTGGACATTCTCTTTTGTAATGGCCTATTCCATCATAATAAAGACAGCTTGATGTGGACTTGTCCTGCTTTGATTTAGCATTTCCCTTGGAATTTTCACCTTTCTTGAAGGGTCTCCCTTTAGCCTTGAGTAAATCTTTGGCTTCATAGTCCAGTATTATCTCAGCCTTTCTGACAAGGTGAACAAATTTTGCAACTGTTTCTTCTCTTGGTTCACTTAGGTATAGTTGCTTGAAGCGACCAAACCCACTGTGCAATGAATTGAGCAAGATAGAGACTTCCATCCTTTCGCTTATTGGTGTTCCTAGAAGACTTAGGCGATCAAAATATGAAAGCATAAGATCCACATGGAACCTTAGTGGGACGCCTACCCTTTGTTTTGTGCGAAGGAGCTGAACATGTGTTTCTTGGACCTCCATCCTATAACACCTGTTAGGAGAACTAACCTTCAGACCAGGCATTGATTCAATCAACTCATGGATGTTTAGGTCTCTGTCCTCCGTGCTTCCACGACAGATATCCCTCAGATTCTTGATGAGCGTAAAAGGTTCGTAAGCTACAAACCTTCTAGCCCATTCATCAGGGATATTGTTCAGCATGAGACTCATAACTTTTTTGAGATCTGCATCCCAGGCGGCAAATCTTTCAGGGGTCATGTCTCTGGCATAGTAGCTTGGCATGGGATGTAACAGTACATACTCAAGTCCATCGAGTCTGACTATTTCAACTAGCTTAGCTTCCCATTCAAGAAAATTTTTTAGGTTCAGCTTGACCATAAGCTCAGAACCCATGATGATGTTTTGATTGTTGTTTCCCATAGTTAAACTACAATTGAAAAAGAATAAACAAATAAATAATCATTCACAGTTTCTCTTAATAAACTTAAATTCTAGCATACATGCACAATTTAATGTTTATTAAGCATTTTATTCAAGTTATGTGTTCCAGCAGGTGTAAATAAAATGATTCCAAGATCCTAAAACCCATTGAAGAATTAAGCACATTATGTATTTTTACTCAATTCTAAAATCTTTTAGGTAAGCAAAAGCCTTTTGCTAATAGTCTAGAAACTACACTTGGTTGATAGGTACGTCTAAGAACTTATTAGGTAAACCTGTCGATTTTGCCACGACATAAAAGGACTCCTTACTTATATCGTTGAGTTTCACCAAAACTAACATGTACTCACAATTATTTGTGTACCTTACCCCTTTAGGATCAATAAGTAACACCTCGCTGAGCGTAATCTATTACTAGATTGATGTAAAGGTTATCCAAGTAAGTGTTATTTTGGCATGGTACCTTTTAACTCAATTTTTAAGTTTTGAACTTAAGGCTCTTGCTATGTTGGTTAGATTTTAAGTGAACTAAAATCCTTAATCATGCAACATAATCAAGCCACAATCTCATGCATATTTAAGACATATTTAAAAGCAATAAATAACTTAAAGCATGCATAAGATAAATGTGATCTAGTATGGCCCGACTTCATCTTGAAGCTTCAACTTCAAAGTCCGTCTTGAAAATGGTTGGAATTTTCGTCTTGAATTTCACCGTGGGAGGCGCCATTTTCTTCAAATAGGATCAGCTATAATTAATCTAATTACAACTATTTGATGGTACGCAGACCATATTTGAATTGAAAAACAAATTTGGTGCATTAGACCAATTACATTCAAATTAATGGTACGCAGACCATATTTTCTATCCTATTTGGGCCATACTAGTCACTTCATTACCTGCAAAACAGTACATAAACAATATATACCATTCACCCATTGATTATCATGAATGGCCCACATAGACTTTGTTAGTAAAAACACATTGTATGCATCACATAAATATTTGCAGTAATTAAACAAGGGCACCAAAAATTTACCAATTATTCAGTCCTTATTAATTCTAATCAAGTTGTTTAACCTTAAAGGGTTTGTAGACCTAATCAAGAGTTTATGACTAAAATTGCTCCCACTTAAACCAATAACTTTATGTGCTTTACTAATTTTAAACATAAAAATGTATTTCTAGTCTAACCGGAAACATACAAGTTTAATTAAAATTTAAAGCTCATATAAAATTATAATTGAATCCATTTATTTAATTTATTTTTCAGTTGAATTAAATGAATTTAAATTAATTCAAGGTTTAATTTTAGTAAAATAATTAGTATAAATAAAAATTTATAATAATTATTGTTGTGGGATCTTTTACGGTGCTGACATGGCACGCGTTCCTCGGAGGTATCAAGTATGACCTGGCACGAACTTCTGGCAACCTGCAAAACAAGAATATTCCCGTAGGAATATTCCCGTAGGTATAAGCTAGAGAGAGAAGTAATTTGTAGAGAGAAGGCAGAGCAATGATCGTTTCTTTTTGATGGGAATGAATTGATTGCCCCTTTTCCTTGGGATCTGAGCCCTATTTATAGGGTTAGGGTTTTTTGGGAGCTAATCCTTCTTTAATCGGACAGTTTCTTGAGATCATGACACGTGTCTTGCGTAAATACTGGGGGTTGGAGTTGAGTCTCGCGGGCTTATTAAGTGCGTTGGGCTTTTTGTAATCAGTGAAGATGGGTCCAATCAGAGTAAGAGGGCCTAAAGGCCTTCTGGAAGGTCCTTTAATGGGCCATTATGGTTTAGCTTAGGTGGCGTTTGTTTTAGGCCACATCATTTGCCCCTCAAGGAGGATGCCCCTCGCCCATGTGGGGTAGGCTGCTTGTCCTGGGAACGTGCCACGTGTGAGGGCTTTTCAGAGCTCAGTTTTTCCTTTAAAACCTTCAGAACTTCTTTCATTTTTTTTTTGTTACCTCAGAGCAATTTTCCTAGAGAGGGAAAGCGAATTTCGTTTTGCCAAAGATCTGCTTGTGTTTGCGTTTGAGTGTTCTTGGATTATTTGTTCAGTGTTCTTGAGGATTTAGAAGATTTGTCAAGACTTCTAATCAGTTTGATCATTTTCTGGTAAGTTCTCTATCAAAACTCTTGTTTTCTGCATGCTTATGGGCCCCCTCTTTTTTTATCGTTTATAGTGTCCTGTGGAGGCGTCCTGGGGTTATGACGCCCATCTCTTTATTTCTTTTGCTAAAGTCAGACGTCCTGTTCCTTATGCAGGACGGCATGGCTCGAATTAGACAAACAGCCAACGTGCATGCATGGGCTGCACCGCGAGAGGGGGACGATAGGGTTCCTTTTTCGAACCCGTCCCAAGAAGTAGGAGTGGAGTCCGTTCCTCTCGTAATACAGGAGACGGGGCCATAAGAACGACACATTCTCCTAGAAGAAGGAAGAATGTGGCTTGTCGTCCCCGTGGTCCACGCGAGGATTTTGAAGATGATTCCTCTAGCTCTTCGGACGAGGAGTTTGCAAAAACCCTTCCTCCTATGGTCCGGGGGAAGGAGGATGTCAATTTGTTTCCTTATGACATCTTTCCCAGCATGAAATGGCTGAAGTACCTGAGAGAGCAGGGACGTGACTTTGAGCGTTTTCTGCTTCTGCCCCCAGGTTTTAGTCTTAGGAGCCCTCGACCCCATGATTCCATGGACCAACTCTCTCAGGGAGAGGTAGCTGTCTATACTGATGCCTTTAGATTGCGTCTTAGATTTCCTTTGCATCCCTTTGTGATGGACGTCTTGGAGGGGTATGATATTGGCCTTGCTCAATTGACGCCTAACTCTTGGGCAAACGTTTTCGGATTTATTGCCAAATGCGCTTTGAGCGGCATCACCCCTTCCTTTCCTGCTTTCTTTCGTCTTGTAGTTATTTCCGCTTCCTCTCGTTCTCCCCAGGGATGGTTCACCCTTTACAGCCGTCGGGGATATAAGACGGTGGTGGGTAAGACTTCTAGTTGGGTTTGTGGAGGAAGAAGTGGTCTTCGAATGGAAGAGCTCTCTCTTTCAAGGCGTCTTTCTAGGTGGAACCGTCGGCCCCGCTATTTATCTAGAGATGACGCCTTCCCTCGCCTTTCGTCAAGGGAATGGGGACTAGTAAAGCCCTTGTTCCAGGCCGAGATGTATCGGCTGTCGTCAAAGAGCCATGCCTGGGTGCCTAATGCTTGGCTTCCTCATGTAGGCCAGTTCACCAATATAGTCTTTCTTTCGGCCGTTGGTCTTTGTTCCTATTTGAGTAGAGGTAGTTTTCCATAGACTTTCACTCAACATCGCTTATCTTTTTCTTCTACTAACCCTTGGCTTTGTAGATTCTGCCATGGATCGTCTATCCTCCGAAGACAAGGGCACAGTGGACGTACCCGCTTGGCTGTCCGAGGTATACACTGAGGACATTTTCAAGGCCGTGGAGGCCAAGAAAAAGGACTCCTCCAAGAAGTCCGGCGAGGGTGCCTCTGGTGACGTCGCCAAGGTTTTTTTTTTTTTTTTGTGCTTTTACTATGCCTCTGTATTCTTTTCGGATTTCGATTTGGTCGTTGACTTCTTACATTTTTTAGGAGCCCACTTCGTCAGCTACGAAGAAGCGTCCTGCATCTTCGACGGAGGCTCCTAAGCCAAAACGGCCCTTCTTTAAGAAGATGGGTACGGCCAATGATGCAGCAAAGCCGTCGGTATCAAAACCGTCTGCTCCCCTAGCTGGGGGAGAGGTTCTTCTTAACCAGGCGTCCATTCCTCCACGTGAGCATAAGGAAGTCTCTTCCCAGGTGGACACCGAAGAGGATTCCGCTGCCGGAGCGGCTGCTGACGAAGTAGCAGCTGAACAGGCTAAGGCTGCTGACGCCACCACCTCGTCCTAGGAGGACAAGAGTAAAGGCAAAGAAGCTGAGGCTCCTTCTACTGATAATGCCTCCATGCCTCCTGCAGCTTCGCCAATTGGTTAGTGTTTCTATACTTTTAATCTGTTGTGTCAAGTCGGTATTTGCATGATGTTTGATAACTTGATGTTTGGTTCAGTTGAGATGTTCAAGCGGATGCGGCGTGCCGAGGTGGCGAGCATCCCCCCTTCTGACGGTTTTAGCTCAGTGGCGAAGGATAAGATCCTTTCGGACGTGTATGCGGCCATTCCTGAGGAGTATGTGAGGTCACTCCCAGGGATTGACTTGGGGTTCTTTGGGTCCATTCAGTCCCTCGTCCTTGATGTGAGACACTTATTCCTGGTTCTCTTTTATTTATTATATATATATATTTTTTTTAACTCTATTTTGTCTTCGGCAGCTCTTCATCCGCTATGCCGAGAGTAGGATCTACCGCTTCGATATGCATAATGAGATGCTCAAGCACAAGGACCAGATTGAGAATCATGAGCAGTATGCTTAGAAGACAGCCAGATTGATCAACTTGGACGCGGACAAGAAGATTAAGTCCGAAACGGAAGCTCTGATGAAGGCTGAGGAGGACGCCCAGAATTATAAACAGAAATTGCTGGAGCATGAGGAGAGGCTGGCCGTGCTGAGAAAGGAGTACTCCTCCGTCTCGGAGCGGGTGACCAATTTCTCATCCAAGGTGAACGTCCTGGAGGGTCAGCTCAAGGCCATGCAGGGGAAGATTGAAGCCGTGCGCAAGGAGGCTACGAGCTCTTTCAAGTTGGGCGAGGAGTCCATTTTGGAGAGTGACCAAAGGGCGTGGGATCAGTCTATGGATGGGAAAGAGTTTTCCTGGTTCAAACGACGTATCTCCTACCAGATGGCCGTTTCGACGGCTAGACGCCTAGGCTTAGATCCCCCTGAGTTCGTTAGTGACGGGGAGGAGGACATGGAGGAGGACGAAGTGAACTCCCCTGAAGGCCAAGATGTCCAGGACGGGAGTTCTATCGCCCCTCATCCTTGAGCAGCTTTTCATGTGGTTGGTTTGAATGACGCCGTGGGCGTTTGTAATAACTTTGGTGCCTTTTGGCATTTATTTGATTTGGTTTGTTTGCGCCTTGAGCGCTATGTATAAACATTTTGTGCCTTCGTGCACTTATTTTATTTTAATTCCATTTTAGTTCGTTACTGATTTCTTGGGAATTCTTTTTAGGTCCATTTGATGGACAGGAACCTCAGTGTTTTAGGTGATCAGCCTAATTTGAGGCGCTAATCTAGGCCACTTCTCAGGCCGTCAATCGATTAGTCTTTTTACACACCATCCAAGCAGGAGGTCTTATGTCTGAATGTTTGCTCTTGTTGAGTCTTCTTTCTCTCTTTTTTGGGCGCCTTCCGAGGAGAAGGCGTCATGTTGGATGTCTGAACCCTTTGTGTTTATTAGCACTGGGTATTGTTTATTTAGTAGATATTGACGCCCCTATTTAGGGATTGTTTTCTTGTGAGTTTCTTCACCCCTTAGTGTTTTTTGAAGGGTTTAACTGAGACTTGTATTCGTCAGATAAGAAAATATTCATTTACTAAATTGCACGCTAAATTCACCGCGTCTTAGGCGGGCATTTACAGGCCGTTTTGTGGGCTTTAGTACAATAGATATGCCATTTTGTAGGCTCTGAGTACAATAGCTAGGCCGTTTTGTAGGCTCTGGGTACAATAGTTAACCTAATGATATTCTATTTTTAGCCACTTTCTTCAATCTTGACCGTTTCTATTTGGACGGGTTTAGTTTCTTTGGCGACTTGAGGTTCATCTTCATGCTTTCGTTTGCCTCTGACTTCGGCAGAATCTTGCTTCCATGCTGACGGGTTGAGGGTCGTCAGATAACAGTCCCTAGCATGTTGTTGATATCCATGTATGGTGCCTATCACTCCATCATTGCACACAAACTTCAAAAACATCAGATGGGTGACGACTACAGCTTTAATCTTGTTCAAGGTGGGTCGTCCCAATATGACATTGTATGCAGTCAAGTCTTTAACAATTAGGAAGTCCACCTCCATCTTTTCGTCCATTTTTCCTATCCCCAATTCGAACCGGCAGAGTGATGACGCCCACAAGGTGAATGATGCTCCCTCCGAAGCCAATGATGGGATAGTGAATTCTTTCGATTGAGGCATTCTAGACTCATTATGTCGGACGAGCTTTCCGTGTCTATTAGAATGCGTTTGACTCTCATGTTAGATATCTTGAATTCGACCACAAGGGGATCATCATGCGGAGTGGCTATCCGTCCACCATCTGACTCACATATCTCAATCCGTGGGAATGGATCCATGGGTGATTTTGCTGACAACAGTACTTGTCCTAGGCGGCGAGCATAATCTTTCTGTCCTCTCATGGTGGGTCCTCCAGCGGCCGGTCCTCCATATATGACGGCTACAAACCCTTCGTCGCTGTGCTGTCCCTTGGTAGGTGAGGCAGGTGACTTGTTCTTTTTGTATTGGTTTTTTCCAAAGCCATGAGCATTCTTCTGTAAGTAGTTCTTGAGGTATCCTTTGGAGGCTAGGCCGTCTAAAGCCCTTTTCAAGCTTCTACAATTCTTAGTTTCATGTCCTATGTCTTCATGGAACTGGCAATATAATTTGGGATCTCGACTCTCAGCAGGAGATTTCATGGGGAAAGGTCGATCAAGGTCAAACCTTGTCCCAACGTCTTTTAGTATGGTGAGGAGATCTGTGTTATACTAAAAATATTCCCTTTCTTGCGGACGTTCTCTCTTGTGCCCAGGAGAGTAGGTATCATGCTCTTTTGAGAGGGCCAATGTGCCATTCACTCGTGGGGCTTTTCGGTCCACTTTATATTTCTTTCCGGAGGAGTCTGTTGTTTCTCCAATCCTTCCTTCCTTTGACGCGCTGCATATTTCTGTTGCATGGATAAATGCTTCGGCCTCGTCCAGGACTTCGTCCATAGTCCTTACACTCTTCTTAACCAGATCAAACTTGAAGGATCCCTTCTTCAATCCCCTGATAAAATTATCAAAGGAGACGCCATCGGGCAAGTATGGGATCTGTCCGGCCTCTAGGTTGAAACGCTTCACGTAGCTTCTTAGGGACTCGTCTTTCCCCTGTTGGATCCGTCCCTAATGCATGCTTGTTTTCCTTTCTTCCTTGTGTGCCATGAACCTTGTAGAGAACAAAGTTTGTAGTTCATTGAAAGAGGCAATTGACCCTGGGGTAGCCGTTCAAACCATTTAGATGCTACTCCTTTGAGCGTGGCTGGGAAGTATTTGCACCAAGTGGCTTCATTGGTTCCTTGAACATACATGTGATGGCGGTATGCGACAAGGTGCATATCAGGATCGGTGGTCCCGTCATAGGCTTCAATTGTACGAGTTTTTACCTTGGGTTCCTTCGGGGCATTCATGATCTCATCAGAGAAGGGGGTACTCATGTGCCTTAACGTCAGATTGTTAAACCCTTGCTGGATATGATAAGTTGGTTCACGGCGGTTGGATAGCTGGCGGGGGCGCATGCTTACTCTGTTGGGCGTCATCTGGGTCTGTCCACGTGTAGTGGGGTAAAATGGCGGGTCTTCCATCACAGGAGTGGACCCGGTGTCTGATAGTTCAGATTCGGCTTCATAATGTTCTTGACGCCTTGAGGCAGGCCGTAAGACGGCTGGTGGGCTTCCCCTAGACGATGGTCGTATGACCGGGTCCCTTCGAGGTAAGAAAGTAGGGGGGTCGCGGGCGTTTCCCGAGTGCTCAGGCACAGGGCTGACTCCCCTGCTTGCTTGTGGACGAGAACCTTCTTCAGCCCTCCATACGTTGGATCTGAGTGCCATTCTGCTTATCCGATTGACGCCTAGGCTGAGGGGTCTCTGTGGAGCCGTCCTCTCAGCGCTGTTGATTAGCATATTTTTCCGAATTTCATCTTACAATGTAGTGCTCATCTGTTGTCGAAAGGTTTGATTCATTTGCTGTTGGAATCCTGCTAAGATCTCGCGTAAGGAACCTAACGAGACCGGAAAATCTAGATTCTCATCTAGCACGGCGTCTCGGACGCTAGGACTTAGATGGCCGCCTGGCGGAGACGCCTCGGTCATTGGTTCTTCTTTTACAACCACCTCAACCTCCTGCACCCATCCCGGTGTGTTTCCAGCATTTGCGATTCGATTGGCTTCTTCTATGTGCCGTTGGCTCCTTTCGAGGGGCCGTCTCTCTTCTCCTTCACCAGTGTACTCTCTGTCAGAGTGTAGTTCGGCCATGACACTGTACCTCCCCACAGACAGCGCCAAATGTTGTGGGATCTTTTACGGTGCTGACGTGGCACGCGTTCCTCGGAGGTATCAAGTATGACCTGGCACGAACTTTTGGCAACCTGCAAAACAAGAATATTCCCGTAGGAATATTCCATCCGATGCTTAAGTAAGTATAAGCTAGAGAGAGAAGTAATTTGTAGAGAGAAGGCAGAGCAATGATCGTTTCTTTTTGGTGGGAATGAATTGATTTCCCCTTTCCTTGGGATCTGAGCCCTATTTATAGGGTTACGGTGTTTTGGGAGCTGACCTGCTTTAATCGGACAGTTTCTTGAGATCATGACACGTGTCTTGCGTAAATACTGGGGGTTGAAGTTGAGTCTCGCGGGCTTATTAAGTGCGTTGGGCTTTTTGTAATCAGTGAAGATGGGTCCCTTCAGAGTAAGAGGGCCTAAAGGCCTTCTGGAAGGTCCTTTAATGGGCCATTATGGTTTAGCTTAGGTGGCGTTTGTTTTAGGCTACATCAATTATAATATTCAAAATTAAAATCCGAGAAAACAATTTAAATTATTAATTTTAAAATTAATTAAAATTATTTCCGAACTGAAAAATCTCAAATTAAATTCAAAACGCGTCAATCGTAACACGACGAGGCACTTGGGCTTGCACCCAAGCCCCATCGAGTCATGAGGCAGTTGCGCCCCATCGACTGATCGCTAGGCGCGCACGAGCAGGCCACACGCATCGCAGCCACGCCAGGCCACGCTGCGCGCAGCCCGCATAGCACGACGCTACTGCTTTTCTCGCTGGGCGAGGCAGCGCGCGCTGTGGCGCAGCTCGCTTGCTGCCCACACGCGACTGCTCGCCTGCCACACGCCACGCCCATCGCCCATCGCCCATTGCCCATTGAGTCACACACGCCCAGCTCCCTTGCTTTGCGCGCGCGCCTCTTGCTTGTTGCTCGTTGCATTCGTACCGCATGGGCGACGAGCTCCCTTGCTCGTCGTCGCATGCCCGCACTATATAACACCCCTTAAGGTTAACACGTAGCTTCCTTTGCTTTGTGCGTGCAACATTTATGAGCGTTTTCATAAAAATTTAAAATTAACGACAAATTAATAAATCATATTAATTTCATAATTTCAGGGCGAAAAATCAAAAATTTGTTCATTAATTAATTTCCGATTAACATGGATTAAAATCTAGGTCATAAAAATTAAAAATTTTACATAAATTAACAATTTTTATGGTAAATTTTAATCATGGATATCTAATTAAATTATTAATTAATTATGAAAAACAAATCAATTCTAAATTATTCGAATTTCAACAAATTAATCATAATTACAAATTAGGTTGTATAATTAACAAGTCTAGGCATTCATAATTGTTAAACATATACTGTAGGTCAATCAAAAACTCAAGATTTATCAACAAGAATCGCAAATATTCAATTTAACATCTTAAATTTACAAACTTTTGCGTTCGAAAAACTTAAACCTCCGAAAAGTCATAGTTAGGCTTCGAATTTGGGAATTCTGGGTTCGGCCGAAAAACACTTTTTCGTAAAAATTTTAGAATGCCTTTTACATGCGAAATTGACAAAAAAATCACTCGATTTGGTTGAGTAACGAATATTCTGCCGAAAAACTGCGTACATATAATTAAATAAACACAATTTGCAATTAATTACGAAAACTAATCACCCCTTTAATTCCTTGCAGATTTGTAAAATTTAACCATGTTCATGCAATTTAGATTATGAAAATAATAAGAGGCTCGTGATACCACTGTTTGGTTATGATACATATGAAAAAACATAAATCATGCGGAAAACCTTAATGCCAGGAAACATATTATTTACACATAATCATTCAGCATAATTCAGATGCATACACTTTGTAGCGTGCCCTCCCTAGCTGCGCCCGAACCGAACAAGAACAAGTCTTTAGGACTCCAAGTGTCGTCCCTCCGTAGATAGTCCACAGCTCGTCCGGATCCGCGCACCTTAAGCTTGACCAACTAGAATCGCCCTTAAGGTTGAAAGAATTTCGGCTAATAGGCTTTGGCGTGGGCCTGGCCTGGTCATCGCCCAGCAAGCCAAAGCACAAACACACGCCAAAGCCAAGACCAGGCCCAGCGCAAAGGCCAGGCCCAGCCAATATTTCCATTTCCACGCCAAAGCCTATTAGCCGAAATTCTTTGAACCTTAAGGGCGATTCTAGTTGGTCAAGCTTAAGGCGGATCCGGACGAGCTGTGGACTATCTACGGAGGGACGACACTTGGAGTCCTAAAGACTTGTTACGGCCCACGCACAGCCAATATTTCCATTTCCAATAATATTTTCCGATACGTACCATGTTTCCGTTTCCGGCAACATCTACGACTTGGATAATATTTATATTTCCGATACGATCCATATTTCCGTTTCCGGCAATATCATCGTTTCCGGAGTATTCACTTGCTTGCCTTTGACGATCTTAGCTCCCACTGAAACCAAGATCCGTCGATTCCGAATATCCATAGATGGAGTATTTAATGCCATTAAATACTTGATCCGTTTACGCACTATTTGTGTGACCCTACGGGTTCAGTCAAGAGTAAGCTGTGGATTAATATCATTAATTCCACTTGAACTGAAGCGGCCTCTAGCTAGGCATTCAGCTCACTTGATCTCACAGAATTTATTAACTTGTCAATTAATACTGAACCGCATTTATTAGACTTAACATTATATGCATACTTGGACCAAGGGCATTATTTCCTTCAGTTTTCGCTCCCAACTCTCAACTAATGAACAAAAATAGGAATTCTAAACGCTTTTCATGTTTAATTCACTTAGTATTAGGTTGCGAATCCTCATTCTCATATACTTTGGTAAATAAATGCACATCTAAGGCTCGTTTTGAGCAGTATAGGTCATATGTAATTATATCGAGCCAAATGAGCCTTAGATGTGCATAAAGAACTTGAAAAGAATCTTAGTTACCTCTAACTAAGCATATAAAACATAAAAAAGGTTTAGAAAGTGTCCTTTGTTTCATTTGTTGATATTTGGGATCGATAATGCCATTTTGGGCCAAATATGACCTATATCGTCCCAAATGATCCTTAGGTGTGCATAAAGAACTTGAAATTACTCTTAGTAACCTCTAAATAAGAATATCAAACATAAAAAAGATTTAGAAAGTGTCATTAGGTTCATTTGTTGATATTTGGGATCGAAAATGCCATTTTGGGACAAATATGACCTATATCGAGCAAAGTGAGCGTTAGATGTGCATAAAGAACTTGAAATGAATCTTAGTAACCTCTAAAAAGCATATGAAACATAAAAAAAGTTTAGAAAATGGACTTAGGTTTTTTTGTTGATATTTGGGATCGAAAATGCCATTTTGGGCCAAATATGACCTATATCGTGCCAAATGAGCCTTAGATGTGTATAAAGAACTTGAAATGAATCTTTGTAACCTCTAACTAAGCATATCAAACATAAAAAAGGTTTAGAAATTGTCCTTAGCTTCATTTGTTGATATTTGGGATCGAAAATGACATACTGGGCCCAAAATGACCTATATCGTCCCAAATGAGCCTTATGTGTGCATAAAGAACTTGAAATGAATTTTAGTAACCTCTAACTAAGCATATAAAACATAAAAAAGGTTTAGAAAGTGTCCTTTGTTTCATTTGTTGATATTTGGGATCGATAATGCCATTTTGGGCCAAATAAGACCTATATCGTCCCAAATGATCCTTAGGTGTGCATAAAGAACTTGAAATTACTCTTAGTAACCTCTAAATAAGAATATCAAACATAAAAAAGATTTAGAAAGTGTCATTAGGTTCATTTGTTGATATTTGGGATCGAAAATGCCATTTTGGGACAAATATGACCTATATCGAGCAAAATGAGCGTTAGATGTGCATAAAGAACTTGAAATGAATCTTAGTAACCTCTAAAAAGCATATGAAACATAAAAAAAGTTTAGAAAATGGACTTAGGTTTTTTTGTTGATATTTGGGATCGAAAATGCCATTTTGGGCCAAATATGACCTATATCGTGCCAAATGAGCCTTAGATGTGTATAAAGAACTTGAAATGAATCTTTGTAACCTCTAACTAAGCATATCAAACATAAAAAAGGTTTAGAAATTGTCCTTAGCTTCATTTGTTGATATTTGGGATCGAAAATGACATACTGGGCCCAAAATGACCTATATCGTCCCAAATGAGCCTTATGTGTGCATAAAGAACTTGAAATGAATCTTAGTAACCTCTAACTAAGAATATGAAACATAAAAAAAGTTTAGAAAGTGGACTTAGGTTTATTTGTTGATATTTGCGATCGAAAATGCCATTTTGGGCCAAATATGACCTATATCGTGCCAAATGAGCCTTAGATGTGCATAAATAACTTGAAATGAATCTTAGTTATAACCTCTAATTAAGAATATCAAACATAAAAAGTATTTAGAAAGTGTCCTTAGGTTCATTTGTTGATATTTGGGGATCGAAAAAGCCATTTTTGGCCAAATATGACCTATATCGTTCCAAATGAGCCTTATGTGTGCATAAAGAACTTGAAATTAATCTTAGTAAACTCTAAATAAGCATATCAAACATAAAAAAATATTTATAAAGTGTCCTTAGGTTCATTTGTTGGTATTTGGGATCGAAAATGCCAATTTGGTCTAATATGTACCTATATCGAACCAAATGAGCCTTAGATGTGCATAAAAAACTTGAAATGAATCTTAGTAACCTCTAACTAAGCATAAGAAACCTAAAAAATGTTTAGAAAGTGCCCTTAGGCTCATTTGTTGATATTTGAGAAGGGGTTGTACGCCCATTTTCTTGTAAACGTTGAACAATCTGTTCAACTCTCTTTGATGCTTCCAGAAGAAAGAAGACGAAAGGAGTGGGTTTGTGGTTGATGACGTGGCGATCCAAAGCATTCGAAGCAAGTTGGTGGTGGATTTTGTTTGTCACGTGACGTTTTGGTTGATAATAATGGGCTTTACTTGATTAGGTGATAATAATGGGCTTTACTTGATTAAGTGATAATAATAGGCTTTACTTGTTTGCCCACTTAATTGTCCACCTATATATGACAAGGTAGCACCATAATTAAGTAGAATTAATATTAAAAATGTTTAACTAGTAAAATCCTAAAATATATGATAACAGTCAACTATATATCTAGTATTAAGGAATAAATATAAAGTATATTATGCACTAACAAAATTCCCCCTTATTTAGCTTTTGGTCTTACTCGATCAAAATAAACAGAACTAAGATATAATATGTGCAGACGCCTAAATTTGTTCCTAGGCCCGACACGGTAACACCGCTTGACTAAGCTTTCCTAAATAAGATGCGAACGATCCATGACTGACTAAATATCCCATAAACCATATTTCCATTTTTTGAAACTACTATTTATAGTAACTGCTATGCTTGAACGCTACCCAAAACAGCAACTGTATAAGATAAAACGTCTAAGTGTTTAAATCGCATTACGATTTATCATTTGATAAAGGTTAAGAGTTGCATCCCAATTCATGTTCCTAAGATAGAAAACCGTGATAAGATTCGGCAAAAACCGATAAAGACTGGAAAAGTGGACTAAAACACCAGCGCTGGAAAATTCCAGCGCAGGCATTCCAAGTGTCACTTATTTCCAGCGCTCAAACCTTGTGCGTTGTTATATTCCAACGGTACAGTTTGTGTCTTACAAAATCACGCAAAGGATAGAATTGATCTAGGTGTCACCAGAATAAATTCTGGCGCTCAAAGTGCAAGGATAGAAATAACCAGCGCTCCTGATCGAAGCGCTGGAATTTTCTAGCGCTGCACAGATCTTAGTTGGAAAATTTCCATTTCGAAGATTTATCTTATTCTGGCCTATTTTACTCCAAATAGGGCCTCTGAAAACCGGAAAATGACACAAACTCCTAACCCTAAACCCTTAAGCTTGAGTATTGACCGAAACTTTTCTCTGTCCCGTATTTGTGTGTCTGCCGCATTTAACACACTGTTAAGCAAACCCTGCCCGCACGACCTCCTGATAGCCTGAATACTGTCGAAGTTCTATTGAAACCTAAACACAATCCTAAGCCTAAAATACTCAAAAATCTGGAAGAATCCCATCCCATAGTTAGTCAGTCATCGGAAAGTTCTAAAGCCAAACGGAAAGCTAGCAAAGTTAAGTGGTAGGTGTTCTTGAGAACCGCAGTAAAGCCTATGCTTCGCTGTAATTTGAATCTATATTTTATTTCTTTCCTCGCCATATAAATCTGCTAACTTTAATCTGTTATATTGCTCACGCCTAAATCAGATAATACTTGGACAAATCGGTTTATTGTTAAGCACCTTGAATCAATCTAAATCAGTAATATCTGTGCATTAAAATCAATCAAGAGTAGTAATGTAGTATAACACATGTCCCATCATCGTCACAATTGAACTAGTATGGACCACGCCGCGTGGGCTAATGCTAGGCACTCCCCGTATTAGTAAACGTCCCCCGAACTCTCAATCTCTACTCCGCTGGATGTACGTTGAGCTATCTCCACATCAGGGATCACAAGGGAAACTATGGCCGCTGTGAGTCAAATATGTTTGCACTCCAGGCATATCACGATAACCGGGTTTTGTCAGTTTTTTAATACTAAATGGCGAATCCTAAAGACTAGTAAAAAGAGGCTAACGCCCACAGTTAGTTCCTATTTACTTAATATGCTTGCCACATCCAGAGGGGAAAAGTCGTGCGGGCCGTATACTCTTTCTAAGAGGCGCCCCGTCGTGTTTTTCGACCCCCTCACAGTGGCGACTCCACTGGGGAAAATATTGAAATAATCTGTGCAAGTAGTGCGTCGGCGAGGAAGCCGTATAGCAGAAATCAAAAGCTACGCCACAATTATTTCCATATTAAGTTGGGACGACCTGAAAATTCAATGTGACGAATGATCCGCGACAGAACTGCATAAACGAATCTCAGCTTCCTTGGCATGTTTGATGTCGGAAGACCAGACTAAAGACACCTATCAACCCGGGGGTGCACGCGCTTTGGATGTTATCCACTCGATGCATTCGCAATGTAGTACATCCACCAAAACTATACTGCTTATCTCCTAGGTCCATTCACGGTATATGCCACTCCAGCACGTACTGGATATGCCTTGATAAAATTTGTCATGAACCTGGCTACTATGACAAGGGCCTGTTGGGGGATTGGCGATAGGTTTGGTACACTTTGACACCCAAGCCTTTTGAACCTTAGAGACTAGCATAAACTAAATGCGCATTATACTTGAAATCATGCTCGTTGTTAGTATACATGTAGATTCTTATGTGCTATGTGAAACTGATCAACCAGACGCTTAGTTTAAGATCAACAATGCTTATCAAATTCAAAAAATATTCTCTAAACGTCGAAATAACTCTAAAGCTACGAATCAGAAACAAATTCCGCGGTCAGGAGCCCAGCGCTAGAATAAACCAGCGCTGCCCTGACCTGCGCTCGAAAATTCCAGCGCTCGAATTCGAAGAGCCAGAAAATTCTAGCGCACGCGATGAGGAAAAGAAAAAAAGGCACAATGGCAGGCGCATCCAATTCTCAGGCTGTCTATGCCAGCGCAGGAAAAATTCCAGTGCTGCCATCTTGCGCGCTGGAATTTTCCAGCGCCAGCCTACTTTTCCTTGCATTTGAATTGTTAACCAGAATGTGAAATTAAGAACCCAGTCCATCGTGCAACCAATTCGAAAGACCAAAATACGCATCTGCCTCGAGCATTACGTAAGTCTGGCTGAAAATACCCATCCCGGAACGCATATTCAAAATTGCGCCGAAGGTATTTTCACGGAATTGAAGCTTTATCAAGTCAAAATTAACAAAAATCCGCATTCTCTTTTGCCAAAATGAACCCAAAGTTCAATACGCGCAAAATACTTACCATTTGCGTCGAAATGCTGAATGTCTGAGCGCATGAACGCTCAAACAAAGGGACCCGTTTGGTAAAATCCAAGCCACAAAACAAAATTGACTAAAAGGAAAAAACTACACGAAGGCCTGCATGCGCTAGAAATTTCCAGCGCACCACAGGCCAGCGCTAGAAAATTCCAACGCTGCAGATCCAATCGCTGCAATATTCTAGCGCTGCTGGCTTCACTCTCGAAAATTTTCGCGTACTTTGGCATAAACTAAAAAATAATTCGCAAAGTAATTGTTAGCTCACCAATGATACTTAGGGATGGCATGACACCATTCAAGCTAAATTAAATCGACGCACATCTAAGTTAAGGAAATTAAGGCCTGCCCAAGAAATCGAGCCATTCCGAGTCAGTGTCTAGTTTGTATCCAGTAAAAAGAAACCACTCCATTATCTTAAATAGTTGCCTTGTAACATAGGTCTGGTTCTGCTACTTTGCGCCGAAACGAAGATCAGAGATTAGGGCGTCTTGAGTCTGACACCCCAATTGCTAGCTCGATTGCGGAAATATCAACTCCTATCTCCACCCGTCATTTTCCTTTTCAAGGATCTCCAGTTTTCCAACCCAGTTCTCCTCTGCACCAACTAGCAACATGTCGCTCGAAGATTTGGCCGCACAGGTACAGGTAATGGCCACTGCCATGGAACAGCTCCGCATGGAAAATAAAAAACTGACGACAACTTAGGCCCAAAATGAGCAGGATAGTGCAGGGAAGATCGAGAAAATGGTCCTTCAACAGACCATGGGAAGACAATTCTTCTCGGTTGATTCTAAACCTCTTGCTGGAAAGTTACCAGACAAGTTCAATTCATCCGACTTTCCCAAGTTCAAGGTGACAGATAATCCCTGGAATCACCTACTGAGCTTTGTGGGGAAGATGAACCTAAAAGGCGTGGAGATATCCATGTATCTGCCAGCTATCCCCTTGTCCTTGGAATCAACTACACTCCCGTGGTTCTATGAACTGGACCCTAAGACCTTCCCCACTTGGGAAGACTTAACTAACATCTTCGTCAAACAACGAGGGGTTCACAACTTACTTCGGTCGATGGAGAGCGCAAGCCGCTCAGATAATACAGAGGCCTCCCGAACCAGAGCTGGTCCAAAAGTTCATTGACAACTTGGACCTAGCTTACAAACAACATTTTTGGTACCTCGGTCTGGACTCCTTTAAGAGAATCTATGACGTGGGAATCAAAATTGAAGAGGATCTCTTCAAGAACACCCAGAATGCTGTGGAAAAACCGCATTATGCCCCCTCGAAACAACACTTATGAGAAAGGCGAACAATCCCAGGACCAAGGGTCCACGCCGCCGAAAGCAATCCACCAAGGACCAAACGCTGGGTCAGGAGCCAAAAGTTCGCCCCACTAGGGTGAACTTTAGAAGCAGCATACGACCGACTCTATGCTCAAGGAAAATTGGTTCCGTTAGAACCAATACCTGAGCCTGCAGTCAAAAACAAATACTGGGACGAATCTGCATATTGCAAGTACCACAGAGTCAAAGGGCATGATATAAAAAATTGATGGTTCCTTAAAAGTACGATACAAGACATTATAGAAGACAACTTCATCCCCCTGGCCAACGTGCACAAACCCAGCAACAAAACAATTCTTTTGGGAGCTTACTGCATAACACTCGACCACCCAGAGTGCACAACTTTCAACCCTTTGAGATACATAACGCCTCAAGGAAAGCCGCTAGCACAATTACCAGCAATTCACCAATATGGAGACATCTGCGGCATTTGGGACGACAATACCGATGATGTCTACCTTTTCTCAACTGAGGCCACAAGCCAAAATTACTTCACCGAAGACTGGCACGCGGTATCCTTCACCTACCCTCCTCCAGAAACTACGGTCAAAAACTTAACTCGTCTGGAAGAATATATCAGCCGGATATAAGCCCGCTGCCCACGAGTTCTAAGAGAACTTCCACGGGTTAAAAGTGCCCAGAAATAATACAAAATCAAACCTTCAAACTTCAATTGGGTTGAAATTCCCCTGAAATATTCCTAATCCAAGTCCCAAAAGAATGAAGCTCCTCTAAAAATATTTCCGACGGAAAAAATCCCGGTATAAGTACGAGTCCAAAGGGTCGAAAATCCCTCAAAATAGCTACAAATACAAATCCGAAAATCTCGAGTTTGGCGGAATGGTGCTTAGAAACACTTTAGGTCTCATTCCATTTGCATACATACCATCATGTTATGTGTCGGGTGTGTCCAAGTTCTAAAACCATTGCATATGTTCTTTAGGACTCAAGTGGCTCTTCAGATTCGCCACATCAAGATTCAATTTGAAATGTCATCATGGGTACCTGTAGTAGCCGATCCATATGACCGAATGGAAAGTGTTGAGGCTCGTTTGAAAGTTCCCGAAGAAAATTTGCAACATCCCTTTGATCCTATGAGTTATATTGTGGAAAATGAAGATCCAACATCAGGCTTCCTAACGGGCTTTCCTCATAATGATATTTGAGGGATATGGGCAAATGATAAAGAAGATGTTTACATCAATCCTCCTATTAGGGAGATCTCCGAAGATGATGAATGTCAAGAAATTATGAATTTTGATCGGTATCTTAACACTAAAAGCTGAAAACAGTATTTAGGTTATGACCTGATCAGATAGAATTCAAGAACCAACCAACAGGGCTATTCCGGCAACCGATATGCCATCCCTGGTAGAAGAGAACCCTCTTATCAAGAAATTTAAGCGGGCTAAAGAAGAAGTCATTATTTGGAAGATCTTAACTTCCTCTATCGAGCATCGAAATTCCCGAATCAATGCTCTTGGCAAGCTAAACATTAACCCGAAAACCACTACAAATTTTCTAGTAGGGCAGGTCACAACAAAGCACTCTATCTGACAGTGTATACAAAGATAAGATCATTCCCATGACTTTGGTCGGTAATGGATCTGCCATCAATGTGTGTCATCTCCGCACCGCTGAAAATTTGGGTTTCACTCAAATTGACTTTTCTAGTTCATCTTAAGGTGTTGGTGCATATGATAATACTCATTGTGAGGCCATGGGGACCCTCACTCTGCTATTGTGAACTGGCCCTATTGAACGCAAATTGAGCTTCCAAGTGCTCAACATCATGATCTAGCTAGCTTAAATCTCCTTCTCGGGCGACCTTGGATTCATGATCTCAAAGAAATACCTTCTTCACTTCATCAGAAAATTAAAATGGAAGTTAAGGGGAACATCATTACCCTAAATGCAACCTATCCAATAACCAAGATAGCCGACAAAGATCTAATCCTTATTGAGCATGATGACGATGATGAAGACCTAAAAGGATTCAGTGCCGAAGTAGGGGCTACTGAAGCTGAACCTATTATGAACCTAGTGGCAAAGTGCAACTGGTAACGAAATCATCCGTCAAGACCACAGGACAGACAAGTTGTTTTGGTTTGGGGTATAAGCCAACTAAGAAGAAGAAAAGCTCATCGTGTGATGTGAAATCAGATGAAAATCAACAAGTATTTCTAAGTACTAATCTTAATAATAACAAAGGGGAGATCCATGGCCTAAAGATTAGTACTAGTGTGCTCGTATTAAGCAACGAAGGAAAAGAAGCTAAGTAGGTCAAGCAAGCAGCTGCCCATGGGTGTTTGTAAGGTGTGTGATTGTGGTGCTTAATGAAAATTAGTGTTAATTAAGTCCTAATAATTCTTTACTTTCACTAATTACGCTCATTAGCTACTTAGCTTTTAAAACAGTTTTTTGTAATTTACGGTTTCGTAAAATCGGTTGTATTAAGCTTAGCATGGAAGCATTTTGCGACGTGCAAGCAAGGTGTAGTAAGCTCTTAACTTAGTCCTGGAGGTGATTAAGATACTTGCATATTTTTAGCCAATTAAAAGCTTCCTTTCTAGCTAGGAAAGCTTCCCATTTGCCTAACATAAAAGAAGCCTACCTTTTTATTATGATCTGGGCAGAAGACTTTTTGCAGCAAATCAATGATTTCTTTCCTTGGTTGAAGATGTATTCATGTATAGGAATGGTTCCTATAGGTTCCCTTATTTAGAATTTCGTCCAATGAAGAGGAGGAACAAAGCATGTAGGAGGTTGGCTGATTTCAGCCAGTTTTTAGTAGATATTTTGTAATTTCTTTGCTTTGTTTATTTCCTTAGTGTGTAAGACTTGTTGATGTATTAAGTCTTTAGCTCATGTACTACATATATGTAAGTCTGATTGTCAATTAAGGGAATATTTTTAAGTTGAAAAACATTATTATAAACCGTTGTGTTTAAAGACTAAAAACTCAGTGTTTTTATTCAAACTTGCACAAATCTCTTGGTAATTAAACTGCAAGAATTCAATACAATTAACAATATTTTAGAGTGATTCACTTATTTTGTTAATTAAAAACCCTTTTAGTTTAGGTTGAGAGTGATTCACTTCCTTAACTAATTGAATACTTTGCTTTAAGAGTGATTTTTTAGCTTGTGTTCAGACCTGTATTAAACACTACTCTTCATTGATTTGTGTTTGTTTTAAGTGTTATCATGAGCTTAGTTCTAAAATGGGAGACGAATTTAATGATACTGATAGGAGAGATGCCATGCTAGAAGCACTAGGCAAAACGAAGCATTACAAGCTATGATGACTCAAATAACCTTAGAAGTGTTTAAGAAGAAACCTAATGGGGAAGAGAGGAGTTCTAAGGCAGATGATAAAGGATTAAAAATCGAAATTCCTGAATTTGATGGAGCTAGTGATCCTGAAGTGTACCTTGAATGCGAACGTTCTTTAGAACGTTTCTTTGAATACAAAGATACTCCAGATGAGAAGAAGTACAAGGTAGCTGTTTTGAAGTTAACTAAATTTGCATCCATTTGGTTAGAAGCGTGAAGAGACAAAGGGTGAAGGAAAACAAACCCAAGATTGCTACATGGGATAAATTAAAGAAGCAATTAAGGAAACGTTTTGTTCCAACTAACTACAAGAAAAATCAGTATGTTAGATGGTCCACACTCAAACAAGGTGTCATGTCCATGGAGGAGTACATCAAGGAGTTTGAGAAGCTTTCCATTTTTTGTGAAATAGAAGAAATGGAGAAGCAAAAGCTAGGCCCGTTCTTAGGAGGCCTAAATGAAGATGTACGTGAGAAAGTGGAGGTGTATCCATACCTTACCTTTGATGAAGCTTGCAAGGTGGCTCTCAAATTTGCATCCATTTGGTTAGAAGGCGTGAAGAGACAAAGGGTGAAGGAAAACAAATTCAAGATTGCTACATGCATGGGATAAATTAAAGAAGCAATTAAGGAAACGTTTTGTTCCAACTAACTACAAGCAAAATCAGTATGTTAGATGGTCAACACTCAAACAAGGTGCCATGTCCGTGGAGGAGTACATCAAGGAGTTTTAGAAGATATTCATGTTAGGTTATGATACATATAACTGAATATAAATCATGTGAAAAAACCATAAAGCCATGAATCCAAATTAATTGCCACATAACAATTAGCATAATTTAGGATGCATACTCTTTGTAGCGTGCCCTCCCTAGATGCGCCCGAACCGAACAAGAACAAGTCTAGGACTCCAAATGTCGTCCCTCCATAGATAGTCCACAGCACGCTCGGATCCGCCTTAGATTTAATTAACTAGAATTGCACTAAGGTACTATGTATTTTTCGGATTTTATAACAAATAAAAATATGAGTTTTAACCCTAAAACTTGAATGAATACTTAAATTACTCGTTATAAATTGTGAACAATGATCACCTATTTATAGGGTAGGAATATGGTATTGGAATTCTACTAGGACTTTAAGAATCCTAATTCTTTTAGAATTAGCGTTCCATTAAAACTAGTAAATCAGAAAATTAATCTAATCCTAATCACTTAAGGATTCGAAGTATGCACAAACTCCAACACGCACACGAGCATGGCCCACATGCGAGCAGGCCATGCACCCGCGCTAGCAAAGCCCGCAGCAGGCCTCGCAGCCCATACGAGCTCGCTGCCATGTGCTCGCAGCCTTGGCGCGCTGGGCCTGGCCTTGCACTGGGCCTGGCGTTGCCTTGGGCTGCTGTGACGCGCGCAGGGCTTGTTGGACGTGGGCCTGGCTTCGCGCTGGGCCTTCGTCTAGCAAGCTCGTCCGATGCTTATTCGTACGACGCGCTTCGGATTAATTTTCCGATTCAAGAATTCATTTCCGATACGAACAATATTTAACATTTCCGATTCCGGAATTAATTTCCGATTCGAACAATATTTAATATTTCCGTTTCCGGAATTATTTTCCGATTCCGATAATATTTCCAATTCTAACAATATTTCCGTTTCCAGTAATATTTCCGATTCCGGCAATATTTCCATTTCCGATAATATTTTCCGATACGTACCATGTTTCCGTTTCCGGCAACATCTACGACTTGGATAATATTTATATTTCCGATACGATCCATATTTCCGTTTCCGGCAATATCATCGTTTTCAGAGTATTCATAATTTACCTTTGACGATCTCAGCTCCCACTGGAACCAAGATCCGTCGATTCCGAATATCCATAGATGAACTATTTAATACCATTAAAGACTTGATCCGTTTACGTACTATTTGTGTGACCCTCCGGGTTCAGTCAAGAGTAAGTTGTGGATTAATATCATTAATTCCACTTAAACTGGAGCAGCCTCTAGCTAGGCATACAGTTCACTTGATCTCACTAAATTATTAACTTGTATAATTAATACTGAACCGCATTTATTAGACTTAACATTAAATGCATACTTGGACCAAGGGCATTATTTCCTTCAGTCTCCCACTTGTCCTTAGTGCATTTCCTAATTCCTTTGTCACTCGATGCTTGCTCTTGAACATAAGGTAAGAGTTGTCATCCTTATTATGTCCAGAGGTGTTTCTCGGTTTCAGAGTTCAACTGATCAAATAAACAGATAATCAAAGCCTATGATTCATCTGAGCACGGCCATGCATTTTACAGTTTCTAGCTCTCCGAGTGGCCTTGTACAACTTTCAGCATCTCATCCCAATTTATGGGAGGACAATCCCAATCTTGCGATCTTGAGATTACCCGAGCGTTGCCTTTATAGCCTCCTTTTACGGTGCGACGGTTGACAACGTCAAAGTAAGCAGTTCTCAAACAAGTAATCGCAAATCACTCAGGTATTGAGGATTAATGTCTAATAATTTTAATGAAATTTACTTATGACAGATTTTCATCTCTTACAGTAAAGTTTCATAGGTCTGTCCGATACTAGTCTTCCCAAAGTAAGTATCTATGCAAATGATTACGACATTGCCATATCCACATAGTTCAAGAAACAGAACTACTAGTCATCTTGCATTCTAGTCGTCTAACGTTTTCTATGCGTCCATCTTTATAGAAAACTCCGGCCAGGGACCATTTTCAACTTTTGACATTCAAGTTCACTTGATAGACATTTCTTAGTCACATGACTGGTCCTGACAGTCTATCTTGAATATATCGTCAAATTGAAGGGACTCATCATTTAATAAACCACAAATTAAATGGAGAAATGAATTATATTCATTAATGTGAATGGTTAACTAATAATGTTTTATAAAGTATTAAACTCTAAAACTTTATAACATCAAATAAGGACATCAAAGCCATTCTTCAACATGCTTGATTCCCATAGCAGTAGTGTGCGAGTTGTGCTTCGCCTGCAGCAGAGATTTAGTTAATGGATCTGAGATGTTGTCATCAGTTCCAATCTTGCTTATCTCGACTTCTTTTCTTTCAAAGAACTCTCGTAGAAGGTGAAATCTACGAAGTACATGCTTGACTCTCTGGTGGTGTCTAGGCTCCTTTGCCTGTGCAATAGCTCCATTATTATCACAATACAGAGCTATTGGTCCTTTAATGAAGGGGACTACACCAAGTTCACCTATGAACTTCCTTAGCCAAATAGCTCCCTTTGCTGTTTCATGTGCAGCAATGTACTCTGCTTCAGTTGTAGAATCCTCAATGGTGTTTTGCTTAGCACTTTTCCAGCTTACTGCACCTCCGTTGAGGTAGAAGACAAACCCAGAATGTGATCTGAAATCATTTTTGTCGGTTTAGAAACTTGCGTCCGTATAGCCTTTAACAATTAATTCATCATCTCCACCATAGACCAGGAAATCATCTTTGTGCATTTTCAGGTACTTCTGAGTGCGTCTCCTGGGTCTCTCCTGGGTCTGACTGGTATCTGCTCGTAGCACTAAGTGCGTACGCAATGTCCGGGCGTGTACATATCAAAGCATACATTATTGAACCAATCAATGATGCATATGGAATCCCACTCATTCGTCTACGCTCATAAAGTGTTTTTGGGCACTGAGTCTTGCTTAGAGTCATTCCATGAGACATGGGTAGGTAGCCTCGCTTGGAGTCTGCCATATTGAACCTTTCAAGCACCTTATTGATATAAATTCTTTGACTGAGTCCAATCATCTTCGTAAATCTTGATGCCTAGTATGTACTGTGCTTCTCCTAGATCCTTCATCGAAAAATATTTCCCTAGCCAAATCTTGACAGAGTTCAACATAGGAATGTCATTTCCAATAAGTAATATGTCGTCGACATATAATACTAGAAAAGAAACTTTTCTCCCACTGACCTTCTTGTATGCACAAGATTCTTCTGCGTTCTTGATGAAACCAAAGTCACTGACTGCCTCATCAAAACGTATATTCCAGCTCCTTGATGCTTGCTTCAATCCGTAGATTGATTTCTTAAGCTTGCATACCTTTTTAGAATTCTTTAGATCCTCAAAACCCTCAGGCTGTGTCATAAACACAGTTTCTGTTAAAACGCCGTTTAAGAAAACGGTTTTGACATCCATCTGCCATATTTCGTAATCGTAATATGCAGCGATTGCTAACATTATCCTAATAGACTTTAGCATTGCAACTGGTGAAAAGGTTTCATCGTAATCCACACCGTGGACTTGTCTGTAACCTTTTGCAACCAATCTAGCTTTGAAAACTTCAAGTTTCCCATCCTTGTCCTTTTTCAGTTTGAAAACCCATTTGCTTCCTATGGCTTGGTAGCCATCTGGCAAATCGACCAAATCCCAAAATTGGTTTTCAAATATGGAGTCTAATTCAGATTGCATGGCTTCTTGCCATTGCTTGGAGCTAGGGCTCGTCATAGCTTGTTTGTAAGTCGCAGGTTCATCACCTTCAAGTAATAGAACTTCATAACTCTCGTTCGTCAAAATACCTAAGTACCTTTTCGGTTGAGATCTATATCTCCGCGATCTACGCGGGGTTACATTTCTAGATGGTCCTTGATTCTCACCAGATACTTCTAAAGATCTCTGAGTTTCAACCTGAATATCATCTTGAGCATTCTCTAGAGTTTGTTGTTCGACTCGAATTTCTTCGAGGTCTACTTTTCTCCCACTTGTCGTTTTGGAAATGTGATCTCTTTCCAAAAAGATACCATCTCGAGCAACAAATCCCTTGTTCTCAGATGTATTGTAGAAGTAATACCCCTTTGTTTCCTTTGGATAGCCCACAAGGATACATTTGTCAGATTTTGGTTGAAGTTTGTCTGAAATTAATCTTTTGACGTATACTTCATAACCCCAAATCTTATGAAAAGACACTTTTGGAGGCTTTCCAAACCATAACTCATATGGAGTCTTTTCACCAGCTTTAGACGGAGCTCTATTTATAGTGAGTGCAGCTGTGTTTAGTGCATGTCCCCAAAATTTTATTGGAAGTCCGGCCTGACCCATCATTGATCTAACCATGTCTAGCAAGGTTCTATTCCTCCGTTCCGACACACCGTTCCATTGAGGTGTTCCAGGAGGAGTCAATTCTGATAGAATTCCACATTTTTTCAGATGGTCATCAAATTCATAACTCATATATTCACCGCCTCTATCAGACCGCAGTGCCTTAATGTTCTTGCCTAATTGATTCTCTACTTCACTCTGAAATTCCTTGAATTTGTCAAAGGATTCAGACTTATGCTTCATTAGGTAGACATAACCATATCTACTGAAGTCATCAGTGAACGTGATAAGTAGCTGAAACCACCTCTAGCATTTGTACTCATTGGTCCACATACATCTGTATGGATTAAACCCAATAGTTCAGTTGTTCTTTCTCCAACTTTAGAGAAAGGTTGCTTTGTCATTTTGCCAAGTAAACAAGATTTGCACTTACCATAATCCTCTAAGTCAAATGGTTCTAGAATTCCTTCCTTTTGAAGTCTTTCTATGCGTTTCAAGTTAATATGGCCTAATCGACAATGCCACAGATAGGTGAGATTTGAATCATTCTTTTTGGCCTTTTTGGTATTTATGTTATATATTTGTTTGTCGTGATCTAATAAATAAAGTCCATTGACTAATCTAGCAGATCCATAAAACATCTCTTTAAAATAAAACGAACAACTATTGTATTTTATTAAAAAGGAAAATCCCTTAGCATCTAAGGAAAAAACAGAATGATGTTTTTAGTAAGACTAGCTTGGAACATGGAAACAATCTTCCAGTTCCAAAACTAGCCTAGAGGGCAACGACAAATAATAAGTTCCTACAGCTAATGCAGCAATCCCGTGCTCCATTTCCCACTCGTAGGTCGACTTCACCCTTGTTTAACCTTCTACTTCTTAGTCCCTGGGAATTGGAACATAAGTGTGAGCCACAACCTGCATCTAATACCCAAGAAGTTGAATTAGCAAGTATACAGTCTATAACGAAAATACCTGAAGATGGAACGACTGTTCCGTTCTTATGATCTTCCTTAAGCTTCAAGCAATCTCTCTTCCAATGCCCCTTCTTCTTGCAGTAGAAGCATTCAGATTCAGAAGTGGGTTGGCTCACCTTCTTCTTTTCAGATTTGGTGCCGCCAGGTTGCTTAGTCGGGCTGGCCTTGTTGCCACCTTTCTTAGCATTCCTCTTCTTGCCAGATTTCTTGAACTTGCCCCCACGCACCATAAGCACATTTTGCTTATCACTTTTGAGCGTCTTTTCAGCGGCCTTCAGCATACCGTGAAGCTGAGTGAGCGTTTTTTCCAGACTATTCATACTGTAGTTCAGCTTCAACTGATCATACCCGTTATGAAGAGAATGGAGGATGGTGTCTACAGCCATTTCCTGAGAGAATTGATGATCCAGCCGACTCATATTCTCAATGAGTCCAATCATTTTGAGAACATGTGGACTTACGGGCTCGCCTTTCTTAAGCTTAGTCTCAAGAATTTGCCTATGAGTCTCGAATCTTTCGACTCGAGCTAGATCTTGGAACATGTTATTTAACTCACTGATGATCGTGAAAGCATCTGAGTTGATGAATGTTTTCTGTAGATCTGCACTCATGGTTGCAAGCATTAGACATTTCACATCCTTGTTGGCATCAATCCAAGGATTGAGGGTTGCCTGAGTGACCCCGTCGCCTGCGGCTTCGGGCATTGCCTCTTCCGGGACATACTCCTTTTCTTCCTGCATAAGAACTATTTGCAAGTTCCTTTGCCAATCAAGGAAGTTTTTCCCGTTCAACTTCTCCTTTTCGAGAATTGATCGGATGTTGAATGAATTGTTGTTTGCCATAGTAAAAACTACAATTGAAAAAGAATAAACAAATAAATAACCATTCACAGTTTCTCTTAATAAAGTTAAATTCTAGCATACATGCATAATTTATTATTTATTAAGCATTTTATTCATGTTATGTGTTCCGGCAGGTGTGAATAAAATGATTCCAAGATCCTTAAATCATTTAAGAATTAATCACATTATATATTTAGACTCAATTCTAAAATATTTTAGGTAAGCAAAGCCTTTGTTAATAGTGTAGAAACTACTCTTGGTTGATAGGTGCGTCTAAGAACTTATTAGGTAAACCTATCTCATTTGCCACGACATAAAAGGACTCTTTACTTATATCGTTGAGTTTCACCAAAACTAACATGTACTCACAATTATTTGTGTACCTTACCCCTTTAGGATCAATAAGTAACACCTCGCTTAGGCGGAAAACTATTACTAAGATTGATGTAAAGGTTTATCCAAGTAAGTGTTATTTTGGCATGGCACCTTTTAACTCAATTTTAAAGTTTGGAACTTAAGGCTCTTACTATGTTGGTTAGATTTTAAGTGAACTAAAATCCTTAATCATGCAACATAATCAAACCACAATCTCATGCATAATTAAGACATATTTAAAGAAATAAATAACTTAAAACATGCATAAGATATAAATGTGATCTAGTATGACCCGACTTCATCTTGAAGCTTCAACTTCAAACTCCGTCTTGAAAATGGATTGGAAACTCCGACTTGAATTTTCCCATGGGAGGCGCCATTTTCTTCAAATAGGATCATCTGTAATTTAAACTAATTATAACTATTTGATGATACGCAGACCATATTTAAATTAAAAACTTTGGTGCATTAGACCAATTTTACATTCAAATTAATGGTACGCATACCATATTTTCTATACTATTTGGGTCATACTAGTCACTTTCAATAACCTGCAAAACAGTACATATACAATATATACCATTCACCCATTCTTTATCATGAATGCCCACATAGCTGGTTAGTAGAACATATTATGCATCACATAAACATTTCCAGCAATTAATCAAGGGTTCCAATAATCTACCAATTATTTAATCCTTATTAATTCTAATCAAGTTGTTTTAACCTTAAAGGAATGTAGACCTAATCAAGAGTTTATGACTAAAACGCTCCCACTTAAACCAATAAATTTATATGCTTTACTAATTTTAAACATAAAATTGTATTTCCTAGTCTAACCGGAAACACACAAATTTAATTAAAATTTAAAGCTCATATAAATTATTAATTGAATCCTTTAATTTATTTTCAGTAGAATTAAATAAATAAATTTAAATTTATTCAAGGTTATAATTTTAGTAAAATAATTAGTATAAATTATAATTTATAATAATTAGATTATTCAAAATTAAATTCCGAGAAAAAAATTTAAATTACGAATTTTAAAGGTAATTAAAATCGTTTCCGAACTGAAAATTTAAAATTAAATTCAAAGCGCATCAATCGTAACAAGACGAGGCACTTGGGCTTGCGCCCAAGCCCCATCGAGTCACGAGGTAGCAGCGCCCCAACGATTTATCGCACAGCAATGCACGAGCAGGCCACACGCATCGCAGCCAGCCCAGCCACGCTGCGCGCAGCCCGCCTGCTCAACACGTACTGGTCTGCTCGCTGGGCGAGGCAGCGCGCGCTGTGGCGCAACATCCATCACTACCTTGCGCGCGCGCCATTGCTTGTTGCTCGCTGCATTCGTACCGCATGGGCGACGAGCTCCCTTGCTCGTCGACGCATGCCCGCACTATACAACACCCCTTAAGGGTAACACTTAGCTTCCTTTGCTTTGTGCGTGCAAAATTCATGAGCGAATTATATAAAAACTAGAACTTTTTAATTCAAATTATAGACAAATTACTAAATTATATTAATTTCATAAATTTAGGGCGAAAAATCGAAAATTTATTAATCAATTAATTTCCGATTATCATGGATTCAAATCTAGGTCATAAAAATTTTAAAATTATCAAAAATTAACAATTTTTATGGTGGTTTTTAATAATGGATACCTAATTAAATCGTCAATTAATTATGAAAATCAAATCAAATTCTAAATTATTCAGATTTCAACAAATTAATTACAATTAAAAATTAGGTTGTATAATTAACAAGCTTAGGCATATAAATTTGTTAAACATATACATAAGGTCAATCAAAAATTCAAGATTTAACAACAAGAAGCGCAAATATTTAAATTAACATCTTAAAAATTTCAAATTTTGCGTTCGAAAAACTAAAACCTCCGAAAAGTCATAGTTAGCTTTGAATTTGGGAATTCTGGGTTCGGCCGTAAAATAGTAATTTTGTCAAAATTTTAGAATGCCTTTTACATACAGAATTGACACAAACATTACTCGATTTCGTTGAGAAACGAAGACACTGCCGAAAAACTGCGAACGTATAATTAAATAATCGCAAAATTGCAATTAATTACAATTACGAAATTAATCACCCCTTTTAATTCCTTGCGAATTTATAAAATGTAACCATGTTAATTAATTATTATGGAATTAATTAGAGGCTCTGATACCACTGTTAGGTTATGATACATATAACTGAATATAAATCATGCGGAAAAACCATAAAGCCAGGAATCCAAATTAATTGCCACATAACAATTAGCATAATTTAGGATGCATACTCTTTGTAGCGTGCCCTCCCTAGCTGCGCCCGAACTAAACAAGAACAAGTCTAGAAATCCAAATGTCGTCCCTCCGTAGAAAGTCCACAACACGCTCGGATCCGCCTTAGATTTAATTAACTAGAATTGCACTAAGGTACTATGTATTTTTTGGATTTTATGACAAATAAAAATCTGAGTTTTAAGCCTAAAACTTGAATGAATACTTGAATTACTCGTGATAAATTGTAAACTATGATCACCTACTTGTAGTGTAGGAATATGGTATTGGAATTCTACTAGGACTTTAAGAATCCAATTCTTTTAGAATTAGAGTTCCATTAAAACAAGTAAATCAGGAAATTAATCTAATCCTAATCACTTAAGGATTCGAAGTATGCACAAACTCCAACACGCACACGAGCATGACCCACATGCGAGCAGGCCATGCCCGCGCGCACGCAAAGCCCGCAGCAGGCCTCGTAGCCCATACGAGCTCGCTGCCATGTGCTCGCAGCCTTGGCGCGCTGGGCCTGGCGTTGCCTTGGGCTGCTGTGACGAGCGTTGGGCTTGCTGGACGTGGGCCTGGCTTCCCGCTGGGCCTTCGTCTAGCAAGCTCGTCTGATGCTTATTCGTACGACGCGCTTCGGATTAATTGTCCGATTCCGGAATTCATTTCCGATACGAACAATATTTAACATTTCCGATTCCGGAATTAATTTCCGTTTCGAACAAATATTTAATATTTCCGTTTCCAGAATTATTTTCCGATTCCGATAATATTTTCGATTCTGACAATATTTCCGTTTCCGGCAATATTTTCATTTCCTATAATATTTTCCTATACGTACCATGTTTCCGTTTCCGGCAACATCTACGACTTGGATAATATTTATATTTCCGATACGATCCATATTTCCGTTTCCGGCAATATCATCGTTTCCGGAGTATTCATAATTTGCCTTTGACGATCTCAGCTCTCACTAGAACCAAGATCCGTCAATTCTGAATATCCATAGATGGAGTATTTAATACCATTAAATACTTGATCCGTTTACGTACTATTTGTGTGACCCTACGGGTTTAGTCAAGAGTAAACTGTGGATTAATATCATTAATTCCACTTGAACTGAAGCGGCCTCTAGCTAGGCATACAGTTCACTTGATCTCACTGAATTATTAACTTGTATACTTAATACTGAACCGCATTTATTAGACTTAACATTAAATGCATACTTGGACCAAGGGCATTATTTCCTTCATTTCATTGTTTGTGAAATATAATAAGTGGAGAAGAAAAAGCTAGGCCGGTTCTTAGGAGGCCTAATGAAGATGTACGTGAGAAAGTGGAGGTGTATCCATACCTTACTTTTGATGAAGCTTACAAGTTGGATCTCAAAATTGATAGCCAAAAGAAGAAATCAGTTGCAAGTAAGTCTTATTCAAAGCCATTTAGTACTTTTAAAGCTAATACTAGTACTAGTAACTTTGATAAGAACAAAAAGAATCCGATTTCACTAAGAAAGATAAGGAGAAAGTTGTTGATGATAAAACCTTAAATGTGAAGTGTTTTAAGTGTCAAGGTTATGGTCATTACCAATATGCTTGTCCTACCAAAAGAGTTATGACTATAAGAGATGTAGAGGAGATAGAAGAGTTGGAAAAAGAACCTCTTTTAGAGATGGAACATGATAAAAGTGAAAGTGAGGAAGAGGACGTGTGTAATCCAAAAATGGAGGGTGAAACTTTAGTTCTTAGGAGATCATTATACTCTAATGTTGTGGCATAAAATGAGGAACAAAGAGAAAACATATTTCATTCTAAATGTTTAGTGAATAAGAAGTTATGCCCGTGAATCATAGATGGTGGTAGTTGTACTAATGTAGCTTCAACTAAACTTGTAATGAAGTTAGCATTACCTCCTACTAAACATCCACATCCTTATAAACTGAAATGGTTAGATGATGATAGTGAAGTAAGGGTGAAAATAGAGTTTTAATCACGTTTTCAATTGGAAACTATGAAGATGAAATTCTATGTGATGTGATTCCGATGACTGCTTGTCACGTTCTGCTTGGTAGACCTTGTAAATTTGATCAAAAATTTATTCATCATGGTTCTACGAATGTGTATAAGGTGAATAATAACCTTATTACCTTACCCCCTTCAAAAATCCGAAACACATAACCTAAACCAAAAGAAAATCTAGTGTGTGGGAGTGTGTTTTTGGGGAGAAAAATATTTGAGAAGGAGTTGGAGACCAACCATATTGTGTATCTTTTGGTTTCCTAGGAGTTTAAAGAGGGAGTGGAGGTTGAAGATCCGAATTTGAGGGAATTACTAGAGGAGTTTAGGGACGTGTTTCCTAATGATCTACCACCTAGCCTACCCCCTAAAGGTGGAATTTATCATCAAATTAATCTCATTCATGGAGCCCATATTCCAAAATAGACTTCCTATGGATGTAACCCAAAAGAAAATGAGGAGTTAGAAAACCAAATCAGAGAGTTAATGAAGAAAGGGCTACGTGAGGGAGAGTAAAATCCCTTGTACTGTTCCGGCTACACTTGTGCCAAAAAAAGATGGAACGTAGAGGATGTGTATTGATATCCGTGTTGTGAATAACATAACCATAAAATACAGATTTCCTATCCCTAGATTGGATGACATGCTAGATGAGTTGAGTGGTTCCAAGGTGTTTTCGAAGGTTAATTTGAGGAGTGGGTATCACCAAATATGCATGAGAGAGGGAGATGAGTGGAAGAAGGCTTTCAAAACGAAGTATGGGTTGTATGAATGGTTGGTTATGCTATTTGGTCTCATAAATGCCCCTAGAACGTTCATGAAATTGATGAATGAAGTGCTTAGGACATTTTTGGGAAAGTTCGTGGTAGTCTTTTTGGATGATATTCTTGTTTACCGTTCTAACAAGGATGATCACCTAAATCATTTGCAACAATTGTTCGCAGTTCTAAGAGAGCAAAAACTCTATGGAAAACTTGAGAAGTGCACTTTCATGCAAATTAAGAGAGATTGGCTTTCTTGGCTTCATCATCTCAGATGAAGGTGTGAAGGTGGATCCATCCAAAGTGGAGGCTATTTTCTCTTGGCCGGTTCCAAAAACTATCACTGAGGTGAGATGTTTTCATGGTTTAGCTTCATTTTATAGGAGGTTTGTAAATAATTTCAGTACCTTATTAGCTCCTATAATTGAATGCACTAAACATGGAAAATTTAAATGGAATGAAGTATATCAAAAGGCGTTTGAACTTGTAAAAGAAAATATGTGTAACACGCCTATTCTAGCTTTACCGGATTTTACTATTGGAGTTGTTTTGATTCAATCTGGCAAGCCTATTGCTTATTTTAGTGAGAAGCTTAACAACGCCAAATTGAATTATTCTACCTATGATAAAGAGTTTTATTCTATGGTTAGAGCTCTTAATCATTGGAGTCACTATTTGAGACCACAAGCTTTTATTCTTCCTACTGATCATGAATCATGAAAATATATTCATGGACAACATAAGCTTAGTGCTCGTCATGCTAGATGGGTAGAATTCTTGCAATCTTTTAATTTTGTAGCTAAATACAAATTGTAGCTGATGCATTATCTCGGAGGAACATATTGCTTAAAATGGTGGATTCCAAGGTACTTGGGTTTAAATTGATCAAAGAGTTCTATGTTCTTGATGAGGAGATGCGCGACCTGTTCGTGGCAACCAAAGATGGTCCAAAAGACCATTTTCATCAAATGGAGGGGTTCTTGTTTAAAGGGAAAAAATCTTGTGTTCCTAAGTGTCCAGTTTGTGATTTGTTGATTAGAGAAGCTCATGGAGGTGGTTTAGCTGGCCATTTTGGTATTAGCAAAACTATGGAGCTATTACAAGAGCATTTTTCATGGCCTCACATGATCAAAGAAGTTCATGTTGTTCTAGCTCATTGTGGTGTTTGTTAAATAGCAAAGAGCACATTTCATAAGGGTTGTACACTCCTTTACCAATTCCAGAGAGACCATAGGAGGATGTTAGCATGGATTTCATTGTAGCACTTCCTAGAGCACAAAGTGTAGGAACATATAGATGCATAAAGCGGAATTTCAGGAAACAATTTCCTAATATCTATCACAGGATCTCATACATAACAATAGTATAGATCAGATTGAGTCGAAAGAATAATCACCTTTGTAGCGTGAAGCACGATCGCCAAAACCCAGTCACGCCGGCCATCAGCCACCAGGACCGCCGGCCACCGACCAAAATTTGCCAGTCACGCTGGTCGACCCAGCCACCAGACGAAGCCGGCAGCAAGGCCAACCAGCGCTAGGCCACGGTGGAGCTGCAGCGAGACAGCAGCCTGCTGTGCTGCGTCTGCCACCGCCTTCCGCCACCTTTGATTTCCGGGAACGCCGCCCCTTCTTCCACCCTAATCGCCCTCCATCGTGGCTCCACCGTTTCAGGTGGGGCCACCCAGCCATGGTGGGTTGTTTTATTTGTAAATTTGTGCAACAATTACCCAAATTTAATTAATCTTTATCCAACTTTTGTTTAATGATTAACAAATTTAATTAGGTGTGATAATCCGAAAATTATGGCAGAAAATTTGAATAAATTAACAAAATTAAAACTGAATTTTAGGTTTGTTAAAAGTTAGATTTCAATTAGACTCTTTATTCAAATTAAATCTAACAAGAATTCAAAATTTTAGGGCATAATTATCTCATTTTATTCAAATAATTCAGAAAAATAACAATTATAATCCGAAAAATTCGAATTAAATTATTAGGCGGTTCTATTGAATTTTCTTAACAAATAAAATCAAAAAATTTAATTTTTATCCTTAAATTTTATGATTAATCGAATTAAACATAAAAATTAACCAAATTCAATAATTCATATACAAAAATTCCGAAAATTAGTTAAAAAATTACCAAAAAATTTCGGCTGTTGTATAAAAATGAGGGGATAATCATTAGAATTATTTAACAAATTAAAAATCAAATCTTTAATTGTTAACAAATTATTTCCATGATTAATCTTATTAACCAATAAATAATTTAAAATCTGACGAATTTAATTTTGAAAAATACGAAATTTTTTATGTGATATTAACTTTTAATTTCGACCCTGTGATAAAAAATTCGGAATTTTATAAATTTATTTTGAGCAAAAATTAATTAAATCCCGATTTAATGATTCCAATCAATTAATATCATATATTAATTTTGCAAATTCAAGCCATAAATAAATCTTCCCTTAATTGAATTAAAATAATAATGTTGCATAAAATCATGATCATAAAATATTATGCAAGAGGCTAAAACTGATACCACTGTAGGAACATATAGATGCATAAAGCGAAATTTCAGGAAACAATTTCCTAACATCTATCACAGGATCTCATGCATAACAATAGTATAGATCAGATTGAGTCGAAAGAATAATCACCTTTGTAGCGTGTTCTCTCGTTCGTATGCAAGCTTCGAAGATCTTAGAGCCCCACTTGTTGCTCCTCTACTTAGTCCACAAGCACCAATTGAATCCCACGTATGATAGTACAGAAGAGAACGATCATGATGAATCTCTTGCTTTGTTTGGGAAGAACGGCGTTTCAGAGAATAAGAATTAGGGCTTTTTGTGTTTTCCTTTTGTCAGATATTGAATTACGTAATTTCTAAATCCCTGACATTATAACTATTATAATGTGAGAGTTTTAGGTTAACACAAAACCAAAGCCTAACATTCTTTCCCTTAATAGACCGATTTCCATCGGGCCTTTTGGGCCCATTCCAATTAGTGCTTATATGTGTGACCTTATAGGATTAATATATTTTAGTTGTAGGTCCAATCAATATTGTCCTACTAATCACATTTATTCTCTAGCAAGCAAATATGATTACTAAAATAATTAACTTATTATCTTCATAATTAATTCCTATTTATATTTAGTAATTGCCGGAAATGTCTAAGGACATAATTCCTTCACAAAGAGGGAAAGATTCAATCATGGTGGTGGTGGATCGTTTCTCTAAAAGGGCACACTTTGTGCCTTGTCATAAAACAGAAGATGCTATTAATGTTTCTTGTTTATATTTTAGGGAGATTGTTTGTTTACATGGAGTACTAAGAACTATTGTCTCAGACAGAGATAGTAAGTTTTTGACCCACTTTTGGAGATCCCTATGGAGAATGATGGGTACTAAGTTGCTATTTAGTATTTCACATCACCCTCAAACAGATGGTCAAACTGAAGTGACCAATCAAACTCTAGGCACCTTACTAAGAGGCTTAGTGAGCGAAACAAGAATAGATTGGGATGTCAAGCTATTCCATGCTGAGTTTGCATACAATAGAACTCCAACTTTTGATATGGGGTAAATCCTTATGTACCTATTGATCTTATTTCTTTGCCTAATGATTCTTATGTTCATGGAGATGCTAGGCAACAAGCTGCAACTATGGTGAAAGTTCACAAAGAGATACGCATCAACATAGAGAAAGCAAATGAGATGCATAAGAAGAAAGCAAACAAGATCTAAAAACCAAGGGTGTTTGCTCCTGGAGATTTGGTGTGGATTCACTTAAGGAAGGAGAGATTTCCAAGCAAAAGGAAGCGTAAACTCATGCCTAGAGCTGAAGGGCCTTTCAAAGTCCTTGAAAGATATGGAGACAATGCTTACAAGATAGACCTTCTTGGAGAATATGGCCGGCATGGCAGCAATATTCAATGTAGGTGACTCATCGCCTTACTTAGAAGATGAAGATGTGCAAGAATTAAGGACAATTCCTTTTGAAGAACGGGAGGATGATGTGAAATCAGATTGAAGAAGAGGAGCATTGGTAAGTACTAATCTTAATCACAACAAAGGAGAGATCCATGGCCTAAAGATTAGTACTAGTGTGCTCGTATTATGCAACGAAGGAAAAGAAGCTAATTAGGTCAAGCAAGAAGCTTCCCATGGGTGTTGGTAAGGTGTGTGATTGAGGTGCTGTATGGGGGGTTTTGGATTCCCCGTTCCCTACGAGTGGGGGGTTTGGCACGCGGCGGTTCGTTTAGAGAACCGTTGAATTGTTTTTGCACCTCGAAGGAGTCGCCACCAAACTTATTTTAGGTCTCGTTTGGGAAGACCGCACAATGACTCTATTTTTGGATAAGGCCTTGAATCCTTGAAACGGATGGGTGAGATCCGGCTTGGGAACGAAAATGCTTATTCCACTAGTGGAAAAAATACCTGTTGAGGGGGGCATTTTGGGCTTATTGAGGCGAACATGGCCCGCTTCGACAGACGTGGCTTCAACAGCTCACTTAGCTGTTGAGGCGGGCTTTGTTCGCCTCAACAGGTCATCTGTTGTGGGGGGCTTTCAAAAGCCCGCCACAACAGCCCAAAACCAAAGGGAAAAATAAGGACCTGTTGTGGGGGTCATTACCAAAAGCCCGCCTCAACAGACACCTCTGTTGAGGCTCACTTCCTAAATGCCCCCCACAACAGACCTTTTTTTTCTAACAGGATATCTACGTTAAGAAGGTTCTAACTTCACAAGGGTTTTAAACTGGTAAACTTTAACTGTTTTGTTTTTTTATGGATTGGTCTAGTGGCTTGGAGCTCTGATATCTCAGTGATGTCAACTTCTGCAGTGAAATACTGAAATGGACTGTATATCTTTACTTTTAGTTTTTAGACTGTACATCTTGACCTTCTCAGGCCATGTTGTTCATAGATGGACAACTGACATGGGATATGTTAGCTTAGCTCTGGAAACACGACAAAGACCTTGGGACAATAATGATTTCTTTTGCAAGTCTTACTTCTAAAAAGATATTTGGAGATTCAGAGGAAACTAGGAGAATCAGATTAGATTATTAGAAGAATGTGGCAATTATGCAATTTTCTATTGAGTTAGCTCGGCATAAAGATGTTTAGAAGATTATTGTGTATCCCTTCTATACTAAACTAGATATAATATACTGTCCTTGGTGTATCCCAATACAGGCACATTGTTGGCTGGAAAATCATCTGATTGTTGAGAAATGGAATTATGTCGTTTTTCAAATCTTGCATATCAAATTCTAACTAATTTTGGGATAACTAGACTCGAAAGAAGGTTGTCATCAACCAAACTTCAACGAAAAGAAGTAATACGTAGTACAATATAAAAGGAAAGAAAATAAATAAACATCTAAATGTTAAAACAACATCACTGTTACAGCTATCTTCACAACATTTTGTAATTAAAAATTTCATCTCAAAATACTTATAGAAGCATTAAAGTTTTAAACAAAGTCAGACAAGCAGGATTGTGACCAGAAAGATAACAGAAATATTCCTGTAAGTTTCAGGCTTCAGTAGATGATTAAAGAGCCAGGATGGTTAGAACTTTAGCAGAAATGAAAATAGAGGAAGCATTCACTCAGTAAAAATGGTTCATAACTAGAGAATTTAAGAGCTACAATCTGAGATGAAGAGAACAAAACAAACTAAACAACAACAGGGTATGTGGTATGATTCACGCTTTGGGTGCGAGAGGTTCCCAAGTTCAATTCTGAAATGCCCCTTACTTTCTATTTTACTGTATTTCTATTGCAAAACAAAAAAGGTTGTATCTGATGTTGAATATGTTATCCACCAATACCGAAATATGCACACAGATAAATCTGCATAATACATCTGACAAACAGTGCCAACTTTTCGTTTGGTTTTAAGATATTGATACTTCAGACATGCATTACAAGAGTTATACATTTCTACACTAACGGAATATCATATGGAGACTGTAAAAAAGCAAATTCGTTTGCTTTGAACAACCATAACTGAAATAATATGTACTTATCATCTAAATATCGAATAGAATTAGGAAAATTCAATAAAAATTTGAAAAGAATTAGAATATAGAAGAGTAAAATTACCTGCTTCGTGAGGATGGCTAATTCGTGTTTTCTGAATACCTGAATTTGGGGAAGGAGAGAACTTATGACAAGGGAACAACCACAAACAAATTAATATGTAATTATCATCCACATAACAAAAAGAATTAGGAGAATTCAACCAAAAATTGAAAAGGATTGGGAAATTCAACCAAATTTCGAAAATAATTAGGAAAACTTAACCAAATTTCGAAAAGAATTAAAATAAAAAACAGGAAAATTACCTTCAACTTATGATGAAACAACTGCAATGGAGATTCGTGAAATTGGGTTAAGAATCCAGGATGAAAACCTGATCAACTTTTGCGCGAATTATTCACACCCTGCCCCAGAATCTCGCGCTTTGAGTTAAGCTTTTGGTATCTATGGAGGATGGAGAAAACTGATCTAAACCCTAGGTTGAGAAGACGTAAGGTATGCTAAAGAAATTGGAATATCTCTCCCTCATTTCAAAGGTATGCAACGAACTTGAAACGCATAGTCGGAGTCGGCGACAAAGTACTCGCCGAATTCATCACTGATTTGAAGAAAAACGGTGCAGAAGAAGAGTAGTGCGCGGGAGCAGCAAGAACAAAGGGGAGCATAAGCACCAGCAACAAAGGGGAAGCAGCGAGAAAACACAAAAGATGTGCTTCCAAGGAATTAGGAGGGGAGAGTTTTATTTATTTATTTTTGTTTTAATTTTTGTCACTTAAAGGATGCCCTTGTTAAATAAGGGCAACTTTTAACTAGCCACTTTTGATGTTTTTTCCCCTAGTGCCTGTACATTGGCGCCATAAATTCATATGTTGTTGAGGCGTACATTAAAAGCCCCCTTCAACAACATTAAATTTTTTTTCCAAATTCTTTTAAAATATAAAATAGGTGGTAATAACAAAATCTATATATACACACCATTGAGTTTTGAAACCTGTACACCAATCAACACCAGAATAGCAAAGGTATGAATCTTCTTATTTATTATTAATAAAATTAACTTCATTTATATTAACCCAATAGAGAAAAGCGTATAGTACGTACGTTTACAGTTTTTAAACACCTAGCTAGCCAGTCTAACAAATTAAAACTAATATTAACAAATAAAGACAAAAGGCTAGAGAGCTAGTCTAAGAAATTTCTTTAATATATCCGGCCACTTAATTAGCTCCCTTTAGATCATGCATTACAAACCTTAATTAAGGTCGTGTTGACTTTCTTCCAATCGACTCGATCCCTGCAAGATGGAAGGAAAATATATGAGTACCAAAGTTTACACTCACGATATTATCTTTACATTCCATTGAAGCATAAAAAGATATAGTTGCAGACTATAGAGATAATTAAGTTGTTGAAAACCATGCAGCTAAACATGTACTTCTAATTGCTCTATGAGCATTAAAGTGTCCACGAAAGCTGATGCCTGTCAAACCATGATTAGTTGGTGGAACAGCTCTAATTTAGACAGATCTAATGCATATTAATCATGTAATAAGAATCAAATGAGTCCTTAGGTTCTTTAGTTAAAAGTTGGGAGCGAAAATGTTATTTTAGCGCTAAATATGACCTATAAAGACTCAATGAGCCTTAGAATGTGCATACGTACATTGGAATGAGTTTTATAAAGTTACAAATATGCATATTAATCATGTAATAAGAATCAAATGAGTCCTTAGGTTCTTTAGTTCAAAGTTGGGAGCGGAAATGTCATTTTAACTCTAAATATGACCTATAACGACTCAATGAGCCTTAAAATGTGCATACGTAGATTGGAATGAGTTTTAGAAAGTTAAAACTATGTATATTAGTCATGTAATAAGAATCAAATGAGTCCTTAGGTTCTTTAGTTCAAAGTTGGGAGCGGAAATGTCATTTTAGCTCTAAATATGACCTATAACGACCCAATGAGCCTTAAATGTGCATACGTAGATTGGAATGAGTTTTAGAAAGTTAAAAATATGCATAGTAATCAGGTAATAAGAATCAAATGAGTCCTTAGGTTCTTTAGTTCAAAGTTGGGAGCGGAAATGTTATTTTAGCTCTAAATATGACCTATATAACGACTCAATGAGCCTAAGAATGTGCATACGTACATTGGAATGAGTTTTATAAAGTTACAAATATGCATATTAATCATGTAATAAGAATCAAATGAGTCCTTAGGTTCTTTAGTTCAAAGTTGGGAGCGGAAATGTCATTTTAACTCTAAATATGACCTATAACGACTCAATGAGCCTTAAAATGTGCATACGTAGATTGGAATGAGTTTTAGAAAGTTAAAACTATGTATATTAGTCATGTAATAAGAATCAAATGAGTCCTTAGGTTCTTTAGTTCAAAGTTGGGAGCGGAAATGTCATTTTAGCTCTAAATATGACCTATAACGACCCAATGAGCCTTAAATGTGCATACGTAGATTGGAATGAGTTTTAGAAAGTTAAAAATATGCATAGTAATCAGGTAATAAGAATCAAATGAGTCCTTAGGTTCTTTAGTTCAAAGTTGGGAGCGGAAATGTTATTTTAGCTCTAAATATGACCTATATAACGACTCAATGAGCCTTAGAATGTGCATACGTAGATTGGAATGAGTTTTAGAAAGTTAAAAATATGCATATTAATCATGTAATAAGAGTCAAATGAGTCCTTAGGTTCTTTAGTTCAAAGTTGGGAGCGGAAATGTCATTTTAGCTCTAAACATGACCTATAACGACCTAATGAGCCTTAAATGTGCATAAATAGATTCGAATGAGTGTTAGAAAGTTAAAACTATGCATATTAGTCATGTAATAAGAATCAAATGAGTCCTTAGGTTCTTTAGTTCAAAGTTGGGAGCGGAAATATCATTTTAGCTCTAAATATGACCTATAACGACCCAATGAGCCTTAAATGTGCATACGTAGATTGGAATGAGTTATAGAAAGTTAAAACTATGCATATTAATCATGTAATAAGAATCAAATGAGTCCTTAGGTTCTTTAGTTCAAAGTTGGGAGCAGATATGTCATTTTAGCTCTAAATATGACCTATAACGACCCAATGAGCCTTAAAATGTGCATACTTAGATTGGAATGAGTTTTAGAAAGTTAAAAATATGCATATTAATCATGTAATAAGAGTCAAATGAGTTGCTAATATGAAAATTAAAAGGCAGAATTTCCTAGAACCTTCAAGGCCACTGCACATGTCCCTTTGTACTCAATCATTCCGTGAGATCGGTTCGAGCTTAAATATGAGCAAAGAAAACAAGAAAAATCACTAGATTCATCATGTCAAAGAGGAAAATTGGCTGATTGGACTCCAATCCTAACTTATCTTTCATCATTTTTCTGGACTTGATGAGTTCAAATATATAAATGTGAGTGAAGACCTTAACATATGAGAATATGATTACATGGAGCTATGATTTTCTTCCAAAGTAGTGGCATACCACCGACATTTTCCAAATTTAAAACAAATCAGCTGAGATATACATCAGATTTCAGGCTGAAAAATATCTGTGGGCTTGGTACAAGGAACTAAAGGTGCTCACTATAGTCGAAAATTATTCAAGTTCTGAAACGGTATTAAACAAGTCTGAAAGAAATTTAGGGTATAAAAGGTGTTGACTGGACATCATTAACCTTAAATCCATGGTAACAAACATCAAGGTCATGATCCAGCCTGCCGGTCAACAACTCAATAAGGCCTTCAGTTTACTACACTGTCGTCATTCCATTTGTTTGCAGACATAACATTATAAAAGAAAATTAATTCAGAAAGCCATGAGATGACAGCCAGGAATACAAGACAGATGATGGAAACTGGAAAGCAGTATATGTATATACAAGCAAAAAAAATGCATCAACCTATTTTCTGAAATTAAACAATTAGTAGGATAAGAATTTACAGGAAAACGAAGAAGTAAGAGTTGAGTTGGATTACCTGATCAAACAAATTATTATCGAGAGCACATAGACATCCACTACATAACCGAAGCAGCTGTTTGTAGTGTCATCAAATTTATCAAAAAATTGTAAAGAAAAGGCCCAAATTGGAAATGACTAATCTTTAATATTCAAACTGAAATTGAACCAAGCAGCAAGCTTCTTTTGACAGGTTGATTTTGTAGAAGCTGGAATAAAGGAAATCATACCTCTGTAATTCCACATTGAGCATGGCTGTGATCCTGAAATAAACCATACTGATCATGACTTCATATAACTCAGCTTTAGATGTTGCAGGACTTGGATATATAGCTGCAAAATAAAATCATTTGTCTTAAAGATCCTACACTTTGGTTGCTCTGTGCTTTTGATTCAAATAGCTCCCAAGCCAAATGCAAAACTCATATATAAAAAGGTGGGCACTGGAAATCAGGACTTGTGTCTGAAAATGTTAAAAAAAGTTCAACAAGCAAGCATCTTAGGAAAAATAGAGCGAGGGCAGCTGTTGTTGAAACTAACCTTAACGGAGTTCACACAACAAACTGTGATATAATTACTCTATGTCAATCATAACAATGCAAAACTCCTCCAAGCTGTCAAAAATATTGTTGGATTCCTATGAAAAAAAAACAAGTAGACCTGAGTACAGAAAACATGAGACAAAGACATCTGGACAACTGCAAGGTACATAGCAAGACAAAAGAAAAAAAAACAAGCTGAACACAAGACCATCAGGTAGAAAAAATTAGCAGGCAGGAACAACAAAAGTAAAAATAAAAGGGATAACTGCCATACACTCATCTAGTGCTGCAAATTTACTAATAAAAGAACAACTTTTAGCACATATTGCATAATTTGATAGTCTGCGCAAATTTACATCAAAATAAGAATGTAACAGATTATCGGTTTTACAAATTCAGATTGCCCTGACATATTCATTGAAGTTGTCCAGATGCAGACATTGCCGCAACCATCTGATGGTATTACAACAAGTTTCTCCAACCACATACTAACTAGCACTAAGATAAAGCATAAAAGTTCCAAATAGTACGGGCTTCATCCCCTGTTTAGTTGCCTGACTCTCTTCCAATTAGAAAATCAAAGGAACTGTATGTTAGCATAATTCAATGGGCGTGGGTTGGGGAAAGGTGGAAGGTGGAAATGGATCTCCTTTGGGACATTGGTTGCTAATGTTTCTGCAGCATGCATAATGGCAGCTCTTGCTACAGTTAAGAAAGCAGTAAGTTGGTAAATTGGCATGTTTTTTCTTTTGCTCATATGAAATGGTCTTAATTCATATACCTTTTAGGTTCTTTACAGTCAAATTTGATTGCTTCACGTCAGAATAAGATATATGGTTGCCTTGATTCCATAGTAAAATTATGGTGAGTTTGTGATCAATGCTTTACAAACATTACTCCGTAGTTAGTTTGCCACGAGTGTCCTAATGTTTGATTTGTTTGGTGTAGGTAAATACGAAGGACTGTGACACAGTTGCCTCAGACATATTAGGTCATCGAAGCATGAGTTAAAGCATCTAACTTTTATTCGTAAACTATACTTCAGAAATAAGAATGGATAGAAAGTACCTCCTCTGGATGCGCTATTGCATAATCATACTGTGCACGTGTTTCATCATCCTTCAAAATCTGCAGACAAGAGAAGGATAGCTCACATAGTATTTAAGCCAATGAATAATATTGGTATTTAAATGTCATCACGATATTAAGAGACATTCTTCATCTTGGGAATTACACAGGCTATCAGTTTCAACAAAAGGTAGTACCGTAGTACAATACAGAAAGTTAAAGATAGATAAAAGCTAGGAAAGTTCCTAATAACTAAGAGCGCTTGCCTAAGTGAAAGCATATTAATTTCCATATATCATACGCAAAAATTGTTTTCCTCAAGTCAAATACTAACATGTACTCCCCCATGAATTATTTTTAGATAATTAGTTCCTCACTTTACTCTCAAATAAACTACCTAATGCATATCATTATCACGCATTTTCTTTTCTACGAAGTATTTCTTATTGTATATCCAGAATTGTATTGGTACCTTGATTATGATGAAAAAATAAGGGTCTAATTCAAAAGAAAACAGAGGGAGTAATCAGGATTGCCTTCAATGATCATTTGTTTTGTCATCCCTATCTCTAAATATGTAACTCCATTTATGTCATAGTTTTGAGTTTTTACAGAGTCTGGAAAGCTGGGAATAACTGTAGTAATGGGCATATTTTCATTAATGGAAAGCTGGGAATAACTGTAGTAATGGGCATATTTACAGTATTAGTAATGGGCATATTTTCACCTTGACTTGATGATTAATTACACCGCAATTTCACTTTCCTATTAAAATGTGAATCATCGTTAATAAACTTTACGATCCAAAACACCAACGAAACTGAGGCAAAACAGGGCACTAAGCTACCTTAAACGTGGTCGTCGATGACATGAAATCATCACTTAATTTTTCCCTTTACATTAAAGCCTCTGTAATCTTTGATACCACCATACTTTCTGATTTTCTCACGCACAAAGGTTTGGTACGTATATGAATGCTGCCCCTCTGAATTGTGGTAAAACCAGCCACGCCACCAATACCAATTTCACCGTGTACCAAATTGGTATCCTGTAATTAACATGAACAAATATTAAGTTCCTGGACAACACAATACAAAAAGTTCTAGTACGGATACAACTATTGTGAATCCTATAATTGATTGTATTGGAAAGCCAAAAATTGGACACAAACATCTTCGACTTATGCTATTTGTTACTTCACAAGTTCTTGTTAAAATCGTACCAGAATACATGATCAAAGGATTAAACTACAATATAATCTCATTTTCATTTACTTATTACCGAATTAACTTCAATTTTGTATTATACAAAGAAGGTCAATTAGATAGTTGAAAAACATAAGACTAATCTAAGCAAATTACACATGACCATATTTTTTCAAGCTAACTCCCTTTGTTTCTACTCCCTGTTAAATGCATCACCTTAACGTTGAAAATATTCATATATACACTACCAAGGTCGACTTGATTTATTTTCCCGGTATGTAAAAATCAAATGTTAATAAAACCTTATTTTAAGGGTAAAAATATTTATGAAATGGATGTAGTATTTCACAAAACCGTAAACATATTTATAAGACGGAGGTAGTATTTCACAAAACGGATGATATCTCAAACCGAGTGGTTAACTAAGCGCGTATACGTCTATATATAGGTGATAGGTCACGTCACCAGTGGCACATTTGCACACAAAAACAAAAGATTATTTGACGGAAAGAAAACATATCCTTTGTCCCACTATCACATTTACATACTTACTGGACTATCCAGTAACAGCACTCGCGAGTAGTCAATCACAGTTATTGTAAATTTGTAATAACACTATGTGTCTATGTACTGTCATATTTGACTATAGTAGAAACTTGATTCAAAATCGCATCAGAGTATACTCCGTATTAAAGATGGCCACCGATAACCATGAGACTTGGACATCAAATTGACTAATAATTCTAATTTAAAGCGTTAATTTAATTAGTTGCCAATGAAAATAACTTAACTTTGCGGTTTAGAAATATGGGATTCATTTGAAATGGTTAAATTCAATTGCGGAATTTGAAACCTTACCATTCAAGTAGAGGCTGAAGAACCATTTCAGAAAGGGTGACAAAAGAGTACAAGATCCAATATGCCAACCATTGCTCATCATCTTCCATCAATAGTAATGGGCATATTTGAGCAAGAGGCTACTAGCACGAAACAAGACACAAGAGTAAGGATGTGGAATTACCTGTAAACAGCCGCCATCAGAGAGCACAAAGCCGACAGTTGAGTACCCGAACTGGCTCTACAACAAGTAATTAAAAATATATGAAGATCAAAATAAGAAATCAACAGTTGAGTACAGAAAGTTTCACAATAAGGCGAACCAAATGTGATAACCTAACAGAACTGCATTTATTGTAAAAAATCCCAATTGAACATATTACTAACAACTGAACTAAAAACCCACAAATATCAAACCCTAATTAATTTGTAAATTCATCGAATAACTGTAACATTAGCCTAAGTTATGCTCAACTAATTGAAGTGAAACTAAATTTCAAGATCAAACAAAACTGGAATAAAAAAACTTATAAACTAACCTTAAAAAAAGAAAAGAAACAGAGGTGAGCGAGATAAGGAGGACCGCAGTCGGGGGCGTGCATTATGGAAGACGCAAAGAAGGTGGTGGTGGTAGTGGTGGCGCTAGTGAGAAGCGGGAAGTGGCCGGGAATTCAAGAACCTCCACCGCCCACGCAGTATGTTAGGTTCTTTTTTTTGAGAGATGGAATAGCGCGCATCAGGGACGACAAAAGGGGAAAATACTAGTTAATCAACCAGATTGCCCAGCTGAGCAATCGGGTGGCATTTTGTAAATAAGTGTTCTTCTGGGGGCGGAGTTATATTTGAAAACTGAAGGCGTTAAACTAACGCTTGCAAACGGACGTTAATGGAAAGTAGCTCAACTCTACTCTTGACATAAATTGGGCGGCTAAATCACAAAAAAAACTGGTATTATGTCATAAAGCTTCTCCTTCCCCCCTCCTCCCATTCGTTTCTCTCTCTGCTAACCCCTCTCTTCAACCAGATCGGCAACTATCAATTTCTGGTAGCCGACGACGCGGGCTGGCCAAGTATTCATGCAAGGAGGTAAGTGATAAGTAGTTAGTTTCTTGTATTTGTTAAATTAGTCTCGGGAAATTTGTTGATTGATTTTGTTACCGAACACCCGGTATTATTGAATTTGCTTAATAGCGAATCGGTAAAGTTGTAGAAACTGTTGATAAATGTGGTATTTCTTCGTGTTAACTCTGTATTCGGGTACCCGTATTGTTTAATTTGTAACTTCGGTTAGATCGGGTACCATGCAAAAGTTTTTCGCCTAATTGAGTAATGTGTAATTAAATTAATTCAAATCTTTGAAATTTTTGTTTAGAATGGTACTGTTTATTGCAAATAGTACTATTGAATTGTTGTCGAGCTGAATTTAGCGATCTCATTAGTTGAAATAGATGGTATTTAATTTCAGTATTACAGGGGATGTATTAATTTGTATTTCGTGAAATGATGGGATAATTGGAAGTGCTTGTGTGTCTTATTGTACATTGAACATTATATAGTTATCTCAAATTGGGCACTAAATAGTGATTGAAATTGTTGGTTATGTGTATCTAGTGTCGATTTAATGGGCAGGAAGATGAGTAGTACTCGAACGCGTGGGAAATTTAATTTGAATGAAGTTGCTGATAATGAAGTGCGTAGCAGTTCAAATAGTGAGGTAGATGATAGTGATGACATGGATTATATCGTTGAAAATAATGGTGAAGAGGATGATGAACACAATTTAAATGTGGTGACCAATACGTCTATGAAACGGAAGAGGGGGCGTCCTAAGGTATTGTGTGGTAACCATAATTGAAATAGTGATAATCTTTCAGCAATTAGGGATTGTCTAAAATGTTGTATAAATTGAATGTATTAGGGATCGAAGAACAAACAGCAGATGATTGGTGAAAAGAAACTTAATAAAGAGAAAGTCGTGCTGGAGACGCGAGTATTCAAGGTTAGGTTCTTGTTGTTGTAATGTTGGCTTTACAATGTAATGTCTGTTATATTATATAGGATGACCTATAATTATTTCAATTTAGGACAATAGTTTCACGAGGGGCGGCGAAGTGAAGGAAGCTGGTGAGGTGTTGATAGTCCTCCATGATGAATATAAAGGACGGGTAAGAATGTTTTGTTAAATGGCAAAATATACTAGTGCTGCATAGAATTGTATATAGTAAGAGGTCAGTGGTCTTAGTGTTATGATATTGTAGATTTTATTGAAGAAAAGTTTAATCCTATATTGTCTTTAAAATATTACAGACTGGATTTATTGTACATGAGACAAAATGTTTTAGAAAGTTTGTTATCCATCTGTCAAATTCCATAGTACTAAACACTAGAAAGGTTGACTAATGTATACAGTCTGTATATAATGTTATTGTTGACTAATAAAAAAGTTTTGTAACATTTGGTTATGTTTTTTAGGCTCCCACCATAAATTGCAAGATTGAAACGTTTTGCAAAATGATGCAAAGGTTTGACAACCGAAGGAGAAACTGGGTTAATGAAATGGGATTTGGTGGGCTTTACCATTTGTGCGGGAAACATTTGCCCCGGAACTTTGTCTATTGGCTGATGACTCGGGTTGACCCTATTAATCAGATTTTCTCAGCAACGAACGGAATAGACTTCCCCATGAGCAAGAACCAGATTCGTTGGATATTTGGACTCCCGATTAAGGGGAAGGTCATTCCTATTTCGGAAAATGATGCTGATGAAGAAATGAAAGCCAAGGCACAGTTTATACTCGGGGCATATGGGAAGACGTGGGAGAGTGATCACCCAACTAATAATGGGGCTGTGATATCCACAGATGCTATTCCGGTGAATCCTAAATTTATCCAAAGACTAGAGGGTACTTGGGAGGACAAAGGTGAAGAGGAGTTTAAGACGATGTTTTTGATAGCTGCTGTAGAAATGGTGCTATGCCCAACACAATGTGGAAGATTGAGTCCAAGTTTGTTATATGCCTGTTCACTTGGAATGCAGGCACGAGAATATGATTGGTGCAAGCTTGTATATGAGTTCATCATTGAGAGGGCCAAAGTGTTCTGTAGGGACTTCTACACATTTGGTTGGACCCAAGGAGTTGGGGGTTGTAGCATGTACTTAGTGGTTAGTAGTTTATTATCAAAGTTATTAAAGTTTTTGGAAAAA